>NC_052392.1:14330945-14930945 GCF_009389715.1 Phoenix dactylifera | reverse complement strand
CAAAGTTTCACCCACATATGACAACTTCTTAAGCAGCAAATGTACAAGAATGCTCAGTCTCTTGTTTATCTAAGTTTGCATCGCACCTCACCAATTGTGGCCAAAGTCTGTTGCTGATCGGGTGTCTGAATCAAAATTTTATCCAAGAAAAATTGTATAGACCTCCTCACCTAGATAGCAATAAAAGAAAAGATCAGACTGCATGATGATCTGACTTTTAAGCAAATTATATCCATAATCTGAGCTACAAGTAGCAGGCTATACGAACCGGTGACAAGTCTCCTGTTGGTTCTAGTGTTTCGAGATCAATGAGACATCTTATTACCTGTATGAGAGCAGCTTATTACACCAAACAACACTGTCAAACATAACAACTTGAACAAATAAACAGATGATTTTAGTCAGCATATTTAGCAGTAGGATCTGCTTTAGCATGGTGGTGCTGAAACCTTTTCCCTTAGTAGTTTAAAATACAAGTGATAGCAGCCATTGTAGCACAACTACAAATTCCAGAATATAGGTACCGGTTATCACCGCCCCATTCTAGGCAATATCATACCATATTGGTACCGAACTCCGTAAGGAGTGTACTAGGTCTCAAACCAACCCCATACCGGATGTACCGACACTGTACTAGCATGGTACTAGTATGAGGTTCGGTACCGAGATTACATAAGGCATGTGTTTATATCAAGTACTATAGGAAGGTTCCCGACAATAGTTGTGTACATATCAGATACTTAAACTGATTTTGGATGGTGAATAGTTATTTGAGGGTAAATAGATAAAAGTTTTACTACATTAATAAGGTTGGGGGGGAGCTAAAAAGAATAATAAAAAAAAAAGAAATGAGGTGGAGGGGAGCTAACTTACCTTGTTTTGGGTTGGATTTAGCCTTTGATTGTTAAAATCAGTTGTTTTTTTTTCAAAAATTGCGGGAGGGGGATCCGAACCAGCATGTACCGGTGCGAACTAAGCAGTTCAGAGCGGTTTGACGGATTTTTCAAAAATAAAGGGTTAACTATCCCGATTCTGCCTCGGTTCAGTTCGATACGCCCTGAACCAGGCAGTTCGGCATACCGTGAATAAAACCATTGGTAATCGCTCCCTAATCAGTTAAACAAGTGTCAGAATTATTCATTGTTTGGTTGACATTATGAGTGTAGTGGAATAAGTTCTAGAAAAGTGAAAAAGTAAAGGGAGATAAGAGAAGCTCCCATGGTTAACTTATTTCACCGTCCCTAATGGTAAAGGTAACCAGGTTAGGCTGCTTTTGGGGGCACTGACTGGTTAAGTTTAACATGCCATTTTAGGCTCTTGTTTGGCTGGTTAGACTGCTAACCCACCCGTAACCATCATATAACCAGCATCCAGACAGGGCCTTGTATATGAGCATTAACCAGACTGAAACCATAAACATACAATTTCTTCTGAACTCAAAGGTGATATACTCATCAGAAAAAATTATGTTTCAAGTGTCTTTTTGTATTCAAATTCTGATTATCAAAAGGCATTAATGTCATGCAGTTATCAAGTCGGTGAGTGATAATAAGCTATAATTTGACATCATAAAATTAATATTTTCCAAAAAAACAGTTTGACAAGATACTATCATTGACACTGCACTTAGTCATCTGCAGCTTGTCTAGTATGGCCTCATGTGTCATGTTTACATCTGTTTATAACCTGCTTGTTTCAGTAACTACACACATTATCTTTCATGTAGGCAATCACGATTATCTGAGATACAGAGAGAGTATAGTGTTGACCACTTTCTATAAGAATAACTTTATGTCAGCAAAGCTGACACTATAATGGCAAAAAGGAAGAACATGACAAACATTAATAATGTGTGCATCAGAAAGTTATCCAATGTTTAGAGTAGCACCTGTCTATTAAATACTTATGTATTGTTTGTAAAGAGATGCAACACAACTGTGCAAAAATAAAAGGTACCTTGTTTGCATCCTTTTCATAGACTGCATAGAACAATTCAAGTAATCTCTCCCGAGTGAAAGATTTTATTTCTCCCATCATTCCGAAGTCATAGTAGATGAGTGACCCATCCATGTCAATAGCAATATTGCCTGGATGGGGATCAGCATGAAAGTAGCCAATCTTCAGTATCTGAGTTAGCAGAAAATAGCAGCATGTTAGCATTATAGTCTATTATGATCCTTAATTTCATAGGATATCCCAACAATTAATATACAGTAAATTATAGGTAGATAGACATTAACAAAAATAAGATCCCTAAAAGGGCATGTGAACAACATGGACAACATAATTTGGTTACAAACTGCCTTTCCTGTTTGATAGAAAATCTTGCAATCAATTCCAAAAATCAGTATCTAGTCAAATATTTTGAGTTAAAAAATAATGTTCAAGGAGACCACCAGAACACTTTCAAATTTTAAAAAAAAAAAACAACTGTGGTTGTAATAGTGAAAGCCTGGATATAGTTGCACAGATATAGCTCCACTACCTATGTCATAGTCACCCCACCTCTCCACAACCACCCCGACATAGAATTGAAAAAGTTATAGAAGGTAACAACTATCAACAAAATAAGTAAAATTATAAGAAAATCACACTCCTAAGTGGATAGAAACTGCACCTACAATGCAAGATACAGATGGAAAAAGTTACATATAGTCATGGTGTGGTCTACAAAGCTAAGTTGCAGCCGTCCCTAGCCATCTTTTTTGGTGAAGGCAAGTTGAGATATTATTCTCCCCCTCCAGCATTTCAGGCGGCTAGAGGTGTCTAATTCTACTTCAAAATGTCCCTGGTGTTGGTATCGGTTTGAGAACCTTGATCATGTCCTCCTGGCTTGTCCATTTGCCAGCTCTACTTGGCAGCTGCTTTCACCTACTAATTCCTTTGCTTCCCAATGGATGTCAATTGATCAGCTTCTTCAGGATTTGAAGCAGTTACTATCAATGTCATCTACCATTCCTCAGTGACTCTGCGTATACAGGATGCTAGCTATGGAAAGCCCATAAAGATGTCATCTTTGCAACAATCAACCAGCTTCGAAGAGCTCCAATCTCACTGATTGCCCACAAGGTGAATGAATTCTTGGCTGCTATATCTGCTTTTCCTAAGGTTCACAGGTTAGTTAACATGCCAGCAGGTCCTGGTTATCCATGGTCCTTATGGCCCATAAAGTCCACCTCTAAACACTTAAATTGGGTATCTCTTCCCTGTGGCGTATGGGAGAGCATCCTATTGGCGAGCAGAGGATTAATAATTCAGGATGATCATGTTCAGGTCCTAGTTGTGCAGGCTCAATCCTCCCTATGCGATACGGTTGCTGAAACTGAGTTTCTTTTTGCTCAGGCAGACTCACCTATGTGACGCAAAAGTTGAGTGCATCCCAACTGTGTCCGAGAGCAATCATCCATGGTTACCAACTGTATTTAAAACTGCCCAACACCAACAGAAGCCTGCCATTTTTTATCTTTTTGACATCTGGATGTACAAACAGTTGCTTCCTTTCACAGACACATGCAAATCAGCCACCTGATTGGTCAGCCTCTTTTGGATTTGTACATAGGTCTTGGACATGATTACCCTATTAACCTGATGGATCTTGCAAAGGTTGAAAGGGTGGCTGTATTTTTGAAAGAGTTTGTTCATGACTCCGACAACCAAAAAGAAAGACAATGAAATTCACCATTTACCTCAAAAATGGTTTCAGCCGAAATTTCTCCCATCCTAGTTCTCAACAAGAAATTCACCAGTTACCTCAACTAGAATACTGAAATTATTTACCTGAATCAAGTATGATTCTGTTGCACGTTGAGCAATCAGCAAATGACTAAAGCCCCTTGCATCAATCTGATCGAGATTGTTTATCTTTATGCCTGTTGAATAAAGTGATTATAGTGAATTAATTAGGCATACAATCAGAATGAAAGCTTTGTAAGGTGGTGTAATTTCTTGATCAAGTCAATGCCAGTTACAATTTAGGCTATGCATGTAGGTAGTGACACAGTAACACCAACCTGGAACATATTCCAAGGTCAAGACTCTGGTAGATGTATAATCCCAATGGATGAGCTACAAAGGAAAAGTCATTATATGCTGTTAGATAAAAACATCCGAGATTCCAGTACCAAGAGCGACATAAAGGAAGAGTTTCTTCAAGAGAAGGAAGCAGAAACCTAAATGAAAAGGTCTCATAGTGCAAGAACATACAGGTACACGAACCCACTTTATGTTTCTAAATTCTCGACGAAATCTATCAGCATTCTTTCCTTCATTGATATAATCAATTTCTTGATACAAACTCCTGAAAGTCCACAATATATTGCGAGGATGGCCACATTATAGGAGAACAAAGTTACATACACCATTAGGAAATCAAAGCTGGTTCATTCATTCATGCAAGAAAGAGATAAATATAAACAAAAAAGAATCCTGAGGTTCAAAATACTGCAAGGATGGTCAAATCAGAAAAGGGGGAAAAATCCTTAGAGCACCTAAAAAGGTCAAAATTAGTTAAATTGAAGATAAATGCAAAAATTCTTAACTTCCTCAAAGCATTATATCTGAGAAATAGTCTTCAAACTAGCATGAAGACAATAATATATATATATATATATATATATATATATATATATATATATATATATATATATATATATATATCCAATGATTTGTTAAGTAAAGCAGAAAAAACACCAAAGCAGCTTGTAAAATTTTAAAGGTGATATCACACTAGCACTAATTACATGAAGAAATAGGAGACTCCCTGACATGTTCTCTCAAAGTGATTCCCAGTAGGCTCTCTTTGCTGGCAAAGATAATAGGTTTGGGGAGTTTGAAAAGCGATATTGCAACTTGCTTACCTCTTTTCTTGGCCCGAGAAGAATTTGAGTTGACCTTGGTCCGGAAATATGAGCCTGAAGCCTGAGCCCTGAAGTAGACCCAGTCCAAGCCCGAAGGCCCGTCCTAATCCCCTCTCCTCTTTTTTCTGTTATGCACTCTCCCCCCTCTCCCTTCCAAGCGCGTCCCTCTCCCCTAATAGCTTCTCCCAATCTCTCTCACGCCTCCTCTCCCACCCCCCACCCCCTCTTCCAATCTGTCTCCCTTGCAATCTCAATCTCTCCCTCCCTCCCGATCTCTCTCTCCTCTCTCTTCCCCAGTGCATTCGCTCTCTTGTTTTGCCTCGGATAGAAATAGTCTTGGACGGCCGGCTCAATTGGGCTTCGGGGCAAGCTTGAGTTGGACACATGCTAGTATAATTTGAAAAAAAATAAGGCCTCCAGACTTGAAATTCAAAATTTTCTAGACCAGGCCCAAGCTGCATGGAAACATGACCCAACCTAGCCCAATTCCAAATCTACAACTGCACCTATCTAGAACAACAGTTACCTAAAGGGATAGGCATTCAAAGTCCACATCACCATCAACCACTTATGTCCTCATTACGAGATGATGCATTTGGCATATGTATTTTAGATACTACATTAGATTAGGATATATGTCTAGTTAGGGCTTGTTTGGATACATAGGTTGGTCTTACTATGGAATTGAACAACTTTGGTATGGAGTTATATTGTAGCAGAATGCCAACTATTCTCCATAATAGCTAAAACTTCAATTCTTGGACTTTCTTAGTATCAAACGAAGTCTCTCGCCTCTTGTCTACAAAGATTTACCAATTTTTAAGAGGGACAAGGGGGGTTATATTATACCAATTGCTGAAATAAATAAGAGTTGGTGGAGATAGTGAAATACATCAGAAATTTTCTGCAATACCATGTTCATAACACTCTAGGCTCTAAAAGCAACCAAAATAAGAAATAGGAGAAAATGGAAAGTAAAGTTTGATTTTACTTTCACAGTCGTAATTTTATTAACTTCATTAGAAAACAATTAGTGAAGATATTGCACGCAGAAAGAATATGCAAAAATCATTGGAAGTCACATATGAGGTGACTCGCCCATCCCCAAGGCATGAATAAAATGAGATTCAAAGAAAACTTCAGTGGGAAAAGAGAAGAAAAAACAATGGTGAGAACAGATTACTGATCCAACTTATGGTTCATTCATTTATACTTATATCAGATTCATAGCATAATCTGAATCACAGATATTTACATCTAGCAGTGTGCGTCAATTCTGTAAGATAATGTTTCAGAGCAGAAAAGGTATTTAGTGACTTCTCTAGTAGCTTTAGGACTCTGTTGAGTTATTCATCCATAAGATGGCTAAGATGCACAAAAAATCATGTGTCAGAAGAGAGATTCAGTTTCAAAATAAGGTTTATATTTTCAGTTTTACTGCTGATGTCTCCAATGCAAGCTTTTAGCCTAAACCAAACTCAGTTTAAGATTTTCTATGTTACATTACATATTTTCTGTACTACGCTACGAAGTTTGGCTATAATTATGGTTCTATGAGAACAATTTCATCAAGAAACCATTGCTCAACCAAGACTCATCATAACAACATCATTGAAATAGGATCTATTTGATAGTACATCCCTTCATTAATTGGAATTACATTTATCAATTCCTCCAAAAGATTCTAGCTTTCTAAGCGAGGACCCTTGACTTTTGAAAGAATAAAATGAAATTGCATCTTCAGCAATCGAGAACAGCATGGATGATTGCCATATTTTTATCCAGTATTACAAAAGAAACAGACGTGGCATAGATGATATTCTTTGACTGATTTAGCAAGATCTAGAGGTTTAGTGGTGAATTAACATAAGGTGAAAGGGAGTAGACATTTTGCATATCAGAATAGAGAATCATGAAACTTGTACAAAAAAAATAAAAGTACAATAAAATGATATCCCTTATTACCAAATCACGAAACAAAATTCTGACTACTAAAAATATCAGTGGCATATGAAACCTTTGATGCTGATGGCATCCAATTAAGAATCATAAATGCTTAGAATAAAACAACAGTCATAGCAGGATTAGAGACAACAATCCCAGTCATAGTTTCAACAGCATCGAGGGAAATCAAAGGAGCGAAATACTTACTTGGAGCACTCATCATATATACCTATCCAATCCCTTGTAGGACCTCCAAACGTCTCACTTCTCTGAAAATACTCAGCTACTAATTTCAAATTTCCTGGGGAAAAAAGAGGCATAATATTTGAAGTAACTAATACAATAACATATAGAAATCTCATTGAACTAAAACCAAGGTACGCGGAACCGACCGAACCGATGTACCGGTGGAGACCGGTACTGGTTGAAACCGGTTCCGGAAAAAAAAAAAAAAAAGCACGGACGCGCGCGCGTCCGCGTTATGCGACTGGCATTAAAAGCCCACGCAGGGCAGCACATGGGCTCGCTGCCCCGCGTGGGGCGCGTGATTCCCCGCGCATGGACCGCAGTTTGCACCAAGTGGAATGCGCACGGGCGTGAGTCAGCGTGCGTTTCCCCACTCGCGCCCACGCGCGGGCATCCCTCAGCCTCTCTCTCTCTCTTTTTCTTTTTTTTACCCTTCTCCTCTTCTTCTTCCCGAGCCTCTCTTTTCTTCCCCTCTCTCCTGCTCTCTTCTCCTCTCTTTCTCCTTTCTCCCGCGAGCAAGGGAGGTCGTCTTCCCCGCGAGGTGCTCAGGAGGAAGAAAGAGACCCGGTAGCGCAAGAGAGGTCTTCTTCCCCTCTCTCCTCCTCTCTTCTCCTCTCTTTCCCCCTTCTTTCCTATGAGCACCGGTGCGGTTCGCACCGGTACAAGCAAAGAACCATTCGGTTCCGACCCCAAAGATACCATGGCCGTACCATACCGGTGGAGGCCGGTACCAGTATGGTATAGGCTGAACCGGTCGGTTCAGCAGACCTTGACTAAAATACAACTAAAGATCAAATATTTTGGCAACTAGATTCATGCGCATCCACAATTGAAATACCTCTTCTTCATAATTTTGCACCAAGAAGCACAAGAACCATTAGTCAAACCTTTACAGGAGTAACAAGAAAGCAGAAATAAACTTTGATATGTAAAAAAGCAGCAAGTTTTGAGGGGACATAAAGATAAATATAAATAGCAGCAAAAGGACACACATTCTACAAGTAAAGCACCATGCTAAGGTTTGCATGTATTGAAACCATGTATGTATTCTATATCATAAGCATCATTGCAGAGAATGAGCGAACGCTTAGACTAACAGCAAGAAAACATGTTCATACTAGTGTATGCACAATATAATATGTCGTGACACCTCATTCTCTCCGTGAAAGTTTCATCACATCTAGCAACCATGACGTCAAAATTATCATGATGCTAAAGGGTTTGGTTCTCTTACTTAAATCAATATCGAAAAGGTTTTTGAGACCTGGCCTCTGAACTTTAACAGCAACTTTCTCTCCATTATGCAGGATCGCTCGATGCACCTAGGGGAAAAACATTTATAGAGTCAAATCAGAGATCTGAGAAATCCTCGGAAACTTTGCCTTACAATTAAAGAATGTTTAGTGGTCAAAAAAGAGGACTAAATGCATAAGAAGGTAGCAAGATTCAATCACTGGTCTTAGTTCCAAGGGAAGGCCCAAACCTGCAATATGCAAAGCAGAGAAGCAGATTAGATTATCAATCCAGTTAGGGAACCACTTCAAAACTAAAGAGGTGCTAATGATATTATTTTACAATTAGAAGCAGAAAATTTATGTGTGCACATGTGTCTACATACTTATATACGCATTTATGTGTGTTTGTGTATCTTTGCATGTATGTAACCATGTCTATATGCATTTTTGGGCATTTTTTGACTGCTATCGAGCTAAAAACACTTAAAAGAAAAACATCTTTCTGTGGGCACGAACTGTCATGCGTTGTCACCAAAGCCTTTCTTCTCTAACTAGAATACAAATATTTTCCAAGACAAAAAATAAAAATAAAATTAAAACATAGAATACAAAACAAGTGATACGAAAATCCATTAAGTTTTCACCGTAGCATTGTGGAGCAAGAATTGACTGAAGTTGAAATTTAATGTCAGGAATAAGAGTTGCCACTGCATGGAGCAAGCACCTGGCCAAGACTAGCTGCAGCTATGGGTCGATCTTCAAACTCCTTGAATAATAGATCGACTGGAGAACCCAACTCGCTTAGTATTAAAGCTCTTGCTTTTTCAGGTGAGAATGCAGGTACACGATCCTGCATAAAGGGTAAATAAACTTCAGGAGGTTGCCATGAGAACTTTATAGGTGGATGGGTGAGCATGTGAGTCTGGTTGTGCATGTGGATGGGGGGTTAGGTTGCTTAAAAGATGCTACTACAGACCAAATATCTGAGACAAACAGCCATTCAACATGGAAAACAATAATCATTGATGCATCCAAATTGAGAGGATAGACTACATATATATATATATATATATATATATATATATATATATATATATATATATATATATATATATATAAATGTATGTATGTATATGTATATGCCAAAGGAATAGAATAAAAACTAATACATGGACAACACAAAACAGAAGTCAAGAGTTTGTATGACCAGATTTCAATGGATGGACAACCAATCTGCTTAACTGCAAAGTAGTATATACACCATGTAGACCGCATTACCCTCTTCACTATCGCAAATTGATAAAACAAGCGAAATCAGTGGCAGAGTGATTTCTATGTTATACAATGAATATACAACAAAATGATGACTATACGACAAATACCTGCAATTTTGCAAGCTCATCTACAAACTCTCTGGGGAATAAATCAGATCTTGTTGAAGAAAACTGCCCCAATTTGACGAAAGTTGGCCCAAGTTGTAAAATTTGTTCTCTCAACCATGAAGCAGTTTTCTGCCTTCTGATTTTCTGTATAAGGAGATGCTTATTCAAAATCCAAACATAATTATATAAAACCAGAACTTTCAAGTATAAAAATCAAAATCAAGAGTCAAAATAACCAAAATTGACATAAGGTACCCGGACAAAATTTTTCCACCAATATCTGAAAAATGAATTAAGAGAGAGTAGTAAAAAACATATTTTTTATATGCCTTTAGTATCAAAAGTTCCACATGAGAAAAGGAGCAAAGTTAATTTAGAAGGTGGTGATGTTAGATTTGGACTTAAAGATCCCGTTATCATGATGTGGTAATTTACTAAGCAGTGCAGAGTGTTCTTGTTACAACCCTAGATCTCGCCCAAAAAGACTAGCTAGAAGGTGTTTTTGGGTTCTTTGATCTTGTATAAGTACGTAAGATCTACTCAGCAAATAAGCGATGTGAGACTAAACACACAACCGCACAGGTCCTCACACACTCCCTCTAATTAAGCTCCAGCGTCCTCATCAGATTCCTACACCCTAAACTCTAAACCCCAAATTATTTAAATCCAATCACAAACACTACGATCAGCTTGTGGTCAGCTCAAATATACTCGTGCTGCAGTATCTCTTAGTCTACATAGGTCATGGCCCGATCTAATACTATTTATAATAACTCAGAACTTCACCCAAAAAGACTAGCTAAAAGGTATTCTTTGGATTTCTTGATCTTGTATAAGCACCCAAGATCTACCGAGCGAATAGTCGATGTGGAACTAAACACACATCCGCACGGGTCCTCACAGTTCTCCAGTTTTTTAACTCGCGATATAACAGAAGTTTGCTAGAGATCTGGGCACATACCTTGTGAACCCCTTAAAAGGATCTTAACACCATGAAAACATGAGTTTTACTATTCAACACTACGGTGATCCAACTAGCAAGAAGATAAGTTGTCACTGAGGTTTTAAAGCATACCTGCTCCTCCTCCGTAAATCCACCGAGGTATGCCCATTTCGCATTGTCAAAGAGAACCCGCAGGCGTAAAGTGAGCAAAAATATCCAAATGTCTATAGTCCTTCGCCAGGCACTGTAGTTGTCCTCGGCCCAGCTGAAACCCTCCTCTGAAGGCAGAACTTTTAACTCATCCGTGAAAGGAATCTCCTGAAAAGTCCTTTTCTGAGTTTTAGCAAGAGCAGATGATGTCCGGTCCCTTTTAACCAGCTTCGCTCCATCAGCAGCTACCTTTGACCCATTCACTGACCCTAGCTTTTGACGAGAAGCACCCTTGCTTCTCATCAATTCCTTCGTTGAGACCATCTTGGTATCCCGTCCAGCGCCATACCTACCAGCTCCCATCCGACATGCTTCCACTAGAAACCTAGGAAGAGTTTTTGTTGATGTGCAACTGTTTGCCGATGCTTCCAACCTTGAGAATTTCGGGCTGGAGATGGACCCAGTGAAACTAAAACGGTCATTTATTAGTCGTCCTTGATCTACATGCTTAAAGCAACGATGGAAGCAGCTATCTGAAGCCAGTATTGCCGCCATCAGAGATCAGGACCTGAGGTCGGAGGCCCTGTAAACAATATCCAAATATACACACTCAGGAGGGTAAAAGAAAAAAGTTAAAACAAAGGCAACTCTTCATGACACTTTTTTTTGTGCATAAAATTTAATATAAGAATACTATTGGAATAATTACAAAAATCACCTGTCAGAATTTATTTTTTTTTTTTTTTTGATGGAAATGGAAGTAGTCGGAGACTACCACCAAAATTTACTGATAAAAGAGAAACTATATGTTTGCGTAACTGATGGAGGAGGATGATTTACAAAAGGATTGAAGAACTCAGACTGAAACAGAGTTGTGAGAGTTTCCGCCTAGATTAAAAGGAAAAAAGCTAAAAGCTAGTAAATTAACTTGCTAGACCGCTATTCCAATCTGCACCAGACCAACAAGATGAGACAGTAAGAGAAGGAAAGAAAAGAAAATAAAAGAACTAATCTTTATAATGTATGATTCCTCGTAATTGAAATCATGTAGCCTTCTAACTCAAATCACAAACCACGACTTCAAGAAACAAAAAAAAGTAGAAATGGAGAAGAAAAAAGATAAAAACACTTTAATCCAATCACCTCTGACCTCCTAGAAGCGAAATTCTGTCTTAGCATCATTTACAATCTGTCCCTCATTACAAAATGTATTGAACAGGAAGAAATAACCCATCTAGCATAGCTTTTAGTACGTCAGAAAGTACTTTCTGATCTTTCTGACCCTCCAAAAGTATTTGTGGATGAAATAGAGGTGTTTGATAAAAAATTCGGAAAGTTATTTAAGCTTTGCGAGAAAGCTAAAACAGCTTCTTGGAAATGGAGCCTTTTCTAAAAAGTACTATTAGCATGCATCGAAAGTTGTTTTGATTTATTATTTTTTGACCAAAATAACCATGATAAAATATTATAATTACAAAAAAATGTCCCTTTTATATTTATTAATATATAATGATGATAATTATACTATTTTATATCTTTATTATTGTATTATACTATAAATTTAATATAATATTATTATATTATAATAAATTGATATGTTGTGTTATATAATATCAAATTATGTTATATTATTATGCTATATTATATAATATTATATTACTATATTATAATAATAATATATTATATTGCAATATTATTATACTATATTATATATTTATGTATTAATATATATTATATTTTATTATGCTCTGTTGTATAATATTATGCAATGTCCTTTATGATCATTTGTCATACCAAAAGTACTCTCTCAGTTTGTTTACCAAACACATATTAAAGTTACACAACATTTTAGAAATATAGTTACCAAATATTAAATAGCTTTTTATAAAAGCTCTACTTCAAAAAGCTCTACCAAATAAGGCCTATAACTCATCACAACCACTATAACATCCAAACCAAGGTTGGCTCTAATTTAGATACCCACCAAACCATCTCCAGTTTCACAATACATAGGAAGAACAATCTATAGAGGACCTCTTATAAGGGGAAAAACTTCCAATCCACAAAACTCTATGCCCCAAGAAAACCTCGAATGTAGACATCTAACTGGCTAACAAAAACTATTTCAATCTACATCAATCCAGCATAATGAGAGAGAAAAGGAAAAGGGGAAGGAGGAGCCGAGGAGGACGAGGAATCAATCTTTTATCATATCTCCATCTGTATCTATCTGTGAGAAGGAAAAGGAAGGAAAGGAGAAGCCAGGGACTGATTTTATAGTGTTCGCGGTCCCTACGAACTGAAATCCTTTTTTCTTTCTGACCCTGTGCGGTCTCTTTCTCACCCTATGAGGCGTAGCCTCACGTTAAGGCGGCGCGACTCATTGCCCCAGCCTGGAGAGAAGAAGGAGGCCCGAAGCCTGTTCCAAAGAAGAATCGGGGCAGAGCCCTGTTCGAAATCGAGATGGAGACAGATGTCTCATTCTCAACCTCAAAGACCGGCGAGCTTCGCCGGCTATTTTAGCCACAATACCATCCTCTCTCGAGAGGCATTCTGCCTCCCTCCCTCTCTCTCGTTTATTTGGACTTTTTGCCGCCGTCCGCTGTGCCGTCACTGGGCTCATCGCCGCCCCAGCAAAACCTTGCCGGAGACGAGATATGAAGCACCCCAACCGTATATATTTTCTTCTCCGGCCTTCCTCCTTCTCTATTGAACCATTACCGGTCGGATTCCATCGAGGAATTGCCGGAAATCGAGCCAAGAACACCGCCCTTGTTTTCTTTCTCTTATTCTTTTTCCAACCATCCTTGCCATCGGTGCTTACTGCCGAAGTCTCTGGCAGGTCCCCTGCGTCGGCCCATGGCCGTCATCGGAGCCCCAGCCGCCGGCGAGCGAGCTGGGTATCAGGATCCACCGAGCCAAAGGACGCCTCTGCTCGGCCTGGTTTCCTATTTCCCCCTTATCTCTCATCAACCGCTCGTCGCTACTGCTTGCTGCCGGACCTCCGGCTGTGCCGCCGCACCTCGCCGGACTATCACCACCCCTTTTTTTTTTGATCAAAAATAGGAGGGGAGGGGGAGGGACCAGCCCACCCGCGTAGCAGCCCCATTACTGGGCCCCCTTCCACCAGGGAATGTTCGATGCAGGCAGCTAGTTTTCGCATACCCTCCCCGACCCGTGGGCTCACCCCACTGGGTTCACCGCCTCACGTGTGGGTACGTCACCCCAGCGCCACCTCAATACAAGTGGAAGGAAAGCATAACCGCCAACAAGCCAGCCGGGCGTGGGGCATCCGGTCCCCTACTTTAATCGACGCCCGCGCGTTTCGAACCCGGGCAACTTGGGCGGAATTATCGCCCCCTTACCACCATCACCACCCCTTCCCTTCCCACTCTTTGTTTTAGAAAGAGGCCACAGTATGCTCCCCGTTTTGCCCCGGGAAAACAAACAGGAAGAAAAAAAGGAAAAGGGCAAAAGAGAGAGAGAGCGAGAGAGAGACCTCGCCTCTCTCTCTCGTCCTCTGCTTTCTTCGCCTTTCTTCGCTATCAATGGATCCTAGAATGTCCCTCTCCCCACCTATGATGATCACGACAAGGGTCTTGCCCCTAAAAGCAGCGTATCAGGCCCACCTTGGCCTTTGTTTCACGCACAATTAAATTCTATTGTCATCAATCTCTATTAATTTATTTACCCTAACTTGATTTATAATTTATAATTTGATCAACTTCACTATTTTGACTGGACC
Source organism: Phoenix dactylifera (assembly GCF_009389715.1). NCBI lineage: Eukaryota > Viridiplantae > Streptophyta > Magnoliopsida > Arecales > Arecaceae > Phoenix > Phoenix dactylifera. Next base: position 14,916,444 of record NC_052392.1, on the reverse strand, counting down.
GATCTAGGTTGCCAGGCACTATCGCCTAGCCAGCCCAGTCCCTCCTCTATCTTTTTTCCATATTTTTTTCATCATTATTTTAATTTTCCATCGATATTCTTTGATTGTTGGAGTTGGAACTATGTAAGAAAAATGCCTAAACAAGAAGATGTCCCCCAAAAGGGAAGTATGATATGATTTATAAGGGAGATTTTGAGGGAAAAAAATTTAAAATTATTTGAATTTGTCAGAGTACTTGTGAGGTAAATAATGCTTCACTTTTTCTAGATTTATCAATAAATTATAAAATATTTTTTTCATTGAATGTTGAGTCGTATTGTGGTTTATAAAGCATAGTATTTTATTATTGAGTATATATGCTTTTTTTTTGAAATATTATGATGTTGCATGATCGAAAATATTGAACTTATTATGGATTATACTTGATCGATTTTGATACTGCATGATTTTTTATATTTTTGTCGAACTGAGATATAAGAACTACATGATTATTTTAAACTCCCAGCCTGATTATGTTGTGGACCTCACAAATAGAGGCTAATACATTGGCACTTGATTAGTTCTAAAAAATTTATATCTCAAGAAGATACGTAGCACACCATAAGAAGATACGTGGTTTCAAAGGATTTCGCTGCAAGAAGATGCATAATATGATGATCCTGCCACAAGAAAAATATGGTCATAGCTCATGACTAATGAGATGTTAGTATTGTTTTGAAAGAACTTTGATTTATGAATGAAATTTGAATTTTGAAAAAGACTGAATTTGGCATGTATGATATTTTGATAATACTGTATATTTAGACTTAGTTTTGAACTAATAAATTCTATATACTTATTTTCTATAAATAATTATTTAATTTATTATTTGATTAATCTAGTTAAAGTATCCATTACTTATTAGGTTGTCTAATTCATTATTATATATTTTATTATTTTTACAGATTTTGAGAATTAAACTAGCATGGGGATATGTTTTGAAGAGTGAGTAAAGGATCACACTCGTTAGGTGTGAGTCGCCGATGTACCCAAAAAAAATAGTGAGTAAAGGAGAACTTTGGTCTCTTTATTTCAGACTAAAATTTTACTAAAATTTAATGTAAAATCTTTTGAATATCGTTGGATCTGGTAAGATATTAAAGTTTAGATTTAAATTTTAGAAGTTATTTAATTGATTATTTATTCTACTGCTTGTTTTATGATATCGTGAAGAGATGCCTTGCATGCTTGTAAAAAGAGTTTCAATGATTATGCGGTTGCAGTGATCTTAGCTTGTGATCTTTTTCCCTCAAATCACAAACTGTGACATCAAGAAAACAAGAATAGAGGAACAAAGAAGGATAAAAATGCTTGGATCCAATCACTTGAACACTATCATCCATATCCATGAACAATCTTTCCTTACGTATGATACGCGGCACAAGAAGCAGCAATTTCAGTAGTAAACAACAAACTATCCCCAGTTATGATAGGTACGTAGGAAGAAGAACGATTCGCAAGACACTAAACTCCGACAACCCCAAAAACATAACCGGCCAACAAAAAAGATTTCGGTTCATATCAATCCACCGAACGCGAAAACAAGAAAAAGAAAAGAATCGATTTGTTCTCATGTTTACAATCCCATGAACCGAAGTCAAGAACACTAGCCATGGCATCAAGAAATCGAAAAAAGAACGCAGGGAAAGATCAGAAAAAGAAAGTTCGATACAATCACCTAGGCACCCCTGAGAGCTCTCTCTTCCTTGGTCTCTCCCCGCTCGCGGTAAAAGGAAAACGAACCAGAGCACAGAACAAGATCGATGGAAGAGTGGGAGGGAAAAAGGAAGGCACAGGAGACCCGAAGACACAGACGGGGAGGGCCTAATCAACGGCCCCCGCACGCTATTGGTCGACGTCAAAAGCTTTCTTCCACGTGCCCACATAGTTCATGCGGATCTATCAATTAAAAAAATTTGGGTTACCGCATTCCAACTACCATCTGTCGCCGTTGGCGGTCGCGTGTCCGACTATCTATCCTACAATTGGTGTGCGGGACGCCAAGTACCGCGATCTTAACGGTGCCAAGTGTCAGCAAGGGCGAGCGCTTCTAGGGCACAAATATCGTACGTCGTATGTAAGCGTAATAGACATCCTCTGATCTGATTGTATCGCGCATCCACGTTTTGGGGCGCTGGATTTCCACTGCGAACCTATCAATGGTATACGAATGTTTACACGAATAGTTGCGCACCTTTTTTTTTAGCTGCATGAGGTTTGAATTTGAAGGAATATAATATATATATATATATATATATATATATATATATATATTATCAAACAATAAAAAAAAAAATTGAAATTGGATCCAAGAGGGTGGTTGGGAATGGGATCTCACCGTTTCAGTATGGATCCAAAAGAGAAAGTAAAGAAGCAGCAGGAAAAAGAAAATAAATTTCCGGCACAAAATTTCACCTCCAATTTTGATTAGAGAGAGGCGGTCAGTAGAGGATATGTCGGCGCGCCGTGGATGGCAGGGGAGAAGCAAGAATTTGGGAGAAAAAATGAGAAGAAATAGAGAGGAAAGGGTTGGATCCATCCAGCATATGGTGGTCGCCATTCTGCACTAGGTTCAGGCTGCTGGAGAGGGACCGTAGAGTCAAGAGGATGAGTTGAGAGGAAGAGACTGAAGGTGAGTTGAGCAGAAACTCCTGATTCAGTATCGATCGACGAGTGGAACCAGCAGTGATGGTGCTTGCAGTTACGCAACATTTTACGCATGCCGGAGAGGTAGCGTGTAGAGTCCAACAAGATTGAGCCTATCTTTTATATGCAATCGTATCCTCGCGGGCTCTATCAGATCATGCACCATTATTCCTATCCTGTGTAGCATACTTAAACTGAGACTCACCGGTGAATTGAAAACCACCCTGCGGTTGTGTCTCAATAAACAGTGATCTCATATTTTCTACTCTCTTTCTGGCAATCATGTAGATCATCCATGGATCTACAGCATATCATAAAATCAAATCATAATAAAAAAATGGCATAATCTTTCCTTATTTTCTATATTTCAAGATATTTTTTGGCGTCCAAAAAAAAAAAAAAATGAAATAGGCGAGAGAAAGTATACTTATTTAGGGTTGGATCCTTCTTCAATTATACCAAATTCCTTTCCAACCAGCCTTTAAAATAAAAGGAAGAGAGGGGGGACGGGGGCCGGTTTGGACGGTTCGCACTGGTTCCACTCGGTTCTTATCAGTTCAAAATCGGTTTCGGTCGGTTAGGAGACGGTTTCGAAAAAAATAGAGGAACTGACCCGGTCCCTTACCAGGTTGGCTTGATACTGGGCGATTGGGCGGTTCGACCCAGTTTGACAAATCTTGAACTAGAGGCTACATAAACTAACTCGCCCCGACCCGAGATCGCGAGCCGAAAGTTGCAGCAGCTGCCACATACTTATGGAGAACTCGCCCCACATTCTTTGAAATCATCAAGTTCATGAATTTAAATTCTTTTAAATCATCAAGTTCATCTCGTCAACTATGAGTTATGGTTACATTTTTTCTGTGGCAGGATCATGATACCGCGCATCTTTTTGCAGTATGTCATGCATCATCTTGCGACAAAGTCTTTATGGCCGCGTATCTATTTGCAACATTTTCTTGCGACATAAAAGAGGAGTCTGTCTCCTACTCTAAGTCGAACACGACTCTATCATTTTTTTCCCCATCTCCTACTCCAATTCTTACATCTAGACGGGTCAAGTGATCCAGGCCCAGTTTTTTATTCGTTGGGCTGGGTATTATATAAACATCATTAAAATTGAATCTAACTTCCACAATAAGAAAATTCTAATTTCAACAACAAATAACAAAATAAAAGATGGATCTCACTAAATATGGATGCTTGAAATACTAAATAGAGAAGATCTTTCGAAGATCCAACCATCCAATTTGTAACTCTTAATATCTGAAACAAGAACTGAAATTTTATCAAAAGCAGAATAAAATCAGTTATCCGATCATCCTACAAAATAGTACTTATTTTTTAAAAATTCTTCTATATTTTCACCGTGCGTCTTCCTGTTCTTCCAATTTTCCGCTATCTATTGCGGCACTCCAGCAAGCCCAAGCGGTTTTGAGAAAGAAAACTACCATTCTTTTTTTTTTTTTACTATTTAAAATTATGTGGTCCCAAATGAAGAGGGACCACAACAACTTTGGTCGACTAGTCTCGTACCTCGTCCCTGTCTATACGTGGAAATCATTGCCATCTAAATCACGCCTCCCTGTCGCGAAATAAAATTCGGTAGGAATGTTGGTACAACGTTAGAAAAATAAGGTTGTTTTATATAACAAAAGAACCTTTCTTTGAGTTGAAAGAATAAGCATAGTAAATACATGAAAAAAAATAAAATACATTTAATAAAGAACTTTCTCTTTACAATTTCACTTTATAAATGGTAAGATATTTCGAATTTTCTGATAAAGATAAAATTGTCGTTCTATTTTTTTTATAAATATTTTTATAAACTGAAACAGGACAAAATGACAACTGAAGGGAACGAAGCTGCGATATAAGTTTTTATTCAACCAAAACAATGAAATAAAATTATAGCATATAGGTTCACTTAACCCCTACATCTGGACTATGAGTCTAAACGGCGAGATATCTTCTACTTAGTTCGCAACTAACCCGGTCCAAAGTAATGATCCAGCAACTTCCACGCTGCTCTCCCCATATGCATGATATATCCACCCTAAAAACAAGACCAATCTTTAACTATGGAGATAGGGGCAAAACCTCCTTAAATTGGTCCTTTACCCAGTTATAGGAGTTCAAAGATAGAGAGAGGGTTGGAATTACAAGGGGGAGGATGAAAGAATTTAATTATTTTATAAATAAAAATTTTAATAAATTATAAATTAGGAAATCAACAGATTAATGGATTAGATATCTATGATCAGCTATGTTAGCATAAAAACATTAAGAGAAAATAGCTTTGATATATAAAAAAAGATTTATAAGATATATTATTTTTTTCTAAAGAAGAAAGACCGGTGGTCCTACAAGAGCCTCTCAAGTTCTTGTTGAGATATTATTTTGTCTACGTCCCGACTTGTTGAATACGTCAAGCATCGCCTATTGAAAAGATAGAAAATTTTGCGGTGTTCTTTTTTTTTTTTGACTTGTTTAAGATCTGTTTCAATAATGCCGTGAAATCTAGCAGGATTATGAAACCAATGGACCAAAATTCAATCATTTTATTATTTTTTATGGGTTAAGCATGGAGACCTCATTCCCCGCTTCCGGGCGGGAAAAGAAAGTCCCAAGAGCAGGTCCTTTCACGTCACATCTAAGAATAAAAGTATCCTCTAAATCCCCAACTTTTGTCGACTAGTGTCGTGCCTCGTCCCTGTCTATACGTGGAAGTCATTGTCATCTAAATCACGCCGGAGGCTGAATACAAGCTCTCGCTTTCGCGAAACAAAATTAGAGAGGGACGTTGGTGCAACGTTAGGAAAATAATGCGGAACCATCCAATTTCTGCCGATCAAACCTCAGAGCCGAGCAAGTCAAACCTCGGTCCTACTAAAAACCAGGCCGACCTCGGACCCTGTTAAAGGCCGAACCGACTTTGGCCAGGGGCCAGGCCGACCTCGAATCTCGCTGAAGGCCAAGCTGACTTCGGCTCTGTCAATCTTGATTCCGCTGAAAATCCCACAGATCCTTTAAGTCCATATTCAAACAAATCTGGAAAGATATATTCTGAATCCTTCGCCCGCGGGATTGATCAACGTGATTTGCGCCGCCTCCAACTAATGGCCAGCTGATCACAGCTAATCCCGAGATTTCAGGTAACGGTTAATGACCAGCTGATCACAGCTCGGCCCAAAATTTTAGGTAATGACCGAGATCCCCACTCTATAAAAAGGGGGTAGGAAAAGGCCCTTGAAAAGCCATGAAAAAGCCATAGGAGGCCATAAAAGACACTCAAAAACTTTTCCTAAACTCTAGATCAACTCTAACTTAACCATCGGAGGGCCTTCGCCGAAATTTCCGGTCAAGGCTTTGTACAGGTACGCCGGTGCGCAGGAGGTGGCTCCCTTTCTCCATCCTAGCCGGCGTCTTCTCGGCTTCCTCCAGCATGGTCACCCTCAGGCTAAATTTCAACCACAACATCTGGCGCTAGAGGAAGGGCCTGAGTCGAGATCATGAGGTTGAAGAGTCAAGGAGCTTCTAATGCATCCAGGCGCCGGCCACAAACTCCCGGCAACTCGCTTCAAAGCCCACCCCCTGCGGCACCGACGAATCAAATTCTCATGTCCTGCCAGAGCAGTTCAGTCTGCTCGTCCAGCAAGTCCCAACACTCGCCGTGGTCATCCAAGGCCTGCAGCAGGTGGGAGCTCAGCCTGCAACCCCTCCTCGTGGGCACGAGTCCATAGGACGACGCTCGTGATGTTATCCCCTGCTAGGCAGCGCACGATGGCCGACAAAAGAGAGCGTCGCCACTACCGAAGCTCCCACCGAGCTTGATCCCTAAGCCCGGAGGGCCTGTCGCGAAGCCATCACCCTGAGAGCCTACGCCGAAGTCTGAAGCCTCGAGCTCGAAAACAACCATCGGAGGCGGGGTCCACCCCATGCCGAGTTGCAACAGGAGCCCCACCCATCGCCAAGCTCTACCTGGAAGAAGAAGATGCTCCTAGACAGCCATGGATCCTACATGTTGATGGTTCCTCGACCTCGGGGGCAGCGACGCAGGCCTCATCCTCACCAGCTCGGATGGAGTAGTAGCAGAGCAGGCCCTGCGCTCTGAGTTCCCCTCTTCCAACAATGAGGCGGAATATGAAGCGCTAATTGCAGGGCTAAAGTTGGCGAAAGAGCTCAGCGCCCGCCGCCTGAAGGCCTTCAGTGACTCCCAGCTAGTGGTGAGCCAGGTCCTGGGAGATTTCGAAGCTCAAGAGCCGTCAATGATGCAATACCTTCAAAAGGTACGGAACATCACTTTAACTTTAAATAACTTCGATATTCAGCACATTTTCAGGTCGGAAAACGCGAGGGCCGACCTGCTGTCAAAGCTAGCGACGTCCAATTTGGACGAGCTCCCAAATACCATTTTCCTCGAGTACCTGAAGGCACCAAGCACAGAAGATCTTGAACCAGTCATGTGCAAAGAAACCGAGCCGAGCTAGATGGACCCTCTTATTAACTTCCTACAAAATGGAGTCTTTCCTGCAGATAAGCTTGAAGCCCGACAAATTAAACGCCAAGCGACTTGGTACCTCATATATAGGAGCAAGCTATACCGCCAGTCGTTCACATCGCCACTCCACAAATGTCACTGCCTCTCAGAGGCCGACTACGCGACGAGGGAAGTGCACGAAGGAATCTATTGAAGCCATCAAGGAAGTAGAGCCTTGGCGCATAAAATTCTGCGGCAAGGAAACTATTGGCCAACACTACAGGACACAACGAATTTCGTCCGAAAATACGATCGGTGCCAACGCCACGCTAATGACGCCCCAGCTCGAGGCACGCTGCAATGTCGACCGCAAGAAGATGCGATCGGTGCCAACACATGAACAATGATGCCCGGCCCGAGCTCGACCGCAAGCCGAAAAGGCTCTCTGGATTGTAGAAACAATGATGCCCTAGCCAGAGCTTGGGGCGCCCTGCAGTCTCGACCGCGAGCCGAAGAGGCTCCCTCGACCGTAGGAACAATGACGCCCTAGCTCGAGCTCGGGGCACCCTACAGTGTCGATCGCGAGTCAAAGAGGCTCCTCGACCGCAGGAGCAATGTGCCCCAGCCCGAGCTCAGGCTGCCCTGCAGTGTCGACCGCAAGCCGAAGAGGCTCCCTCGACCGCAGGCAATGACGCCCCAGCTCGAGCTCGGGGCGTTCTGCAGTGTCGACAACGAGTCGAAGAGGCTCCCTCGACTGCAAGCAATGACGCCTCGGGTCGAGCTCGGGGTGCCCTACAGTGTCGACCACAAATCGAAGAAGCTCCCTCGATCGCAGGCAATGATGCCTCGACCCGAGCTCCAGGCGCCCTGCAGTGTCGACCGTGAGCTGAAGAGGCTCTCTTAACCGCATGAACAAAAATGCCTCGGCCAGAGCTCGGGGCGCCCTACAATGTCAACCACGAGCCAAAAAGGCTCCCTTAACCACGGGCAATGACGCCCCGGTTCGAGCTTGGGGCGCCCTGCAGTGTCGACCGCGAGCCGAAGAGGCTCCCTCGACTGCAGGCAATGATGCCCCGGCTCGAGCTCAGGGCGCCTTGCAATGTCGACCGCGAGCCGAAGAGGCTCCCTCAACCACAGGAACAATGACACCCTGACCAGAGCTCGAAGCGCTCTGCAATGTCGACCACGAGCGGAAGAGGCTCCCTCGGCCGTAGGAATAATGACTTTCCGGCCAGAGCTCAGGGCGCCCTGTAGTGTCGTCCTGGAGCCAAAGAGGCTCCCTAGACCGTAGGAACAATGACGCTCAAATTAGAGCTCGGAGTGCCCTGTAGTATCGACCGCGAGCTGAAGAGGCTCCTTCAACTGCAGGAACAATAACGCTTTGGCTCGAGTTCGGGGCACCCTACAGTGTCGACCGCGAGTCGAAGGGGCTCCCTCGACTGCAGGAACATGTAATGGTGCCCCGGCCCGAGCTCGAGGCGTTATGCAGTGCAGATTCTGTTAGTCGGGCACAAAAATCCAAGACAAGACACAAAGCAAGACGAGCTCAAACACTTAAAAAAATTTAAAACACAAAGTGCCAGAAAAAGTGAACTTTATTGATATTAAAGGGCCAAAGGCCAAGTACAAAAGGTGTCGACTTTGAGGTCGGATTGAATGCAAAAATGGTCGACTACAAAAAGGTCTAAGTGGCCGACCTTACAAGTATGACAAGAAAAGAAAAAGGAAAACAAGTAAAAAGGGCAAAGCTCAGGCGGCTTGGGCAGCCTAGGTCCCGACCTCGGCAGCGGCTTCAGTTCCAACCTCAGAAGCTTCCTCAGCAGATCTTCTGGATCGCGGTGTTAAAGGCCGTGGTCATCATGGTGGCTACCTCGAAGGGCGGGGCATTGATGATTGGCCCCTTGCATACCATCAGGTAACGCCTCGAAAGGGAGCATGTACACAATGCATTGAAGAGCTCCCACAACCACATCCGCTGGGAATAATGTGGCAGCTTAAATCACCCAAGCTTGGCTCGGAAAGCTTGGCCTGAAGCCATTAGCTCCAATGATACGAGAGGTGCACCCCACTCAATACATACACCTTCACAAACATGTGGCTGTAGCACAAGACGATCGACAACTCGGTTACTTCCTTCACTCGAGCCAAAGAACGACTCAAATTCGGAAGTCAGGGGACAAATGATAGGAGATAAAATGGATCGTCCTACTCTAGCGTGGAACCATCCAATTCCTGCCGAGCAGACCTCAGAATCGAGCAGGCCAGACCTCAGTCCCACTAAGAGTCAGGCCGACCTCGAACCCTGCCGAAGGCCGAGCCGACCTCGGCCAGAGGCCAGGCCAACCTCAGACCCCACCGAAGGCCGAGCCGACCTCGGCCCGAGGCCGAGCCGACCTCGACCTTGTCAACCTTGATCTCGTCGAAGATCCCGCAGATCCTCAGAATTCATATTCAAACAAATATGGAAAGATATCTCCCGAATCCTCCACCTGTGGGATTGATCTCCGTGATTCGCGCCGCCTCTAGCTAATGGCCAGCTGATCATAGCTCGGCCCAAAATTTTAAGTAACAGCTAATGACCAGCTGATCACAGCTTGGCCCGAGATTTCAGGTAACGGCCGAGACTCTCAGCCTATAAAAGGGGATAGGGAAAGGCCCTCGAAAAGGCATGAAAAAGCCATAGGAGACCCTAAAAGGCACTCAGAAACTTTTTCTAAACTCTCGATCAACTCCAACTTAGCCAATGGAGGGCCTTTGCCGGAATCTTCGACCAAAGCTTTGTGTAGGTACATCGGTGCGCAGGAGGTGGTTCCCTTTCTCCGTTCCGGCCGGCGTCTTCTCGGTTTCCTCCGGCATGGTCACCCTCAGGCTAAATTTCAACCACAACAACGTTGATCGGCAAAATCTATCGAGAGTGAGGTAAAAAGCATGTGGGGGTCTTTAAATAGGTGTTGGAGGCTAGTTTTTTAGCTCTTGTAGAAAGTCTAGATAAAACCTAGCTCTTGTAGAAAAAAGGGAAGGAAGAGAAGTCCGTCTCCTGTTCTAAATCGAATAGGCCTCTATTCTTTTTTTTTCATCTCCTACTCCAAGTCGAATAAGGCTCCATCTTTTTTTTTTCCATCTTCCACTCTAATTCTTACATCTGGATAGATCAAGTGGACTAAACCCAGTTTAGCTGGGCTGGGTTCATATAAACATCATCAAGATTAAATTTGACCTCCACAATAAGAAAATTCATGATCAATAAAATAGATTTCAACAACAAATAATCGATCTCACCAAATATACCTGAAATACTCAATGAAGAAGGTCTTTCAAAGATTCAACCGTTCAAGTTGTAACTCTTAATATCTGAAACAAGATACTAAAATTTCATCAAAATCAGGACATCCAATCATCCTACAAAGTAGCATCTGTTTTTTTAAAATTTTTCTATATTTTCACCATGGGTCTTCCCGTTCCTCCAATTTTCCGCTATCTATTGCAGCACCCCAGGAAGCCAAAGCGATTTTATGAAAGAAAACTACATTCTTTTTTTATTATTTTAAATTATGTGGTCCCAAATGAGAAGGGTCCCTGTTTTTATGTGGAAATTATTGCCATCTAAATCACGCCAACTAGGGTCGTACCTCGTCCCTGTATTCTTGTGGAAATCATTGCCATCTAAATAACGCCGGAGGCTGAATGCATGCCTCTCGCCGTCGCGAAACAAAATTAGGGATACAACGATAGAAAAATAAGGTTATTTTGTATAACAAAAGAACTTATGTTTGAGTTGAAAGAATAAGTGTAGGAAAAAAATGAAAAGAATAAAATACATTTAATATGTAATAAATTTTAAGATATTTCGAATTTTCTGGCGTTCTATTTTTTTATAAATATATTTATACAGTGAAACAGGACAAATGGTAATTGAAGGGAACGAGGCTGCGATATAAGTTTTTATTCAACCAAAACTATGAAATAAAATTATACCATATAGGTTCACTAAGCTCCTACATCTAGAGTATCAGTCTAAACGGCGCGATTTCTTCTACTTAGTTCGCAACTAACGCGGTCCAAAGTAATGATCCAGCAACTTCCACGCTGCTCTCCCCATGTGCATGATGTATCCACCTCCAAAACTAGACCAATCTTTAGCTATGGAGATAGGGGCAAAACCTCCTTAAATTGGTCCTTTACCTAGTTATAGGAGTTCAAAGATGGAGAGAGGGTTGGAGATTACAAGGGGGAGGATGGAAGAATTTAATTATTTTATAAATAAAAATTTTAATAAATTATAAATTAGGAAATCAACAAATTAATGGATTAGATATCTATGATCAGCTACGTTAGCATACAAACATTAAGTGAAAATAGCTTCGATATATGAAAAAAGATTTATAGGATAGGAGGTCCCGTAAAGCAGCCATATTAGACTCTGGGAGATCACCCTCCCAATCCTCTCTATCCTGCATAAATGCTATGGATGCTTCCACCTCCTCCAAAATATATTTAATACAAAAGTTGTAGACATTTAAGTTATCTTTTCAACTTGATAAGAATTATTTTAAAAGGATATTTGGTTGAAAAGTTATAGCTAAAAGAGTAAATATATGTCAGCTTGAATTACAGCTACGGATAGATAGCTTGCAGACCCTATTACTCATAGCTAACGTTCAAATTTAAAAATATATTGAATATAAAAGTTTTAGATAAATAAGTCTTATTCCAGATCATTAAGAATTGTATTAATATTATATTTCAATAAAAAGTTATACCGAAAATACCAACATATGTTCAAAATTCTAGCATTTGCCTTCAAAAGAAATCTCAATTCCTACTTTTCATTCATTTGTTATAATCATAATAATGAACTAAATTCATTTGTTTGTTATCATCAAAATCAAATAATAAATCATTGAAACCATGGAATTAACAATCTCCCCCTTTTTGATGACGACAAATAATAGATGCAAACTTATATATTATTATTATTAAATAGCATCTGTTGGTATTAATAATATATCTTCTCACCCTTTTGGCATCAACAAAAAAAATATAAAATCTAAAAAAATATAGATGTGAGATCAAAGTAAATCAAATAATTGTTCATAAATCAATCTTATTTGATAACATTTATTCTCACCCTAAATAATTGTATTTTAGCACATGAGGAAAGAACAACATGAATTCTAATTCATCAAAATATAGAGAGATTGATAAGATTCAAAGTTATGCACAATATCTCCCCCTATCTATGTGCATAGCATAGAAAAAAATATCATTTTTTAAAAGAATTGGACGAACCAAGTTCTCTTCTAATATAACAAAATCTTTCTTCGCTAAGAGGTTTTGTAAAAATATCCGCCAATTGATATTAGGTATAAATAAATTCAAGTTCAATATCTCCTTTTTGGACATGATCTCTTATAAAATGTTGTCTAATTTTAATATGCTTGGTTCTAGAATGTTGAATAGGATTGTTAGTTAAATTAATTGTACTGGTATTATCATATTTAATAGGAATGTGAGAGAAATGAAATCCAAAATCTTCTAATTGTTGTTTTATCCATAAAATTTGAGCACAACAATTACCAGCGGCAATATATTCGGCTTCAGCCGTAGATAAAGCTACCGAATTTTGCTTTTTACTAAACCAAAATATTAAAGAATATTTAAGAAATTGACAAGAATCACTAATACTTTTTCGATCAATTTTACAACTTGCAAAATCTACATCGAAGAAACCAATAAGATCAAAAGAAACATTTTCAAGATACCATAATCCTAAGTTTTGAGTGTCCAATAAATATCAAAAAATACATTTCATGGCAATCATGTGAGATTCTTTTGGACATGATTGAAATCTAGCATACATCCAGTTTACTAGCGGTTAAATAAAGAGCCAATCATACCTTGATATTTTCTATCATCTATCGGCTTACCATTTTCATCTTTGTCTAGCTTAGTTGATGGATTTATTAGGGTTCCAATTGGTTTTGCATTTTCAATTCCAAACCTTTTAAGCAAATCCTTTATGTACTTGGATTGGTTAATGAAAATGCCTTCCTTTAGTTGCTTGATTTGGAGTCCAAAAAAGTAGTTTAGCTCTTGCATCATGCTCATCTCAAATTCACTTTGCATATACTCAGCAAAATCTTTGCACAAGCTTTCATTAGTAGTATCAAATATAATGTCATCAATATAAACTAGAAACAATGAGCATGTCATGATCTTTTACTTTTATAAAAAGAGTATTATCTAGTTTTTTTTGTAAAATTATTATCAATAAGAAATTTACTTAATCTTTCATACCATGCTCTAGGTGCTTATTTTAAACCATACAAAGCTTTTGAAAGTTTAAAAACATGATTTGAAAATTCATAATCTTAAAAATCGAGAGGTTATTCTACGTAAACTTTTTTCGAAATGTAACTATTTAGAAAAATACTTTTAACATCCATTTGATATAACTTGAAATCTTTAAAACATGCAAATGCAAGTAACATTCTAATTGCTTCAAGTCTAGCTACCGGTGCAAAAGTTTTATCAAAATCAATACTTTCTTCTTTGTAATCCTTAGGCTACTAATCTAGCTTTATTTCTAATTACTATACCGGATTCATCAATTTTGTTTCGAAAAACCTATTTAATACTAATTACGGAATGATCATTAGGTCTAGGTACTAATGTCCAAACTTGATTTCTTTCAAATTGATTAAGCTCTTCTTGCATGGCCAGGATCCAATTTTCATCAAGTTCCGCTTTTTGAAATTATTTTGGCACTATTTGAGAGAGAAAAGCAAGATTACCACAAATATTATGAAGAGAAGAGCAAGTTTTTATACCTTCCAAGGGATTGCCAATTATTAGATCTTTTGGATGATTGTGAGCATATCTCCATTCTTTTGGTAAGAGTTGAGGACCATCTTTTGTGTCATCATCTTTTTGATTCACACTTAAGCTTTCCTCTTGTGGATTGTCATTTGTAGTTCCTTTTTCTTCATCTTGGATGGTTATTTTTTTTAATCTTTTCTTAATATCTATATCATCATCATCACTTGCAACATTCTTGGAAGAAACATTGCTAGATTCATCAAATACAACATGCATAGATTCTTCCACTACAAGTGTTCTTTTATTAAAAACTCTATATGCCTTGCTAGATATAAAATATCCAAGAAAAATAGCTCCATCCAATTTAGCGTCAAATTTACCTAAAATATCTTTATTATTATTTAAAACATAGCATTAACAACCAAATGCATGAAAATAACTAATATTTGGTTTTCTTTCTTTCCAAAGCTCATAAGGAGTTTTCTTAAGAATAGGTCTTATCATGGCTTGGTTTTGGTAAATCATTTTCACAAAGCATAATCCTAGCCATCTCTTCAAGAGTCCAATTTTTTCTTTCAACTACACCATTTTGTTGAGGAGTTCTTCGAGAAGTTATGGTCTATTCCATGTTCATTACAAAAACTTTCAAAATCTTTATTTTCAAATTCTCTAACATGATCACTTCTAATACTAGAAATGAGAAAAGTTTTTCCATTTTGAACTTTTCTACAAATTTTTGTAAAAGCATGGAAAGTTTCATCTTTATGGGCAAAAAAAAGAACCCAAGTAAATTTAGAAAAAATTATCAACAATGACAAATGCATATCATTTCCTACCAAGACTAAGAGTCCTTGTAGGACCAAGTAAATCCATATGCAATAATTGTAAAGGTCTAGAGGTAGAGACAATATTCTTAGATTTGAAAGATGTCCTTGTTTGTTTTTCTTTTTGACATGCATCGCATAATTTATTCTTTTCAAATTTAATTTTTGGAAGACCAATAACTAGCTCTCGTTTTGAAAGTTTTGAAATCAAATCCATATTAGCATGAGCAAGTCTTCTATGCCATAAGAAACTATTATTATTTATAACCGAAAAGCATTTGATGTTAAAAGAAGATATATCTTTAAGATCAACAATGTAAATGTTTTCATGTCTATATACAACAAATAAAGTCTTATTATCTTTGATACTTTCTATAGTGCAATGAGTATGCTCAAATATAACTTTATTTTCTTTATCACATAGTTGACTAATACTTATAGATTATGCTTTAAACCTTCAAAAAGTAAAACATCATTAATAATAGGAGAAGGACTTTTACCAATACTACCAATATCAATATTTTTTTCTTTACTATTATCTCCAAATGTAACGTATCCTTCATCTTTGGGTGCTAGTGTTGTGAATTTTGATTCCTCTCCGGTCATATGCCTTGAGCAAGCACTATCTAAGAACCATCTATCCTTCTTACTTTGAGACTTCAAACATATCTACAAAAATTAAATGTACTCATTGAAATTTGGTACCCAAACTCTTTTGGGTCCAAAGGGTTAGCTCTAAAAATTATACATGTTTTTTTGGAACCCAAATATTTTTGGTTCCAACATTTATAAGGTTCTTAGGAACCCAAACTTTTTTAGTTCCAATATAAGTATTACTTCTAATAGGGCATGAATAAGATATATAACCATTCTTTATACAATAATAACTTGAAGAAGTTGCCTTAACAAATAAGTTTTTATAAAACTTTTGCTTTTGAGAATAATCATACCCAATTCCAATCTTATTAAAAGTATATCTTTGTTTTTCAAGTAAAATATTCAAGTTTTCTTTTCCTTGCACAAACTTAAAAAGTGTAGAGGTTAAATCTTAAACTTTTATTTTCAAAGATTCATTTTCATGCTTTAGATTATTTGAAGATGAAGTTTCTAACTTTGAAGATAGTTCTTTAACTTTCTTTTTCAAAACTTCACATTCTCATTTTTCAAAACTTCATTTCTTTATAAAGAGAAGAAATGATCCTTTTAAGAGAAACATTTTTCATGGCAAGTTTTCTAAATTCGACAACCAATTCTTCAAAAGTATTTTGCAATTCATCATATGGGAAATTGTCATCAATAGAATCACATACCTTATTATCTTCTTTTGCCATGAAGCAAAGATTAGCAAGCTCATTATCATTTTCTTCAGCGGAGCTACTTAAATCACTTTCGCCCCATGCCGCTACCATGGCTTTCTTCTTGTCTTTCTTACTTGACTTCTTTAATTGAGGACAATGATATTTGATATGGCCTGGCTTCTAACATTAGTAATATATGATTTCATCTTTGGCCGCATCTTGGCTTTTGAAATCTTTTTTCCCCTTGCTTTCTTTTACTTAGAAATCTTTTAAATTTCTTTGTAAGCAAAGCAAGATCCTCATCTTCTTCACTTGATTCGTCGGTGATGGATGATTGAAGAGTTAAGCCTTTCTTTCTTTTGCTATCATCCTCCTCTAGTTTCATGGATATCTCATGGATCATGAGAGGACCCAAAAACTCACTAAGCTAGACTTTGTAAGATCTTTTGCCTCTTGTATAGCGGTGATTTTTGGCTTCTAACTTTTTGGCAAAGACCTAAGAATCTTTCTCACCATTCAATATTAGTATAAGATTTATCAAGAGATCTCAAAGCATTAGCAATATTGGTAAACCAAGTAAACATGTCAAAAAAAGATTCTTTGGCATTCATCTTTTAAAGAGTTTATAACTATGCACAAGCATGCTAATTTTTGACTCTTTAACTTAATTAGTACCTTCATGAGTTACTTCTAGTCTATCCCATATTTTTTAGTCATTTCATATGTAGAAATTCTATTGAACTCATTAGGATCTAATGCACAATACAACAAGTTCATAACTTTAGCATTCATTTGAATATGTTTCACATCAATTTCGTCCCATTCATTTTCGGACTCAGTAATGACTTTTCCCTCTACAACCTTAGTTGGTATTTTATGCCCATTTACAATGACCTTCCATAATTCATAATCTATAGCTTGGACATATATTCTCAATCTAGCATTTCAATAGTTATAGTTTAAACCACTAAACAAATGTGGCCTATTGGTCGATTGACCTTCGATAAGAGAGGTTCCTATATGATCTACTCTAAGACAGTTAAACCTATAAATAGAGCCCTTGCTCTGATACTAATTGTTGGCCAACTAGGCAACCCAAGAGGGGGGGTGGACTGGGTTTTATAAAATCTTGGGGAAATAAAATCAAATCCCCTCAAATGAAATAAATTAGATGCAATGAGTATAGCAAGTAATAATCACAAATGTACAACTAAGTATTGAAAGATAAAGAGTGAAGGGAAGAGAAGTGTTACGCGATGATTTATAGTGGTTCGGTCTCCTTGTGAGCCTACATCCTTGGAGCTCTTTTCCGAGATTTAATCCACTATACTTATCCAAAGCTTTACAAACCGCTTATCTTTTGGGTGCAAGCAACCTTTACACTTGGTGATATCCGAGCTAATCCTTAGTTAATCTACTTCCTCAAACACTCTCTTATTTATCTAGAGTACAATCCTCTCAAGCAATTATTCTCTATCACTCAAGCTAACAAGAGCTCCACAACTTTCTTACAATACTTAATCAAAAATAACAAGAATGAAAGTACTACACTCAATTTCTCAACAATAAAAACTTTTTACTTGTAAGCACAATATACTCTTGATTTTCTTTCAAACTCTATGGAACTCTCCTCCTTATTGCAATATAAGGTATAAACCTCTTTCTATAGGCTTAAGAAGCGGTTTTTCCATATGAAATAATTTGAAGCTTTGGAAAATCTTTTTCAACACATTTAATGTAGGCAAATTCGCATCAGATTTGGTTTCCTACTTTGTAGCACCTTTTTGATAAATCAAAAGACAGAATTTAACTTAGTATTTGGAGACAACATTGTAGCCCTTTAAGTTATCTTTCCAACCTGATAAGAATTATCTCAAAAGGACATTTAGTTGAAAAGTTACAGTTAAAAGAGTAAACATATGTCAGCCTAAATTATAGCTATAGATAGATAGATTGCAGACCCTATTACTCATAGCTAACATTCAAATTTAAAAATATATTTAATACAAAAGTTGTATCCCTTTAAGTTATCTTTCCAACCAGATAATAATAATTTCAAAAGGACATTTGGTTGAAAAATTACAGCTAAAAGAGTAAACATATGTCAGCTTGAATTATAGGTACGGATAGATTCCTTGCAGACCCTATTACTTATAGCTAACGTTCAAATTTGAAAATATATTGAATATAAAAGTTTTAGATAAACAAGTCTTCTTTCCAGATCATTAAAATTTTTATTAATATTATATTTTAATAAAATGTTATGCCAAAAATACTAATATATGTTCAGAATTTCAGTATTTGTCTTCAAAAGAAATCTCAATTCTTAATTTTTATTCGTTTGCTATAATCATAATAATGAACTAAATTTATTTGTTTGTTATCATCAAAATCAAATAATAAACCATTGAAACCATGGAATTAACATATGCCCACACCATCTAACATCGTTAAGAAATTAATGGTTTAAAATTTAAAATGACTAAAATACCTGTAGTGGGTAGATATGCAAAAAAAAATATTTATAAGAGTATATATATGCAAATAACACTTTGCATGCAATTTTACATATATATAGGAGGGTTTATATACAAAAAAAATCTAATTTTATTTTTTTTCTATTTCAACCTATTGCTGGAAATTGGACCCGGGGGTGGCCGTCGGCTGAGAGGATGGAGCTCCGGCGAGAACTGGCGGGCGGCGAGAACGTCGGCGGGCAGCGTCCTCCGTAGGGCCTGCAAAAAAGCCGGTGGTTGGGGTTCCCAGTGCCGGCCCTTCGATGCCTAAGTCAGAGGGGGCAAAGATATATGGAGGAAAATACGTCCAAAGTTTCAGTGTCCAGCCCCTCTAAGGTGGGAGGGTTCCCCTTTTATAGGGGGCACTAGATTACCTGTGATGTGACGGGGCGGAGTTACCGTATGATTGAGCATGTCGGCTGAATTAATGCAGAATCGTGTGAGTTAATGCCTTGCCGTAGGAGGTTAGGTCGGGACTAAGGAGTTGTCACGGCTGATCAGACGCAGCCGAGCTGATTTGCCATGGAGGGATCGAGATTCATAGATAGCAGGAGCCATGCGCATTAATTATTTGAGTGAGCCGGAGGCCTGCAGAGACCATGCACATTAATTGTTTGAGTGAGCCGGGGGCCTACAGAGACCATGCGCATTAATTGTTGAGTGAGCCAGGGGCCTGAAGAGACCATGCGCACTAATGGTTGAGTAAGCCGGAGGTCTGCAGAGGCCATGCGCATTAATGGTTGACGGCAGTGGTAGGGGATGGTCTCTGGTCGAGCTGCAGAAGGATGTGATCGCGGCGAGTGGATGGTGAGGTCAAGCTTCCGAGGTTGGGAGCTTCCAGGTCGGGCATTTCGAGGTCGAGAGCTCCTAGGTTGGACGCCTGGTCGGGCGCCAGATCGGTCATCCGAGGTCAGGTGCTTCCAATCACGTGCTTTGGGGGACTTGTATTTTCTTCAACACTACCCCCGACTTCCGAGTTCGAGCTGCTCGTGAGCTCGGACGAGGGAAGTAATTGCTTTTGTTGCAATGGTGGGGGCTAGGGAGACTTAAATTATGCCGGCGATCCGCGCGCTTTGGGGTGCTTTTAATGAGGGGAGAGGGGGCGACGCCCTTTCGTCCTTCGAGGCTGTCTCATGATGTGGCCCCGAGATCCGATGGGACGCTTTCTTGGTTTCGTATTCAAAGCGTCGATCCATGTTAAATGTGTCGCTTCGATTTTTTGGACTGGCACGTGGTGCGATCTGGACGGAAGGCGGGATCCAGCCCCGCCGATTTGGGCCATCGAGAGGATCTATATAAACCCTCCGACTTAGCCCTAGAAAGGTCTTGCTTGTTTGTTATTGCTGCCATCCTTTCTTCTTTTTCTCCTGGTTGTGACCGAGCTTTCCCGGCGGCGTTCAGAGGCGATTTCCGGCAGTGTTCAGAGGCGATTTCCGGCGACCCTATAGTAGGTCGTTTTTCCACACTAGCTCGGAAGTCCTTTTCTTTTCTTTAAATACCTGCTTTCTTCCCCTTCTTCGTTTTCGTTTCTCGCTTTTTCCTTCATTTTCCTTTTTTCTTTTGAGATGGGTCTTGGTCTCGGTGAGATTGGGTCTACCTTGACCGAGGAGGAACTAGAGCTGGTCCATTCCCGGTTCTTCTTCCGACCCGGGTTTCGTCTCGAACTCGCAAGGTTGGAAGGTCGGGTAACTAGACCTCCATCAGGTCAGATTGGGGTGTACATCGATGCGCTCTGGGCCGGCCTGCGGTTCCCCCTTCATGAGTTTGTGAATGACTTGTTGGTGGAGTACCAACTCGTCCCAGCACAGCTCACTCCAAACTCATGGAGGACCATTGTCGGGTTTGCATCCCTCTGCCTTGCGCATGGGATCCCGACCTTAGTGAGCGTCTTCCGCCGGTGTTTCATGTTAAAGACGAACCCGGCGGACGTAGAGTGGCTGTACTTTGTCTGGAGGAGCAGTATGTCGCTCTTCCGAGGTGTCCCTTCCTCAATTCATGAGTGGAAGGGAAGATTTTTCTTTCTTTCTTCCGAGCTCTCGTGGGGGTTCGATCCGAGATGGGGGCATCCCGGGCTGAAGGCCCTGAATAGACTTAGTGGTCTTTCGGTGGACGAGCAGAGGGCTTTTGATGCTCTGCGAGGTCTCGGGAGGGACATCCTTCTGACCGAGTTTCTGACCGAGGAAGCTCTGGTGAACGTCGGCCTGAGCTCGGCGCGCCCCAAGGGTAGGGCAGTTGTACTGCTCCTTCATTCTTCAGTTTTTTGCCTTATCTGTTCCTTTTCTTTGTTCTTTTGATATTGGTCTGATACTTAGAAAAAATTTCTTTTTTTCTTTGTTTCAGATATTCCCCACATGCCGACCAGCAACACATCTCTTTTCTCTCGGCTGAAGAGGCGGGCAGCCGAGGCCGGCGGGGCTGTTCCCGAGCCCCGAAAGAAGGCAAAGTCGACCGCTACTTCTGCCCCTGCTGAGGTAAGGGGTTCTGAGGCCGGAGCTTCGGAGTCTGCTCGGGAGGGAGCTCCGGCCACCGAGCATGCGAGCTCGGGTTCTGGGGGAGCATCCGGGTCGGCATCTCCGGCCTGCCCTGCCCCCATCTCTCAGCGGTCAGGTCGGTCGATTATTCGCCTGCGGCGCTCAGGGCCCAAGCTGAGCAGGGGCCCCGAGGTCCCGAGTGCGCCCTGCCCCGTGGTCATGAGCTCGGTCGGGCCGAGTTCTTCGGGAGCCGAAGGGAGAGTGTCGGCCGAGCCGGAGTCTCCGATACGCGAGGGTAGCTCGGTCTTCCGAGACGGTGATGTTGCGTGCGAAGTATTCCGCCGCGCAATGCTCTCGGCGGACCGGGCCGAGTTCAGAACCCTCACGCTGGAGGAAGTTATCGATCAGACCTACCGTAATAGTTTAATACTGTTCGGGTAAGTCACCTTTTCATTTTGTCCTTAGTCATCAGTATTTTCTTCTTTTTTACTTATCGTTGCTTTACCTGCAGCATATCCACAAAGTCGATACCCTGGTATTCATTGCCTCAGATTGTCAGGACGAGTTCCGACGGCTCTATAGGCAACTGGAGCCGGCCAAGAAGTGGTTGCCGAGCTGGAGGCCGCATTGGCGGAAGCCGTAGTGCGGAGGGAGGCCACTGAGGCGGGTCGGCGAGCTATTGTTGACGAGCTTGAAAAAGAGAGGGCTACGCATACTTTGGCAAGATCGGAGTTGCGCGCTTTCGAGGCGCGTCTTGCCGAAGCTCGCTCTAAAGCCGCCGGCCACAAGTATGAGGACGGAATTCTCCGCCTAAAGGTCGAGCAGCTTGAGGCCCGAGAGAGGAGGGCACTCGAGCGAGCTGAAAATGCCGTGGAGCTCCTCAAAGAGTCGGAAGAGTTCCGCGACATGCTGGAGGAGGAGACCGTGGACGGGTTCCTCCAGAGCTTCGAGAATTTTCGAAGATAGATGGCGCGATACTGCCCCCAGCTCAACCTTTCGGGGATCCGTCTAAGGATGGGGATAGATGCCGAGACCGAGGCTGACGTCCCTGCAATTCTTGTGGCCGAGGAGGAACTCGCCGAGGCCGAAGCTGATATGGCCAATCAGGCGACGTTGGGGGCCCCTCGCGGGGAGGTTGCCGAGGGCGCTTCCGAGGCCACTGGCGAGGCCCCGGCTGAGGCCGCCGCGAAGGGTTCCGAGCCGACGCCTGCCGAAGACCCTCGGGTTATTGTTGTAGATGATCCTGAGGGTAACACTGGTGCAACCGCCCCCCTAGGACTTTAGCTTTTCCTTTCGCTTTTCTTTTTGTAAGTGAGTTCGGCCCTTGAATACGGCCGATCCTTAATTTTGTACTCGACCTCCAAGCCTTTATTAATGAAAAAGTTCTTTTCTACATTTATGCTTGTCTCTTTTTGCATAGTAGGTAAATTTTTACCTTGGCTGCTTAAATCAATTCCTCCTTCGCAAATTTCTCTAAGTGTTCAATCTCGGCTAGGTCCGTAGACTCAAATTCTGGGGGCGTTTGCTAGATTGTCGGGCTTAGCTTAGATAGGGATCGCGCTAAGGCTCCGTGCTTAGATTTTAGGAAAATCCGCTAAGCCTTTGAGCTCGGGCTCCGAAGAAGTCTCACTAATCCTTTAAGCTCGGATTTTTAGGAAAATTTGCTAAGTCTTTGAGCTCGGACTTTGAGGAGGTCTTGTTAGGCCCCTGGGTCTGTTCCTGGGGAGAGATCTGCTAAGCCCTTGGGCTCGGCTTCCAGATCGCCGAAGCATTGAGCCCGACCTTCAGAGGAGTTCTGTTAGGCGTTTAGGTTTTCTTCCTGGAGAATTTAGCCGATCCCTTGGGCTCGGCTCCTAGGACAAGCTTGCCAAAGCTTTAAGGTCGGGCTCCGGGGAGATCCCGCCAGACCAAGGTCGAACTTATCATGGAACTTTCGCGCTTTTGGTTTCGAACTTGGTCGAAGCTTCGCCGATCATTTTGTAGTATATATAAGCAGACGTGATGACATAGGTGCTAGGTAAGATTATACCTTGTGCACCATTGGGATCGATTATCTCTGCTTGGGGTAAGCGACTCCACTCTGTGGTCGGCCTTTAGGGGCATTCCTCGGCCTGTAGTCTGCTTCCGCAAATAGTGTTATCCGTCGCAAGGATGGCGCCTTGGCCAGACTCTCGTGCGGGAGCATGGCTTGCTCTGGCCGAGCAGGGGAGAATGCCGTGTTCCCCACGAGGTGTTGTCTACTTCAGGCATGCCTACGAGCCGAGTGGTTCGTGAAGATACGACCCCATTGTTGAAGACCTCGGAGGGGGGGGGGGGGCGCTTGGGTACTACCCCGCTGTGGTTGTCGGGCGCCGCGGGGAATCGCGGATGTTCTTCCCCTTATTTTTTTCCGAGGCCGAGGGAGTTTAGGACTCTACGGTCGACACACGGGGAATTCCGACCTTAGTCGAGGGATCGAGCATGAAGTCGTGGGAGCTTGGGCTCGCTGTCGACCTGGTGACGCTTTCCGAGGTCGAGAAAGTTTGAGACTCTACGGTCGATACACGGGGCATTCCGACCTTAGTCGAGGGATCGAGCACGAGGTCGAGGAAGCTTGGGCTCGCTGTCGACCTGATGACGCTTTCCGAGATCGAGGGAGTTTGAGACTCTACGGTCGACACACGGGGCATCCCGACCTTAGTCGAGGGATCGAGCATGAGGTCGAGGGAGCTTGGGCTCGCTGTCGACCTGCTGACGCTTTCCTAGATCGAGGAAGTTTGGGACTCTATGGTCGACACATGGGGCATCCCGAACTTAGTTGAGGTCTTTGAGGGAGATCGAGATCAAGCTCGACGTCGGCGTAGCATGGTGTTCCAGACTTGGCTGGAGCATCCGAACTTGGTCGGGCATCCGAGCTTGGTCGGGCTTTCTGAGGATCACAAATGTTCCAATGTCAGGAGAAGCACAGAGTAATTAAGAAGAGTTATGAATGAATTGTTACGAGAAGGGAGCAGGAGTAGCGTTTCCAGGTGCTGTGGGCCCCCCGGGGGAGCTACTAATAGTACATTTGGAGGTTCTCGGAGTTCCAGCTTCGTGGGATGAGGGTCCTATTAAGAGACTCTAACTTATACGCTCCGGGCTGTTGCACTCGGGCAATCCGGTATGGTCCTTCCCAATTTGGGGCAAGCTTTCCTTGCTCAGTGGGCTGAGAAGCTTTGGCTCTCCTAAGGACGAGATCTCCTGACTTGAAGAGCTTGGCTTTTACTCTGGAGTTATAGTACCATGCCATTTTCTGTTGATATCTCATCATGCAGACCCAGGCTGCCTCCCTCATTTCTTCGATGAGGTCCAGGTTGCTCCTGAGCTGGGATGAGTTGGAGGCTGTGTCGTAATGTTCCACTCTCGATGAGAGAAGTCCGATTTTCAAAGAAATAACTGCTTCCGTTCCATATGCCAGGTTGAAGGGGGTCTCGCCAGTGGAAAGTCGGAGTGTTGTTCTATAGGCCCAAAGGACATTGTAGAGGTCTTCGACCCATTGTCCCTTGGATCGGTCGAGTCTAGCTTTAAGCCCCTGGAGAATGGTACGATTTGTCACCTCGGTCTCTCCATTCATCTGTGGATGGGCTACCGAGGTGAAGCGGTGGTCGATACAGAGCTCGGAGCAGAATTCTCTGAAACGGATGTTGACGACCGTTGTCAGATATGAGGATGTGGGGGAGTCCAAATCTGCAAATTATTGACTTCCAAACAAAGTCCTGCATCTTCTGCTCGATGATCTGGGCTACAGGCTCAGCTTCGACCCATTTGGTGAAATAGTCGATGGAGACGACCAGAAATTTTCTTTGCCGGTAGCTAGAGAAAAGGGTCCCAGGATATCAATCCCCCATTGGGCGAATGACCAGAGGGCGATGATTGAGGTCAGCGGAGCCAAGGGTCGGCGCTGGATATTGGCATTCCGCTGACACCGATCACATCTTCGGACGAAGCCCGTTGGGTCCTTTTGAAGTATAGGCCAAAAGTAGCCTTGGCGCAAGATTTTATGGGCTAGCGCCCGGCCTCCCAGATGGTTCCTGTAGATCCCTTCATGGACCTCTCGCATAGCATAATCTGTCTCTGAGGGGCGGAGACATCTAAGGAGAGGAGAGGTGAACGACCGGCGGTAGAGCTTGCCTTCATATAGTATGTATCGAGGAGCTTGATGCTTGATTCGGCGAACCTCGAGCTCATCGTCAGGAAGGGTTCTATCCTGCAGATAGTTGATGAGCTCGTCCATCCAACTCGGCTCGGTGTCGATGCACATGGTCGGCTCAGGTTCTTCTATAATCGGCGTTTGGAGATATTCGAGTACCGTCGCCTTGGGAAGTCGCTCATACGGAAGGTCGTCAACTTCGACAGTTGATCAGCCCTGAGGTTCTCCGTTCTGGGGATATGGTGAATGTTGAAGGAACCTAGGACGGATGTGAGGTCTCGCACCTTTTGGAGATATTTCTGCATTGATGGCTCCTTTCCTTCAAAATCTCCCAGAACCTGGCTCACGACCAGTTGGAAGTCGCTGAAGATCTTCAGGTCTTCCACCTTCAGCTCCATTGCCAACTTGAGCCCGGCAATGAGCGCCTCGTACTCTGCCTCATTATTCGAGGCTGGAAACTCGAGGCGTAGGGCCTCCTCAGCCACTACCCCGTCCGGGCTGGTGAGGATGAGACCTGCTCCGCTACCCTCCGAGGTCGAGGAGCCGTCCACATATAGGACCCATAGCGGCCTCGGGGTCTCCTCCATTGGAATGAGTGGGGCTCGGGATCATCTGGCAAAGTGCACTCCATGATAAAATCGGCGAGCGTTTGGGCTTTGATAGCCGGCCCTGGTCGGTATTCGAGGTCGAACTCCCCGAGCTCAACTGCCCACTTGGCAATCCTCCCGGCACGATCCGACCGCTGCAGAATCTGCTTCATTGGTTGGTCGGTCAATATGGCCACAGTGTGCGCCTGGAAGTAAGGTCGGAGCCTCCAAGCCAAGGTGATCAGGGCGAAAATTGTTTTCTCCAGTTTAGAATATCGGGTCTCAGCATTTCTGAGGACCCGGCTGGTATAATAGACAGGCCTCTGAAGCTTGTCCTCTTCCTGGACCAGGACTGAGCTTACTGCAACCCGGGAGACGGCCAGGTACAAATAAAGAACTTCGCCTTGCTGAGGCTTGGTGAGTAGCGAAGGGGAGGCGAGAAGGAACCTAAGCTCTTCGAAAGCTTGCTGGTATTTCTCCGACCATAGAAAGTTCTTTGGTCGTTTAAGGATCTTGAAGAACGGGAGGCAGCGCTCGGCCGACCTGGAGACAAACCTCCCCAAGGCCGCGACCCGCCCGGTAAGCCTCTGCACCTCTTTGACCATCCTTGGAGGTACCATCTCTTGCAGCGCTCGGATCTTCTCGGGGTTAGCTTCGACTCCGCGCTGGGTTACTACGAAGCCCAGGAATTTGCCCGAGGTGACTCCGAACGCGCACTTTGCAGGATTGAGCTTCATTTAGTACTTTCTGAGCTTGGAGAATGTTTCATTGAGGTCAGCCACATGGTGCTCTATTGTTTGGCTTTTGACCAGCATGTCATCCACGTAGACTTTCATGTTTCGGCCTATCTGATCTTTGAAGATTTGACTGACCAGCCTTTGGTATGTAGCTCCTGCATTCTTCAATCCGAACGGCATCACTTTGTAACAATAAGTGCCCTTGTTGGTGTTGAAAGCCGTCTTGTCCTCATCCTCAGGCGCCATTCGGATTTGATTGTATCCCAAGAAGGCGTCCACGAAGATCAGCAGCTGATGTCCCGAGGTGGAGCCGACGAGCTGGTCGATGTTGGGAAGGAAACTATCCTTCGGGCATGCCTTGCTCAGGTCGGTGTAGTCCACGCACATATGCCATTTTTCATTGGCTTTCTTCACGAGGACCACGTTGGCGAGCCAGTCTGAATAGGAGACCTCTCGGATGAAGCCGGCCTCGAGGAGTCTGTCTACTTTCTCGACCGCCACTCGCTGTCGTTTCGGGGCGGAGCCCCGCTTCTTTTGCCTTACGGGTCTGCAGGTCGGCTTCACCTGGAGTCGGTGAACCACGACCTCGGGGTAGATTCCCGGCATGTCGGCGCGCGACTAGGCGAAGACATCCATCTTGGCCCGGAGGAATTCGACTAGGCGCTCCCTTTCGCAGGAGCTCAAGCCGGAGCCAACCTGCACGGTTAGCTCTGGGCAATTTTTTTATAAAGGGATTCGGGTAAGGAGCTCACCAGGCTCTACCCGTTTCTTCCAGAGGTCGTTCCGCACGTCTAAGGTTTCAATGGGCATCATGCGGTCCATTGCTTGAGTTGGCGCCTCGGCCGATAGCTCCTGTTGGCTTG
This sequence comes from Phoenix dactylifera, assembly GCF_009389715.1. Lineage (NCBI taxonomy): Eukaryota > Viridiplantae > Streptophyta > Magnoliopsida > Arecales > Arecaceae > Phoenix > Phoenix dactylifera. Next base: position 14,888,996 of record NC_052392.1, on the reverse strand, counting down.
ACGCTTCAGCCGGTGGTTTTGCTTTGTAGGTCACCATGTAGCACCGCTTGGCCACCGTCTGGTCTCCACGAGCTTCGCCTATCCCATGATCAATGGAGAACCGCACGAGCAAGTGGTAGGTTGAGACTACAGCCCAGAGGGCATTAAGTCCCGGTCTTCCCAAAATGGCATTGTAGGCTGAAGGCAGGCGGACTACAAGAAAGTCCGTCCTCACGGTGCTTTCTCGGAGGGCGAGCCCAACTATGACAAGTAAACTGATCTCGCCCTCGACCGGGACCGAGTCTCCGGTGAATCCGACTAACGGGGCGTTCATTTTTTGAAGCTGGCCTTCCATTAACCCCATTTTTTGGTAGGCATGGTAGTACAAAATATTTGTCGAGCTTCCATTATCAACTAAGACACGCTTTACATCAAACTTATTTACAACCATAGAGATGACTACAGCGTCATCATAAGGAGTTTTAACTCCTTCCATATCCTCATCCGATAATGAGATAGCTTCGGAGATGCGCGGGTGCTTCGAAGGGGTCCTTTCCTCGGTTAGCTCTTCAATCGAGCTTCCTCCAACAATGGCATTGATGGTGCCGGCGATAGGCCTGTTGTCATTTGAATTTTCGGGCTGTGCGGCATTTTCCACTGGCCTTCTTTCCTCGCGCCGGTTGCGCACAAACCGGTTGAGTACTCCGCGGCGGTAAAGCGCCTCAATCTCCTCTCGGTGCTGGAAACAATCCTCCGTGTCATGGCCGTGGTCTCGGTGGAAGCGGCAATACTTCCTAGGGTTGCGCGGGACTCCTACATCCCGCATTGGGGGCGGGGGCCGGAAGAAGTCCCGACCTTCGATCTCCATTAGGATCTCGGTCCGAGGTGCGTTGATGGGAGTGTAGCTCTCATACCTCCCCGAGTGGATTCGAAGTCGCGGCGAGGACCCCGGTCGAGGCGGGGACCTTGGTCGAAGCCATCCCTGCAGTCGAGGCGAGCTCCTTAGCCAAGGCAGATTCCTATCCCGGCGGGGAGATCGGCTTCTCGGGCGGCCACGCTCCTCGCGGTGTTTCCTTGGCTTCTTCAAGGCCGGCTCGGTCGCGCCCCGCCTAGAGGCGATAGCCTCCTCGGCCTTCGCATATTTTCGAGCTCGGGCCAGCATTTTGGTGAAGTCAACGGGAAAGCTCTTCTCGATGGAGAAGAGGAATCTATGGGAGCGAGCCCCAGTTTTTAGTGCCGACATGGCTATTGACTAGTCGAGCTTGCGAACTTCCCAGGTTGCAGCGGTAAAGCGGTCGAGGTATTTTTTGAGGGATTCCCCTTCCCTTTGCTTGACGTCTAGGAGGGAATCCGATGTTCACCGCTGGCGCCAGCTGGCAGTGAAGTTGGTAGCGAACTGCCTGCCGAGCTGCTCGAAAGAAGATACCGAGCTCGGCTTCAATCCAGAAAACCAAAGCCGAGCAGTTTTCCGAAGGGTAGCTGTGAAGGCCTTGCAGAGCACAGCCTCTAAGGACCCTTGCAGTGCCATGAGGGCTCGGTAACTCTCTAAATGGTTGAGGGGGTCGGTAGTTCCATTGTAGGGCTCCACTTGGGGCATTTCGAACCTCGGTGGGACCGGCTCACCCTCGATCTGGCAGGAAAAGGGAGACTTAGTGGTAAACTCAAAGTCACCCTCGCGCCTTGCCTTCCTGTTATGAAGCGCTTCAATCTGGCGCTCTAGGTTCTTGACCTTCCTGTCGAGCTCCCCAGCTTGGAGGATTGTCGTAATAGTCTGCTCCAGCTCGTGGCGGTCCGGAGCTGACTCAGCCTCTGAAGGTTGCGGCTTTCTGTCCAGGCTTCTTTCCGGCGGTTCTCTCCGGGGGGACGCTCGTTCTTCATTATTAGCCCTGGAGGAGCCATGAAGATTTTGGCCCTGGGGGATCGGTCCATTTGGAGGAAGCACTGGTTGGACCTGGGCCTGTGGAGGTAACATAGGTGAGGCTTCCTCACGCCGCAGGCCTTGGACGGCAGCGGCCAAAGCCTGGACCTGCTGCACCAGGATGTTGAACTGTTCCGGCTAGACTTGGGGAACCGGGTCGGCCGGAGGCGGCGAGTTCTGGACGGAGTGTCCAGGACTTGGTGGAAGACGCCGGGAAGCATTGGAGGCTCCTTTACTTCTCAACTTCATGGCCACGATGCGGTCCCTTCCTCTAGTGCCAACTATTGCTGAAAATTGGACCCGGGGGTGGCCGTCGGCTGAGAGGGTGGAGCTCCGGCGAGAACTGGCGGGCGGCGATCCGTCGGCGGGCGGCCTCCTCCTTACGGCCTGCAAAAAAGCCGGTGGCCGGGGTTTTCGGCGTCGACCCTCCGATGCCTAAGTCAGAGGGGGAAAAGATATATGGAGGAAAATACGTCCAGAGTTTCAGTGTCCAGCCCCTCTAAGGTGGGAGGGTTCCCCTTTTATAGGAGGCACCGGATTACCTGTGATGTGACGGGGCGGAGTTACCGTATGATTGAGCATGTCGGCTGAATTAATGCAGGATCGTGTGAGTTAATGCCTTGCCATAGGAGGTTAGGTCGGGACCAAGGAGTTGTCACGGCTGATCAGACGCAGCCGAGCTGATTTGCCATAGAGGGCTCGAGATCCGTAGATAGCAGGAGCCATGCGCATTAATTATTTGAGTGAGCCGGGGGCCTGCAGAGACCATGCGCATTAATTGTTTGAGTGAGCCGGAGGCCTGCAGAGACCATGTGCATTAATTGTTGAGTGAGCCAGGGCCAGGGGCCTGCAGAGACCATGTGCACTAATGGTTGAGTAAGCCGGAGGTCTGCAGAGGCCATGCGTATTAATGGTTGACAGCAGTGGCAGGGGATGGTTTCTGGTTGAGCTGCAGAAGGATGTGATCGCGGCGAGTGGATGGCGAGGTCAAGCTTCCGAGGTCGGGAGCTTCCAGGTCGGGCGTTTTGAGGTCGAGAGCTCCTAGGTTGGACGCCTGGTCGGGCGCCAGGTCGGTCGTTCGAGGTCGGGCGCCAGGTCGATCGTCCGAGGTCGGGCGCCAGGTCGGTCGTCCGAGGTCGGGTGCTTCCAATCACGTGCTTTGGGGGGACTTGTATTTCCCTCAACACAACCTATTTTAATACTCAGATTTGTCTAGTGTCTGCTCCTCAATATTTTTGGTAAACATATTACTTAAGAAAAAGATTGATTCAACAATTAGATAACAAAAAAAGTTATGGATGTTCTTTCACTAATTATGAGATTATTTTACTTTATTTTTCTTCATTTATAACAACCATTATATCTTATTTTATCGAAAGATATCTTATAATATTGATTATATAGATTCATATATAAGGGCATGTATTAGAATATAGAAAAGAATTAGAATCTTTTAAAGGCACGTGATAGACTACAATGATCAGGCTTCCTTGCTGCTACTGTGCTCAGGGGTAAAAGAACAGTATCAATTATCCCCAAGCAAAATCATTAAAGAACTTCGAACCTTTCAGACTTATTAACAACCTCCGTGGCAATGTGGTAGAAGGCCACCCCTTATGTTGTATATCTTAAGCTATTTTTTTTGGAGTTTCAATTATTTAGAAGAATAAAAGATCTAGTTTATGGGACCCATCTTGTCATAGTAATTTTAAATCAACCGCCAACTTGCACATTAGAAATTTTCAAACTTTAAAAGATAAACATTACAAATTTCATGTACTAAAAGATAAATATTGCAAATCTCTCACAATACTTTTTTTAAATAATTCACAAATCTAAAAGCAGGACCTGACCATCTTCATGTAAAAAAAGATACAATAAAAAGTTGTCTGTGGTGGAGAGCAGATTCGAGAGAATGGTTTTGATTTTAGGCAGAGAAGTGAAAGAGAGGGTCGAGAGAGATCGAAATTTTTTTTTTAAAGAAGGTAGAGATATTAGTTTTCAATGAGACTTGTTAACCTGTTACTCGCTTCAGGAATAAAAAGATACTTTTATAATTTTAATTATTTTTAATTTAAATAAATTTGATTTTGGCTAATCACGTTAGCTGAATCACTATGTCAAATATATTCATATAAAAATAGTATATTGTGAAGGTATGCACGTAAATATCAATTTGGAGAATATTAATACAAATTTTTATATTTAGAAGGGTATTTATGCAAGATCTTTTTGCATGTATACCCTCCAAAATTATGAAATTGTATGAATACCCTGCAAAATTGCTTGTTGACTGTATACCCTTTAAATGTATCTTTTTGCATGTTTACCCATTAATGGTATTTTAGTAATTTCAATTTTAAACTGCTAATTTCTTAATAATGTTAGATGGCATGAGTACATGCACACAAAAAAAAAAGAAGGGTATATATACAAAATAAGTGTTTAATGAGGATATACATGCAAATTTCAATTTTAAAAGAGTATTCACGTAAATTTGAATATTTAGGAGGGTATGTATGCAAAAATTCTTCTTAACACTTACAACCATAAGCATTCACAACCGTCCAAATTCTACATAGTAGGCCTGAAACAAAAGGTGTGAATTTCCAGCTCAATGAGGTTACCTTGTTAGGGTTCGAACCCAATTTCAGTTATTGCTCAGGTTTGATCTAAGGACCTATTCTAATATTCTTGCAAGATTAAGCTTGTTGGCCACCCAGCCTAATATCTTCTAAAGACCCATCGCAGTCCCAGTCAAAAATTATGGTTGGTGGGCCTACTAGATTGTAAAAATAAAAAAAAACATCTATGAAAGTCTTATTCTTCTTCTTCTTTTTCTTTCTACGGACCGAAGAGAGGGGCGTTGGATTGATGCAGGCCATACTCAAATGGGCTTCATAATCCACGGACTCAGCAAAAAATTCAATCCAAATCCTGCTGGATTACCTAAACATGCCCTAAGTTGTAAACTTAACCTCCACACTGTCACATAGATTATTTAAGTGTGTATCTTTTGTGCATTAAACATGCTCAGAGTTCAAAAATAATAATAATAATAATAATAATAATAATAATAATCAATATTAGTATTTCTCAGCTAGCCAAATTAAGAATTGACTTTCCTATGTTGGCTGGGTGAAGTTTTCTTCTCCTCCTCTTCTTCTTCCTCATCTCATCATTGAAGTTTTTAATTATAACTTGCTACTTCCAATCCCATATAAGCCTCACTTATGGGTCAATATGTTAATTCATTGGCCACCATCATTTTCTTTTTGTAGCTCAACATTGTCATAGTCCAACCAACAATCCTTTTTTGTTGCTCTATCCTTAATTTCATACGACTTTGGACATATTTGGATATTACAACAGAAATATCTTGCAGCAATCGGGCCCGTTGAGCTACCTAGCCCGGTATGTTTTTAAAGGCCCTCCAAAGTCTTAGCCTAACCCTCGGCTTGTGGGCTCATTGATTTGCATGAAGAAAAAAATTCATGGAGATCTTTTTTCCTTCCCAAAGGATTTTGGTTGGATGGGTGTTGGATTGATATGGGTCATGCTCAAGTAGGCTTCCTAGTCCACAAATCCAGCAAAAAATTCAGTCCAAATCCCACTTTTTACTAGAAGCCATTGTTCCTCGTTCACAATAACCATCTTAAACCGCCTCTACCGAGGGATTCACATAGGGCTCGTTTGGTTCGCAGGAAAAGGAGGGGGGAAAGTGTGGTCAACGGGAAAGTAATGAAATGCCTCTTGTTTGGTTGGAGTTTTCAAAGGAGAGAGATGGGAAAGTTGTATTCCCATGGGAATATGATTCCCACATTTCATGGGAAAGTCTTTCCCATGAGAAACATGGGAAAGTTACTTTCCCATGAGGTGGGAATCACTCCTTTTTTATTTTTTCCCAAAAAGACCCTTCAGCATTAAAGAAGCATTAAATAGGCATTAAAGACCTAATTTTTATTAAGGGCATAATAGGAATTATACATAACTTTCCTAGGAAAGTGGATGGTCAACCAAACATAAGCACTTTGGAAATTTGTCATTTTTCCATGGTTAACCAAACATGCCAAAAGTACTTTCCTAGGTATTCTCTTCCTAGGAATATGATTCCCAGGAATCATATTCCTAGGAGGGAAAATACTTCCCGCGAACCAAACGAGCCCATAAGGTAACATCAAAGGTCGACCTCACTTGGGTAACTACTCGAATATAAAATCATGCAGGCAAGGCTCAAGTCTTGTGTTCATAAGATGGCGTATAAGATTGCCGACACGAACTTATTTCTTACCTTCATTTATATAACACTAAGATATCGATAAGCTTTAGTATAAGTGCCAAAAAAAGCCTTGAGAGCTTACAAATCGTCGCACCAACATGTATGTATTGGGCCTGCAAACTGCTAGCGCAAGCTCAGATTCCTCTCTATTTCTGGTTAAAATTTCAAATGCTGTTTTGGTTCCAACCATTAGCTAGAGCAAGCCCAACCAAGCAGGACATGAACAGCAGTATCTGATCATGCGTTTAGCATGATACATCCAAGTGGTGGGCCGGGAAATCTAAGCAAATCTCACTTGGGTCCTCACTATGGAGCAGGCTAGAGTCTCCACATTTGATAGTCATATGTTTTAAATAGTAAGTTTATTTAAAATTATTTATACTAAAAATAAATATTTTAGAAAAGCCATCATGATCTCCCATTTGTTCTTGCCTTCTTTTTCTTCATGGACAAATAATACACCCTCAACCTGAAATGGTTCTTTTTCTTTTCAGCCATTCCATAAATTTAGGCAAATATTTTTTTATGAATATCTTTCTAAATATCAAATTTTGTATGAATTATATCCAATAAGGTCTTCTTTTATTCATAAACACAGTAAGGCCTTCTTTTACTCTGGTGTTATTCCATCCAGGAAATAAAAGAACCAGCATAGTAGCTCCACAGGGATAGTTATATTCTAGTTATTCCACAAATTGTCACCTACTTCGCTCCCTCTAAAATTTCCAGAATAAGATGTTTTTGTCCATAGAAAAAGGTGTAGGAATGGAAGAGTGCTGTATTTCATTTCAGCTCCTTGCCTCCCTTTTAAAATTGTCCCTACAAAAACAATTCGACCGTTTGAGTGGAACAACTATTCCTCGCTTATTCCGGCTTCTTTTAAACCAATGTGGCATCTATATTCCCGAACCAGACGCAACCAGGCTTGGTCTAATTATATCCACTTGTGTGTTGGCTTGCACGAACCTGAACCCGCCAGATACAGCTACGTTGAGCTCCTCCCCATTCCTTATATGTCTCGTTGCGCGTTTCGCCTGAATCCATCCTCTTTTGCTCCCTTCGCCCCGAGAAGAGCAATGGCTGATGCCAGCATCCTGGCTCTCGAAGCACCCATCGCCAAACTCATGTCCTTTGCTCTCCTTCACCCTATCTTTTCTCACTCACCTCCTCTCCTCATCCTCTCCGTCAAACCCTCGTTCTCTACTCCCAGTATCAGTAGTAGTAGTTGTAGCAGTAGTAGAAGAGGAAGAACCCAGCAGAGCTCTCGCTCCTTTCTTCTTCCAAGTAAGAAACCAACGGCTTACCTCCCTCTCCATCTCTGTCTGCCTGTCTTGTGGTATATTAATTGTTTTTTGTTGCCTATCAACTGGTTGTCGAATTGCCTTGCCATGTTAAATCACTTTCTTATATACCATTTTTTTTTTTTAATTTTGGTTGCTAATGATTTGTCCAAGTTACTCTTTTCCATGGGCTTATATGAGGGGAAATCTGAAATAGGGCAAAGAGAAATTTGGAAGCTTTGGCCTTCTGCAGTGTTTTTTTTCCCTTCTTCCTTCGTTGGCGGAGGAAAACATTGAGCTACATACGCAGTTTTTCTTTTTCTTTTTCTTTTTCTTTTGAGAAAGCTACATAAACAGTATTGCCAAGCATTATCTCAATTATTTAATCAGTTTCATGGGCCCTTCTTTTAGAGTAATTGCTTTTCCGTGCTTCCATTCAAGAATTATATTAAACTGAAGAGGCTTCTTTTCTATCTTTGTTAGATTCATGCATCTTTGTTGAAATAGTGTACTTGACAGCTATCTATTTCCATATCATTTTTTCTTCCTTCATCCATTCTCAAGTATCGTTCTTCTTCAGTCACTAAAACAGATGCTGCAAGTTATATTTGCTATAGCATGACTGTAAAACAATTATAAGTTAACATATGCTGAATTTTATATGGACCCTTATAATCAGTTTATGGTTGAAAGGGCAGATGCTCCGATCTTGTTTATGTTTTCCCCCTCCGTTCAATATAAATTAATCGATTATCATGGATACCTAAAAGTAGAGGAAAAAAACTCCAGATTGTGTGGCAAGCAATACTGGCATTGTCAATATGGAGGAAGCTGAAGCTGAAGTTGCGGAAGGATACACGATGACTCAATTCTGTGACAAAATGATTGAGTACTTCATGCATGAAAAACCCCAAACAAAGGATTGGAGGAAGCTCTTGGTGTTCAGAGATGATTGGAAGAAGTACAAAGAGAGCTTCTTTGGTCGGTGTCAAGTACGTGCAGAAACTGAGGAAGATCCAGTGATGAAACAAAAGCTGGTTGGTCTTGCCAGAAAAATGAAGAAGGTATCACATTATTATTTTACTTGGTTTTCATGAACTGTAGTTGGTTGGAATTTTTAAAGGAAATTGTGGATGTTCATTTCTTCATCACATATATTAGAAGATAATCTATCTGGAATCCAGAAATATGTACTATGGCGCTAAAAATTGTTATCAAAGTTTGGAGTGAATTTTGCAGATAGATGATGAAATAGAAGATCATATGGAACTTCTGAAAGAGATACAAGAGAGCCCGCTAGATATTAATGCTGTTGTTGCAAGAAGGCGGAGGGACTTCACTCGAGAATTTTTCCATCACCTTAATGTACTTTCAGACAGTTTTGACAGCCTGGAGGATCGAGATGGTAATCAAATCAGAGTGCGTGCAAAATTACATTAATGCTTAAATTGGTAAAGGTGGACTAGTGTTCTTAAATTTTGCATATAGAACTCAAGTTTCTTACTAGTTTCACATGTTTTCTAGTAGCTTTGCATGACACATGTCCGCATGCTTGTCTTCTTAGGTTTTTAAAACCATCCCATTACTGCGGTTGCCAGGTCTTAAGAACTTTAAACACAGCCTCATCCCCTTCAGGGCCACCCCCTCAATTCCTTTGAGATTTGATATTTGCATCTTTATCTAGAAAAAAAAACATGGTCAACATGAATGCACGACAATCTGTAATTAGTATGTATACATTTTTCTGTATCTAACTTGTTGAAAACTTGAATTCATTTCTATTCAGCATAGTTTAAAATTTTTTCTTTTTTTTTTGTCTTGAGCAGCAATGGCTAGGCTTGGAGCTAAATGTTTGTCTGCAGTCCGTGCATATGACAATGCATTGGAGCAGCTAGAGACATTGGATGCTGCTCAGTCAAAGTTTGATGATATATTGAATTCCCCTTCATTAGATGAGGCATGTGAAAAGATAAAGAGCTTAGCTAAGGCAAAGGAACTTGATTCATCACTGATTCTTCTGATCAACAGAGCTTGGGCAGCAGCAAAAGAATCTACAACCATGAAAAACGAGGTGACAATTTATGTTTAAAAATATAGAAGATTTCTGTTCTCAAATTGCAATAGAAAACCAAATATTCTACATTCTTATTGTGTTGTCACTGAATTCATAGTTAATTTGTACAGATTCTATTGGTTTCTATGTTAGCTAATCGTTGACTTGAGTAATATGATTTGGTAGATATCGAGTAACAATTCTTATGTTTATAAATACCAAAGTGTTGCTATTTTTTTTTAAAGGAAAAAGCTGCAGATTAAGACTTCATTCAGCAAAAAAAATTGCTGTGGCATAGCTCCACTTTTAGTAGATTTATCATAAAAATCATAAGATACTGCAGAGTGCAGACCTGTTTCTGTGACAAGATCTGTCTCACAATCTGATATTAATTAGAAGTCAAATCATTTTTCCTTCTTTTATTTAAAGTTCTCTTTTTGTAATCCAGTCTTACCTTTAACTTTGGCATCAGTGTATTTTTACAGGTGACTGGAAGTATTTTTGCCATTACCCAGTTATAGTCCTGGCAATCTAGGGTCTTGGAAGCAGTAAACTGAGCTTAGATCTATAGCATTTTTCATATAAAGTGGCTGCCTCAGGACTCAGACCCGTGCCATTGTGCTTGTCAGCCCAAGCCTTTTACCATTGCACTAAGCAATGGCCCCTAAGTGACTGGAAGCATCCGAACTTAATTTTATATAAACTAGACTATGAGACTTTCGTACAAAACAGATAGTTTAATATTATATGGAACCGATATGTATAGTTGTGCGAGCTGACTTGAGTAAGTTTGTTGAGAAGAAAGATAAGCAATTTCATTGAGATGAAAAAAATATAGTGAAGGTGGGAATCGAACCCAGTCTCTTGTATAACCACCAAGTGATATGACCAGCTTGCAAGATGGCACACTAACTGACTCGACTAAATTTATTTCTCTATTTAATAGAATTTGCATACACGCTGTCTCACATATTGAGAAAAGAGAAAAATATATGAAATTATCTTAAAATCACTGGGCTAATATTATTTGGCACTTGATATGTTGAAAACTGTTGCTATTTGAACTAAAATATCCATTCCAAAAAGTTCTATCAAGTCAATACTTGTGACCGAAGCAATCAATCCGCTCATGGAGCATGAAAGAGTGCTGTGACATGTCGCGTCATGTCAAAATGTTAAAAGTGAAGGCACTCTAGAATTCTTTTAACCAGAAGAAGTGATTAGGCAATACTGCTACAAAGAGGTATGTAACTATCAGACATCTTGTGAAGTACAGAGGAGGGTGATGGAACAAAACCAAAGAAATACAGCAATAAGTTTAGAGAACCAATTTGGAATTATGCTAGGAGTTCTGCAATTGAGGCTAAATTTCTTGTTTGGGCAAATCATAGGAAGTAGAAAGCTTTTTTAAATAGATAAATAATTGCATATGGACTTGTCAACCTGATAAAAGCATATTGTAGAGCGCTGCTATCATGGGAGGTAAATCAGAGCATTATGATAAACTAAGAGTGGGAACTATATGTTCAGACTGGAGGCTTTTTTTGTTTGTGTAAAATCTGTTCTTTCTTAGGAAAGGTAGAAAGATAAGAAAGCATGTATACGATACTGATGTCAACTAACTTAAGTTACAGTACCTAATTGGTCCTGCAGATGTTATTTCAAAACAAGTCTGATTTTGTCACCATTGTAACACCATATTGCAAAGGTAGTGGTGAATTTATAGCATCTGAAGGAAGTAGAAATCAGTTCCATTTTCACTAACCCTGTGCTGTGAAGCTGTCCTGTAAACATGATATTGCTTGATTATGGTTATGACTCCAGTTAGCCATCTGGATGCTTGCTTAAGGTATACTGGTTTTGAATCTCCTAACAAATGATTTTTTTTTTCCATATTGAACTATCAGCTAACATGCCTATGCTTCAGTAACCTTATTAGTTATATTTTGGTCAATCTTTAGGTTCTTTCTTGCTATTGTTTTGTAACCTTTTTTTAACTCAAGAAGAAAAAAGAAAACCAGCATAAAACTCATTATACATTTTTTTGGCTCTGCCAGGTAGTCATATAGAGCCAATTATGTACCTAATGATTCGCATCAGTCCATCAAAACTTGAAGGAAATGAGCAATTAGTCAATATTTTTCCCCTTTGTCTGTTTATTTTATTTTAATACCTCGTAATATCAGTTGGTGTGCCATGTCTATTATATAAGTATGTTTAAATCCTGCAGGTTAAAGAAATAATGCGTCATATTTATAAAGAGACAAATAGAAGTCTTAAAAGCATTGCAGCACCAGACATAAAGCTTCTCAAGCACCTGTTGAACATCACAGATCCTGAAGAGCGATTTTCAGCGCTAGCTACTGCTTTCTCTCCAGGAGATGAGCATGAAGCCAAGGATGTTGACGCTTTGTACACGTAAGGCAACTTATATTAGAAATATGTTGACTGATAATTAACGTGTCTCATTCCTTCTGAAAAATATATTACAACACCCTTTCTCAGGAAAAGAATACTTTTGCACTTGAGGAAGCTTATTGCTGCCATTTAAGAACTTTTAAGTGGAAAAGTTAGTACTTTTTTAAAAAATATATATAGAAACTAATTCGTATAATTGGCCTATAAAGCTGTAATCCCAAGCTATACAAGGTCATAAGATTTATTCTTATAATTCATTAACAGTGTTCCCACAATACTAATAATCCTTGAGTAGTTTTGTACCTCATGTTGCTAATTTGCTGCTTACAATTGTGGTAGTACTATATGTTCTCAACCATTGTTACATTAAGTTAGAAAACCATATTTTGTGTTGAAATCTATAACTAATAGTCACCATATTACTTATTTATTATCCATGTAAGTTGCTCTATATTGTCATGTGACACTGCTCTCTTTTGTTTTGTTTCTCTCCCGGCTCAGAACTCCCAAGGAGCTGCATAAATGGATTAAGATCATGCTTGATGCCTACCATCTTAACAAAGAGGAGACTGACCTGATGGAAGCCAGGCGGATGAGTGATCCTGTGGTAATTCAGAGGCTTTTTATTCTCAAGGAAACAATCGAGGAAGAATACATGAAACGGCATTCGCAGACGGAAGAAGACCGAGAATCGAAAGAGTGAAACCTGTCTATCAGTCATGTCATGTCAGTTATAACGTGATAGATCAATGGTTCCTTTCAAGTTTGATTTTACATTGATGAGGGAGATATTTATACCTCAGCTGTGGCTCTAAATATTGCAGTGGCCTCACCATTCGACCTATGAGGAATGTGATTGCGTGGGTCTTTGCTTTGCCTGCTATTGTGCCTACTTTTATCTTGATTAGATTTCAGTCCTGAGGGCAGTTTTAGTTTTCTAGATGTGGCAGTGTGGATGACTGATGAGGCTAATTCAAGAAAAAAAGTGTGTTGATAGCTCTCTGGCTGCTTGCAATGTAGTCATTAAATTTGGTAGATGCACATGTAGTTGTTTGGATCCCACTATCAGGCATGATAATGGTAATAATCATTAGAAAACAGGTTTGGATGTGGCCCTCCTCTAAGTAGGGCGGAAACCGGATTGGATACGGATTATCTATATTAATATTTATTTTGTTTAATGAATGTATGGATACAAATTGGATATTAGAAGTATGGATATAAATACGGATATGAGTCGGATAATTAAATTTTATGTTATAGAATCAAAGATATTATTAATGGATGGTAAATCAAGCTAAAAGCATATTAATAATATAATTATATATATTTTTTAAAAGTTTATGAGTTTTATATAAAATTAAATAGGGTTATAAATAAAATCAGATATTCATATACAAATCAAGTAGTTGTCTATTCACATCCATATCTGTTTTTTTATCAGAAATGGATACAAATATGGATCTTAGTCAGATGTTTATAGTTTTATCCATATTCAGATATATTTGGATAAGAAAATAGATTTGGACGAATATTAACCAGTTCACTTTCACCACTATCTCTAGGATTAGACTTTCTGCCAGGCGTTTTAATTGAATGCAGGTTTGATTGTGTTTGTGCCTATAGAACTGGATGCTAACATTATCTTATTTGACTGTGGAGGCAGGCTATGGCTTTGCTTTCTCTTGCTTGGAAGTCATAATTTAGGAATATGCTGGTTTAAAGTCGAAGACTGTCAAAATCTGCATGATAGGTGCTTCCTCTAAAAACTTGATATTCATATATTTTAAAGAGATTCAGACATGGTGATCCCACTTAAAGGTAGATCAGCTACAAGTCTTGCAAATTCTGGCTTTTATTCTCTTGCAAATTCTGGCTTTTCTCTTCTTTCCTCTCTTTTTTTTTTGGTGCACTCTCTTTTGTTAGGAAAGGGGTCAGCCATTAAGGTCAAGCAGCTCTTACACCACGGTGACGAATATGCCACTGGGAATTAAATTCACAGCCTCCTGAAGCATTGCAATCCATGACGAGCTATTGGATCCTTGTGACGCATATGGCCCTCCATGAGACTGTAACACTGGTAATTTATATGAGAATCGCCATTGTTTCTCGACGGCATCATGGTAATGTTAAGATTGCGACCATGAAATGAAAACAATTAACGATGTCTTCGCTGTTTTATAGTTTCTTCTCACTATTATATACTCTCCATTACTCAGTTCTCAATTAGGTAAACCAATGCAAACCAAATTAAGGGACCCGGTTATCAAGTTATATAAATGATAGAAGAAAAAAAAATCTTTGATCATAAGAAACACGACCATCTTGTACCCTCATTTGCTTTGCACCTGCCAAACACTAGTTGTGATAGTTCTTCGTTACTCAAGACTTAATGTAGTGTACAGGAGCTTGCATCATCGCAAAATGTAAACTATCATGAATTCAATACATCCATGCGAACTTGGACCACTCAAGCACATGGTGCTGAAATGCAGAATCAGATACTACCATGGTGATGCATCATTGGCATGGTTGCAAACTTTCGTTGCCGTGATTAATAATCTAGCCTTGTTGTTGGCTATAGCAAGTGCAAAGTTCATGTTGACACATCATGGTCAATGGGAAAAGATAACATCTCCTCGGATATGATGAAGGGTTCGATAAAAACATAAAATGACAATTATGATACAGTACAATGATTGGGTTCATAAGTGTTTATACTATATCCATACTAATGGTTATGATATAAAGACCGATCGATAATAGGCCTTGAAAAACCATCCAGTATAGACCGGATAATAGTAGACCTTCAGAAAAGGAATCTTTTGCTGGCCAAATAAGAAATTTTAGAAGGATGTTAACATTCCATCAAATACTAAGGTACAGACCGAGAACATAATCATTAGGCCGAATCACTTAGCCAACAGGATAAAATACATGACTAGTAGGCTAAGTTATACTCAGTTAGCAGACTGAAGTACTTAGACAATAAGATAAAATACACATTTACTAAGCTAATGACAGCTAGAAATATGCCAATGTTAGACCAAATATCAGAAAAGCAAGCCAAAATATCAAAACGTAGGCTCATACACAAAGGATGTGTGCCGGTATGCAAAGGGCGTAGGCTGATATGCCAAGAGTGTAGGTAGATATGTCTATCGGCCTGAATCCAAAAGTGCAAGATGAGTAATTGAAATGTATACCCAAAGAACGAGAATTATCGGCCTAAAATGATGCCTTGATGGAGCAGAATCTTAGGATGGTGGCTAGTCTCGGTCATTAGCACTACACGTGATATGGGAGAAGCAGTTACACTACCTATTATGCGCAAAAATAGTGGTCCATATGGTACAAAATAGAAAAAACTGTTAAAAAATGAATAATGGAATCCATCTTTGCACTACCAATGACGTGAGAGGAGGGTAATACTACTCACCAAGTATGACAATAGTGGTTCATATGGCACACCATAGCAATGGCAAATGTCTAAAATAAGTAATCGTTCCCATTTTTCCACTACCATGATGGGCTCGTTTGGTTCGCGGGAAGTATTTTCCCTCCTAGGAATATGATTCCCAGGAATCATATTCCTAGGAAGAGGATACCTAGGAAAGTATTTTTAGCATGTTTGGTTAACCATGGGAAAGTGACAAATTTCCAAAGTGCTTATGTTTGGTTGACCATCCACTTTCCTAGAAAAATTATGTATAATTCCTATTATGCCCTTAATAAAAATTAGTTCTTTAATGCCTCTTTAATGCTTCTTTAATGTTGAAGGGTCTTTTTGGGAAAAAATAAAAAAGGAGTGATTCCCACCTCATGGGAAAGTAACTTTCCCATGTTTCTCATGGGAAAGACTTTCCCATGAAATGTGGGAATCATATTCCCATGAGAATATAACTTTCCCATCTCTCTCCTTTGAAAACTCCAACCAAACAAGAGGCATTTCATTACTTTTCCGTTGACCACACTTTCCCCCCTCCTTTTCCTGCGAACCAAACGAGCCCGATGTGAAAAGAAAGAAAACATTACCTACGTTGGCAATAATGGCTCATGTTGCACATAATAATAATGATAAATGTCCCAAGCTAAATATTAGCACATCCTACTAGTTAAGAATACTTATAAATATTAAGTTGTAACCATGAAGAAAGATTCTTTTTCCAAAACAATGAAGTCTCTTTATACTATCTTCTTTTTTGCATTCATTTAGTTTTTACAATAGATTTACAATAAATTTAGGCACCATTCTATTGTTCATGGCATTTGAACCCGGTCTTATTTTTTTCAAATTTTGGTCATATGCTGGTGGCACGCCGCGCAAATCTCATCGTACTGCCATTTGCTTTAACCAAGAAAAACAATAAGGTGTATAAATCAATTCTTATCTAGAAAAAGATATATTAATCATAAAAACTATGTATAAATCAATTCTTACCCCCCCAAAAAAAGGATATATTAATCAACAAAAACTATGTAAAACCTCAGCTCTTGTTAATTTAAGGGGATCAGAGATAGAATAATTAGCATCATGTGGAAACACGTGAAACGGCCAGGGCTTGACATGGGCGGTTGATATCCTCCTTTATTTCAGTAAATTGAAGTGGAATCATGCAAATCTTAATGAATCACAGATGTCAACCCATAAGTTTTTTAATTATCAAGTGCAAGTTTTACCCCGTGGCTTCCACTGTGCTTGCTTAGTGATTTCCCTACGACGAATCAGTGCTTTCTCCGAAGCATCGCAGACGGATGATGGCTGCTGCTTGGGTCATATCTCCGGTTGAAAAATTGCGGGTCCAAGCCGCCATGCCCGTGCCATAAGCAACGTAGAGCAGTCGACGTATTTTCGTCCACGCCCACGCCGGTTTCCAGCGGAAGGGCATTCCGACGAACACCTTAGGCTTAACGCCAGGATTCAGGGCTGGGGTTAGGATTTGGTTTTCCCAACACCCGCTGTATAAAGGAGCGGATGCTGGGGTCTCGGGTGGCCTTGCTCTGCTTCAAGTCCATCGCCCGGTGCCTCCCCGTGAGTCGAAGCCGTCTCAAATCCCTCCGGCCATCCCGTTTTGCCATTTCTCGAGGTACTTTTCTTTTTTTCCTGATTTCTTCTCTTTTGGGTGCTCCAGTTGTCGTTTTTCGATTCGTTTGGAGCTCGTTTTTAGTGTTTTGTCCCCGTCCTTCTCGAATTTATAGGTTAAATAGGATTTTGATTTTCGGCGGGGCTGTGGTACTCGCTCTAATGATCTGTTCTGGGAAAAATCATGCCACAATTTGCACTTGGGATCACTTAGGGCATAAAGGCAACTCATTTTTAACCTTGACCAGCCATTATCACCAAGAATTTCCAGTGTGACATCTCAAATCTAAATTTGGATATCAAAAATAGATATCCTTGAATTCGATCATGTACTTGTCTACCCTCTTTTTGATTTAGGTGATGATTAGATTCTTTCCATTCCCTCGGATGCATCTTCCAGAGTGCAACCTCTGTAAGACTAGTAGGAATGCTGTTGTCTGTTCACAAAAATGTCCTTGACGAGACTTTTCATGGTGATTATAAACCTCATGACTTTGAGTAGTTTTTAAATTTTCAAGAGAATCCTTGTAATTAAGCATCTATTGTCAGAGTGCTTCTCTTGGACCGTGCATCAAAATTGCAGCCATCGAGTCTGGTTGGGTGTTCATCACATGCTGACAACTGGAAGATGTAATGATGGGCTACGTAATAATGTAGCAACAAAATTTTTTTTTCACTCAGACAATTATCAAAATGACTTCCATATTCTGCCACGTTGAAGTCTGTTGAAAATCTGACAAATGTACCACGTCTTTATGCATGAACGCCGTAATCATGCTGTGCTGTGAAATTATGTGATCTTTTGTCAAGTGACTGAGATTTCTTAATCTTTTTGATAGAGATTTGATTGTGCTAGTCATGTTTGTTCCAATGCTGTTGGCTAATCATTTTTAGATAAAATAATGATTTTAAGCTACTTTTTTGTGCTAACACCTTTTAACCTTGGAATCATTAGGTTTTGCAAGTAGAACTACAAGTCAGCTGAAGAAGATGTCCATGTCTATCTCAACCAGTCCGTCACCAGTTGCGGCTCCAGAGTTGACTGATCAAAGAGAGGAAGTTGAATTGCTACCTGCTGTCAATGACTACTATGGAGGTGTTATTGTTGAAATGAAGGCACCCATGGATTCTGGTGCTTTTGCTTCTTCATTAAGATCATCTATATCAATTTGGAGGAAGCAGGTGGTTCTTTTGATCATGGGGTCTACCTGAGTAAAAGATTTTACGCTATTACTTTTATTTCTTCAGAAGATGTAAATTCTGATCATTAACATGTGAAAAATGCTTCCAATTACATTTCAACTGATGGGGGTATCAAATAATAAGTGATAATCAAGTAGGCCGCAGATTTGCGATAGAATGGATAAGGGAATTGGATTATCTCTTGAAATGGTAGAAATCTTTAAATAATATAACCAAGAAAACATATTTTGGAAGATTGAACTTGTTGCTCAAAGGATTGGTAATAGGTTATATAACATCTTATCAACGATATATGCTAAGTCTATTAGCGATGCATATAAACTGTCTTTCTTTATGTTGATACTCATAAGAACATCTTATGGATTTAGCAAATCGAATTATAGTTTGAATTGATTTCTGGTGTATGGATATGTCTCCAAACTTTGTTGTTTCCATGTGTAGTTCTGATTGCTGTTATTATATGTGATTGTGTACTTGAGCAGATCAATGGATGACTCATTTTTAAATTTATTATTTTACATATTTATGATGCTTTTACGACTCCATTTCCAGGGAATAAAGGGTGTTTGGATAAAGTTGCCCATCAATCTCGCAAATCTTGTTCAACCTGCTGTTGAGGTAACTAATTTGTTTCATATGACAAATTTTATGTGGATTTCCTACCCAAATTAAATTACATGCTGTTTATTGATTAAGGCTCTCAAATATTCAAAACATGAACTGGCTAATTAGTTTAAAAGAAGTTTGATTACTTCTCTCATACTTATTTTCACACAGATACACTCATACAAATAGATAAATACATTCTATACACACAAACATATGCTTATACACTTATATGCATATCCATGTCAGCTGTAATAGGAATTAAAGGCGACTGTTTTGGCAATGATTTTGAGTATTGTTCTAAGGATAGACATTGTGTACATCTTATTTTAACTGTCACTGTAGGTAGGAGCATCGTAGTGTCATCAAAATTATGTTTGTTAGCAGTTTGAGTGCCTCTACTTGGGGCTCCTTGTAAATGAAAATAATAGAAGTGTAATTAAAATGCCACATCAATCTATCTCTTAATGAAGATGGTGTAGCAATCAGGACTGGATGGGGTTTTCTGGACTTCCTATTATGAATCATGACAACTAGCTTAGATTTAAATTTATGTGTTGTGGAATCTACAAAAATAAGCTATGAAAAGATTTTAATTTATTATTCTTCCTAAGAGTATGCATGCTGGAGTTCAGAGACTCAGGCTGTGACTGTGAGCCTGTGACAGTTGTGATTGCTGCATTGTTTATTTGTAAAAGAAGGAACCATAAATTTGTAGAACATGGGACGTTCTTTAACATGATTTTGGTCATATGGGGCTTTGTTTCCTTTATAGATGAAAATTTGGTCCTTGGGCCCAATTTTCTGGGTGATTTCGAGGTTATGGATACTGGAGGAGTTGAGGTATGGGACTTGGAGGGGAATTTCCCCAAATTGACTGTTTATAATCATAAATCCAGGTGGTACCAGCATGTTGCTACCTATGCCTTTCCTCCAAGGTACATGATAGTGCTGCACTGCTGATGACAAGAATACTCCTTGTATCTTTCTGAGATGTAATTGAGTGTCATATAGCTTACTCCAGCGAAAGAAGGGAAGCTTCATCCTGTCTTCCTGATTGCCAGCCTGTCTCTCATTAGGACCGGTGAGCTGTTACTTTGTCTGACCTTTCTGTAACTTCAAGTTTGTTCCATATGTTCACATCTGATTCCTTTCCAGGGCCACAATCAATTTCCATTTGCTTGGCATCTCTATTCTTTATCTTCCACTATGTAAGACTCTTCATGTAGTGTAGATTGCTGGCATTCTTATCATTGATTTCATGAGCTTTGCTTTCATAGTTTTAAGTCAATGATGGCTCCCTTAATGTTAATGCCTGTGAGCCCTGCATTTCTTATATAATCAGCTCTAGATGTGAAAGAGGTGATTGTTGATCTTTCTGCGTCATTCTTAAGGATGATGTTTCTTGTTTACAAATTTGACATCTCTGTGGGTCATAAAAAGCTGTTTTCTCCTAGTTTGTGATATTCCAACATTAAAAGAATTCTGTTGATGCGTTTCTTGTCATCTGACCTATTTGAAATAACATAATTCTAGGTTCATGCTTGCTCTACTTTTTTATAAAAGAACTGTAAATTTGTTTAACAGAAAGGCTAATTAAACTGCATTGTTGTTCTGTTAACTAGGATAATGGTTAGTTCTGTTGTTTTTGCTAGAACAGTGCTCTGGTATGTAGTGCATTGTTGATGAAAAATCTGTTTAGTAATTCGGATTGGTGGAGATTGGTCAAGTAATTCATGATCATCTTGCTGCTATTGATGAATGTACTCCAGACAAGACTATTGTGTTCGACAGACTCAATTGGAGCTGAGCTGCAATCTTGTTGTTATGGCATAAAAACACCAGATGTATTATATATCTTCATGTTGGAGGAGCGAAGCATCGCTCCAACACTATGAGCAGAGCTGCAATCTTCTTGTTATGGCATAAAAACACCAGATGTATTATATATCTTCAAGTTGGAGTGAGTGAAGCATCACTCCAACACTATTTGTTCCTTAATAATTCAAAATTACTACAGAAGAATGCCTTGATATCATTCATATTCTATGGAGACTTCGAAACATATTATGACTAAGGCTAGATGTGGGACTGAGACTACCAGATAATCTTAGTCGGTAATAAGCTCCTATTACTGGCAGATAGGGTTGCACCTCTTGTTGCCATCTGTTTGTCGTGCTATCTTCTTGTTTCCTTTTCTATCTTTGAAATAAAATTTTTTAATACCAATGAGCATGATAATTATTATGGTACCTTTAAGATTATATGATTTTTAGCTCAATGGATGATTGGCGTGCATGAGTTTGCTTGTGCTGTGGCACATTTGTGTTCTGACTAGGTGTGAAGAGTGTATCTGTTCAAAACCTCTCCTTCTCTGAAAGAAATACTGGTTCAAAATCTCAAGCATGCTAACTGAAGTTGTGGGCCAGTTAGTCTTTTACAAAACACTGCTACATGATTGAAAAGTTACACCGATTAACTTACCAATGTTTTGCATCCTGTATTTCTGTAAATATATGGTCTTTTGCATCTGTATTTCTGTAAATATCTTATCTTAGAATGGTGCTACATAATAAGATGGCATTCTTGAATAGTGACATAAAAAGCATATGGTTTGATATAATTATAAATCACTACGTTTTTATATAATATCCTCCTGCCACTTTTCTGTAATTTTTAGCTGGCGGATTTCATGGTCTTGTTACTTAGTTCTCCACAAACTTATTTTGGTGCAGGAGGGATTTTGGTACCACCATGCAGAGCCAAGTTACTTGATGCTTGTGTATTGGATTCCTGATACCAAACATACAATTCCTGCAAATGCCTCTCACAGAGTAGGTGTTGGTGGTTTTGTTATGAATGATAAGAGAGAGGTAAATCATGTATACAGTCTCCCTTCACCTAAAAGTTATCTTATATGTCAGACACAAATACAAATATGAAATAATGCTTCACTAATTTTTTCTTATAAGCTCAATGACCTTGAGAGAATGAGCATAATTTTACTTTGCTTTTGATATGTCATATTCTATTGCAACGGATGTTTCAGTTTGTGTTCAATTGGCGACCTTTTGACGGTAGTTTTAACTCTGAAAATTTCAATTCTTTTTGTTAGGTATTGGTGGTCCAAGAAAATAGTGGCAGATTTCATGGCTCAGGTGTTTGGAAGTTTCCTACAGGAGTAGTTGACCAAGTAATAAATTTCTACCTAGGAAATGGAGAAAGTATTCACCATTAGGAAATTGTGATTTTTTTTTATTCCACTCTCTAAGTTGCATCCTTCTGCAGGGTGAAGACATTTATGCTGCAGCCATAAGGGAAGTAAAAGAAGAGACAGGAGTATGTGTAGATTACTTTATTTTTAAATTTAATAATATTTAAGTTTTGAGAACTTTCAGGTTCATAGATAGATAAAATTTTCTGAAGAAATTTCATTTTACTACATTGCAGATTGACACCGAGTTTGTTGAAATACTTGCATTCAGGTATCAGTTCCTATTCAGGTTTTCTCATATTATATTTAAATCTATCCTTTGATTCTCTGATATTTGCTAGACCTATCTTAACCAGCTGGCTCTTTCATGATCTTTTTGTTTATCATTGCCTTGAATTGTATGATGTTTGAACTTATTTTCAGAGTAGCAATTTTTAACTTATTCTATGGAACAACTAATTATAATGTTAATAATGACAAGAAATAACGTTGTCCTATCTGTATGTGAATGCTATTATAAATTCTTCCCAATGTAGAGATGCAATGTTTTGCAAGTTAAAAAAAAAAGTGGATAAATGAGAGAGAATAGTATATAGATGAAAGTATTGTAAACAAGTTGAGGATGATAGTGTTATTTCGATGATTAACACAACCATTGAGGAAATATCAAATTAATAAAACAATTTAACGTGATACATCACTAATGAATACGACACCCTCGATACATTCATGATACATCAAGAGAATGAGATCAAGATGTCCTTCAATGATTAACAACGAGATAAAATTTGTAGTAGACAAGTGATAGAGAACTCCTAAATCTAATTAAGTAAAGTTTCAAGTGAGATATACTCTTAAGGGCAAAACAATAATTTTCATTGTTAAGGGTATGTAGCTCTATCGTGATATACACTCAAAATTACTTGAAATATGTTTCATTGATTATGAGAATTAGTCTAACCTTAAGATACAGGAAAGTGTGAATTGAGTCGACCCCAGAGGAAGTGGAGTCGACCCTGGCACACCTTGGAATCATCTGTCACATCCCTACAAAAATGGCACAAATGAACAGTAAGTGGAGCCGACCTCATGTATCCTTGAGTCGACCCCAGTAGAGGAGCCGACCCCAAAGAACCTTGAGCCGACCCCAGTTTCAAGCCTCAAGAAAACAACTCTCTGGAATTTACTGAGAGGGCCGACCCCATGTTTCCTTGAGCCAACCCCAGATGGAGCCGACCCCAGGAACACGTGAGTCGACCCCAATGGAGCCGACCCCAACTGCACATGAGCCGGCCCCAAGGATATGTGCTCAAAAACCACGTTTCTGGAATCCCTGAGAGGGTCGACCCCAATGGAGCTTGAGTCGACCCCACTGTAGCTTGGGTCGACTCCAGGAAAGGTTGAGTCGACCCCAGTGAAAACAGCCAAAAATGCAAGCTTCTGTGGTTCCTGAGAAGGCCGACCCAACTGTAGCAGGGGTCGACCCCAGTAAAGTTTGAATCGACCCCAGAGTGAGTTGGGTCGATCTCAAGCCCAATGAACAGTAAGTTGAGTCGACCCCAGGAAAGTTTGGGTCGACCCCAGCACGGGCAATGGCATAACGGCTAGTTCTGCAGAAGTGCTTTTTGACCTCCCAACGGCTAGTAACGGCTAGTTTTTCAAATCTAACCAATGGGGAGTGACCAATAAAGATGGAGAAGTATTTAAAGTGACACTATTCATCAGAGGAAGGATCTTTTGGCCAAGAAATCAAGAGTTCATTCAAGTAAAAGAAAGCCCTAGCATCTTTCATCAAGGTTCTTCATTCAAGTCTCAAAAAGGAGGTGGTTGAGCAATCTGAGTGTGCATTCAAGAGCTCCACCAAACCATTATGAAGTGAAGTAACCTTGGCAAAGAAGAGAAGAGCATCCTCAAAGCGATAACTATTTTCTCATCTCTTCTCTTAGTGTAAAATTGGTATATTTGCTCTTCTAGGAGTTTCATATCTTTCTTCTTAATTACTTTGTAAAGTTTTGTTGGTGAGCCCGTAAAACCAACGGTGAACGGTGTAGGTTGTTGGTGAGCCCGCAAAACCAACATAGATTTTTGGTGATTCGGAAAAACCAAAGTGTAAAGATTTTTGGATTGTGAGCCCGGAAAACAATCCAACTATAATCCGCGGGATTATAGTGAATTCTCAAGGGGTCGCTTGGGGAGTGGACGTAGGTGCTTAGGAGAGCTCCGAACCACTATACTTCTTGTGTGTTTGCATTGTGTATTGTTCTAACTTTACTACACGCACTTAATTAATATTAACTAAACCACTCACTCATCAATTGATTTAATTAAGGGATTGAAAAATTTAGAAAAACCAATTCACCCCCCTCTTGGCTTGTCACTTTGGGCAACAAGTGGTATCAGAGCGAGGTGCTCTCATAGTATTTGTTGATCTTACGATCAAGAGTCAAAGATCATAACAATCCAAGTGGGATGTTCTATGAGCGAGGGGCAATCCACAAATAGACCTCCTTTGTTTAATGGCACGAATTACGTATATTGGAAAGCTAGGATGAGAATATTCATACAAGCTCTAGATTATGACTTGTGGAGTATCATAACGAGAGGACCACACACACCCACAATCAGTTTAGAGGGGACAATTATTCCCAAACCTAAAATGGATTGGAATGATAATGATAGAAGACTAGCACAATTAAATACTAAAGCAATTAATGTACTTTACTGCTCATTAGATGTAAATGAATTCAATAGAATATCTACATGTTCATTTGCCAAAGAGATTTGGGATAAGCTAGAGGTCACACATAAAGGAACTAATCAAGTTAAAGAGTCAAAAATAAATATGTTAGTACATAGGTATGAATTGTTTAAAATGGAGTCCACAGAGTCCATAACTGAAATGTTCACTCGATTCACTGAAATCATAAATGGATTAAAGAGTTTAGGCAAATCATATTCTAACTCTGAATTGGTGCGAAAATTCTCAGGTCTCTACCAAGAGTTTGGAAGGCCAAGGTAACCACAATTCAAGAGGCAAAGGACCTCAACACACTACAATTGGAGGAGCTTCTAGGATCACTCATGACCCATGAGTTGACCATGAAGCAAAATTCAAAAGAAGAGGTCAAGAAGAAGAAAACCATTGCCTTGAAGTCTACGACTCCAAAACAAGACCTTGAATCAGAGGAGTCTGATGATGAGGAGGAATATGATGAAGAAGGAATGGCCATGCTCGCAAGGAAATTCAGAAAATTCATGAGAGGTAAGAAGAGACTCCACAAAAGGAAGCCTTTCCTCAAAGGCAGCTCAAGTAAGAAAAAGGAAAAAGATAAAGAAAAGGAAAAGAGGTGCCAACTTGCTATGAGTGTAACAAGCCCGGGCACTTCAAGATAGATTGCCTGGAATTGAAATGGATGGCGAGAAAACTTAAGAAGAAGATCCTCATGGCTGAATGGAGTGAAAGTCAGGAAAAGTTCGGAAGAGGAAGATCAACAAGAGACAGCCCAAATTTGCTATATGGCCAATGATGATGAGGTAGATTCTGAACTTGAATGTGATTTTACAGTAGAAGAATTACATGATGCATTTTTAGATCTTATGGAAGAGTACAAGAAGCTAATCAGTAAAAATAAAATTCTAAAAGATGAAAACCAATCTCTTGTGAAAAAAAGCTGAAGTTATCTAATGACTATGAAACACTAAGTAGGAAGTTTACCAATGAAACTAAAAATCTAACTACTGAAAATCTCAAACTAAAAGAAGATGCAGAAAAATATAAATTCTTAGTGGACAAATTCACACTTAGCTCAACCAAATTAAATATGATTTTTGATAGTCAAAAAGATGTATATGATAAAGCAGGATTAAGATATAAAACAAATAGAAAGCAAAAATACTTAAAGAACATATTTGTTAAAGTCAAAAATGAGAATACAATCTGTTATTGCTGCAATAAAATAGGACATAAAGCATATGAATGCAACTTTAGAGCTATAACAAATTAAGTGATAAAGGCAAGCTAAAATACAAGAAAATTTGGGTTCCAAAAGGAACATTAAAGACTAACCCTAAAGGACCCAACATAGTTTCGGTACTTAAAGCATATTCTTGACTTTGATTGTAGGTGTGTCTTACAGCCAATAAGAGGGATAGACGATGGTATCTAGATAGCGGCTGTTCAAGACACATGACAGGTGACATAGAGCAATTTGTCACTTTGGAATCTAAGGAGGGTAGAGTGGTAACCTATGGAGACAATGGAAAAGGACTTATCATTGGAAAGGGTAAAATTCGTATCACTCCATCCACTTTTATAGAAAATGTTTTATTAGTTAATGGTTTGAAATATAACTTACTTAGTATAAGTCAATTTTGTGATAAAGGTCTTAAGGTCACATTTGAAGCCTCAGTATGTATAATCACAAATCCTAAAAACAATAGCATTGTACTTATGGGACATAGGCATGGAAACATTTATATGGTAGATCTTCACGACTTAGCCAAGAAAAATGGATTATATTTAATTACTAATGAAGAAAAGAGAAATGAAACAAATTGGCTTTGGCATCGTAGATTAGGACACGCTAGTATGGACCTAATATCAAAACTAATCAAAAAGGATTTGATAAAAAATGTGCCAAAATTGATCCTTGAAAAAGACAAAATCTGTGGACCATGCACATTAGGAAAGCAAACAAAATCATCCTTCAAATCCAAGAATGTAGTATCAACCACTAGGCCTTTTGAATTCATACACATGGATCTATTTGGACCTACTAGAACTACAAGCCTAGGAGAAAAAAAAATATAGACTAGTTATAGTAGATGATTTCTCAAGATATACATGGGTTTCATTTCTTGCACATAAGAATGAAGCATTTTCATTATTCTTGAAATATTATAAAAATATTATAACTGAAAAGAAGCTCACCTTAGTTGCAATTCGATGTGATCATTGAACTGAATTTGAAAATCAACACTTTGAAAAATTTTGTAATGAAAATGGTATTTCATATCAATTTTCAGCACCTAGAATGCCTCAACAAAATGGGGTTGTTGAAAGAAAAAATAGGATCTTGGTAGAAATGGCACGCACCATGTTGTGAGTCAAACCTTCCAAAGTACTTTTTGGCTGAAGCTATAAATACTGCCATATTTTAAATCGTGTTTTAATACGTCCTATAACAAAGAAAATTCCTTATGAACTTTGGAAAAATAAGAAACCAACTGCTAAATATTTTAGAGTATTTGGGTGTACATGTTTTATTTTAAACAATGGCAAGGAGGATCTAAGCAAATTTGATGCCAAGTCAGTGAGGGTATCTTCTTAGGATACTCCACGTCTAGCAGGGCATACAAAATATTCAACAAAAGAACTCTTGTAGTTGAAGAGTCAGTTAATGTTATTTTTGATGAGTCTGATAGTGAGTCTCCTAGGAGAGAAAGTACTTTTGATGATGATGCAGGAATTATTGAGTTTGAAAAGCCGAATCTCAATGACGTGCCAAATCAAGAAAAGGTAGATGAAAAGGAAAAGGAAGATGATCGTGTGCCACCACAATCTCAAGATTTGCCAAAGGAATGGAGGTATGCATATGGACACCCCAAAGACTTAATTATTGGTGATCCATCTCAAAGAATAAAAACTCGATCTTCTCTTAAAAATTTGAATGACTATCTTGCTTTTGTTTCACAAATAGAGCCCAAAACTTATGAAGAAGCTGAGCATGACATAAATTGGATTAATGCTATGCAAGAAGAATTAAATCAATTTAAAAAAAGCAATGTATGGACATTAATTGAAAGACCAAAGTATAATTCTGTAATTGGAACAAAATGGATCTTTAGAAATAAGTTAGATGGAAATAGAGTAGTTATAAGGAATAAAGCTAGACTGGTGGCTTAGAGATATAATCAAGAAGAAGGGATAGATTTTGAAGAGACATTTGCTCCCGTGGCTAGATTAGAAGCTATTAGATTACTTCTAGCTTTTGCATGCTTTATGGATTTCAAATTATATCAAATGGATGTAAAAAGTGCTTTCTTAAATGGTTATATAGAAGAAGAAGTATATGTAGAGCAACCTTCTGGTTTTGAGAATCATGAATTTTCTGATCATGTATTTAAATTACATAAGGCATTATACGGATTGAAACAAGCACCTAGGGCATGGTATGATTGTTTAAGCAAATTTCTGTTAAATAATGATTTCAGTAGAGGAAACGTAGCCAAGACACTCTTGCTTAAGAGAAAAGACAAAAATATGCTAGTGGTACAAATATATGTAGATGACATCATATTCGGTGCCACTAATGATAATCTTTGCAAAGAATTTGCTGAATTAATACAAGGAGAATTTGAGATGAGTATGATGGGAGAACTAAATTTCTTTCTTGGATTAAAATCAAGCAAACTAAGGAAGGGATTTTTATTTATCAAACTAAGTATACAAAGAAAATATTAAAGAAGTTTGGAAATGAAAACCACAAAGAAATATGCACTCCCATGAACCCCACTAGTAAGCTAGACAAAGATGAAAAAGGGAAAGTGTAGATATGAAACTCTATAGAGGCTTAATTGGATCTTTGCTTTATCTTACTGCTAGTAGGCCTGATATAGTATTTAGTGTGGGAATATGTGCTAGATACCAATCAAACCCTAAGGAATCATATTTGAGTGCTGTCAAAAGAATCCTTAGATATCTAAGAGGAACCACAAACATATGATTATGGTATTCTAGAGACTCTTGTCTAGATTTACTTGCATATTCTGATGCAGATTTTGCTGGATGCAAATTAGATAGGAAGAGCACTAGTGGAACATGTCAATTCTTAGGAAATAACTTAGTATCATGGTTTAGCAAAAAGCAGAATTCAGTAGCATTGTTAACGGCTGAGGCCGAATACATAGCCGCCGGGAGTTGTTGTGCTCAGGTACTGTGGCTCAAGCAACAACTAGAGGACTATGAAATCAAACTAGACAACATTCCTATAAAATATGATAACACTAGTACCATTAACCTTACCAAAAATCCGGTTCAGCATTCTAAGGCCAAGCATATTGAAATAAGGTATCATTTCATTAGAGATCATGTGCAAAATGGGAATGTATGTGTTGAGCATGTGTGTACCGAGAAACAATTAGCTGACATATTTACAAAACCTCTAAATGAAGATAGATTTTGCATGCTTAGGAGGGAATTAGGCATATGTGATCCCTTTGATTGAAAACAAATGAAAGAAACAAGTTGTCTCATGATACTCTCCTCCCATTTTGAAAAACCCATGAAACATTAGTAAAATTATTCATTTATACATTCCTTACTCATATATCAATGTCCCATAAAGATTTGGTAAGGATTAGAAAGAAGGAAGAATTAAAAAAAAAAAAATTTGAAGTCTGAACTGGGGCTGACCCGAGCCAGAATGGGGTCGACCCCTCCTTGAGTCGATCCAAGAAAAATCTGGGGTCGACCCAACGGCGGGACCCCCATTTTTAAAGGGGACCCGTGAGCCATTTTAGGGCATTTTTTCCCTTTGTCCTCTTCCTAAAATCATATTTTCCACTTTCCGATCCCTTCCAATCACCTCCAAACAGTAGTAGATTGCTTCCTCAAGTCGTTAGATCAAGATCTAAGGAAGCATTTGGTGGAAAATGGGACCCAAGCGAGCCGTGGCCAAGAGAGCCGGGAGAGTGTCTCATCCAACCATTGTAGAAAGGCATTCTAGAGAGTCCTCTACAGTGCCCCCACAAGGTGAGACACGTGCAGAGCCTCCTCCACCTCCATCCCCCTCAGTTCAACTTGCTAAATATGCGGGGAGACCGGTAACCACGGGTAGAAGGATCCATTCCGAATTTTTGGATCAAGAAGGGTTCCAGTTGGGTGATTGGATCCGAAGGCAAGGATGGGAGTATCTGTGCTCCCTAGATTTAGTGACCTACCCGGCTTGGTTCGTGAGTTCTATGCTTTTCTAAAGGTTGGTCCGGAAGGACTTGTGTCTGAGGTCCGAGGAATTTGAGTTCGTGTTTCTGAGGAAAGCCTAAGTGAGTTGCTTCATCTCCCCTGCGAAGGAGCCACACCAGAAAAACCAGAGAACAAGTTGAGGGCTCTACAGACAATTTTTGATAGAGATAACTTTGATTACTCAGAAAATGTAATAGCTAGTTCCTTGTCAGCTGAGATAAGGCTATTGCATAATTTCATAGGTAGAATTCTATTTCCAAAGAGTGGGAGATTTGATCACATATCTGAGCGAGACATGGTCATTATGGAGCATGTCATTCAGGGTATTTTTCTGAATCTTCCAGCTATGGTGATCAGGCAGATGCGAGAGGCTATGTGCAAGTCGAGAGTCTCCTTGCCCTACGGTATGATACTCACTCTGATATTCAGGCAGCATAACATATGTATGGAGGGAGAGATATCCAGGCATCTACTATTTACCGACACCTACACTGCACGGTCCTTAGTCGCATGGTTTATGAGAAGGTGGACGGTCAGTGGGTGCGTGGAGGTGCAGGGGTACATGCACCGGAGGGTGATGCACCAGAGATTGGAGACTCCATCCCTGAGGCTGAGATACCTGCCGATCATCCTACAGCACCTTCAGAGGCTGGACCTTCGTCATCCACACCTACGGGATGTACAGAAGAATTTTGGAGTAGGATGACTGAGCTTGTGTCAGCTCAGGTGAGGACTCTCTCTGATGGCATGATGAGCAGATGGACAGTATGACTGCTGAGATTAGAGGCTTTAGAGACCAGGTGACAGCATTACAGAGAGAGAGAGGCTCATGGTCCATATGTGCCCCGAGCAGCTGAGTCAGAGGTTTCGGCACAGAGTCACCCAGCTCACAGAGGTTCACGACAGACTCAGTCCCATCAGGCCAGACCTTCCCTCGCCACTTATGCTAGGAGGATGAGAACTAGATCACAGCCTTTAGATTCCCCCTAGGCTCGATGATAGCACTATAGGAGTACATCACAATTAGTGCCTAGGATTTATCTAGTTCTCATATGCATTTTACTTTGATTGATGTATTTTGCACCTTATTTGATGAACATTGTACTTTTGGCATCAGTGTACTACAATGTTTTACTTTTGGCATCAATGGAATTTGGATTTTATCATTTATTGCTTCTTTTTATCTATTGCTATGCATTCTTTTGATGATAACAAAAAAGGGGAGAAGTAAGAAAACAAAGAAGTTGCAATATAGGTGGAGAGGTAAGTTTGGAAATTAAATAGGAAGAGATTATATTCACTTAAGGGGGAGCAATATGTAACAATTTTCAAAACAAGAAAATCTGAATTTTCAATCAAAATTTCTGAATTTGGCACATACTCCTCATGCCTCGATACATAAACTGAAACTCTTGCTTTATCTCAAATTTTTGAAGTTTCATCTTTAATAAAATATAAAAGAAAGGGGGAGAAAATCAAAAGTTCAAATTGGCAATACTTAAAGAGGGGTTGCTTTCATCTTCAAATTTAAAAAGCTGAAATTCAGCAACTTAAGCTCTTTCCAAATCAAAACTCCTAAATTTAATCTAAATGTCAATTTGCTCGTGCTCAATGTTTTGTAATCATCAAAAAAGGGAAGATTGAGGATGATAGTGTTATTTCAATGATTAACACAACCATTGAAGAAATATCAAATTAATAAAATAATTTAACGTGATACATCACTAATGAATACGACACCTTCGATACATTCATGATACATCAAGAGAATGAGATCAAGACGTCCTTCAATAATTAACAACGAGATAAAATTTGTAGTAGACAAGTGATAAAGAACTCCTAAATCTAATTAAGCAAAGTTTCAAGTGAGATATACTTTTAAGGGCAAAATAGTAATTTTCATTGTTAAGGGTATGTAGCTCTATCGTGGCATACACTCAAAATTACTTGAAATATGTTTCATTGATTATGAGAATTAGTCTAACCTTAAGATACAGGAAAGTGTGAATTGAGTCGATCCCAGAGGAAGTGGAGACGACCCTGGCACACCTTGGAATCATCTGGCACATCCCTACAAAAATGGCACAAATGAATAGTAAGTGGAGCCGACACCATATATCCTTGAGCCGATCCTAAGAGAGAAGCCGACCCCAAAGAACCTTGAGCCGACCCCAGTTTCAAGCCTCAATAAAACAACTCCGGAATTTACTGAGAGGGTCGACCCCATGTTTCCTTGAGCCGACCCCAGGAACACGTGAGTCGACTCCAATGGAGCCGACCCCAAGGATATGTGCTCAAAAACCACGTCTCTGGAATCCCTGAGAGGGTCGATCCCAATGGAGCTTGAGTCGACCCCACTGTAGCTTGGGTCGACCCCAAGAAAGGTTGAGTCGACCCCAGTAAAAACAGCCGAAAATGCAAGGTTCTGTGGTTCCTGAGAAGGCCGACCCCACTGTAGCAGGGGTCGACCCCAGTAAAGTTTGAGTCGACCCCAGAGTGAGTTGGGTCGACCCCAAGCCCAATGAACAGTAAGTTAAGTCGACCCCAGCACGGACAATGGCATAACGGCTAGTTCTGCAGAAGTGCTTTTTGACCTCCCAACGGCTAGTAACGGCTAGTTTTTCAAATCTAACCAATGGGGAGTGATCAATAGAGGTGGAAAAGTATTTAAAGCGACACTATTCATCAGAGGAAGGATCTTTTGGCCAAGAAATCAAGAGTTCATTCAAGTAAAAAAAGCCTTAGCATCCTTCATCAAGGTTCTTCATTCAAGTCTCAAAAGGGAGGTGCTTGAGCAATCTGAGTGTGCATTCAAGAGCTCCACCAAACCATTGTGAAGTGAAGTAACCTTGGCAAAGAAGAGAAGAGCATCCTCAAAGCGATAACTATTTTCTCATCTCTTCTCTTAGTGTAAAATTGTTATATTTGCTCTTCTAGGAGTTTCATATTCTTTCTTCTTAATTACTTTGTAAAGGTTTGTTGGTGAGCCCGTAAAACCAACGGTGTAGGTTGTTGGTGAGCCCGCAAAACCAACATAGGTTTTTAATGATCCCGAAAAATCAAAGTGTAAAAGTTTTTGGATTGTGAGCCCGGAAAACAATCCAACTGTAATCCGCGGGATTATAGTGAATTCTCAAGAGGTCGCTTGGGGAGTGGACGTAGGTGCTTAGGAGAGCACTGAACCACTATACTTCTTGTGTGTTTGCATTGTGTATTGTTCTAACTTCACTACACGCACTTAATTAATATTAACTAAACCACTCATTCATCAATTGATTTAATTAAGGGATTGAAAAATTTAGAAAAACCAATTCACCCCCCCCCCCTCTTGGCTTGTCACCTTGGGCAACACAAGTTAAACCTCATGGACAGATAGATCGTGTTGTGCACCTCATGGTTGGCTAATGTGAATAACCATAAGGGTAACGATGAAGCTGCCACGGTACTCTTTAAGTGCACACATGAAAATGATAACAGATGTGGCTATAATATCATTAGAAATCCTGTATTTGGATTATGTTGGAGTTGTTACCTATATGATTATTAAGTTGAAGTTGGACGCTACATTCTCCAACAATGTATATCAAGGATGGCTTTACCAGTACCGGGACTCATACTGGTTGCCCAGTGGTATGATAAGGTATGGTTCCGATAAAGGTGGAGCTGATGAAGGAGGGGGAGAGGGAGAAGAAGAAAAGAGAGAGAGGGAGGGAGGGAGAGGGAGAGGGAGGAAGGGAGATAGAGGAGGGACAGGCGGATGGCGGGCCAGAAGCCCTTAGTTCTCCTATTTCGAACGAAACAGGGAACCAAAGGCTTCCGGCCAGTTCAAAATAGGGAAATTGAGGGCTTCCAGCACTCCTTCCCCGTCTCCCTCCCTCCCTCCCTCCCTCTCTCTCTCTCTCTCTCTTTTCCTCTCTCTCCTTCTCTCTCCCCCCCTCTCTCGCTGGATATATCGAACCGAGGGGTGGAACCGTGCTTGTCCGCCCCTAATACGGTTCGGTATGCTTCGAACCGGACGATTCAAGACAACACCACCTTCCTTATTGTGTATACATGAATTACCACAATCCATTTAAAAGGTTGCCTGCAGAATCTTGAAATTCTTAGATTCACAAGATTATTAGTTCTAATATGCCTCATTCCTCTCCCTTTCTCTATGTATTTAATATCATAAGTTGACAAACTCCTCAAATTATGGCATTGAACGTAACTAATTGTCAATATAGCACTTTTTGTCCCCTAAATCTGTATTTGAGTATAGTTGTATCCCTAGATCCGTTGGTGGGCTGTTCGAGGGTATGTCATGGTTCAAAAGCCACCAAAGTGGATATATCCTCGTGATACTTGCATCACAGCAAGTGCCATAAAAAATCTTAAGCAAAAAATGGCTGAGATGTATCAGACCAAATTGTAAAATTGCCTATGATCACAGGATCCAAAAAGTCATGCAGAAAAGTTGTATTGATATTAATTAGTCTCTTGTACTGAAAGACCTGATTTTCTGATCTCAACGTTGCAATTGACTGGCCCTACTGATCTATTTCTTCTGACATGCAACAATTTTTCCTCGTGCCAGGCCAGGAAATATCACCATTGCCTGCTTCGAATGAGCACTAATGAGTTAATTTATCTCGATGCCTTAATGAACATAATGTGAAAATGATCCCAGTGTTAAACACTGTAAATATATACCTGCTCTTACCTATGGAATAGCAGTTTACCCAACTTGCTTTTCCCTTTTTGATGATCCAGAACTCGTTTATGTTTCACAACTGTTTGATGCAAAAAATGAAGGTTAACTATTATTACACTAACTGCCTTTTTTTCTTCTTCCTGTCAGAAAAATTGGTTATCTTAAAAATTAAAAAAGCACATCTTTTCCCAGATATAAACTTGCATGAATTTACCAAGTGCAAGAGATTCTGGAGACGAGAAGATGGTTAAAGAGAATTTTATATTGCAGAAAAAAATGATGTAAATAATGAAAGAACCAAGCAGTTCCCATACCTGGAAATATTGTACCAAATACTTGGTGTGCCCCAAGGTACCATACCATACTGACACATGTTGGTTTTACTGTTTCTGTGTGAATAACTGCTACCATGGTGTGTGTCGATATGGTGCCGTATTGTACATGCTGGTACTGTACCGCATTGGTTCCCAAATGTACAAGTATTAGTTCCGGTAATTCAACTCTTTTGCTCCGATATTTAATTGCGTTCCCCCTAACTGAAGCAATATGGTACCAGTCTATTTGGGATCCCTGTTGGCTGCGGAACAGTCATATACTTTCTTTGA
This sequence comes from Phoenix dactylifera, assembly GCF_009389715.1. Lineage (NCBI taxonomy): Eukaryota > Viridiplantae > Streptophyta > Magnoliopsida > Arecales > Arecaceae > Phoenix > Phoenix dactylifera. The sequence goes on along the minus strand of NC_052392.1, from coordinate 14,853,702 downwards.
TTTATATCCTCTCTAACATCACAGTTATAGTCCAAGAACACAGGTAGCACTGGCAGCAGGGAATTAAGTCCATTGTAGGCTTGATAAGACATCCACATGATATCCACAACAGTTTCCATTGCCTATTTTGACAGATGACTTTCAATTACTGCTAATTCAGTAAATCCATGTCTGCAAGGGTCGGCCAAGTTGCAATCCTATATGATAGGTGGCTATTATTTTACAAAAGTTACAAAATCATTACCAGGGAATTATCCCTGGATAATTAAATGGAGGCTGCTTTTTAACATGCACTTGCAGCTTGGATGACAAATTATTTATTGATTTAATTTTTTTTCAACATTCACTTGTTCGCATGTCTCCATACAATATATCTAGTGCATTAAGGTTTAGGTGTTGCATTTCCCATGAAATGAATCATTATGCATCCATTTTTTCCAGATGCAGATGTTTGCTTTAGTACTCCTTGACTTTATAGATGATAAATCTGTACTAACAAACCAATGTCTGAAACTTTACATCATGTCAAGTTAATTGATGAGTATCAACTTGCAGGCAGAGCCACATGTCATTCTTTGAGAAGTCAGATTTATTCTTTGTATGCATGTTACGCCCCCTCTCCTCTGACATTCAGAAGCAAGAATCAGAAATTGAGGCAGCGCAGGTATTGCAAGTCAATTCTGTAAAGATTAATTGTCTAAATGTCCATTAGTTGAATAGGAAATAGTGCATATATATATATATATATATTGGTCAAAATAGTGCATATATTTTTCAGAAAAGACCCAGTATAACATGGGCAGCTACTTTTAGATTGCATGATATGTAATACAATTTTGACTTGTCCTGGAAATGACTTAGCCTAACAGCATCTTTCGGATACTTGTGTTGGATTTTAGCTGAGATGATTTAGTGAGCTAGACCTTGAATTCTTTTTTTTTTTCCCCCATCAAAATCATACTAGCTGAACTTGGAAATCCAAATCTGATCTTTAACAAAGTTATACTACCAATACTTGTGAAAGCAGAATGACTTAAATCTGTAAATTCATTGTGATACATATATCTTCTCTTTGTGATGTATTGACGATAATTTGGAAGAATTCAATCTTTTATGGATGCTTGGACCTTTCTATTGTTGAGGAAAAAGAAATCTCTTGTGACTTTTGCTTTTTTCCTCCTTATGCAGTGGATGCCTATTGAGGAATATGCTGCACAACCTTTTTTCCAGAAATATGATATGTTAAAGTATATCAATGATGTTAGCCTTGCAAAAGTTGAAAGGGGTTATGCTGGATTTTCACCGGTTTGCATAAAATCAGGATTCTCTCATGCACAAAACTATCTTTATTTAAACAGCAAAGACCTGAGCCAGCCATCAAGACCTGGTAATATGTCTGAAAGCAACTGAGATTGTTAATTAATGTATAACTGTATCTGTTTTCATTAAATATCTATTATTCGATTTGTTAACATGTAGCTGATTTCCCCTGTTCTGGAGGTCAGATGAATAAGTGCAATGATCATTGCTTATTTATGTCGGTATCAATTAGGACATGAATTGTGAAATACTGGTTACCTTCTTGCAAATTCCAGAATATTATCAGAATAATATCTGATGCTCTTGTGCTTGTGCAAGTGCTCAAATAAGAGTCCACATTGAAACCCAGTTACAACTTTAGTCTATCTGGTGAATGGGCACATAGCTGGACATAAGAACAATAGAAAGTTACTCAGGCAAGCAACGCTAGTTACATTGTAGTTTCGGTTTGCCACACAGCACCAATGCCTGACTTTAAGATGTATATATACCTTCTGGTCTATAGGTGCTTGAATTAATTTGCAGAATGACTGGTGAATTGGGGTTCATCGATTCTAAACGGATTGTTAGGATCCAACCTGACATTGAAATGTTGATCCATCAATTTAAACTTTACTATCTGAAAGCGCATGTAGATCAAGCATTCATGATCAAATAATAAGTTTACCTCTTATGCAATATAGTTTTGGTCTTGAAAGAACGATGCTCATGTGAAACAATTAGCCGTTTGGTGATGTTGAACTTGGCCTGACTGCTTTAATGTAGTAAAACGGCAAGTTATTCACTCCTTATCAAAGTTTAAGCATTATGCTATCTTTATATTTTTGATAGCTGCAGATGTTTCCTTCACAATTTTGTTATTTATGAATAACTAAATGATCATAATACTTTCATCTTGTCGAGGATCGCATGCTGAACTAAAACCTAGATAGCAGGATAATGGTATTAGTATTTGCCAAAATCTCAATAGAAAAAGTTGCAATTATTCAAAAAAACTTATTAAAATTATATTGGTCTAGCAATAACAAGTGACAAATAAAGCCCGCTGACAAGAATTGCAAATTTTGCTGAACAACCAGTATGACTGCTAGAAATCTAATACATGCTGAAAGAACCATGGAAAATACTGCTGATAAATGTTTGTGGTAAAATGTTCGCGCCTGGAAATCTGCCAAGACTGAGTAAAAGGGTTAATTCGAACAGAAAAAAAGAAAAAGGGAATCCTGCACTAAACTTAAACTTGAAGTCAACACATGGCTTTCCATGTGGCAGACTGCATGCATGCCTGAAGTGGTGTCCATCCAGCCACGAAGAAAGGACAGTGGGCTTCAGCTCACTTCTTAGCTAGCGACTTTTTTCTTTTCCTTGCTAAATATAGACCCATTCCATCTCCTCCTCCCCCTACTCTTGTTCTGCTGCCCTCTGATGGCCAGGAGCAAGATGATGTCTCCTCCCAAAACAGTGCTTCTTCTGGTGTTCATGCTCCATGTTTCCAATATCATCTTTGTGAAGGCTGAGGATAGCTCAGCTGACAGCAGCACCTCTCCATACCTATGCCTCTGCCCCCCCCAGTGCGACAACCCATGCCAGCCTTTCCCTCCGTCGCCGCCGTATCCATTTTATGGAGCTCCGCCGCCGCCGTATCCATTTTATGGAGCTCCGCCGCCGCCGCCATCGCCGGTTGAGTGCCCACCAACTCCTATACAGTGCTGCGAAAATCCCCCAGCACAGGGTTCGGGTTCTCCTGTACAGTGCTGCCAAAATCCCCCGGCACAAAATCCCCCAGCACAGGGTTCGGGTTCGGGCTCGGGCTCCCCTAATCTCCCATATTACAACTATTCATCCTCTCCTCCATTGCCAACCTTCCACCGGGTCTGCAATGCTCTTCTCTCCATCCTGCTCTTCCTTCACTATGCTCTCTAGGTTCTCAGAGGATATGCTAAAATGCTAGCCTCCTCCTGGGATCCTCCATTGGACTGGTTTCTAATAAGTTTTGTGGTTTGTCATGGTAACTGTTAGTCGGTGTAGCTTGTTCTTATGTGCTTATGATGTGTATTCTCTTTTATATTCAAATTTGGAATAAATGTACGTCTCTATTTTATTTAATCTACAGCGATTCCGTTGCTTTTCGTTTCCTTAGAAAAGAAATTGAGAACTGTGGTATCTGATGGCTAGATTTTTGAATCTTATTAGGAAGTCTTTCCCAGTATTTGCATGAATGTGATAGGTAGACCCATGATTGCTCCCTTCCAGGGGGTTTCCAACAAAAGTTTGTACGTTAACATGGTAATTGTTGGTGGCTGCAGCATGTGTTTATAAGGTAAATAATTCTATCTTCTTCGATAAGATGATGAGAAATGAATGGATGGATGCCTTTGGAATATTTTGTTTCAAACTAAAACTTCTGTGCCCTCTTTTATCATGTAATTGCTTTCCCGGAATGGCACATCGGAGATCTGTTGCATTGTTAATGGTACTTGGTAAGCGGTTTTAGTGGGAAAGCGGCTCGGGTTTCAAGTGCAGTCTCGGCCACGTCTCCTTTGTTTTGGCATCATGCCTGGTTTTGGCGCTCTCTTGGCTCCCTTTAGAGATCCGCATGGGCGCATCTGGCGGGCGGTACTCCCTAGAGCGGCCACGTCTGGGAAACCGTGAGCGGCTTTTTGGCGTCGGTTTGTCGCTTACGGCGAGTTTCCGTCTTGTTCTCCGATGGTCCCTGGCGAGTTTTTCCTGTGCGTGTCCGAGCAAAAGCCGCGGACCGCGGTGGTTCCTGTGACAAACAAATCGTGCATTCCTCTGGAGGAGGATGTGGAGAAAAAGCATTCAGCTTTTAAAGATCGCTCGTTCCTTCAGCTGCATGCGTGCAATGAGGACTTTAATTTCAGTCATATATTTCCTCTGTTTTTTTATGGAAAAAACGTTTGGTGGCGGGTTGCATTTGAATTTCTAAGCCTCATGAGGGAGGCTTTGAGGAGACTTAAGTTTTGTTGAGTGGGGCATCACTTGTATTTACCTGGCTTAATATATTTGGCTGGACAAAAACACTGTCTCTTTAAAAGTAAAAGGACATCCCTCAGTGCGGTGGTGGATAGAGCTCTCCGTCAGACTGCAGAGATCATCCACACTAGTATGGCAACTTTATCCGGGATGGCTAGAGACATCTGAGATTCTCACTTCACTACTGCAGCGCTTAGATTTATCTTTGTCTCTTGGGAGCCCCTACTCTCAGTCATTTCAAGATGAATTTCGATGGTAATATGTTGATGACAGATAGAGAAAGAGGAGGTGCAGAATTTGTGATTAGGAATCATAAATTTAGACTGATTGTTGCGAGAGAGCGTCGCACCTAGGACATGACAGCTATTGGGGTGGAGCTCGGGACAGTATGGGAGGGCATCACCTTCGCGGGGTGTATTCTAGAGGCTAACAAAATCTTTCTAGAAGGGGACTCAGCAATGGTGATCAAGTGAATTCGGGACGAGGAGTGGAGGGGCGATGGCTATCCACTGCTCAAGGATATTCGCAGGATAGTGAGAGACTGTGACTCATTTTAGGCCACTCATATATATCGAGAGGCGAACAAGACTATAGACTAGGTCGCCTCCTTCGACGCTCACCATTCGGGAGAGGTTATTTGGATGTGTTTCGTAGCTGCTCCCTCACTCTTATACCATCTCCTTTCTATCGATTCTATTGACAACACTCACCTTAGAGCAGTGTGAGCAGCCGTTGTATTAAAAAAAAATAAAATGAAGAGGCACTGTTGTTCGTCGGATGGCTCCCCTGCTCGTCAAGCTGCATCATCGTACCTATCAATGTTGCATACGCCCCATAACTGCCCTATTCTATAGCGAACGTAATCACACTGAGGTGTTTAACGTTATTTATCTTGTGATCCAAGCGAGGACCTTAAAATCAGTTAGGGCATATGACTATCTTACTTGGTAATAAGCACCAATCCTCACATATATAAATATCATTCGAAGGATCTTTAGGTATGTTCGCTGCTATTTATCTCTCGAGTCTCCATTGTTTTCTCAAAATCTCTATCTAATTTAGGCATTGGAGGATCCTTCGTCAGACAAACTACTATAAGTAAACTTTTTTCCTTGATTTATGTTGGAGAACATGAGTTGCCATCTCCAACCAGAGCATAGGTTCCACGAACCACTTCACCTTCAGCTTTAGCTTAGAGCTTGGATCGATCTTGCAGGTCCGACCTGAATCATCATCAACACCAGCCTTAAGGAGCCAAATTGTGGAGCAGGATCTTGGCAGCAACAACTCTCTCTCTCTCTCTCTCTCTCTCTCTCTCTTTGGGTAACAAATGGAGGGAGAGGTATTGTACACGGCAACAAATTTTTGTGGATATAGGTGTGAGGATTCGTGCGGGCATGTGTTTAGTGCCACATTGGTTATTCGCCAAGGAGATTTTGGGTATTTATACAGAATCAAAAAATCCAAATAATACTTTTCGGTTAGCCATTTTGGATGAGGTTCTGTGTTGTTACAAATAGTATCAGAGAAAACTCGGCCCATAGTCTATATAGATTAGGGGACATTACAGTCAAGTTCATGGAGGCTGACCATGGGCCTATCATGGTGTTTGTGATTAGATTTGAATGAGTTTGAATCCTTAGCCTGATGAGAATGTCATAACTTAAACGGAGGGAATATGTGAGGATCCGTGCATGCATATGTTTAGTGTCACATCAGTTATTCATCGAGGTGATTTTGGGTACTTATATAGGATCAAGAAACCCAAATAATACTTTCCGGCTAGCCATTTTGGATGATGTCTTGGGTCGTTATAATAGGCCACATTTTAAAGAAAAGTTTCAACCAAGGAGGCCACGATTGTATTGTAAAACTAGTTATGAAGGCAATGCATCAAATAGCCGGTTGGATAACTTTTTGAGCTTTGTGAATTTTTGTGGACTAGCTTTACCAATTTGGTTGTTTGGTCTAAGAGTCGCAAGGTTTCGGGATTCAATTGATGAACAAGGAAAACATACTCATCGCTTCTTTTTATGATGAAAAAGGAGATCCAACAACGAGATAGCCAATCTTGACCTCTCTTTATGGACTCGAACAGTTGAAGGACTCGAACAAATTAGAATTTCTAAAGCAAACATTGTAATTTGAAGCAGGTATCATGATTTGTTTTCTGTGATTTTTCTTGTTGGATCGGCTGAACATTGTTTGAAAGCTTTTCGAAAAGCTTGATCATTGAGATTTCAGAGCATTGGTGGTGAATCAGTGTCAGATATTATGTTGTTCTTAACTAATTCATGAGGAAAATACTAAAACTGTATGTACATGTTTAGAGTAGTGTGGCCAACATATTTCCCCAACCTAACAATTATATCAGGATTCTCCATGTATCTAATATGGATTCTATTAACAACAGGATGGAGTGAGTGGCTTATGTCAGTGCTGCAGATTTAATGTTCTTGTTTGGTAAAAACAAGCATTTCCTTTTAGAATGAAGGAAACGAATAATGCTCACTCTTGACATTAAATGTATCATACATGTATATGTATTGAGTCGAAATGCTTCGGTACATGAATTGTGATGACCCATATGGGCGCATGTTTAGTTCCATATTGGTTATTTACTGGATAAATTTTAAGTATTTATATATGATTGAGAAATCCAAATAATACCTTCCGGCTAGCATTTTTTGGGTGAAGTTCTGGAGTATTATAAATGGTATTAAAGCGGATTCAGTCCATAACCTCTATGAATTAGGGGATACTGTAGTATAGGTATATTTGAGCTGACTAAAAGATTTGGATTCTTAGCCTCGCGAGGACGCTAGGGTTTAAATCTTGGATTTTTCTATAGGATCAAAGAATCCAAATAATACCTTTTAGCTAGCCTTTTTGGATAAGATTTTGGGTTGTTATATTAACTCAACTATTATAACCCTCCAACCAACTAAACAAAAAAAAGTGGTAGCTCTAACTAAATAATTTTATTACATAATTTTACTATAAAATATAGATGCTTTGCAAAAACAAAAGGCAAAATATTAGATCCTTCAACACTAGAATTTTGGGATGGAACAAAATTAGTGTAATATTTTTTGCCTCTCAATTTTCATAATTTTTTTTCTTCTATTGTATATTTTAATGCCAATATCACCATTTTTTGCAATAATTAGACTCAAATTACAAATTACCATGCATTACATACTAGCAATTTTTACATTGATCAATTAATTCAACCTCAATACCCACACATCATATCATATACTATTGCAACTAAAGCTCATTATGTCTAAAGTTTCTAGAATCCTTAATTTTAAGCCTCCAATCATGATATTAAGTAAATCATTGGCACAATGCCAGCAGGATTCAAGAGTAACTCTTATAATAAAGATACTTCTTTGACTCGTTTTTCACTTTATCTACTTGGAAAAGTAAAGAAGACGCCAAGAAGATAAACTAAACAAATACAAGCATATAAGTATACAGATAATAAAAAAGGTGTACCATTATGTAACATGTCAAAGTCATACATACTTCTTTATGTACTTCTTGTTCATATGCATGCATAAAAGTGGTAAATTCAATTGAAACCATAGTTTAAAATAATAGTTGTTATAACATGACAATAGTTTCTGTAATTATTTTGGACCATCTCCATTATATTGTGATGGGTGATTCAGTGCATTAATGATTTGTTACTACTATTATCACACCATAACCTTAATAAACTAATATATACTCTCAGTTCAATTTTTTTATTTTTTTTCTAAAATATGTGCCACCTAAAAGAATAAATCTTATTCAGTAAACAAGGATTTGGATAGCAGCAGCATTAAATTTCCTTGTTTGTTTAGTTGTGGCAGTTGTAATTTCAATATTAAATAAGTCTGAACCAGGAAGAATGGGGCAAGTAACGGCCGTTATAACGGCCAAGAGCGGGTGGTTTGTTACATCGGATTGACGCCGTTACTGGAAGCTGGAAATTCTAGCCTAGAATGGGCTGGGATTGGGAAGCTATAACGGTTGCGTCACAACCCCGTTAGAAATGGAGCCGGAGAGCCTGTAGGGCCGGAATCCGCGTCGCACCCGTAAGAACTCGTGTCGCTCTCTCCTTGGAAATTAAGCCGAGAGTCACGACCCCTTCGGCCTTAAAGCAGAGGAAATCAGGGAGGGGTAACTCTTTTTCATTCTCTCTCTCTCTCTCGCTCGCTCCGCGTCTGCCACCAGGAGCTCCTCCTCCATCGCCGCCGTCCGACGAGGTCGCAGTGCTTCTCTTTCCTCGGTACGATCTATCCCTCGCTCTCTCGATCTCCCTCTTTCTTTCTCGTCTGCGGCAATTCCATCTTTTCATCTTTTCTTTCGCTTTGCCATCGATTGATGCGAGAATCCATTCGTCGAGGCCGGCGACCTGTCTCTTGCGAAACTTTTTTGAATTTTTCTTTCTTTCTTTTTTTCTTTTTTTTCCTTTCTTTCTTGATTACCCGTTTCGGGATCGGTCGAGGATTTAGGGTTTTTGTGCTGCGTACTGGAGTTCTTCTATATTGTTGCCCTTTGTTTATGTAAATTATTCAAAATGGATGCTTCTTAATTACGGGCTATGGAATAAAAGGTACTAGTGGTTAGGAAGCGGGTTGCTGACCTAGATCCGGAAAATTTGCTCTCCTTGATGCATAAATCTAGTCAATCTTGAATATTGTTGGATTAATTGATGATAGAATGATCCATATTTTGGTAGATATACCGATTCTTGGTCTGGATATTGGTTCACCGAACATTATGCTCATTGATATCTCTGAGGCTGGTGATTTGATCGCTGCAGAAAGGGATTTTGGTTGAATTCTTGAACAAAGATGTTTTTTTTTTCTTTGAATTCGAGAATGCCTGCTCGTCAACTGAATGACTTGCTAAAATTGCTTTAAATTCTTTTGAGGGGTACCTTTTTGCAAGTTGGAACCAGATAGAACTCTTATTGACCTTTTATCTGCTTGTGCAGAGAGCAAACAATTTTGTTTAATGCAGGAAAAATTCCATGAGTTTTCCTTAAAAATATATTCTTTGGCCATCACTTGCTCGAGGTGCAGTGAGCTTCTTGCTTCATATTCTTTTCTCCAAGTGTATAAATTATGTTTTTATGATAAAGGGGCTGAACTGAATGTTATTGAATAATACTGCAACACGATTGTGCTTTTTCGATTGTTGCATTCTTTGAACTGTGATATTCTTTGTCCATCTTAAGATATTAGTGATATTTACTTGGTATAGTTGGACTGTGTGAAAAGTGTTAAGTGTTACTTCAAACGTAGAATGGGTGTTGACTTGTAAATGCTAACCTAACTGCTTTGTATATACATTCTTGTGATGTGAGAATGATTGTGGTACATTACGTGAGTTCACATATTGCCAATTATCTCACAACTTATTTGTAGATATCTTTCTTCATGTTCTTTAATCTTGCAGGTGTAAGGGAACTGTGAGATCCGATGGCTATGATTGATGAACCACTCTATCCAATTGCAATACTGATAGATGAGCTGAAAAATGAAGACATTCAGCTGCGACTAAATTCTATTCGCAGGCTTTCTACAATTGCACGGGCACTTGGTGAAGAAAGGACCAGAAAAGAACTAATCCCTTTTCTTAGTGAAAACAATGATGATGATGATGAGGTACTCCTCGCAATGGCTGAAGAGTTGGGTGTATTTATTCCATATGTTGGAGGGGTGGAATATGCACATGTTCTACTTCCACCTTTGGAAACATTGTGCACTGTGGAGGAAACTTGTGTTAGAGACAAGGCTGTCGAATCACTGTGCCGAATTGGAGCACAGATGAAGGAAAATGATTTAGTAGACTCGTTTGTTCCTTTGGTAAAGGTAAGACAACTTACTCAAATGATGGTTGGACTTATTACCCTTTGTTGTTTGGTTGGTACCTGCTTGTTATTCTTCCTTTTGAGTTTGATGCATGTGTTGTTTATGTTCACTTCGCAAGCAGAATTCTGATATTCATGGATATGCAGGGACGGACTCATTCTCCATTATTCTAGGGCTATTTTTCCCAGCTTCTCGTTTTGCTTGTTCTTTTCTCATGGATTATGTTAAAGGAAAAACCACATTATTCTTGAGGACATTCATCATCTTGTTTGGGGGGCTCTCTGGCAGAAATTTTACATATTGCCGGCATAGCAGTTTGCCATGATGGACACTTATGTGCTGAAATTGATGTATTTTATGGAGCAATTGTGTCTTCTCAGATTGGGGGACTCTATGCATGCCAAAATTTTGCATGTGTTGTGGTAAAACATAGATCTTATAAAAAATTTGAGATTGAAGAATACCTATTATTCTGGTTTGTCGTACTGCCTTATGTGAATTTTCATACCCATCACGACAATCATATATAGAAGGAAAAGAAGAGTGCTTTTTAAAATTTTCTTTTAAGACTAACTTCATTATAGAGCTTTCATGTTGCCCAAAAGCTTGAATCAATTGAAATTTAACTGTTCTCATATTAATTCTATCTTTGCTTTCAGTGCTCTTGCCTTCATGTATAAAATCCACTTACTCTAATTTGAAATGTCATCGTGTTCAGTTAATTTCCTGACTCGTTCATTTTCTCATGTGCTTCAGAGGCTAGCAGCAGGCGAGTGGTTTACAGCTCGAGTTTCCTCTTGTGGTCTGTTTCATATTGCCTATGCAAGCGCACCAGATCACTTAAAGGCAGAATTAAGGTCCATCTATGGCCAGTTGTGCCAGGACGACATGCCTATGGTGAGAAGAGCTGCTGCAACAAACCTAGGAAAATTTGCAGCTACAGTTGAATCGAACCATCTGAAGATTGAAATCATGTCAATATTTGAGGATCTAACACAAGATGGTACTGTTTGGTTTATACGTTTTATTAATTTATCATCTGCTAGTAGTTAGGATTATTTCCTTTTTGTGACATGTATTGCTATACTGATTGTTTGTATTTTTCCGAACTGTTTATCAATTTCTCTTTAAGTTATGGAAACATGTTAATGAGTCCTGTGACTTTAACATTTTTTCGCTGACCTACCTAGTACTGATGCTTATATTTGTCAGCCTTCTATCTACATTTTGAGATCTGGAATTCTTTATTTCTTGATGATCAATGGACAACGATTATAAATGGCAATTGTGGGGAGCGTAGAATTATTTTAACACTTTGTTTAAATAATGGTGACTATTATGTTATAAAGGCCTATTATAATGGTTGTATAATGGTTTTAGAGCACCTCATGTTGTTAGATGTGAAACTCAGGAGCAGGTGCTGATGTAGTTGAGGGTGCGGGGAAGCAAATTTTTTAGAAAGACTTTTTAAGGAAGTCCTTAGGAAGTGGGTGTGGGTTTGAGCTACCAGGGAGATTATGAAGCAAGTGCATTACCCTAGGTAGTAGACTACTAAGGTTATGCATTATGAAAACAGACATGTATGCCTGCAGTTATAATGCCAATACTAGGGTTGTATTGGGTGTTTGTCTCAACTTCTGACTCTTTATTTTTGTCTTTCTCATTTTAAAGTTGTGTACTCTCTGTCTCTCTCTCTCTCATTGCAAAGTGGGTGCATTCACAAAAACACTATTAAAAAAATAAAACACAGCAATAACCTAATCTAGCTGTCCATGCAACAGCACACCCATCTGTATATATGCAACTCTTTTGTCTATGTTTGTGTATGTAAGCTGCTATGAATAATGACATGCACATATGTTGTCGTTTGCTAACTCAGTGTGGTGTTAGTCCAAACCCATATACTGAACTGTGTCAACAGTTTCAGTGCTGGTGTCATTTTAAAGTTATTGAAAAGAATTTGAAAATCCAAGGGCATGGAAAAAAAAGAATAAGAAAAGTAAAATATTCAAAGATGAGTCAGACATATGAATTATTTTTTTATGACTTAATATATTGCTTGCTTGACTAGTTTTAACAGTTATCACATTCAAGTTTTTTTGAAAATTAAGCATTTTCTAGAAGAAAGTACTATACAAAAAGCTAAGATAAAATCAGAAAAAAATATTAGGTATCCTTCTAGATTATAATATATTGTTTGCTGACAATATAACGGACATGAAAGTGGCACTAGATGAGGAGTCTTTGTGACACATAAAGATTATGGTGTCTAATAATTAGTTTACCATCTCAACTTCCATTCAAAAAAATATGGTATTGTTAAAATAATGACTGGTTAGCAATCATCAAGAATGACTGAAGGACATTCAAATCACTAATACTTAATGCATCAATATCAAATATTATTCTTCTAAAGTATGAATTCATGTTCAGCAAGTAAAGGAATGGCTATAAAAGGTATAAATTATTAATTTACTAATCATTAAATTATGAACTAACAGATTTGAATCACTGATGTATTAAGCATTCATCAGACTTGCTTTTACACCAAATGTTTATATTCATCTTGAAGTTTGACAAAATCACATACGACTACGAGGTTTCATTAATTACACATTTTTAAGGCCACAGGATTGTAGGGTGCTGGGATCCTTCAGGCTTGATATATTACTACTAAAGTAAGAAAAAGTAAGAAAATTTGGCTCTTAGTAGCCACAATCTTCTAACTACGATAATGCACCCCTCTTGGAATATTCCAGGCATCTTGAAACCATGCCCACTTCCTAAGTTGTTACTTATAAAAGTATTTCTAATGTATTTGCTTCCTTGCACTCACACATAAACCAGCTCTCAGTTTTGGCAATTAAATTTTGCTTGTAGAGGGAACAAACCATTCTTCTAGATCAGGCCTGATATATTATTGCTTAAATAACAAAGAAGTCCATATTTTGACTATAGATGGAACCAAGGTTCGTAGAACTGGTATGGGGGTTGAAGCAGTCGACAATCGATTTGATAAGGTACTGGTATGTATCGTATGGACCTAAGGCGTATTAGAACCAAGGGAGGGATAGCGAGGAAGAGAGAGAGAGAGAGAGAGAGAGAGAGAGAGAGAGAGAGAGAGAAGAGAGAGAGAGGGGGGCTGAAGCCACCAGGGTTCGTCATCTTCAAAAGAGAGAGAGGAGAAAGAGGGAGAGAGGGGGCGAAGTTGCCGAGGTCGTTGTTATCTTCGGGAGAGAGAGCGAGATTGAGTGAGAGAAAGGGGGCGAAGCTGTTGAGGTCATCGTTTTTCGGAGAGAGGGATTGTGAGAGAGGGAAGAGAGAGAGGGCGAAGTGTGTACCTGTGGTGTTTGTCGGAGGTGGTGGCAGCGACTGGTATGGGTGGTGGTGTTGAAACCTTGACCCTGGCCAAACACAAGAGGGAGGGAGAGAGTGATTGAGAGGCAAGGCGACTCAGGGTTGGGTCAGGGGGGTTTATAAAGGCAGTAGACCGCTTGAATCATCTTTAACCAAGCAAAACTGGACAGTTGTGCTTGGTTCAGGTTGGTGCAAGCCGGTTCGAGGCATGTTCGGAATTGAACTTGCATATTGACTTTTTTATTTTGGCCCGAAACAGGTTGGTACACTCCGAACCGAGTGGTTCGGGTCGAGACAACTAACCTTGGATGGAACAAATACCAAACAACACCTTGAAGAAGAATTAACGATCTTCTTGCTCTCAACCATCAGTTGTGGCTGAAATTGGTGGTGAAGCTTGAATGTTTGCATCCAGATCAACTGAGTATTATTTATGGTTTTTCATGTGCTTTATTCAGTATATTTGCTGATGGCTTTCATGTAGCATTGCATGGTTGTAGTGATGATGCTTATTGTTCTAGACGATAGTTGTAAGCGATTCTCGTTATTTACATGTCTTCTGGATGCTTTCTGGTTTACATGTTCTCACACTTGTATCCCAATATTCTAGCTTGGTGTATTTCCCCATTTAATTATGTTTACTCTTTTCTTTTTCAACTTCAATTGTCTTTACTATACTGCTAAGTATAAATATGTGTCAAACTTCTCTGTTTCAGATCAAGATTCTGTGCGCTTGCTGGCTGTTGAGGGCTGTGCCGCACTTGGGAAGTTGTTGGAACCCCAGGACTGTGTAGCTCATATCCTTCCGGTCATTGTTAATTTTTCACAGGTATCCCTGACATATGCTATGCTTTCTGCTTAATATATGCTGTTTTTCCTTGATTGTATGAGGCAAATATATTCTGCAGCTTGGGTACATGTTTGCACCAACAGCATATGCTTCTCTCATTGGCCTGCAAAATTACTGTTCGCATCTACTTCATATTTATAGGGTGCACATTTAGATGTTGCTAGAAGATTGTCATATCAGATGTGGTTTATTTCATGGTATGAAGTGCATTTATGTAAACTTCTTGAATAGGATAAGTCCTGGCGTGTCCGCTATATGGTTGCAAATCAGTTGTATGAGCTTTGTGAAGCTGTTGGCCCAGAACCTACCAGGTAATACACTTACAAGTTCTGATATTACTGCTATATTGCATCCAATAGCTTATCCTTATCTTAGTTTGTTTTGCAGTTTGGGTCCTGATTTTATGCTATTATCTTAGTTTTTCGATTAGGCTATAGAATGTTTACATTCTTGCAAACAAAAATATATGTGGTTATATTAAAGTCGAGTAACTTGGTACTTTTCTTTTCCGTATTGTTGTGGCCATATATGAACTTTGCGAGATATCTCATCCTTTTTGACCTCTGTGTTGCTTTAGGGCGGATTTGGTGCCAGCATATGTTAGGCTTCTTCGTGATAATGAGGCTGAAGTACGCATAGCAGCTGCAGGGAAGGTGACAAAGTTCTGCCGGATCTTGAGCCCTCAACTTGCAATCCAGCATATCCTTCCTTGTGTAAAGGTATTTATTTTGTAGAGAATTTAATACAGTCCTAGTGATATAGTGGTTAGAACATGGAACTTGCACTTTCCTTTTTATTCCTTCTATTCCTTTTGTGATCTTGTTCGCATACAATGTTATCATCTCCAGGAATTGTCATCAGATTCTTCACAGCATGTTCGTTCAGCTTTGGCTTCGGTAATCATGGGTATGGCACCAGTACTGGGAAAGGTATGAATAGCATTGCAAGCATAAACAAGGTTCTTCTGTGAGGTGTGAACCGAACAATCATATAAGCAAATTTACACAAATTCGTGTAGCTTATGCATATATATGTATAATGATGTGGGCTCATCTGTTGCATTCTTTGAAATACAAATTATTTATGGTGTAATGTTTATCGAATCTGTTTTCTAGCTACCTTTACTTCTTTGCTTTTCAATTTTTGATCATCTAGAACCTAATTTGGATTGTTATTTGAAACTTTTGCTCTTCTTATATATATATATATATTGAAAAAATATTAGCTGGTTTTCATGCTTTTGGTTTCTAATTCTGATATATAGTCATTTGTGACAATTAACTCCAGTAATGCATGGTAAGCTATGTCCTGTGGTAGCTTAAATGGTGAACAGTTCTTGAATTGTTTGCTAGTGACATATCCACTGCTGGTCTCAGCTTAGTGGCCGTTGTCCATGTGAATGGGAAATGCAAGTGCATCTGATGGTGAAAGCTTAGGTGCCTCATGCTTTATCTCTATTTTATATTTGATCATGATGCCTGGTGATCGTGTGAAATCTATCCCCAGAATTATTGATAGACTTTGTATGTCTCACCTGTGCTTGATTCACATTTGATATGATTTAGTGTCATTATTTTAATTGGTTTGAATAGTGTCTTTTTATATCATGCTATCACACAATAAGCAAAATATCCATTTTTTTTTTGTTTTTTCGTTTTTCACGTGTTTTTGGTGTTGTGAATATTTGTTGTCAACATTTTGCAACTAGGATTAGAATTGTGTACTGCTTCAATTATTGATGATAATCATCCATCATGTTGCATTCCTTTTTTTGGGGGTGGGGTGGGGTGGGTCTGTTATTTCAGAGTAAAGGTTTGCTAGTGTAGTTATCTTAAATTTGTTCGTGTAACAAAATCTTTAGATGGTTTACATATTTAGACTCAGTTTTAACCTATATAATCATTGTCTGTTTATATTATTATTTTTTTTCTGTTCAGAAGTTTGGAGAATTTGTTGTCCAATTGATTTTGGAAATGCCTGTTCTCATATCTTTATGCCTTTGTTTTCTATGTTTTTCTTTCAGTTTGCTAGATGCAATGAGCTAGTTGCTTGTGTTTGTGCCTTTGTGGCTTAACTAATGCATGGTCTGTGTTAAAGCGTATTCTCTGGTAGGAACTTTAAGGTTAGCCACTTAAGGTTAACTATACAAATTAGTAGATGGCTCCCAAATTCTGATACATGTCTCTAGAACACCATGTTATTGTTTCGGTTACCTAACATGCTTGTCACCTTTACATCCATTTTATCTTAAATAGAGATTTCACCAATTTTGGTGTTTTATGTAGGATGCTACTATTGAACAACTTCTTCCAATCTTTCTTTCTCTGCTGAAGGATGAATTTCCTGATGTCCGACTCAATATAATTAGCAAGCTTGATCAAGTTAATCAGGTGAGCATATCTTTTAATGGCTTTATCGCAATGGATATTTTCATATGGTTGTCTCTTGTTGATTTTTAGTGTTGCATGAATGTCTTGCTGCATTCTTAAAGGCTTTTGTTTTCTTTCTTTATTGCATGGTTATACATAGATTTAAGAAGGCATCGATTGTTTGTACCATTGTTTTAAATTCAGCCATGGTGGCCACTATAGCAGCCATTATAGCGGTTTCAAACCTAAACAGCTTTGCTATGCGCCATGGCAGCCTCATGTGGTGCTTGGGCCTATAGCGCCTGATATAGCAGGAGAAAAGCAACTATGATGGCAGCTAGCTTCCATTACCCAGTTATGGTCTTAGCAATCCAGGGTCTTGGGAGAGGCAAATTGGGTAGGCCTAACCTTTGGCATTTTTTTGCACAAAGTTGCTGTCCCAGGACTTGAACCTGTCCATTGCGCTTGTTAGCACAAGCCTTTATTATTGCACCAAGCAATGGCCCCTCCTAGGACTTATAGCGTACAGCAGCCACTACTTTATTGATTTATAGGGGGCAATATGTTTCATAGCGGACTGGACCAGTTCTAATTGCACTGGTTCAGCATTTAAGCTTTAATTGGATTAAAAGAAGGGTCAGTTCACTTATTTGGTGCCCTAGTTGAATGGAGAGTGGGAAAGAATAGAAGAGAAGAATGGAGGGTAGGAAAGAATGTAGGCATCCCTCTCATCACTGCACCACTAATGCTCCAAAGCTGGAGCTCCCTCACCAACACTCAATAGCCAATGCATCACCTTGCCCCCCGGAGATCTTTTTTTTATGGTCGATGTTATATGATCATGGACAACTTTATTTTATGAATGATGTTATTATTTTTGGTAGAGGGTGATATTTGTTATTAGATTGTGGAGCTTTGCATTATATGACGTGGATATGGTATTATGATGTTAGGTCGATAATGTTTTATAGTATTGTCCTTCATTTCTAATTTTTTGCATGAACTTGATGTAAAGTATTGATTTTGATACTTAGTAAGAAAAACATGGATATGTTTTCACAGCCTGCTTTGGGTTCATAATGCCTGCTATAGAGCCCGCTAATCCGCTATCTGCTATGAAACCTCCTAGCTGCTACATGTCCGCCGTTCACTTTTTAATGCATTGTTTGATACTAAAGCAAAAGTACAAATTCAGCTTATTTTCGGATTCCTGTTTCTGGTTCAAGCCAACCTGATAGTACCAGAGCTAAATTACACGAACATAAAATGCACTAGTAGATGAATTAGTGAAATAATGTAAAGCACTCAAAGTGATTCTAGTTGTTCTTTCCTTCTGCAGCCTACTTGTTACATATGGAAGAGGCAGAACAAGCGCATTACTAATGTTCATCGCATGGATTAAGTAGACAATACTGATAGTTTAACTGCATAAGTTATACTTATCCAACTTTAGTGAGAAATTTTTCTTTCACTTAATGGAAGATGCAGAGCAAGCTCTCCCTTTATTTGACATGTGATTGAAAGTTCTAATCTTTGCTGTCGTAGTTTGTTTTCTTGCTGTATTCTCCCCTTCAGTTATCTATATTGGTGCTTTCGATGCTACATATACTTAGATGATGCAATTATTGTAATCTAGTCAGCTTTCATGAGATAACAGTATCTATCTTTGATGAATGGTATTTTCTAGTTGGGTTACAAAACATAGTTATTGCATAAGCTTTTGTTGTTTTTGAAAAATAAATTGTTTGTGTTTTAGCTAAAATACAAATGCCCATGCAGGTTATTGGAATTGATCTCTTGTCCCAATCACTACTGCCAGCCATTGTGGAGCTTGCAGAGGATAGACACTGGCGGGTTCGGCTAGCCATAATTGAGTACATTCCTTTGTTGGCAAGCCAATTAGGTGTTGGATTTTTTGATGATAAACTTGGTGCTCTATGCATGCAGTGGT
The DNA here is from genome assembly GCF_009389715.1 of Phoenix dactylifera. NCBI lineage: Eukaryota > Viridiplantae > Streptophyta > Magnoliopsida > Arecales > Arecaceae > Phoenix > Phoenix dactylifera. The sequence continues at coordinate 14,834,991 of NC_052392.1, read as the reverse complement.
TGGAAGATAAGGTAAAATAATTTCTTGTCATAATATATATGACTAAGATAATTTATCTTTGAACTATTTTCAGCATTCTTTTTAATATTGACTCTAACATCATCTTGCTTTGGTGATTACTCATTTGCAGTGTCAATTTTGTTTTCTTTTATCCTTATAGTGATATATGCTTGACAGTATTGATAGGGGTTGATTAACCATGTAATTGAAACTACAGGCACACCTCTATTCATGAACAAATAATTGAAGCTGTTATGCTTCAAATGGTTGCAATAAATTATCATAGACCTTTTAAAAGTTAATTCATCCATCTGCATGGCTTGTGGGTATGCACTAGGTAGTTGTGAATAAAAGAATATTGGGCTTGTGTTTTCTTGACAGAGATTATTTTCATTTTTGTCACGTTGCATAGCTTAATATAATATACGAGATTATTTGCAATCTTGTGGCCCTTGCGAGTAAATCCAGCCTATCCATCTGTTTTCTTTTTCTATTTAGGCTGCTAATAAGACATTTCTTAAGCAAAACTGTCAATGCCAAAAATGTCAATAAATTGACCAAAAGGCTTAATTATTTCGCAGGTTTTCTCAATTAGAGATGCAGCTGCTAATAACTTGAAGCGTCTTGCAGAAGAATTTGGCCCAGAATGGGCTATGCAGCACATAATTCCACAGGTTGGCTTTTATGGTTCAGTTGTAATAGCATATCCTTTTGCATGAAGCATCAGTATCTGTTTCCTTCTTTATCCTGATGGATTTGCTGTATATTAGGGTGGCAGCATTCAGTAACATGGTGATGCTGAAAAAACTTGAAATTTGAGTTTATTCAACTCATCTGGAAGTTTATTCAATTAGCCACTGGCATCAAATATGGCACAACGCTTGCAGCAGTTCCTGCCACTGAAATTTATGGACTGCTTTGGTTACAAATAGGTTTTATTATCTAAAGAATAGTAAATGGATACCTTTGAAATCTATGAGTACTTCCATCCGGGCTATTTAAGCTGAAAATTACAATTGTATGTAAAATCACAATTTTGTTTGGGAAGAATACTGCTAGAGAGAAGATTATATTGCAGAAGATAAATGCAGAGGATTCACCTAGCATTTGGGGTGGACAAAGTGGACAACTAGAATTTGAAAAAATGTTAAAAAGAAAAATTATATACAACCTACATGTATATGTATCTTTATGGGAAAATAGTCTCTAGAAAAGGGAAAAAAGCTACAAACAAAAAACAACACCTCAGCGACCAACAATATATAGGGTACCAAATTGTAATCCATGAGTTTTTTAATAAGTCGTATACGTTTCTTGCAAAAGTCATTAATAGTTCATGCATAAGTCATGAGATTTCTGAATCATGAATCATTGAACGATTCTCAGTTTGATCACTCAGAAATAATTTGGAGAATATGCCTAAGAAAAAAGTGAGGAGGATTCTAGCATTTCAATAATTTGGAGAATACTAGCCATATGGGGCCTACAAGAGGCGGAAACATACAATAAAAAATTGATGCAGATTTTCTATTTCCCTTTTATCAAAAGTTAGGTAACTAAACTTTCTTGGAATTGTTTCATGGGTTGTGCCATCCCTTTTGTTCTTGATCTCATAAAATAAGTACTATCACATTGATATCTATATATATTTTCCTTTTAAAGATTTGAATTGGTTATTTGAGCTTGAAATTCTTTGCTTGTTTAGTCTACATTTAATTATCAAATGAGTTAAAGGTATTAAACCGTTTGGCTATGAGAATTCTTTCCATTGTTAATCTGGGTTGGCTTTGTGAATCAAGGATGCTTCAATTATTTTCCAACACCATGTCAGCATAACTGACATTGTATTTTTCCACTGGAAAGTTTATCAAGGCTCCAGTAGAGAGAGAAACAAACAAGGTTTCTCTTCATATGTAAATGTTTATGCTATATTATTTTACAATATGATAGAGGTTCAGACCAGAAAAAAAGAAGAGCCTAGGCCTGCCACATATATATCTAGGGTAGCCTCGTGTGAAATGGATAAATCCAAATTAATCAAGTTGTGAGCTGCTTGTGATTTTTTTCCCTTTTCTCATGGGAATGTCCTAAGTCCTAATGATGAGATGCATATCTGATCCATAGATGATTTGTCCATTTGCTTGGTTCATGCGATTTTCATTTTTGTGGTGGCTTGTGTAATGATTATTTTTTAAAAATTTTTGCTAGTTTTTGATATTATGGTTTTTGTGATTGGCTCATGGCCCTTGGATGTTATAAATGTAATGTCTATGTCATAGTGGAAAATGCATGCTGTTATAGAAACACAAGAAGAGATTAATATAGAGGAAATATCTTTGAGAACTCGGATGGGATCTCATGAGGTAGCAAGATTCACGAATTTCTCTTTGTGGATCACAAGGTAGACAATAATGATTATATGTAAAGCTGATATGGAAGTCTTAACGTGGAGAGAAATTTAAGGGAGGAACAAAGAAAGTGATTGAAAACTTATAAAGGCACATCTTGGTAATGTTGTAAATGTCATGCTGTTCGCTAGCCACTCCGTATGGCATGTCTTTCTTATTTTGTCTTGGCTCATACAAATGGACAACAGTCAAGTTAAATTACTATTTAAAGAACAGGGAAATAAAAACTGATTGTGGTTTAAACTAACAGCTTTGTATTTTCAAGACTGATCAAGAGAATTTCTTATGTAGGTGCTTGACAAAATCAATAATCCACATTACTTGTACCGTATGACGATCCTGCATGCAGTTTCTCTACTAGCCCCTGTCATGGGTGCTGATATTACATGCCAAAAGCTGTTGCCTGTGGTGATTGCTTCCTCAAAGGACAGGTGAATTCTGAACCATTTGTTGAGCTAACACCAGTTTCTTTCCCTAGATCTATACCATACAGCCAGTTGAACATCTCACTGAAAATTTTCCTATTCTGCTAGGGTACCCAACATCAAATTCAATGTGGCAAAGGTTCTACAGTCGCTCGTACCCACTCTTGGCCAATCAGTAAGTAGGATAATTTGCACAATGATGCTCTGCATCTTATATCTTGCTGCCATCATGGTATTTCGATTGATCTTGGTCGTGCTCAAAATTCTACCTCACAGGTGGTGGAAGGCACGATTCGTCCTTGTCTTGTTGAGCTCAGCGAGGATCCAGATGTGGATGTCAGGTACTTTGCCAGCCAAGCACTACAAGCATGCGACCAAGTCATGATGCCAAGCTAGGATGGTGTTCTAGTGGTTTGATCTCTACCATTTGGTTCTTCTAATTTCCATTTTTCATCCAAGACATGCTCTGTGCCTTCCTGCTGAATCTGTCTGGGATCTTTAATTCAGTGATGAAAGAACACTAGCTTTTGTATGTTAATTTGTTAGAAATGAAGATGTTCTAGGTTGGCAAAAGTTTCTTTTTGATTTTTAAATTTGAATTATTGTGATTTTACTAGGTTTTTGGGTTTTAGCTGAAGTACAACAAAATTATCATGAGTGCTGGTAAAGTTTTAAATTTTAGATGGATCCCTGCTTAGGATGGGACTTTGCACTGTTGTTTGTGTATTTTGTGCCTCCTTGATCTTAGGATGACATCTTCCAGAAATGCTCATGGTTTAATATGATTTGATGCCAAATTATGATATTGGAGAAGTTAGGGTTCCTTCCGAGCCCTGAACGAATTTCTTTACGGCTTGCTTGAAATTTGAACTTTTGATATCCCAGCCTTGGCTGTAATTCGCAGCTTACTGGATACTGTTCCGTAGTGTCCTCTAGGAGGGCTTTGACATGAGCTTGTATTCTAACGCATGCTTAGCTGTCCGGTGAGAAGCATGATTTGGGCTTTCTGTCATGGGTTGATATGCTGGCCAATTAATTGTGGAAATGATAGAAAAGCTTGGTCATCTCATAGAGATATGAAATTGGTTCAGTTTAATTCTATGAAGACAAATGGTTGAGTTATAGCTCCCAGAGGAAGCTAAATCATGTTCCTTGTCAGATTTGTGAGCCCTTTGCTGACTCCATGGCAGCAACTTATCCTAGAAATTACCCAAGAAATATATAACCTGATTAAAATATTTCTTTTCAGCTCATTACGGAAAATTGATCAAATGATAGTTCAATTTTGCAGTATATGTCCGGCGTAATACTGAAACAAAGATGTTTGGGTTTTTAGAATTTTGTAGTTGTTTTCATGTTCTGGTTTTTCTAGCCTAAAGGTTTTCTTCCAAATTCCTAAAATTTAGCCCGGTGATCTGGAAACAGTTTGGAGAATAAAATTGAGTTTGATTCGATTTAAAATACTTAAATTAGAAAATAAAAATAAAAATAAAAAAAATATTTGAGGTTGATTTGACTCGTATCAGTCAAGCTTGAGCCTTAGTTCTATTTTAAAAAATATAGTTAAAATAAACAAAATATTATATTATAATTAAAATATTTAATATATATATATATATATATATATATATATATATATATATATATATATATATATATATATATATATAGAGGATTGATAATCTAAGGTTATCAATCTATTTATTTTTTTTAAGACAAAAAATATTTTTACTTTTTATAATTTTTAAGAATATTTTATATTTTTTTACGATCTCATATTAACTCATTCTCTCACCCTCCAATTAATACTCTTTCTCTTTCTTTCTCTCTCTCTCTCTCTCTCTCTCGGGTGATAAAGTAGCAAGGCACCTCTCTCTCTCTCTCTCTCTCTCGGGTGATAAAGTAGCAAGGCACCTCTCTCTCTCTCTCTCTCTCTCTCTTCGCATGGCATGCCGTTCTCTCACCCAATTCGGACAGGCATCCTTCCCCGGTTTGCTCTTCCTTGGTCTTGCCAGCAGACATCCCTAACAATGGGGGACTAAAAAGTTTGAACTCTGGATCACTTTGCGTTGCAAGCTGGGCTAATTCATCATCAGCTTTTGGCTGTATAAGTTACAAATAAAAACATTAGCGAATCTCTAATGCCGTCGATCGAATTCTTAAAATGAATGGCCATCTAACAAAGAACAAAATCACAAATCGTACAGCACGGAACAAATCACAATATTATCAAATATATGTTATGATGTCTATCAATAATCACCCCACCCCACCAAAAAAGAAAGAAAGAAAACACCGTAGCATGTAGACTAATTAAATCTGGTAATTATCTAGCAACTGACTATATCTATTTTAATAGTCCTAGCCAAAGTCTCGCTTCTAACGCTCCTTAGAAAGCAGAAACAGAATGATCCATAAAAATTTCCCGGCATCACCAGAATTTGCTATAACACCCGGCCAATTGGATATATTCAATTAGCAAGCAGAGACAGTTCTTTTCCACTAAATACAAAACCTATTCAGTAGATGCGCATAATGCTCACTTCAACAAGATACTTCTCTCAGATGCAGCAGCATAATATCCTACTCAAACGGTCATGTACAGCCAACGATAGACATGCAATTAGATGATAGAAATCAGAGAGAAATGAGAACCTTGATAGAAGGTATCAAGGAAAATATTACCGATGAATGTACCACATTTGGAGTAGGTGGCTTGCTCCTTTTTTTCCTGCATTGCTTTCTGCCGATTCTCATAGAAGCCAAAGTCGTCCAATATAGAAGTCTTCGAGGAATAGCTAATTAAAATGTTCAACATCTCAGTTCCTTGGGGAAATTTCACCTGATAATAATACAGCATAAGAATTTGATTAGAAGACAAAATATATCATATGCAAATAAGGTAATGCCTGAAAAGATTAAAGAAACTATCACAAAATAATTAGGAAAACTTAATTGAGCGGACCATGTAACAGTTATCCAGATAATGAACCCCCTTCATAAAAATTCCACAGCTCAACTCAAAATCAACGAATAAAAGAAAGCCATATTAAGAGTTGACATCTTTAAACAATTTGTGGTATCAAAGGGTTTATTGAAAATATTATTTTATATAGATGCCTTACTACTTTACCGCCACAGAGAGAGAGAGAGAGAGAGAGAGAGTATTAATTGGCGGTTGAGAAGATTAGTTAATGTGGGATTGTATAAAGACATAAAATAACCTTAAGAGTTATAAAAAATAAAACTATTTTTTGACTACGGAAAAATGGGTAGATTGATAACCTACCATAACAGAAAGTAAGTTATCAATCTCCATACATACATACATATATATATATATATATATATATATATATATATATATATATATATATATATATATATTTCGAGCTGAGTATTTTGTTATTAGAGCTATTCGAGCTTGACTCAAGCTCAAGAATAACCGAGTCAAGCTCCAGCAATTTGCAAGCTGCTCGGCTTATTTACACCTTTATTAGTTTAGAGCTTGTTTGGAGCCGTCGCTGGTTTCTGGTTTTCACCATGCTCGGTAGTCCACTTGGCATCTCGACGTCGGCTCTAATGATGGAGAGGACGAGGGGGAGGTGTTCAGATTGGAGTTGGTAATAAAACGCCTCTGGTATTGAAAAATCGTTGGGCCCACATCCTGCTGACTTGGCAACTTAGTAAGCAACCATCTCAGCAATATTTTCCGTCGTTTAGACAAATCGTCCCATGACTCGTGGCAGTTGCAGAAGGCCGGTTCCCCAAGGCATCTTTTTAATTCTCACTATTAGGTCATTTGGGCCCGTCCCAGATCATTTTATAGTATTCCTTCGTTCTATGCCAATTTGACGCTAACCTCTAAAGGCTCTAATCAACCAATAAAGGTGATTTGGCCACCATCAAGTTACGATCACGATGTCACGGCTAAACAATAATCCATGGCCGGAATCATTGAATGTCATAACAAAATAAAGACCAATATAAGCCACTATAAACTGCTTATATAAAATGATCACAAAGATGTATACATTTGCCTATCTACTTAATGTCATTAAGTGTTGCAACAGCAGGCACTATCGAGTGACTCGTATGACAGCATATGATGAAGAATAGTAGGCTTAAATAGCAGCCTCGCTTACAATAAATAGTTGTAATGTACATGCAACGATCTTAATTTTTCACCCTCGTGGGTGCCCCAGTGTATTGGAAAGGGGTATCAAATTAATTATTGAAACCATCTTCCGAAAAATATTTAAATTCCCTCAGAAAAAAAATCTCAAAAAGTAAATATATATTAACTTCTAACATCAAATTTTTGATAAGCAAAGAAACACTATAGGATAGACCTGACTACGGTTCGGTTCTAACCGAAAAATCGGATCGAAACCGAACCGAAAAGAATCGAACCGAAACCGGAACCGTATCTCACGGTTCTTAACCGAACCGGAACCTTGAGAAATACGGTTCGGTTAAGATTCTAGGTCTGATGGAACCGAACCGGAACCGGAACCGAAACCAGAGCCTAATTTTTTCTTTTTTTTCATTTATAATAAAATAAATTAGTTCCAAATTTATTTAATGTAACTTATTATTTTTTTATAATGTTATCTAGTTGTATTATTAAAATTTACTTTGATAGTTAATAATAAAATGAGGTACAAATTATCATTTTGTATTAATTACACAATCTATTTGTATTTATAATTTTTTCCAAATTGCTTACACAATCTATTTTTTTTTCAAAATTTTATAATTTATGTTGAAAAATCGGAATCGAAACCGTCTACAATCGGAATCGAAACCGTTTAGAACCGGAACCGGAACCGAACCGACTATTTTCAGTTACGGTTAAGGTTCTAGATTTTTGTGGAACCGGAACTGGCAGTTCCAGAACCGTGGTCAAGTCTACTATAGGAACACTATCAAAATGGAAGCTGTACTGGAAATTGTACATTTTTTTCAGTGAAAAGAACCATAATATTGATAAGATATCCAGTAAAATTACAAATCATTTTTCTACAATTTAAAAAGTAGATAGTATTAATTATTTAATGACGGGATATGGAGCATGATATCTCTTCAAGCAACCTATTTATCTCTTGACATCGTCTTGGCGAAGAAATATTATAGAAATACCAAGAAAATAAAAGCTACATTTCAAATTGTACTTTTCAGTGGAGAAAACCATAGCTTGGTAAGGTATTTTATTAATATTAAGAATCATTTTTTTCTACAACTCAAAAAAAAAGACAATATTAATTATTTACTATCAGCGTAAATATTAAGAGATCTCTCTCTTTGAGTGATCTATTTATCTCCTAGACATTCCTTATATCCTCTTTTTTTTTTTCTTTTCGTGTGTTGTAGGGTTGTCATTAGGCATTTGGCTGCGAGTCAAAATGGAATTTTCTTACTGGATTTGAAAGCGTAACTAAAAGGATTAAAGTAGGATCCCTGCACCATGCCATGATGGAATGTGGGCCATGCTCAACGTATTGTGATTAACAAATAACACAAACCTCTTATCTCGAGATGGTGATGACACAAGATTTTGCAACTACTCCACTAAGATACGAAATATCTAATAATCAATCACCAAGATCACCTAATCTTCATGTGCTCGACAAGTGTAAGTATTAATAGTTGCCGTTATATAATCGTAGAAATGGAGTCCTACGTGCGTAACTTTTGGGCGCCCCCGGAAATGCCCTGCCCCGAATACGACAATCAGGAGCCCACGAACTCATGCCGGCATAATTCCACCCACGAAGGACGACTTACCCCGTCCTTCTTCCCCCAATTTACGTTCTTGCCTAAGCTCCAAAGCTAAGTGCTCCAAGCAAATAGTGGCACTATTGTAACTATGCTCCAATTTAGGGCTATTTTTCTGGTACTCATCTTTAAAGCGTAGCTAGAGAGGGAGAGGGAGAGGGAGAGGGAGAGGAAGTTGAAACCGCAGTCTTAATGGCGATCGATGGCAGATGGGTCAAGGTCTGTCTTCCCCCCCTCTCTCTTTCTCTGACTCTCTGACTCTAACCCTCCATGCTCGAGAAATTTAACGGACGTCCCTGCTATTTGCTGAATTTTTACTGACCCACCCTGTGTTTTCCACCCTCTGGCTTTCCAAAATCTCGTCAGCTTTGAAATTTGTAAAAATTTGCTGAGAATTATACAATTACGTTGAATTATTTTGACAAGAAGTTATTGATGACGAAGTTATGAAAAAGTTTGTGGGAATTCCTTCTTGTCTTTTGTCTTTTCTTCATTTTCGACCCTTTTTCCTCTGTTTTGTACTCTAGAGAAGTTATAGCCAAATAATCGTGAAAGAGATTGAGAAAGCGAATTTAGAGAATGAGGTCAAACGGGCTTATGAAATGAAGCACGAAATACTAAGGTTCTAGATGTAGTTACTTGATCACCCTTCAATTCTTGCTGTAGTTATTTGACTTCTGAGTTGCATGCTATAGATACAAGTTATACTATCTGTTTGTTAAACACTTATATATTTGGAATCAAAGCATTGCTGTAATTGATGTTATATCTTACTGCTTGCTGAGGAGCTCTGTATTGCTACTTAGAATTGCCCTCTTATATTTGAACCCACACTCATTACCCTAATGGATGACATTGCTATCCTTGGCTTTAGATCGTATTGTTAGCTTTACATTTTCAAATTTCTAGATCATGTGCTCTTCGATGTCGTAAACTTGTAGATTGCACTTAGTAGCTCATGGATTTCTTGTTATTGATGTAACCATCATAGATTTTGTAAAACAGTGGTAAAAAAAGTTCTTGTTTAAGTGTTATATAATGATGTGAATGAACTTATTGGCTAATGAACTGCTTGTAGAAATTATATTGTTAAATATCTGACCTATATTGTCGAATGCAATCATTAGATGATGAATGGCTTGTTACGAATGCTATCATATATAGTGATTCAGGAATACGTGTTGATTGTTACCTTTAAATTGATGGGGTCCTTGATTTTGAAGTCTAAAAATTTGGTCTCTCTGGAATCCAGTTAAACTTGAGATCTGAGCTGGGTTGTGAACGTTTGAAGCTTAAGAAAAAATTAATTGGTACTGTTGTTAGGCTCGATTTAGGACTTGTATCCTTTCAAAATGCCTAAATGTTTGATTGGGTTTTACACAGAGGGCTAAGCTTTGCTGAAATTAACTTCTAAATCTTTTTATCTTGCAATAAACTGTCAAGGGAAGAAAATGAAGATGAACAACAATGAGGTTAGGACGAGGTATATATAGCAGGGTAAGTTCAATATTTTGATGTTTGGGTTTCGACGTCTGCGAGAGAAGAGTAGAATTCAAAAGAAATGGCAAGATAAAAGAGAGGTTAAATTGGGAATAATCATGCCAACAGGGTATCTTGGTGACAGCATGAACTGTCACCATGTAGAAAAAGAGAATAAAATCTAGGTTATTCAGCTAAAAATTCTAGTAAGAGTTTTGAGTTTTTTTTCCTTTTTTTAAAGGGGGTGGTGAGCGGGTTATTTAGTAGACCCTCAGCCCTTTTTTTTAAACAAAAATATATAGAAGGAGAATTTCAAAAAGAAAAGAACTGCCATGAGGAGGGAGTCATGGATTCATCTTATGACTTTGATAATAATAATAAGCACTCCTTTCTTAGAGAGATTCATTAGTACAAGGATAAAAGGAAAGGAAAGGAGTAATAGTAGTTTGATGTTCATGGAACTAAGTATAGAAGAACATCTTAGCCTTTACAAAGTTTTTCCTTTTGGCACAACAGCCTTTACAAAGTTTAAACTCAATCAACTTCAGGATTTTCTTAACCAAGGTGACTAATTATGACTCGATACTTGTGTTACTCAAATAGCACATCAAGCTCGCAAAATTGTCAATTAACAAAAATTTCATGAAGCGACATGTAGTAAGTGTAAATTGTAGGATCTTCAGAATCACATAGATCCTTCATCTCCTAACTCACCAAGATAGAATACCTAAATTTGCAAGAGGCATTAACAAATTTGCTTAAGTTATATACCCTTGGAAGTTTTAACAAAATAAAAAAGAATGAAAAGAAGAAAGAAAAAGAAGCTCCAAAGTGTATCTTTTGCCGAAAAGCTAATGATTGTAGAAATTAATGGCTTTTGCCAATGGTGAATGATAATATCTGCTGAAATTTTCATATATATATACATACTTTCAGCTAGCACAGAAAGGAACTGGACCTGGCGCAAGAAGCTCCCATGCCATCACGGTTGTAGGCCATAAGGCTTATGCCTTCGGGGGCGAGTTTACTCCCCGTGTGCCTGTGGACAACAAGCTCCATGTCTTCGATCTCGAGGACCACACTTGGTCTGTCGCAGATGCCGTAGGTGACATCCCCCCGCCGCGAGTGGGTATCACAATGGCTGCCATCGGCACCACCATCTACATCTTTGGCGGCCGAGACTTGGAACACAAGGAGCTCAACGAGCTTTACTCCTTCGACACCTGCACTGATGTGTGGACGCTACTCTCGTCCGACGAAGCCGGACCGCCCCACCGGAGCTACCACTCCATGGCAGCCGATGAGCGGAGGCTGTACATCTTTGGTGGGTGTGGGAATGCTGGCCGGCTAAATGACCTCTGGGCATACGACATCATTGATCGCCGGTGGATCCAGTTCCCATCACCCGGCGAGAGCTGTCACCCTCGAGGTGGCCCTGGGCTAGCTGCCACCGGAGGGAAGATATGGGTTGTGTATGGATTCTCCGGCGTGGAGCTTGATGATGTGCACTGCTTTGATCCTATCAGTCAGAAGTGGACGCTATTTGACACTACTGGGGACAAGCCAAGCCCTCGGAGTGTGTTTTCTACTGCAGGAATTGGGAAGTATGTGATCATATATGGTGGCGAAATCGACCCAAGTGATCAGGGCCACCTTGGTGCCGGGAAGTTCTCCGCCGAGCTCTTTGCGCTGGACACAGAGACAAATGCTTGGCAGAAGCTGAAGGACTTCTCTGATGCCGGCGAGCATCCAGGGCCTCGTGGCTGGTGTGCATTCTCCTCTGGAAAGATGGAAGGCAAGGAGGGGTTGTTTGTTTATGGAGGAAATTCACCTACAAATGACCGGCTTGATGACATTTTCTTCCTCACTCCTAGTTTGTAAGGGTTGAAGTAGAATGGAGGTATGGTTTTGAGGAGTCGGTCTTGTTTGCAGAGTTCGTATGATAGGTGTGTAAGCAGACGGAATGCTGTAGTTTTATGGTTGTGGATTGTGTGTTGTGCGCTTAATTTGTGTTGATATGTGGAACCATTTTGAGGCTTGTAATAAGATTATGATTTCTCCATTCTAGGTTAGGAGCTTTTCACTCTTTTCTCATTTTACTCTCTTTCCTTTTGCATAGCTTGTTCTGTCTCTTATCCAACTGAGATTGTTGTCCCATGATTTTGATGGCAGACATCCATAACAAGTGGTATTCTCTAGTGTAAGCCATTGGACCCCTGGTAATTGGTTTTATAATATCATCCACAATAAAGGCATTTGGCATTTTACTTCCCAATTTTCCAAAAGGATTTGAGGAAGTCATCTTGGCCCTGAGAAGCTGATGATTAACACTTCATAGTGCCTCTGGGCAACTTGGCTTCTGAATTTTGCTGACCAAAATGGCCATTAGAATTAACTGAGAACTGAATTTGGCAGCCATTCAGTTTCTATATTTTTTGCTAGGGTTTTGGAGACTTGAGGATTTCTAGAATTCTCCCCAAGCCCATATGTTCATAACATTTGTTGGGTAGCACCCCCTCTTTCATAACATGTGGATTTGAAGCCCATATGTTTTAATAGATATCATCTTGCAAGTATCTTGCTTTTGCTTTTGGTGAGTGAACCTCCTGATCCGAGACATAGGGATGATGATGAGAGATGGAGTGACCTTCGAGGCCAAGCATGTATTCAGATAAGCCAATGGGACGACTAACTAGTCAGGATACATCCTGTGGTCAGGAGAGGGGGAGCAGTCATAGGCACCCAGTGACCTTGTATTTTTTGATTTTATTGGGTGTACTCATATCCGCATTGTATAAAGACCCGTCAAAGCATAAAAAGAAAAAAAAAGAGGGTGCATGTAAGCTTGTGCACTGGAGCAGAAAAAATATGATGCATACATAAATTTAGCAAGCTTATTAGTTTAAATTCCTCCAAAAAAAGGGAGTTCTGTAACTTGAATTGATAAACTTGGCAAGAAAGCACTGGTACTCTAATGCACCCAATGAGGCCTATGGTGGACCATGAACTTGCAAACCAAACTCTGCCAGGCCCATGACAAATATAAATTCCCAGAGAAAAACCAAACTTGTCCCAACTAATCTTGTTGCTGTTTCCTCCTTAGGACCTTGAGAGGAGCTCCCATTAGTATTCTTAGGGGGAGGAAAAAAAAAAGAAAAATATGACCTTCTATTCCACAAAAATGTTTATTCATATAATGGTTTAGCAAAAATAAGGTAAAATAGCAATTTCATGGTAATAGATTGTAACAACCCATGACCTCACCCAAAATAGCTAGCCGAAAGATATTATTTGCATTGCTTGGTCATGTATAAGTACCCAAGATATACCCAGCAAATAACTGATGTGGGACTAAACACACGCCCGCAAGGGTGCTCACATACTCCTCCCGTTCAAGCCCTGACGTCCTCGTCAGGCTAAAGATTTAAATCCATTCAAATCTAATCACAAACACCACGATCAGTTCGTGGTCAGCCCCAAGGTCCGCTCTGATACCATTTGTAACAACCCAGGACCTCATCCAAAATGAATAGCCAGAAGATATTATTTTAGTTCCTTAATCCTGTATAAGTATCGAAGATCTACTCAACAAATAACCGATGTAAGACTAAACATACGCCCGCACGGGTCCTCACATAGATAATATAACCCTCATGTCCCATTAAGTTTGTTGATTATGCCCAAAGTTGGCTCTTTTAGTGAGTAGTCCATATTTTTGAAGCAAAGCTCAAGCCATGGGGTGTTCTCCTCACCCAAGCCCCGTTTGAAATGCATTCTGTCTCACAAGTTTCCAGCACATCCAGGCTCTTGCATTCAACTCGAGCAAGCTGATGAGCTAACTTGGTTGAGTTCCCCCACACAATACTCATAAATTTCTAGTTTATTGTACGTATATCTTCCGACAATTCTTTATGAAACTGCATGTCCATGCATCTCTTCGAAACCAATAGATCCCTTTTATTTTTATTGGATCATTAATAGTAGCAGCACCTATTTTGTTAATTAGCAAAAGTCACTGAGGAAGTCCTACTTTAGGCTTTAGAATTTTGAATCCTAATAGGCCGGGTGGATCGACTGGTATTGGGTACTTGCAGGCAGTGACTTGGATCGCCCACATTGGGTTGCAAGTACTATTTATGATTGCCAGGCTTTAATTTTTAGTATGCATTAATATCGTATCTTAACTTCTCTTCATTTAAAGTTAATTTTTGAATTCAAATTATTATTATAATCTTCATCTTTTTTTTTTTTTTTTTACTTTCTTCCTAAATTATTCTTCTTGTTTATGAAAATGTTACAGCAATAATTTAAATTCAAAAATTGAATTTGAATAAAGGAAATTTAAGATACGTTATTATGGATTTTTTTTGTATTGGGTGTTCCTACTATTAGCCCCATGTTTTTTTTTTCTATTTTTTGGAAAAAATATTCCACCACTTTGGGTTTTTTTCGATTTTCTTGATTTTTTTTTTCCAAATTTTGTACTCATTACATTTCTAATGAAATGTTTAGTAGCGCGACCATTTTTCTGGAAAAAAAAATCTGCTTGAGAGGAATTTTTTTTTGGATTTTTTGTATGGATATCCTCCTAAATATCAAATTTTATATGAATATTCTCCTAAAATTGATATTGGCATATATATCCTCGTAAAACATTTATTTTGCTATTCTACCTTTTTTTATCTTTATTTTTGCATTTGTACTTGCGTCATCTAACGCCGTTAAAAATTTAACGGTTTCAAATTAAATGACTAAAATATCCTTAATAGGTAGATGTGCAAAAAAAGAAGCATTCACAAGACGATCACGAGGAAGGACAAAAAAATAATTTCAACATTTTATTTTATTTTTAATTAAAATAAATATGATTTTTATTAACGGTATTAGAAGAATTTTTATATTAGCGGCATTTGCACAAAAATAATATTTTATAAAAATAAAAAAAATATAAATTTTAAGAAGATATTTACGTAAATTTAAATTTTTAGGTGGGTATTTCTGCAAAAAAAAAAAAAAAAAATTATGATGCCAATGAAGCTGCAATTTTCCGAGTTTGGACTCAAAACCTCTCCGGAATAAAAACCACGATGGGCAAGTTCCTTCACGTGATCGGTTGGGGAATGAAGCCAAGCTGGAGCTCGTTTTCATGCGGTTCGGCTGTCAACATCCGCTACGACCGATCGAGTCTCATGAAAAACGTTTTCCCGAAGTTGACAGACTAACTACTGCAATGCCACTCTCTCAATGCCCAAGTACTGTGATAACATTAAAAATCTCCGGTAACATTACCGGCGAAGTTTCTTACCGAGAAGAGGTCAAGTTATCACTCTCTTATGGAGAGACAGAGAGGGAGAGAAGCAAAAAAAACTTTTAAGATCAGATGAAGATAGCCTAACTAGCACCTGAAAGTGAAGTATAATAAATCTATTGATAGCGTTTAATGGACAACTTGACCAATGGCTAAGTAAATTATTTGATTGGTAGCCTGGCAAGTTTGTTGAGGGCAGAGTGATGATTAATTTTTCCGTATATGATCCAACGCAGGAACAAGGATGAATATCATGCGAGGCGAGTGTGTTAATTAATCGAGAAATACTATAGTAAATCCATGTATGTCCAAATTGTTTCCTAAGAAGGAACATTAAAGAAATCACAAAGAGCGAAGATGTGCCCTAATGCTACCCGCCAATTAACGAAGAATTAATTCTTGACTTGTATTGCTAAGTTCGCATTTGCAGTACTTCTAAAATGTATCAATTGGCAAAATGTTCTATAACAGATAATGGAAATGGAGTGTAGGTGGAGTGGGGAGGCATTTGGTTGGGTAGTTGCTTTCCAAAATAGAGAGGAATGGTTAAAGCTGGGGTTGAATCTTTGGCAGGGTTGAGTGTGGCTTAAAAGGACCTTGCATGATATATACGTGGGACCTATGAGCTGTCTTGGCTGCACTGCCAGCTAATAACACCTTGTAGCCACGCCAGGGACATCAACCACAGGAATAAAAGAAAGTTTTGGGGCCCCAAGCCTTCTCTAAGTCTGATCTTGAATAAATAAAAAGTGGCTATCCCATTCGATTTGTACCTCAAAATGCCATCGCATAGGAAGTGCCCAAAATCTATGGTCATATATTTGAAGCTGACACCTAATGCATGCATCTTCTTTGTTATATAAGGCTGTCTTGTAGTGAGGATTAGAGTGTCGGTAACCATTAAAAATCTTCTTAATCCTCCCACACTAGTATTAAAATTACCTCCAGTTATGGAGGTAATGCATGCTCAAACTAACAACCGCTATTACATGAAATTATTGTCTCTTCCTCGGTTAAACCTTGGCATTGCCTGACCGACAGATAAGACTAGTAAATTGGGATATATATATATATATGGCTGCCCTGCCATGGCAAGCTCTTGGAATTTTCACACTCTTAGATGTTTTGCACAATTTGGTATAATAATATTTAATAACCAGGGTCATAAATAATTCATAAAATAATCCAAGTATATATTGGAGTTTTAATTACAAAAATTAATTTTTTTATCTCCTAATCTTTAGTTGTTTTAAATATTTTAAAATATTCTTTTGTGAGACACCTATTTCAGAAGAGTTGTGACATTTTGGAAGAGAACGTTGGCTTCCAAAGCATTACGTACATATCTTCAAAACAATCACATCTTTTCAATTTTTGAATAAAAATTAAGCTCTTGTCAATCTTTTGAATTTATTTTAGTAAATTATTCGTTTATAATATTTTCATAAAATAATGATATAACAATTTCTAGGCAATATATTTTTAACGGTGTGAGGCTTCCAGGCACCAAGTTGGAGTTGTTCTCTGGGCTGTATAATATGCTTGTAAGAGAAGTTTATATGGTAAAAGGATGTCTAAGTGGTAATCAGACAGCCTAAAACTAAATTTAAGTTTGCAGAGCAGGGATAAAAATCAAGCTCATCCTCCATTGTATATCGGCTGATTGGTCTCTCTCTAGCTCTTGTTCCACTCAGTTCAATTACCCATCTGGAATTAGACAATGGCCACCAAAAACTAATTAGAGAGAGATCATAGGAGCTTGTATTCTTTTTTTTTTTAAATAATATTTGGCCTCAATAATTCCTTCGCATGTGTCTTCCCTCTCGTTCTCTACATAAAAATAAGCTGTCATGCAAAATTCCCAGTATGATACATGATCAAACCCCACAAACAAGCCGAAGAGTTTAATAATCAGGCGAAATTAAACTAATTGGAATCCACCAATCGGGTGGTTGAGAACAATGCAACCCTCCCGGAGAGTGATTAGAATTGGGCGGTCAGGATGAGGCGGCGAACGCCATGATTTGGACGTTTTCGGTGCTTCGAGGTCGCCAACAACGAGAAGAGAATCGGCTGTCAGAGACATCTGTTTGCCACCCAGCGCGGGCCTGTCGGTGGCGGCCATACGTCAACGTCAAGAAACCCACTCGTCACCGTCCACGTGGCAATCTCGACCGCCATCCTTCCTCACAGCCTGGCGCACCCCCCAAGATCAAAACCCCCCCA
Source organism: Phoenix dactylifera (assembly GCF_009389715.1). Taxonomy (NCBI): domain Eukaryota; kingdom Viridiplantae; phylum Streptophyta; class Magnoliopsida; order Arecales; family Arecaceae; genus Phoenix; species Phoenix dactylifera. The sequence continues at coordinate 14,817,367 of NC_052392.1, read as the reverse complement.
CTCCGCGGCCGTCGCCTTCTACTCAGGAAGGCCCACGTACTTGCTCTAAACTACGATTCTGCCCCCAACGTGGTTGCCTTTTTAGCCTTGCTTCTCCCCTTCTCCACCGACGATTCTTCGGTACGAACAAATTTTTAACAACTTACAACGACAGCCCAAAATTGACTTCCGCCAAGATTACCACGTGGTTGCATTTACTCTTTCTCTTTAAAGATATGCTCTTGAGTTTGACTTCCACATTTACCTTGGAACTGCCACGTTATTGGTTTTTTTTTTTTTTGGGTAACCACGTTATTCGGGTTCGGACCCAGTTTTTAAGTGCCAAACAGGAAACATCGGTGATTTATTGAGGTTTAGTATATCAACTTTGTCCGACGCTAAAAAAAAATAAAATAAAATAAACAAGATTCTAAAAAAAAATTATTAATTTAATTTTTATATTTATTCTTTTTGTTAGAATTATAACTGTTGGTTGTACCAAACTTAGTCGTCTTCCTAAACTTTATCTTCATTGATTTATGATTGATTATGCCAAACTTAATTGGCCGTATTAAACTTCGTCAGGCTTCTAATACTATATAAAGGCTACTCCAATACTTTATATTAATGGGCAGAAATACAATTCTCTTTTTTTTCTAAATATTTCACCATAATATCAGAGCTACCGATTACGTAACATGTTGCGACTTGCCGTCCACTCTTCCGCCTTTGCTATGGTCGTCGTTGTCGCTAGTAGATCCTTCTTTTTTTCCTGCGAAATCAAGAGCGGAACCACGCCTGATAAGTTTATCTTTGCCAAGCTTCTTGTGTTCATTTTATATAAATTTTAGATAATACATATTTTGTATATAATTATGTGCAACATAGGTGAAACTGAACAGAGATATATGTAATCTAATTATGTGCAGTAATTAAACATTATAAAAGCCAAATAAAGTAACTTTATTTTTCATCTTTGGATCTCAAGAACAGCTATCTAATATTTAATTTGTTGCTGGACGGTAACTTAAGATTCCGTTAATAACCTCAAGCTTTTACACTTTTAGGGGTTACTTCGTTTTCGGATGAGACTCCAAAATCCTCAGATCTCAATCACGGTCATCGTGTAAGATAAGCGGAGCAAAAGAAAAAAAAAAAACCCCTTGCTTTCGGTGCTTTTGCTGCCCCGAAGATCACAAAGTAGTCTGCAACTCGAGACAATGGCAACGTTAGTAATTTATTTCAGATGCTAAGCTTAAAGTTAAGCACGATAACCAGACCACCACTACTTAAAGTACTGATAGACCTCAACCTCCGCTCCCCAACTCTTTCCTCCGTACTCTTCTTCCGCTTCTTCTCCTTCTTCTCCACCGCCGGTGGATATCCTATCCCTGATATCCCAATTATTTTATCCGTGACGGTAAAACAACAGCGGGGACAATGCGGCGGCTCTGGGATATCCTGGCCGTCGTCGGCGTTTTCGTCGTCCTGGCGGGGTCCATTTCGGCGACCCGCGCCGCGACCCACACGTACAACATAACCAAGATCCTTGCAGAGCACCCGGAGTTCTCGACGTTCAGCCACTATCTGAGCGTTACCCGGCTCGCCGGCGAGATCAACCGGCGGCGGACCATCACCGTCCTCGCCGTCGACAACGCCGGCATGGCCTCGATCCTCGCCAAGCACCTCACCCTCGAGTCTCTTCGCAACGTCCTCCGCCTCCACATCCTCGCCGACTACTTCGGCGCCAAGAAGCTCCACCAGCTCACCGGCGGCTCCGCCCTCGCCTCGTCCATGTTCCAGGCCACCGGCGACGCCCCCGGCACCTCCGGCTACGTCAACATCACCGATCATCGCGCCGGCAAGGTCACCTTCATCCCCAAGGACGCCGACGACGGCACCGTCCCCGTCGCCTTCGTAAAGTCCGTCAAAGAAATGCCCTACGACCTCTCCGTCATCCAGATCAGTGCCGTGCTCACCTCGCCGGCGGCCGAGGCGCCCGTCGCGGCTCCGGCGCCGGTGAACCTCACCGATCTCATGTCCAGGAAGGGCTGCAAGGCCTTCGCCGACCTCCTCCGCGCCAACTCTGACGTCGAGAATACCTTCGGCGCCAGCGTCGACGGCGGCCTCACCGTCTTCTGCCCCGGCGACGCCGCCATGAAGGCCTTCATGCCCAAGTTCAAGAACCTCACTGCCGAAGGCAAGACGTCGATCCTCCTCTACCACGGCGTCCCCGTCTACTACTCCATCCAGATGCTCAAGTCCAACAACGGCGCCGTCAACACCCTCGCCTCCGACGGCACCTCCAAGAGCTTCAACTACACCGTCCAGAACGACGGCGAGGTCGTCACCCTCAAGACCAAGATCGTCACGGCGACCATCAAATCCACCGTCATCGACCAGGACCCGCTCGCCGTCTTCGTGATTGACAAGGTCTTGGAACCAAGGGAGCTGTTCAAGATCGCCGTGGATGCACCGGCGCCGGCGCCGGTGGCGAAGGCGAAGGCGAAGGCGAAGGCGCCCAAGGCCAGCAAGGACACCGCGTCGCCGCCCGCCCCCGCCGGGCCGGAGGAGGCGCCGGCAGACATGAAGGACTCCGACAACGCCGCCGGGAGGAATGATGGCAGGTGGGTCGTCGCGGCCGTGGCAACCGTCGCGGCGGTGGCGGCCGTGGGTATTTACTAGGGTTCCTTTATTTTTATCCTTTTCCTTTTCTTTACGAGAAAAATTTGTGTAATTAATTTGGTGGTGAAATAAGTGAGAGAAATCTCCGTCGTTGATTGATGGAGGGGGTATCAGTGGATTGTTTGCAACGTTAAATCTTAAGTTATCATTTTATGACATTTTGTAATTTTACCATTCGCCAGACTTTGGATTGTTTTGTATACTTTGTTACATAATAGAGACAGGGTTTGGAGGTAAGCTTTTTATTGTTTCTCTAGTTTAGGAACCACAAAGAATTACAATACTAGATATTGTTATTTGGATCGTGCGTGGTAATTAATGAGGGGCGAAGGCTAGTCCCTTTCTCCTTCTTGTTTTAAGTGAGAAAAATAAACGGGTGGCAGCAGGCAAGGGATACCTTCTTCACATTCATTGCGTATTCCGAGCTCAAAGCAGCGCAGAAGGACGTTATCTATGCGAGACTCAGAAAGCGAGAAGCATTCTGAGCACGGACTATATTTTTTTGAAAGGAGACTCGGTCACTATGATCGAATGGGTCCGATGTCAGAGGTGCACTGCAGATGAGAGGTCACTGCTCCACAATAATTGCCGACTTCTGAAAAAGTGTGACTCTTACTTGGCCACTCATGTTTACAGGAAGGCAAACTGTGTCGCTGATTGGATTGCCTTTTTTGTTGCATACCACTCGAAGAGTTTTATCTGGTTAGATCACGCGTCCGCGCTTTTCTGTAGTCATTTGTTTTCTAATTTTGTTGGTCACATTTATATCCGACACATGCTAGTGTCATTGTGCCCAAAAAAAAAAATAAATTGGTAATTTCATAATTCTTTAATTAAAGATGGGTGGGTCCAGTGGAATAGCCAGCTGGGTTTGGACAAAACTGGAGTGGAAATATTGGACGCAGGATGCATGAAAGCTATTAAAAAACTAAAAAATGAGAACATGGTGGGGATATCAAATATTTCTGTTCTCTACCTCATTTTCTCGTCGCATTTCAATCGGAGCAAGCAAGGATGGTGGCCCTATCTCCTCAATCTTAGCATTGCAATTCTTGGGTTCCGGAGAGACTTAATTGTACTTAAAATTCTCTTTTGGCCGCAGCAATTGCTTCCTTCAGGATGGTGTCCTACAAAATTGTATCTATAGGATTATCCCATAGGACCATCCTGTACTTCTCTCTCTCTCTCTCTCTCTCTCTCTCTCTCTCACACACACACACACACACACACACACTCTCCTATTACATGCATGAAATCTAGGATGAGTTTTTCCCTCCCTCTTCTAGAAGCAGCAGCAGAATAATTAGATTTGGGAAGCTATCTTTCACTCTCGATCCTATTAATTGTATGCATGAAATCTAGGATGTGTTTTTTCCTCCCTCTTCCAGAAGAAGAGACAGAATACCTAGATTTGGGAAGTTATCCCATCCGCCACGGCAAGCTTCCAAGGCATTATGGCCACCACAGCTAATAGAATGGGCTTGAGCAGGCAAATGATAGATCAGCTAAGAAAAGTTTGAACCTGTCCTAAACCTAACCACATTAATACGAGGATCTAAACAGCTGTATGTTTAGTCTTATATTAATTATTCAGTAAAAAATTTTGGATATTTATATGGAACCAAAAAATTCAGATAATACATTATGATCAGCTTTTTTGAATGACATCCTGAGCCATGACAAATGTTATCATACGGACTTGTGTTTAGTTGCATATTGGTTATTTGTCATAAAAATCTTAAGTATTTATAGAGGACCAAGAATCTAAATAATATTTTTTTACTAATCTTTTTGAATAAAATCATGAGTTGTCGCAATTAATCCACATATTTGTTTTATAATATTCTTTTTTGATAAAACTTATTTGAGTAGTTTTATCTTTATACTCTTCCCTTGATTACACTATCCTGAGTCAAATCCTTAATGCAGATGCATACTAATTTGTTTCCTCTTTTTAATCTTAATAAACATGATAGTCACTGGGGAAAGGCATGAGAGTTTGACATGGAGACCATCAAATGATTTGTGGAAAATGAGTGCCTGTTTATCAATATTTGAAATAGTTTGAGATGGCAATTAAGCACAGGACTAATGAGTGCCTGTTTTAAAACTTCTCATTCAGGCCACATGTTATTTTCGATCCATGAATTTTATTTTTACTCTCCTTTATTTATTAACCTTCTGTAAATCATTTTTCTGTGTCCCTTTGATGTCACAAACTATTGCATAAAATTTGGTTAAGTTGGTCTTGGCTCAATGAGGTCAGGGGAAAATAGTTTTCACACTGGATTTGGGCTCAAATCATGCGGTGGTTGGGGTATTGATGATGAACCAAGCCGAGATCTGCTCAAGTTCAGCCTGATATTCCACCCAACAGCTTATATTGCATGCTGCTTGTCATCCCTACAAGGCGCCTTCTCGAAGCCCAAATCTAGATAGAATTATTCAGACTAGCTTTTGATTCATTTCGACTCAGCCATGTACTGATAGATTTATTAATTTGTTAGTACTTTTTTAAAAAAAATATAGTATAAAACGATATTACCCTTCGATGAGATATTTTTTGAACAAAAGCTTTAAATAATATATCACTATGGACCTCCTGTTTTGCTCAGCTCTTATTAATAATATCCTCTCCTCCTGTCGTAAGAGGAGAAAAAACGTCGGTTCTTAATATCAATAAAAAAATACTATTATCTATTTTCAAGATATACCACATTTTATATTTTTTTTGGGATATTTGATGCCTATTAATTTCATCTTCATGCATCGCAAGGATTTTATGCTCATTCGAAGTTATATGAGATTGTTGAAAATAGTTTGCCTAGAAACTGCTATATATTTATTTTATAAAAATATTATAAAGGAATAATCTACTAGAATAAAATCAGAAGATTGCCGCCAAGGCGGTAGCTCAGTTGGAACGGAGCTCTGCTTCTAACCAAGCGGTTCCAGGTTCGAAACGCGCGGGCGTCGATTAAATGTGGAGACCGGATGCTCCTAGCCTGGACGCGGGGTCTAGAAGTGCTACTGGTCGGCTGGTAGCCTTGGTGGTGCCAGGTGTGACGTACTCACACGTGGTACTCGAGCCAGAGCCCTGTGGGATAACTGAGCCGGGGCCACGGGTGGGGAGGGTATGAGTAATATATGGCTGGGGTCTGGTGAGCTGGACCTATACCAAACGGTCATTCTGCCCGAATCGAACATAGTCCTGGCGGGGGCGGGGCCCGGTTGGGGCTGCTACGCGGGGGTGGACTTGTCCTCTCCCCCCTACCCCCTTTTTTTCAGCAAAAAAAAAAAAAAAAAAAAAAATCAGAAGATTGATAATAACTTGTCTGTATCAAGGCGTGTGATATATACTTTCTTAATAACGTGTTTCGCCTAAGGTACAACAACCCAGTTCTCTGTCTATGGACTAAACTCTCGGGAGATAGAATAGCAATAAGAGAAAGATTAGATTGGATTTTGACTAATCCCAAGGAGTCATAAATTTTTTCGAAAATCAACATTCTCTTTCGAAGAATCATAACTCTACTGAAAAAAGATATTTTACAAAAAAAAAATTTAAAGCATTTAAAACAATTAAAGTTAGAAGATAAAAAAATTAAAATTTTTAATTAAAACTTTAATAGAGATTAGAGTTAAATGCTCATTCTGCATAAACATTATCTATTACTATCATAATTGCAAGAGCTTTGTTCTTGTTCCACATTAAGACATAGAATCATAACTACTTATGAAATGCTCTCTCAATACCTATCATAATGATGCCTTTAATATGTATCAGATGACGCCACACCTATTGGCCATTGTGATCTTAGCATGCCTTCTAAATTCATTTACATACAAAGCACCCACCAGAACTATATGAATACTTGTACCTGTTTCTCTGCTTCTTTGGGATGAAATCCGGTTTTTGTGTGATTCAAATTGCATAAAAAATAAACGATCAAAATAATAATAGTGTCATTGCTCATATTATCACTCTTTTTCTGGTCACCGGTTGGCAGTGACCATTTACCACCGTGCGAGAGAGATCTCACCAGTCATCACGGGTTGAAGGAACCAAAAAGAATACAAGCGATAGAGGATGGTACGTAGAAATCGAAGCCCAGCATCCACGCGACTATGGGCGGAGCCTATAACGAGACCTGCCTCGCTTCTGATGCTCCCGGACGTCTCGTTAGTGGCACTCGGACCTGGCGATTCTGCCGGCGAGCCCCCGGCGGACGGCATGGGAGGGCTCGGCGGGCTCTGGACTTCGGGAGCGTCGGAGCCAGCGACAGGGAAGGACGCCGGGGCGGTCGACGGAGACGTCGCCGGAGCAGGGCTGGTCTTTCCAACCGGAGCCGGAGACCTGGCGGGGGTGGCGACGGGAGAGGGAGCCGTGGCCGGAGTTGGGGGGGGGTCTTCTCAGCCGGAGACGGCGGCGGAAGGGCGGTCGCCGGGGAGGCCGCGTGGGGATCGGACTCGTCGGAATGAGGCGCCGGCGCGGTGCCCTCGGCCTCGCCTGAGGCCACGGAGGCGAGGAGGAGGAGGGCGGCGATCGCGAGCCGCGAGGACGCGGTGCATTTTCTGGACTTTGGCGGACATTTGTAGGGGCGGAGGATGGGAGTTTGGAACCGGAGGGGATCATGTTGGAGTTGTAACTTTAAAAAACAATATTAATTTTAAAATAAATATATCAGCTTTACCTTCTAAATTTTAGATGTTTTAAAATATAGGATAAAGCCCTTGTTCTTTTCTTTAAACGCTTCTTTCAAATGTAATGTTTGAAAACAGAACAATGGTGCACCGTATCGGTCTAGAGTCTATAAATAGACTTCTTTAGGATTAATTCTTATAAAATCCAATTTCTCTTTATTTCTCATTACTACTTTGTCCCCTGAGAGTTTTTTCACAGGCAGAATTTTTTTACTCTTTAAAAAGAAGGATCGAACTGAGCTGAGTTGTTATATCTTTGGGATGAGATCGCCGCAAACCTACACGTAGGAGCTAAATCACGTTCTTGAGGCAATGTACATCACACGCCTCGATTCAGGTAAGTTCTTTTCAATTTTTTGATTTTATTTTAGTAAATTATTTTTTATAATAGTTTTATAAAATAAATATATAGCAATTTTTAGGCAATATTTTTTTAACAGTCTAAAAACGTGATTCTAATTGTACTAAAAATTGCTATATATTTATTTATTTATCAAAATTTAATTTGATAGCATAGAACAAGATTTAGTTTAATTGTATAGAAATTTAAAAACCTTAACTTCATTCTGAAGATTGTTTCCTTCATAAAAACAATTTTTTAAGAAAGTCATATTGCTATGAAAATTGTGCAAACAAATTTCTGCATCTTTAAAAATTGTACAGAAATTTTTTTGTATATTTAAATTTTTTGTAGAATTTTCTACATCTTTGCAAACAGTGTAGAAATTTTCTATAGATTAAAATCTGTATAGAAAATTATTGTAGCTTTAAAAGCCATGCAGATTTTCTATAGAATTAAATTCTATGCAATCTTTAATTTATGAGCAGAATTTTTTTGTATCTTAAAATTTATGCGGAAAACTTATGCATTTTTAGAAGCTATGCAGAAATTATTGTTGCTTTAAAATCATGCATATTATTAGTTGTTTTCAAAATATCTATTGCTGCTGCTTTGAAAAACGTGCATAAATTATAAAATTACTTGTTATATTTTTTAGTATAGTAATTTAATTTTACTATTATTATATCTCTTTATTATATTTATTTTCAAAACCTAGAAGTATATTATTGAAAGCCATTAATTAACTATTCAAACATACATGGCTAATCCCCGTGAAACTTGTGTTTGCATAACAAACTAAGCAAACAAAACTTTATAAATAACTTCTTTTGATGATCATAGTTCAATCAAACCCGAAAAATTTAGTGGATCTTCCTTTAGAAGGTGGCAAAGCTAAGTAAAATATTGGCTCACCATATTAGGGTTGATCGCTACCATAGATTTCTCTGATGCTAGATCATCTAATAGATCAACCTCTCAACCCTCTTCTAGCCCTCAAGATTCTCGATCGTCGGGCTCTTACTCTAAAATCCCTGAAGAAATTGATTTTTATTACCGCTATAGGATCCATAGTGTCCATGCTGATTCTTTATATGATATGTACACGTTCTCACCAAATCGGCTAAGGAGCTTTAGCATGCTCTTGAGAGGAATATGGATTGGATAATATCGGTCTTGATTGGTTTGTCGTATCCAAGTTTTGTAAATATACCATGGTGGATTCCAAATCTATCAATGTCCAAATCTATGAATTCAAGATCTTCTTAAAAAGGCTGAATTGATAGGTTGCAATTTTTTTGAAAATTATAGAGTCGAAGCCTTATTTGATTCTCTCCCTTCATCTTGGTCGTGTTTTTCTCGTGAGTTAAGTTATAAGCAAGGTGACTTAACCCTATCAAAGATTATAAACTCTATCAGGATCGAAGAAGAGCATCAACTTAAATATAAGCCTAAAACTGATTTTGGACCCAAGATCAATTTGATCGAATCAAGTCAGACCTATTTCAAATCTCGTAGAAAATTCTTTAGAAAGAAAAAAATCCGAGAATCCTTCAACTCTTGTCTCTTCCTCCAAACCTCCTAGAAGCCATAACCGTCTGGATCAGAAGCTAAAAAGAAAGGAGACCTTCTACTTCGTGCGTGGGCGAACAAATTCTATGGCGAAGAACTGCTACTATAGAAAGACTGAACCTTGGAAGAAAGGATCACCTAAACCTTAAGTAAATATGGTTGAAGATGGTTCTGGATCTTTCTTCAGGTCAAAAAGTCAAAATTCTTTGGTTTTCCTTGTCTATTCTTCTTATGATTGGTGGCTTGATTTCGGAGCTAATGTTTATATTTGTTTTGATCGCTCCTGGTTCTCCACCTTTCAAGAATCAATGGAGGAGGTGTAACTCTTGGGAACGACTCCTCAGCACAAGTGTTAGGAAAAGAACGAGTGAACCTAAAGATGACATCTGGAAAAACTCTAATCTTTCAAGAAGTACTGTTTGTCCCCAACGTTCAGAGAAATCTTATTAGTGGATCTCTTCTTGTATCTAGGGGCTATAAGATTGTATTAGAATCTAATAAGTTTGTAATTACTCGTAATAATGAGTTTGTTGGAAAAGGCTTTGCATCTGAAGCCCTATTCAAATTGAGTGTAATTCCTAAAGATTGTAATAAAGATCACCCTTTTATTCTAAATCTTGAATCTTTTAATGTTTGGCATGGTAGGCATGGTCATGTGAATTTTGATTGGATCCATCACATGACTAACTTGAATATGATCACTAAGATCCATCTAGATGAAAAGGTCAAATATGAAATTTGTGTTCAAGCCAAAAGTACCTGAAAACCTTTCAAATCTATTAATAGAAGTTCTAACCTTCTTGACCTAATTCATAATGATGTGTGTGACTCTACCAAAATTCTAACTCGAGGAGGAAATCATTACTTTGTAACATTAATTGATGACTTCTCTAGGTATTTTGCACATATCTAATCAAATCTAAAAATAAAGCCTTAAACAAGTTTAAAATCTATAAGGCTGAAACTGAAACCCAAACTGAGAAAACCCATAAAACTTAGGTCTGATGGAGGTCGAGAATATATCTCGAATGAAATTGCTCTATTCTGTCAAGAACATGGGATTATTCATGAGGTTACTCCTCCTTACTCTCCACAATCGAACGGTGTAGCAGAATAGAATAACCGTACCCTTAGGGACTTGGTTAATTCAATATTAATCAGTTCAGGAGCACCCGAGAACTTGTGAGGGGAAGCTCTTTTTGCAGCCTGTTACATCCTAAATAGAATACCTTTTAACGATAATAATAAGATACCTTTTGAACTCTGAAAGAATAGAACCCCTAAATTAGATTATCTTAAAGTATGGGGATGCCTAGCTAAAGTAGGTATACCTGAACCTAAGAAAAGAAAAATTGCCCCTAAAACCATAGATGCAATATTTGTAGGGCATTCCTTAAAATAGTAGCACAAATAAATATCTTATAATTAATTCCAAAATAAGTGACATCTCTAATAATACTTTCATTAAGTCTAGAGATGCTACTTAAAACCATGAGATCTTGAAAACTATGAGTTAATCAACTTTCGAAAGAAATTGTGGGCTCCGTAGTCATGATGGGGTGCCCCAATCTCTTCTCACCCATCAACCTTCCTCCTCAGGTTAGACTAATTCCAGGATAAATCACATATGTATCGCCCATCAACCTTCCCTCTTGATCTAGACTAATTCTAGCCTTCTAGGCTCTAATGATATCCTATTATGGATCTGGGTTGTATCTTTCGTAGGAAAGAAACACTCATCTCTCTTCGTACGAATCTACTATTAAATACTTTAAGATCCACAATGGTGACAAATAATTGGAGTGCTTTAAAATCTGTGCAAACGCAATCTAACAGCGAGCCTTACCTCAAAAAAGGTGGTCTCAGCGAGCCGTGCCTGATCCGTTGGCTCAAAATTCCACCATGAAGACTGGACTGGCGCATGGAGTCCGCTTGGTTGGGTCTAAACTCCGTCGGGTTTTGATAGCTGAGAGAGAGCCCGAGAGGGGATCGTCTCACCGTCACGGGGGCTTTCTTCGTTAGCGCTTCGTTCGTTAATGTTACGGTCGCCTTGGGCGCTCCGCACCGATTTGACGCCCCTCTTAGTCCTCTCTCGCCCCAGATACTCCCGCAGCAGGATACTATTACACACCATCTGTTCGATGGAATGCCGATAAGACGAAGCATTGCTCCTCCATTCGAACCACGAAGTTAGCAAAATAGGGGAAGAGATATAGTTTCCGATAATCCGGAAAAAGCAATTCAAATCTAAAGACAGCACCTTTCACCTGAACTCGATAAAATGTGGACCACGGCGTGCCGGAGAGGTCCCAAGTGCGCATCCTATTTCCTCCAGAGAGCAAACTTCGTACCGAGCACGCCTGTAGTACATGCATGTAGGATACTACTTTGCGATTCTTCTTTGAGCTGTCTTTGTGATCTTACCTTCGCAAAAGCAGTAGAAAATTTCCATCCATGATTGTATAATTTGTGGTTCGACATGGATGATATTAACTCGTTTTTTGTTGTTGTTGTCGTGATTTAATGGCTTCGTTAATGAAAATGTGTTCTTATTCATGCAACAGGTAGGCCTTCGTTGGAACTCTTGCGATTCTACGCGACAAATTTCCTTCTCGAAGAAGCTGAAGATGCTGGCGAGAGCATGAGCCAATTGCAGAAAAGGAGCACTCCCCCGATATCACTTGCCAAGAGCTTAGCTTGCCTCCCTGACGAATCCTCCACTCCTGAGAAGCGAAGGCCCCTGACACGAATGGAGCTCAAGAGATTGATTGAACTTCGCGTCAAGAGAAGGGTGAAGGCACAGTACTTGAATGGGAAATTTTATGATCTTATGGGTAGTGTTGTCGCCGCTGCCGACACTCTTCAAGACTCATATGATATCATTCGGCTCAACTCAAATGTTGACTTGGCATCAAAGATAGATGATATTTGTTTCAAGTCCTTGGCAGAGGAGCTTGCAAGCGGCAATTTTGATGTCGAGGCAAATACTTTGATGATGGTTGCAAAGGGTAGAAGCAAGGAGTGCTTAGTCCTTCCTAAATTAAAGCTGAAAGTTATTCAAGAAGCAGTTAGAGTAGTACTCGAGGTTGTCTACAGGCCTCACTTCTCTAAGATTTCTCATGGTTGTAGAAGTGGAAGAGGGCACAGATCAGCCCTGAGATATGTATGCCAAGAGATTGGTAAACCAGATTGGTGGTTTACAATATCTATGAATAAAGAGGCTGATGGTAATATTCTGTCCAAGCTTATTTCAGAAATGGAAGAAAAGATCGAGGATGCTCGGTTGTTTAATTTTATCCATCGCATGTTTGATGCCCAAGTTCTCAACTTGGTATTCGGAGGCTTTCCAAAGGGCCATGGTCTTCCTCAGGAAGGAGTACTCTCCCCAATTCTGATGAACATATATCTTGACATCTTCGACCGTGAAGTGTTCAGGATATGCATGAGATATGAAGGCATCAGTTCAGATTCTGCTGATGTGAAAAATGGCCAGCGCTCGAAACTGCGCTGTTGGTTCCGAAGACAGATGAAAGATTGTGATGATAAGAATGTCAACCAGTCAACAGATGCTGTGGAAACAAGACTACATGCTTGCAGATACATGGATGAGATACTTATTGCAGTTTCTGGTTCCAAAGATGTTGCGCTCAGCATAAAGGACGAAATCATAATTTGCTTGAGGAACTCATTATATTTGGATGTGGAAGATCATGCGGATCTGTTTGCAGTTAGAAAGAATTCTCGTGGGTTGCAGTTCCTTGGAATGGCTGTTCGGCTGGCTGCCAAAGAAACTGCTGCATTGAGAGCTGTAAACAAGTTGAAGGACAAGATCCGGCTATTTGCTCATCAAAAGCAAGAAATTTGGGATGCTATGACACTTAGAATAGGGAAGAAGTGGCTGGCATATGGCTTGAGACGGATCAAAGAATCAGAGATCAAGTCACTAGGGCTTAGCACTCCATTGTTGGATCAAATTTCACAGTTCCGTAAAGAGGGCATGAAAACAGATCACTGGTTCAAGGACATGCTTAAGATATGGATGCAAGACATGAATGCTAAAGTTGAAGCTAACGAGGAGATAATCCTTTCCAAATACATTGCTGAACCAGCACTGCCAGAAGATCTGAGAGATTCATTCTACAAATTCCACAAGCAGGCCATGGAATATGTTTCATCAGAGACAGCTGCCACCCTTGCACTGTTGCAAAGCTCCACCACCAATACAGAATCTATCCCTAGTACTGAAACTACAGTTATGAGGATTGAGGCACCTATTAACTTTATAAAGAGAAACCTCCATCGATATGGCTTGATAAATGTTGAAGGATTTCCACGTCATGTCTCCACCCTTGTCTTACAAGATGATGCTCTGATCATAAATTGGTTTTCAGGGCTAGTTCGCCGGTGGCTAAAATGGTATTCTGAGTTTGACAACTTTGGAGACATTAAGCACCTGATAGTTGAATGTGTCAGAAAATCATGCATTCGAACTCTAGCGGCCAAGTATAGGATGCATGAAGTTTTAATCGAGAAGCGGTTTGAGTTGGAGCAGAGTGGTATTCCTCTGACAGAAGACTTAGAAACTGAAATGATGACATCAGACTCTCCCATTTCTGATGATGATGAGGCTTTGATGTATGGAATCTCATCTAGTGGCTTGTGTATTCTGTCTCTATCAAGGGTTAAAGTCCCAACGCGGATATTTAATTGCTTTGTAATGGGATGCACCATTGCATCTCCAAGTATGTACGCACTTCATGTGAAGGAGAAGCAAAGGTTTCCTGGATGGAAGACAGGATTCTCAACATCAATTCATTCCAGCTTGAACAGAAGACGTATTGGCTTATGCAGCCAGCATGTTAAGGATTTGTATATGGGACATATATCTCTTCAATCTATAGAATTTGGTGCTCTGAGCACATGATTTTCCATGCGATGTTGATGGTTTGAGCATAGAGGCTTAAGATCAAGGTCTGCTGAACTGGGCTGAACTGCCCGGTTTAGGCAGTACCGAACCAACCCGGTGAAAAACCGAGTCGGTTTGCTATTTAAAATTGGTTCCAGCCCGTCTCACCGGGTCGGTTCGCTATTTAAAATCGGTTCCAGCCCCTACAGGCCGGAACTAGTCCTTTTCGGGCTGGTACTGGCCAGTTCGATGCCGACTCGATGCGAACCGGTCAGTTCGCACCGAGTCAAGCCACACTGTAGCAATAATGTAGCTCGGAGCATCTCATGGGTCAGATTTTGTTGCCGGTATATCCGGATGGATCTCTCCATAGTCGTATTATTAGCCAAAGGACACCTCTTAAAGCCAAAGGACACCTCTTAAAGCCAGAGATTCAGAGATTTTGTTGCCGGTATATCCGGATGGATCCGAGAGTGCTTATAACTCGGCGCACGTTTCTTATGGGATGAACGTATAAGACTACAATACCGCTTGGTTAGAGGGATGGGTTGTTGTGCCTCCTGACTATGCTTATGATCTGGATATCTACGAGCTCCAACGCCACTCGACTCGATTTTAGATATTGGTATGTATGTTGTACTTTAAATGTATATAAGTAATTATATTATGTTATATTTTTTACGTCACTACTTGAATTGAGGCTATTTTATGTTGTTTTTTGAAGCATGCAATATTTTACTAATTATTTTATGATTTGTATAATTTTAAAACAATAAAATGTATCATTAGGTTAATCCAGGATCATAGAAATATCAAAAAATATCAAAAAAAATCAAAAAATATCAAATTACATTTAAAATTATTGAAAAACTTCAAAAAAAAAGTAATTACCAATTAAATATTCTTAAAAAGAAAAAAATGGGTGTGCCGATACGGAACCGGCACGCTATAGCTGTTACGGTACCAAACCGGATCGACTGCCGACTGGTACGGATTCCGGTACCGGTTTGGCGACCTTTGCTTGAGATATTTTGCTGCCTCATTGCATGTTTTGCAATGATCAAGGTGCTCTCACAGAGTTCAGTTTAAATCGGTTGACTGATAGGTTCCTCCAACATTGCTCAAGCTAGTGGCTTGATGATGCAAATTCAACATTTTCGCTGTTCTGCCAAGATTTGCAAGTGCCATCATCTCATACCATCTTGCCAAAGTGTTTGCTGATTGCACTATGTTATTGCCTTTGTAATGCGCTTTGCCTCCAAATTTGGGCCAGGTCATGGATGAAGTTTTCACATATGCTTAGCTCAGCTGTCTGAGATGCTGAGGGCAAACACCCTTTTTCTGCAAATGATGACCTGATGATAACATTGAGATACAAGTCTGTAGAAGTTGGCAGAATGCAGGGCTTCGTGTCATAACGAGCAGTTGTCAGAATTTGTTTTGAGCAAAATTTTGTTGGTCCAGATAGCTTTTCTGAGGCCACAAACAGACTTAATCTAATATGGAGGGGAGGTCAGGAATATCAACATGAGACATATAGAACTTATGTTTATTCTTTCTCCGAGTAAAGACAAAAGAAAAATGTTTCTTAGACTGTGGAATCAAACACATGAATGATAAATTAAAACTCAAAACTGAGTTATCAGCTTATAAGCCGCAGCATTAGACTGAATGCAGATAGGTTCGATATTTGTTTAATCAATGTCATCATGTCATCTTTCTCTGTCAGCTGCACCAGAATATGCTTTGTTAACACTACACAATTTATGTCCTGTAAATATAATGTAAGACATCAATACCATTGTCTGCAACAATGAAAAAGTCTCAATTGCATACAGAAAAATTGTGATGATTCATGATGACATTTAGGTAGTACAACTGACCAATCCAATATTTGAGAAATACAGTGGAATTGCCATGTCACTAGTCAAACTCAGGACCTCTCCTCGGCAGAGTGGGGTGCTAGGTTGCTAAGTTCGGTAAGTTTGTTTAATTAGACCTGTATCTGCACTGCATTGTTGTTCTTGCTCTTGTTGTTGTTTTGTGTGTAGCTAATTCTACTGAAAAAACACTAAATGCATTTAAATCTCTATATGGCTTCACACAAAGAAAAAAACTGAAAACTAAAACAGCCGATACAATTTAGATCTCTCTGTAACTAAATGCACAAAAACATACAGTTTTGCTTTCTGAATCACTGTATGTGTTCAACAGTTGAAATTACCAAACCCTGGCCTTATTTAAAATCGACACCATCGCCAAATCTTTGTTAACCCAGCGATGGAAACCTGTAAGCTCCAATGGGTAAGTGCTGTTGATTATGAAGCAATAGTATTAGGTACAGGTGTGTACTGACAATCTATAATGATCTGTGAATAACTTCTTTTACCAATAGGATGTGCCCTGTTCAGCAATTTTTTTTAGAATTGCAGACCTTCTGCTCTCCTCCACTGCATTTTTAACCAACCATGCTCCCATATTGCTTCTTCATTGGTCTTTGCACCATAAAACAGCTATCGAAGATGTCGAAAAATAGATTATCTGATCTAGAATCTTGCGATTATATCAATTGACTGCACATGAAATTTTAGAATCAGAATCTGTCATGTTTCAGTTGCAGCTAGAATAGTTTGCCATATTAGAGACACAAACAGGTTCAGTTAACCCATATTGAATTCTATCCTTAACATCGGAGCCGGTTGATAGAGTGGTTCCAATTGTGGGAAGTCGAAGGGCTATGCCCAAGTTGAACTCTATGATCCAATTGTGGATGAAAGGCAAATTCTTAACTGAGTGCTATTGGCTGTGAGATCAAGAAATGCTTGCATGACTTATAAACTCGACATGTAAAATGCCAAAACTTAGATTGCTCCTTTGGAGCTATGTGATTGATTGTGTTTTACCATTTGGCAGAAATTTTGGTCCTTAATTTCTAGCTAGTCAAAGCATCAACCTGTTCTGAGGAAGCTTAAAGTTGGTTTTTCTTATTCATTGCCTTAACTACATTTAATACCAAAAAAAAGGAAATTGTGAACAGCATATGGTTTTATATTCACACTCATGTGTGGATAGTAAATGATTGTGAAAATCTCTCTGAATAGTGGGTCATAGCAGTTATAATATTTCGTATTTCTTTTTTGACATTGTTACCTCTATATGCTGCCAAATTTTGTGGTTACAGGATATTATTTAGAACTATTTCTTCAAGGCTGACTAGGTGGCTGTTGTACTCTTGATCAATGAATATGCATGGAAGTACTTTGCTGTGATCACCTACCATTGGGTTAGAAAGGTCATGCGAAATTGCATTTGATGTAAAGATCAGTATTTTTAACTTTTTAGCATATGCTTTATCTTTTATAATTTTGAAGTGGTTTCATGCTTAATGTGTGATTTTGGAAGAAGTGAAAAGGTTTGATGGACCTCAGAAATTTCAATAATTAATAACTGTAGTGTGTCTAATCTTTCGATAGTTTGGTTCAGTCCCCCTCATAGTGCTTCAAATTAGCTCAGGCCACTCAACAATAGTAACACAATATTGGGAAGGAGTGGGGGGCGAGTACTTGGCTTGATTTTATTATTAAGTTCTAATGTGGCAAATTCATGCTTACCAAGCCCATACATGGCTTCTGTTACCACTATCTCTTTACCTTTTCCATGTCTATTGTTGTGATGAAAAGATTAAAAGATTTATGGATATCTTGTATAAAATGATTGGAAGACGAGCATGAACATTTCCCTTACCAGTTTTAGATGTGTAGAACTTAAAGCGAAGGGGCGAATGTGTATTATGGAGCTTGCATACATTGTTATGGAGATTATTTGAGGCACATCTCTGGTGAAAAGGCACTAATGCTAAATAAATGGAAGAGAATTATGGTTGAAATGTAGGAATTCGGGATTTTCAAGCCGCTAGGTTTGTTGTGATGAGATAATAACTGGGGAGTGGTTTCTCATACAGACTCTACCATGTTGGAAACAATGAAATTCATTCTTCACCTTCCAAGGGTTCTAAGATCAATGGAATGGTAACTTTGAAATTTAGATTCTATATACAGGTTCTTGATGAATGTCTTGTGAACTTGGAATTTTCACATCCTATTTACAAGAACATCTTTTGACTAAGGTCTTCAGTACGCAGGAGATAATGTATCTTTAGCTTTCCACACATGACAAAACTACTTTGTCAAGGATAAGGGGTCTTTTATTTTACAATTACAGGAATTAAGTACTTAAAAAAAGAAACCTTTAGTTTCTTAATTTACCTGCTTTGATACCCTGACAAGTTAAATGCGCACTAAACTTTAGGCATGATGGTGTCTTTTTTCCTCTTTTTTAAGATCATGCTTGAAAATGCATTATAGAGAACCTTTTTATCAACAAAAGTTTAATTGGGATACGATCTTATGGGTGCCTTTGCTATACGAAAACAGTGTAAAATGGGATGATCAAGAGGTAAGTTTTCACCCCCCAGTTTTGAGAAAGAGCACTCTGAAGCCTCACAATCATTATGTATAATAGTAGATGATTTGCCTTGCTATATTAGAGTAGTTGCTGATCCTCCATCATCTGAAGGTACAAGGAAAGCTGCAATAGATGATTCATTGGGAAATATGGCAGCAAGGAAACATTAGGAAAACGTTTATGGATGAGTCAAGGATCTTAGCTTTTATGAAATGAATAATCAAACTACTAACAAAGTGGAAGTTAGGGAATTATGTAAGCTAAGTTGGACTAGTCAAACCATCGACACCGATATTTTTCAAGGTTGAGAATCTTGGGGTTTCACACTAATTAGAGTAAAATATTGCCTATCCACTTTGTATTCATGTTCAGTCACCAAGTAAAATTCACTATCTGATCTAGCTGTGAGATCGAGTGGGTGCGAAGCATGGTAAAACCATTGATCTATATATGTGAAATAATTTCCAATATTTGTACTATAATTAACCTTTTATCAATAAATTAGCTACCTTCAGTGGTAAAAAAAATTACCCCTTATGTTAGTATGTGTTTTATTTTCCTTGGATTTTTTACATAACAATATTTCATGTGATATTCAAGTTAACAGTCCAGATCTTTGTTCTTACACAAGCAATATCATATTGTCTTTGCATTTTATGCAGCTCAAATCGATTGACATCCTCTTTTTACGACTTTTACTCTATTTTGATGATTAATTGTCTTGTCATCCTCATTAAGAAAACCATATTTTATTTTATGGATCACCATTATGCAGAGGGCTTGTGTTGATGCATTATCACTATGGAGAGCCATTCGAGACCTTGAACACAATTATGGATGTTGCATGAGTATTTTGTCTTGAGATTAGAGGTGTTTTTTATCTTTAAACCCAAAACTCTATTCGAAAATGGTCAAAACATTTCAAAAATCTCAATGGCCAAAACTAACAAACATTAATCACTACTATTGGTTGGCTTCATTTGTCCTTTTTGTCCATTTATTCCTATTAAGAGGTGCTCCATTAGCACCGTCAGCTTCTCCAACTTTTATCATACATGATCTTAATTAAAAGTGTTGACTATTTGGAAGACTGGGTATCTTTAGGGGTGGCATAATTTGGGCCAACCTGACATGGACCAGGTAAGCTCAGGTCCGCATCAGGTCAATTAGATAAAATTTGTGAATGTCACAACCTGATTTAAGCCCTTATGTTGGGTATCCCACATGAACAAATTGATGTACAATATTATGAGGTAGTAGAAGAAAATGGTGCACAATTGATCTTATTATTCACTATCATTTATGTACAACAAACATTTATCTTTGTGGTTGTGATATAAAAATTGATTGAGGAATTTTCGTTAAAAAAGGTAATTTGGGACTATAAATGACATCGATCCAGCCTCAATAAATTTAATTTGTAAGCTATTTTATGATGTAAGATGAACTTCATGCTGAAAGTTTTCAAGATTCTAATAAGTCTAGCTGTCATGGCCTATGGACCATCCAATATCGGAAATGGAAGTTCTCAACAAAGTTTATCTAATATTTGATTGTAAATTTTATAGAAATTGTTTGGTAGAAGAAATTTGTTGAATTTTACTTCATCTGCATGGTGCAGAGTATATCTTATGTTATATAATAACTTGGTCATTTATGTAAGGATCTTAGAGCAAGTATTACTTTGTGTACCTTGGTATCTCCCTTGTTAGAATTATCAATTATGCTGATGTTTCTTATAGCTTTTACAATTGCACTAGACTAACTTGTGTCCTTGGTTCTGTTACATCAAAATTTATTTCCAAATCTGATCGAGAATTTACACGACTGTTATTTTAAAAAAAAATCAGGGCAATGTGGATCGTTATGTTATTAGCGTATCTATTGTTTTTATTATCTATTTGATTTGAATATATTCAATTTTGCTTATCTGCAACTAGAAGAGATGTCAATTTCTTTCTGTCTACATCTGGAGACCCCCATTCTTGTGCATTGGCTGATCTTCTTTCAAACTTTGAGCTAGTAAGTGGTTATCTTGGATGCACAGTCCGATGCTCGTATTCTGAGTTGAGGAGGACTTTCTTGGCAGGGATGCACTGAAAAAAGAAAATTGTGACTGTAGTGTCATGGATACTGCTGAAAAAACTTTGGCTAAAACCCTGTACTATTGTTTATTGTAACCAGATCTGGAACTGTTTTGAGTGTTTCTATATGTTGTTCTCTGGGTTTGAATGTTCTATCAAAAGCTGCACTTATGTTGTAGGGTTACAGTGGGACTACAATGTGTCCCATGTATTGATGATGGAGGTCACTTTTGGAAGCATTGCTGGGGATGATGCAACTCTGGTCGGATTGAAATCCTGGAATTTCTTTACATCTGTGCTTTTTGTCTTGCTATATCTGTGAATATAACCAGTTGATCAGTTGATAAATTTTTAGGTTGTCAAAATCTGCACTTGATGTTACAGAGTCATGGGGCCATTGCTAGTTGAGTTATATTGTGATGTGGGCATTTTCAGAAGCATTCCCACATTGTATTTTTGCTTGGATATTCATGAAACAGAACTCTGGAATTTCTTCTCTTTTTTTTCCTCTTATGATTTTTAGCAGCATGGCTAGCTGATGGATGGAACCTTTTTGATTTAGGAGAAATCATTGCATGCACACCAGCTGGTGCACACCACCAAATCACCGAGACATGCAAGCCTGGTTTCATTTATTGTGCGCTCATCTTAGTGTCACACGTCATGCGATAATTTTTCTTGTTTTAGGGTTATTTAGAGATGCAAATAGGTCGGATCAAATTGGGTCACGAGTCATTCTGACCTAATTTGATTTTTTGTTTGGATTCTAATGTTGGATTCAAATGCAATCCAAAAGAAGATCGGGTCAGGTCCGTGGTTGAAATTTCTGGCCCAATAGGTCATTTAGGTTGAGTTCGGTTCATGTATAACTCGGTCCTAATCTAAAAAATTTGAGTCTGATCAGGCCGGGTAGATGTTGAACTTGGAAATTAGCATACTAAGGTCTAAGGATAGTGTTTGTTTTGTTAACGGGGAATCAGGCTCTGGCCCCGCACGTATTATGGCTTTAAGACGAGATAGGAACGATGTGGACTCTGGAGGGGTCGTTTAGCCCTTGTACCTTGCCCATCTTGGCCCCTTTTGGGCCTTTCTACCAAACGAAGTGAGATCCGAGTATATCGTCTTGAACGCTGGATCCTGTCTTGTTCATCGCCGAGATAGATAAACACCACCCACATCTATTAGCCATGAGAAGCATCACGAACAGACGAATCAGGTTACCTTTCTAATGCCATCCTACTTGCAATTTATATGCAAAATAATTTATCTGGGGGCCATCTTTTGTCCTTCTTGATGTCAGTAACAAAACATTAATCCTTTTTTGTTTGCACATTAAAGCAATGAATCACTGGAAAAAATAATTATTAATTTTATTTTGCAGCGTACAAAAGACTTGGCGAGGCATGCTGTAGAGGCTGGTGAGTTTAGATGGCCAACATAAACTTAAGGGTGAGAATCCAGTAGATGACTAATGTTTTTTCATAAGACATTCCGAATTCATCGCAAAGCATAGCACAGTGAACATAAACTTAAGGGTTTAGGTCAGGTCATAGAATAAACGGTCCAAAGTTAATCTAAAAAATAATGGGTCAAATTGGGTCGGAATCCAGTCATTCCAGATCTGATCTAAAAAATAGAATGGATCTAATTTTAGAATCCGACCGGGCCTCACAGGTCTTTTAAAGCAAGTCGGATCAAGTCTAAATGGGTCGAGCCGGCCATGTGTCAATCCGACCTATCTGCACCTCTAGGGTTGTTATAATGTCATTGCTTCAAGTTGTGCGATCATGATCGTGGAACTTTTGAAGGCCAAATTGGGAACGAATGCTTGCGATCATGCATTACAATGTCATTGCTTGAGGCCATTATTACACCTATCATGTAATATAGGAATTTAATAATGTTGTTGTTTGCTTCACTGGAGTGGTTTCAGCAGGAGCGTGTACAGTTATCTAGATCTTGAACACTCGGTGAAAAGTCAAAAAATGCCCTCCAGTTGATTGGTTATATGCAATTTCCATCTGCCATACGAAATTCTAATTGTTTGTTTGAATAATTTGTGATCGAATAACTTGAGGTAGTAGTTATTAACTATAAGTTTATATTAACATGTTGGTAGATATATTTTTGAAGTCTTAATGGGAGAAATAAGATTTGGCAGAGTTTGAGACCCGTCAGGATTGGTGTAGGTGGGCTGAACGGAGCCCACTCTTCTTATGAGCCGAATCCATTTTGGGACGTTTCTCTCTCTCTCTTTTCTTTCTTCTTTTTTTTTTTTTTTTGGTACAACGGTTGCTCATCCTACTTTGGTGTACGTGCAGCTAATAGAGTCAAGAGCTACAAAATGGCATAATTATGAAGAACTAGATCCTGATGCATCCAGAGGACCTCTCCGAAATGCTGCGCTGCATCGAAGGCGTTTCTCTCGGTCAAAAATCATTATTATCTGGCTGATTATTTATTTATTTATTTAGTTAGTTAGTTAGTTATCTTGTAGAAGAGTAACATAGGTTTAAAAAAAAAAAAAAGAATCGAGCACTCACAGATTTTCTCCTACAAAACCCCGTAGCCCGACCCTCCAGCCACGAACCCAAAAGAAGGCTGTATTCCTTGAAACCGTGTCTCGCCCGCAATGGCCCGACGCGTTCTGAGCCCAAGCCCAATCCCCGTCCGCTTCCAATGGTCCAATACCATTAGCTGACCAAACCCGAGGGCGCTAACCCTATGGGCTGGTATGGACACGTTCACCGAACCCATCTTCCCTCCTGCCCGCCACAACTGAAGTCGTTCAAGTCCCTACGCCATTTGAGTCGGCCACATCGAGAGAGCACGTGAGGCACCTTCGCGCTGGGTTTCGCACGGTGCTGCGGCTTCCGCCACAAGAAAGAAGCCCGGCTTGGGAGAGCAAAATGCGGACCCGCATGCTCTCTCCATAAATAGAGAGAAGAGAAGAGAAGAGAAGAGTAGAGCTCCTTGCGTCCTCAACCGCATCAGTCTCGGCAGCAGCGCTTTCCTTTTCTCCGCCCCTTTATCGTCTCCGGAGGACGACAGCAGCAGCGGCGGCGGCGACGATGGTGACGCTAGTGGTGGCGACGACCGCAGACCCCGCCTCGGTCGGCCCTGCCTCCGCCTTCCTCGCAATGCCCGGCTGGAACCCCGGCCCCTCCCTCTCCGTACATTCGCGCCCACATGTTTTGTTTCTATTGTTTTTCTTGTGTTGATGATTTGTCTTACCGGATGGAGGGATGAATTGATGGGATTAAATTAGGAGGGGATGGAGAGCTTCGCGAATGGGGATGTGAGGCTGTTGAAGCACGAGAACAGCATCGTGGCGGAGGACGACCTGGACCGCCGCTGGGAGGTCGCCACAGGAGAATCTGTCACGGAGGTCATCTTCCTCAGCCGCCACACCGCCGTCTCCAACCGCCCCGCCCTCACCGTGCATCCCATCGGCGTGCCGCACCTGCGGGACGACGAGATCCCGCCGCAGGGAGGGCGCCCTGGCTGGGCTGCCCTGCCCAACCCTCGGATCGGCCCCTGGCTCCGGCTACTCAAGAAGATCGCCGATTCCCTGGGTCTCCTTCCGGAGTTCGAGGTACTGTGGATCACACCGCCTTTTCGTTTCTTTCCGATGGATCGGTCCGGTGGGTACCCGGTCCGACATTTTATCGGCTCGGTTGGTCGGGCTAGTAATAGTAAGGTGCTTAAAACTAAACACCATTGGTTTGTCGGACTCAGTGGAAATCCAATGAGTATACCGGACCGTTTGTCTGAACCGGATCGGCCGGAGTGGATGTTGGGCCGGCTTGATATATGCAAGTTGTAACGTAGTTTTGACGGGAGATGAGAAAAGGAGAAAACAAAAAAAACTAGAATGCTGTTCCCATTGTAACGGATGCTAATCTCTCTTCTTCTTCTTTTTTTTTTTTTTTTTTGTTTTGTTTTTGGCTTCATGTAGGTTACTCTGGAGGCAACTCATCATGGACCTGTAGTTAATACGCCAACCTTGTTCTTGGAGATAGGTATATGGCTTTCTTGTAAATTTGCACATTTTAGTACTTTTTTTTTCATCAGTCTTTTGTGATGTTGAGTGTTTCAGTAATTGCAAAATTTAAATTTACATGTTCATAATTGTTTCCCTTTTATTTGATGAGATTTATGGCTGCCTGTGGGCTCCTTGTAAGGTTATCTTTTAATTCTTGTAGGAAGCACAGCAGAGTACTGGGGTAGGCAAGATGCTGCTCAAGCTATAGCTCTAGTGAGTGATTTTCCACCAAAAAAAAAGAATATATATTTTCAAGAATTTAAGCTTGTCATGAATAAATATACCTGCTCTTAGACCTATGCCCTTTGCAGCAATTTTGCAATTTCATGAATGTTATGGTCAAGTGTCGCACAAATAGAGTTATAATCTTTCTAGCAATTTATATGTTTACTATTGTATATCATTATCCTAGAACTATTTTAATAGTTCTGGAGGACAATTTTAGAGCGGAATCTTATTCTTTGATCTTCAGGCCTTTTTCCTTTCTGGATCTTCTCATCTTGTGTATTGGTGACTCCATATTTTCTTTTATATTTATTTTGAAATCACAAATATTCTAGTCATGTTCTTATGCTTTTCATAAATGGAAAGAGCGACTACTCTTTCCATTGACATTAATGGAAGATATTGGCTGTAGCCATATTAACAATTCTTATTGCATCAATTTTGGGATGGCTTTGTTGCTTCTCCTCCATTTGACCCTCCCAGGGGCCATATCAGAGTTTATAGTATAAACATAGTTAGAAATATCTCTGCACCAAGAGTATATCATTAGGAAAGTACAAAATCTTAGTATTGGAAATTTGACTATATTTTTCTTTCGTTAAAAATTGTCATTGAAATTATGGGAATGGAAAAGCGTATCAAAAGCCTCTTTTGCCATCGTTTGAAGGTTGAAGAAAAATCAGCCCAATTTTAAGTCATTTATGTATCATAACAACTCCCCACCAAAAGGTGAGGAAGCATGCAGTCTATCTTGTTAGCCCATCAAAGATCATTTTGCAGAAAAACATCTATAAAACTTGATGTTCAAGGTATCTTTTATGTTAAAAAGGTGTTTAAGTTCTTTTATTTAAATAATATGAAAAGGTCATTAAAATTTTAACTAGGGAATGTTTCACTGCTTTCCTCTCAAACTTGGTTGTGTTATTCCCATATTGTTATTGGCAACATGAAACATTTGTTGCTATTATTTCTTGCATTTTCCCATGGTTTGCATTCTTAGTAACAATACCTCTATATGCTTTCAAGAAATAAAGGTTACTTTCAGTTTCCTTTTGGGAGTAGCCATGAAGCACAGATAATAGTCCATGACCCGGAAAATTGGTGGGAACCTAAGCAAAGTTGACACTGGGATATTGACTATTATCCATGTATTGAAGATTATTCTGCCAATGGATGTTAAAAAAACTTTGGTTATCTATGAAATAACTTATCGCACAAAATGGTTCCTCAAAGATGTATATCCAGATGATGTATAATATTGGAGAACTGGTTAGAAATGAATATTATGGGTTTATTTTGTGCTTGGCTGAAGTATAAGATTAGTCACTCAAGGAAAGCTCAAGGCATGGATGAATTTCCAAAACAAAAATGTATTGTAAGAAGATCCAGAGAATGTTATTACTTGGGGCCATTGAATGACGGACTGTGGCAGAATATGCTTCTTTAAAGTGTAATTTTTTTTTTCTTGAGTTTATCTTAAAAATCTCTTTTTGATTGCACCACTTTTTGTTAAAGAAGAAATTATCTAGGCTTTTATAACGTGTTCATATAGCAAGTATGACCAAAAATTGGATGCTAGGATCTTCGCACATATCCAAAAGTGCCAAGGATTACTTTTATTGGTGCCTGCTTTGAAATTTAGTAGTATAATGCTTACATTTATTTCACTTTTCAGGTTTAATTATATTGCCTTTGTTTGTATGTAATTAGACTCATGACAATATGTTTAGTAAAATAAATTGCTTTGTTTTATGATATTTGCAGCTCATGTGGGAAGGACTTGGCCTTGGAGGAGGTGGTAGTGTGGGAGAGTGGAAAGGGTAAGGCACTATTTTAAGGAGGTTGTAGAAAGATGTATATAAGGCTTCTGAGAAATAATCTTTTTTCAACTTACTGATTGTAAAAATAAATAGATAATTCCTTGCAAAGAGGTCCAAATCACTATTTTTAAACAAATAAAGCAAAATTTGGACCAAAGATTCATAAATCAAGCTACTTTGCTGTAGACAAGTTTTAGGGTTCGCATATGCTTAAGTACCAAGTATTACATTTCATTTTACTTGTCTATTACTAGTCTTTTCCAAATTAAATAATGATAAGAAGTAATTTAAAGGTGATTCTGAGCCCAGCTTGTTAGCGGTTGTCATTTGACATTTTTGTGTATTGCCTGCATCGACTTTTTGTTGTCTATTGCACAGGAACAATGGTAAAAATAAAGTCCTTCTGGGAATAGGAGGCGGTCATTATGCTCCTCGCCACAATGATATCGTTGTGTAAGTAACCACGTCCTATCTTATCATGGTTTATGGTTAAAGTGAAGTTTTTTAATTTCACCATGTTCAAATTTCAATTGTCATGGCATAATAAATAAAAGCAACAATACAGGCACATATTGTTTGAAACCACTGAAGGAGGAGTCTAGTTATGGCACATACCCTGGTGATATACAAATTAATATGCTCTTCTAGTCACATCACTATTTGTAGAGACTGTATAACGTTCATCTAGGGAAGTCGACTAAAAATTGCTTGTTCTTTACATTGCCGTGGCCTTAATGGAATGGCAGGAAACAAATGCCCATGTCACTGACACTGGCCATCCCTCTTGTTCTCCATGATTATTGCTTATCAGATGAGAACGAAACTGGGCATTCCCCATCAGTTTCCAGAGATCTTGAAAGCATAATTTCCTTCTATGAACACTTTGCTATGTGCATTAAAAAAAGATTGGTTCCAGGATGTAATTCTGCTTGTACCTGAATTACTATTTGCTTACGTATTGGGCACGCATATCACCAGTTAAAGAAAGAAAATAGGCATGCCTCCCTTTCCATAGTAAGCAATAATGTTAATTACTTTCACTATTTGTTGAACCATGTTATTTTGAGATGTATAACTGAGTAGTATCACACCTTTGTGGGGATTTATGAAATTAATGTATCAGTTTTATGGGTTATACCTTGGCACTCTGATTTGCTGAATCTAAATTATTTTAAAGGCATATTTTGAAGAAGCCATTACATTGTTTGATTAAAATCCTAGATCAAGCGAAGTATTGGAAAATTACCTCCATGACATTTCTTGTGGGCCAACCCTTCTAAAGTCAGTGAGGTCAAGGTACAATGTTAGAGCTTGTCCCTTTTTTGGGTCTAGCTAGGTGCTTGCGACTTAATTTTAATAAATTTGTCGGTTATGTTGCATTTATGGCGGAGGCATTAGATCTCTCGAATGAGACTTTGTTTGCATTTTGGGGAATGGGGGGCAGGGTTGGGCAAGTTCCAAATAGTTACTTTTGTAATTTTTAAATTTGTAATACAGTTGCTTCACAAAAAAGAGGGAAAAAAAGATCAGGCATTTTCTGACACGATGTGTTCTATACTTGAAATAATTTCAGAAAAGATGGTGTATGGGTCGGCCACCTTCTATCAGGATATTCTTTACCGATGGAAGATCCTAACCAGAAAAAGGTAAAAGCAAGTGAGAAAACCATCGGTGGAACCTGGAAACAATCAATCAAAGTTGCATACGAGGCTACTGTATCAGCTTTTCCAGGAGGAGAAGTTCTAGCACATCTAGATCACAAGTAAGTTCATAACCCTCACACAAACCTGTCAAGGTCTAAAATTATTTTTTTCATTTACCTTTATTTTGTCAAACTAACTTATGACACCAGGTTTGATTAGCATATGGTAAATATGAGATAAACATAATGAGAAAAGACAAACTTCTTGGAAGGAGAAGTTTTGAGAAAGAAATGTCTAACTTTATGGAATAACTTACCTTAACCTGAGCTCATTGGTGGTGGGAGCTGAATGCCTATGAAGCTTCAATATAATTATTCACCTAATGAACAAGGCTTGCCCTCATGTTTGCATTAACAATATCTTGATGGCCATTTCACCTAACTTGCATAAGAACATGCACTTGAGTTCATGAGAGTTTTTTCTTCTCTAATGAACATGATGTTTCTCAGAGTACTTAGATACCTTTTATTTTACATATACAAGAGTTGAACTCCTGTGCCACTTATGGAATTATGAACCTCAGTGACACATTGCCTTATCAATACCTAAATTCAAGGGACACCAAAATAAATCCAAGCGAGAGGTGATGCATTTCCTAACAGGAATTGCAGTATGGAAATTGCAGTATAAGGTTACATGTAAAACATAAAATCCACTGCCACAAAAACTTATCTTTTACTTGATATTCAGATGTTTACCATGCTTGTGAGTTCAAAGCTTCTCTACCCTTCGCATAAACTTCCATTCTTGTTTACTGTTTCAGTGTAATACATTTGGATACGCAACAGACTTGAATTTTTTATTTTATTCATGTTTAGTTGAAGGAGCCCTCTCCCATTTTGGAGTACTACTTCAGTCAGGACATTGTTCCCTTCTGTTCTCTCGGTGATTGATGAGATATCAAAACTAACTGTCTAGTTTGTTCCTGAAGTATATTTCTCACTTTTAAGCATCTAAAAGCATCTCTTGCAAATAATTGCTTGCTGTTGTATTACCAATAATGTTTTTTTCACGCTCATCATGTGTCAAACTAACCTTGAGAAAACAAAAATGGTTTTGGCATCTCGTTCTATTGTTAAATCAATTTGCCTGCTAATTATGTTATTCAGATCTTATGTCTAATATCAGTGGCAGTTAACTTCTTAGTTGCTGTAATTCTTCTTGGTGGATGCAGGAGCTTTAAGGGCTGGCAGAAGAATGCCATTACAAGCTTCTTGGCAGAGCAGAACATAAAGATCGGAAAACCTGAGGACTACTTTTAATATGCCATAGTTGGAATGCAAAGAATTGGACCTTTTTACCCCATTATATGCCTGATAATATTGAGGTTTATAAGTCCAGCCCTATTCTTCTTCATGTGATCACAGTGTAAGATTAAGTTATGGTTTCAATGAGTGATATTTTAAGGATTACTAAAGTTGCAATTCATTTTCATCTTTGCTATGGTAATTGCTCTGATCTGAGAATGGACATTTTCCAGAGGATCTACTGTTAACTCTTCTTGTTCGTTGTCCAATCTCTGAGTCAATTGGTCAGCTGCTTTGTCAAACACAGCTTGTTCGTCCAGTTAAACCACTAGACTAATAGATTTCTTTGTTACAAATAATAGATTGTTTATGGTTCCCTAAATCCAAGGACAGGATACTGAGAGGTCTTCGGTGGTTGGAAATTTGAGCAGTGCCCATTCACCTGCACGCCTGACAACTTCTCAACTCCCGTAGGCCCCTTGGTGGAAGAATTGGTAGCCCTTGGGTGAGCAGAGATTGACCACCTTTTCACAGGCCATTATTTTAAAAAAATTTCCAAGATATGGTACCATATACTCACCTGCAACATAATTATTTAGATCGTAATTTTTAAAGATCTTTGATTACCAAGCAGAGATTGATGACCGCTATTAGCAACCCCTTCTTCATGACTTCTATATCCTCTTATCACCAGGTTTTCGCGAGCTCCAGCCACTTACTGAAGTATGCCTGCATTTTGTTACTAGGAGATAAAAAAGAAATCATGCCTGCACTTTGCTAAATAAACTAGTCTCTTCAAAACCACAGGCATGCAACTCCTTATTCTGAAAGCTCCAAGCACCAATCATGAAAATTTTTGAATGCAGGCAGGCTTGAAAAAGACTTTCGAAAAAGCTTGCAAACTAGACCCATCAAGAAACGCATAACTGAGGTAGATGGTCCTGACTATAAGTGGAATAGAGTAATAAATTGATCCTCTTTAGGTGAAGGATAGCCAATGAACATTTCCTTAGAGATGCGATTTTGAGATCAGATGCTGGAATTCTCATAGGAATACCGTATACACTGTAATTTAGTGCAAGCAAAAGAAAACAACCAAACTCTGTTGAGCTCAGCCTATGCCGCAAAACATGCATGGTAGTTGGCTGGATAAGGAACTTGCAGTTTTAATTGTAACGTTAGAGAACAAATGCTCGGAGGTGAAGCCTTGCCTCAGCTGCTGCAGCTAACAACTCTTCGCTGGGGTTCTCTTTTGCGGCAGCAATAGCTGCAGTGTAGGCCTTTCTTGCCTCTTCCATCCTCGCCATATCACTCTCATCGATGCTATCCTGTTTTAATTTAAGCTGGTTACTTGCATGTCGACACACTTTCTGTTCTACCTCCTAAACTACAGTTGACTGGTAACATAAAAGGCAGTAGGCTGATAAAAGTACATAAGATGCACGTATTCATGCGGAGCAAAGACATGAAGAAGTCTAGTTATATGAACTGTTGCACTACCTTAGCATGCAGCTTAGACAATGTGAAAATGCAAAGCATGTCTCAGATTAAGAAGCCAGCAAGAAAAGACAGAACATGATCTTCTGTAACCCTAAGTTACGATTTCAATGTAACTAGAGCACTGATATCATTTTATTGCACAAGTTCGGGCACACAATTTGTACCTGAGTAAAGTTCTTATTCAGATTGTTTACTTTACAAATGCAGTCTCTTTGATTATCTACTAAAAGGATTATGAATTTATGATAGTGAGAGTGACCAATAGCTTCCATAAAGAAATGAATTCACACAGCAACCAAATTACATGTTCATCCAGATTTGCATTTCTTTTTGTGAAATTCCTCTTAGAATTCTAATGTATGTGATAGGAGAATTATGAATCTGACAGAGGCACTGATGAAAATTAATATCTACAGCTGCAACTTTGAAGATATTCATGTAAGGATTCCTGATCCCTGCCCTAGTAGCATCATACATGATGACAGCTGCATGTGACTGTGTACCTTATACTACTGATGCCCTTATCTCTGCACACCTGACTTACTGATGATAATGACCTCAGGGAATGCTCATGAGAAGCCTATATACATGGAACTAGCTAGTATTATACTTGTCGGATTTGATAATACAATTGTCAGTTACTGTATTAAAAAGTAATGTCTCCTGCCATAACTGAAGCACTTTCAGGATTTCTTGTACTGTTTCAATTCTTTCAATTCTCTCATAATACCTCCTAGTTTTGCAAAGTTTCATGCAGTCAGATGCTTTTAACTCGACACCAAATAGTGTAACCTCCTCTCTACTGCAAATAGCCTTAACTTGAAGCACCTAAAAAGGGTATTCTTAAACTAGAGAACCTAGATAATTACATGCCAATGTGACAGGCTGTAACTTTAGAGATTAAACTTAATTTTCATACCACCAAAGCTCATCAAAGGAGACTAAAACAAACTAAGCCAGACCAAAAAGACTACTACTCAAATTAATGATAAAACTTCAAATTGACCTAAATATTCATGCCCTACATCCTCATGGACTACATTGCAGCGACCAACTGTGAACCAATGCCCATGGAAAAACACAAAGCCATGGGTTCATCAAGCCGAAGCAAAAAATGATGTTCACACAGCAACTAAACACAATGAAGCTTGTCAGCAGCGGGTAATGCATTAAGCCCATGTGATTACATGCCACCATTCAAATGAGATTTAAACCTCAAAATATGTGCAGAGGAGTGGATCACACTATCTAAATTGCAGCTTTCATGTTGACAATGTACTTCCAAGTCAGGTAGACTATAAAATAACAACATGCACATGAAGTAAGACTTTTAAATGCCACATCTTTTGGGCTCCTTGATCTGTACCAGTTAAAAATTTTATTCACAATAATAGTGTTAAATATTTTTAAATGTATTATGATATATGGACTAACATCCTTCTCTATAATGCACCATGATCTCATTGTTGTCTAGACATCAGCTAAAATGTTATGAGCATGCAGGAACGTCTCAACTCTCTACTAGTAGTACTATTTACAAAAAATCTCATTCTGGACTTTGAGGCACTCATACTAGCATCAGACTTATTGGTTAATTTCTGTTTATTCCCAAGTGGTATGGCCTTCAGGGCTCACTATGTAACAGGGAAAGAATAACACAAGATAAGCTTCGTATTTTTGAAAAAAAGAAAGAAAGAAAGCAAATATGATCTTACTATGTATGGCAGTTGATCAAATTTTTGAATTGAAGTGATGTCATCATCAGGATATGCAGCTGAATCATTTTTTGATAGCTCTTCAAATAACCGCATGAGTGCAGTAATTTCGAAGCCCATAGAGTCCAGATCTCCCTGCAGTTCCTCAATTTTAGTATTTGATGTCCTTGCTTCCCACTCTAATTTCTCCAAAGCTGCTTGCTTGTCTGCTAGCTTAATCTGTAGTTAAGAGCAAAGGCTTTAGATGAGATATTGTATTTCTTCCTGACCGTCATATGTGTGAGATAGAAGCAAGGCTTAAAGTAATAGCCATTATAACAGTTCCAGAGAGGGTCCAATATTTCATATTGTATAGGTTTTACATTATAACAGCCATTATTTAACATTTGCAGTTTTCACCATTTTTTTAGGTTCAAATCTTAGTACCAGATAGGATTTTTTTTTTATTCAGTGAACAGCAATCTAGGCAAACAACATTGTTATTTTTCTGGTATTGATCATCCCATCGCATTGTAATAGCAAATAACAGCCACTCTAATGGTCTATTTCTTTAATCCCAAAAGTCCAGGCATCTTTGGACAAATAACGACCATTATAACCATTACAAGGGTTGATAGCAGTTTCATGGGGGAATCCATTATAATGAGATTGCAGTTGATACAAGATATTAAGATTAATATTCCTTGGAATGATCGAAAAGAAATGAAAAGTACAGTATGCTAAGTGCACAGTAAGATGTCAGCACATGAGCAAATGCTAGATCAGATCATTTTCAATGTAACATACAGCCACCTTGTCAAGAAAGGCATTAGGATGACTCATGATATAGGATATTGAAGAAATTATAAAATTAAGTAATGTAATTTGAAAGAAATAGATATGTAAATAATTAACAATCAATAGTTGAAACACCAAAGGAAATGGTTTTCATGCCATTGTGCATATTCGTAAGGCATATACATGCACACGTGCATGCAAAAACATGGACAGCATACACAAGAATGCATGCGAACGTGTGTTTGTACATGCACGTGCATGCATGCATTATTAGCATGTATCCCAAGTACTATGGTGGCATCCTAGAAAATTCACAACATCCAATTAATCAATGCAAGAACAGGTGAAATCCCCGGCCTTATAGAATACAAGTGCCTTTCATAGAGTAGTTCCAGTTAGCTCAAAAGCCCCGAACTCAATCATGCCCCAATGAAGCATGGCAGTGAAATTTAAAGTGTTGATATATGGTCTTAAATTATCATGATAGTATTCATTATAAGATTTCTGATCCAGTTTAGCATCCAATCTCATCTAAGACTTCTGTGTCAACAATATATAATAAACTAAATTCCTTAAGACCCTTAGGAAAAATTTAAAAAAAAAAAAGATTCATTTCAACTCTCCACTAGCAGGAGAAATTCTCCCTTCCCCATAGATGATATCCTTTCATAATGGCGTCTACTTGTGATGCGAGAACTGGAACCCCAAGAAAAGGTTCAGGGAATATGATCGCACCGGATAAAATGCAGAAATATGCTTTCTTACAGTGGTTATAATGAACGCAAGCAAATCCCAAATATGAATATATTCAGCAAGATTGGCTGAATCAAAAGAAAAAATGATATGATACATACAGCACATACTGTACAATGCACAGTAGATGAGTCTTTCATATCCATTGTTTGAATAATTAAAGATTTAGTCGAAGACAGTTAAAGGAATGCTTGAAAAAAACAAGAGAGTGGCAGGACAAATCTTCTTATTATATACCTGCGTATTAGCCAATTGTGAATTGGCATTTCTAACCACTGAATCCTTCTCCGCAACCTGGTGTCTCAATTCATCGAGCATCATATTAACTCGACTCATTCGATTCATCGTCTCTTCTGCAGATTTCAGGGCTTCATCTTTCTCCAGTATTTTTTTACGTAGGTCATCCAACTGCTCCTGCACCACAGTTAACTCTTCTATATTCTTTTGGACATACCCTACTG
This sequence comes from Phoenix dactylifera, assembly GCF_009389715.1. Taxonomy (NCBI): domain Eukaryota; kingdom Viridiplantae; phylum Streptophyta; class Magnoliopsida; order Arecales; family Arecaceae; genus Phoenix; species Phoenix dactylifera. The sequence continues at coordinate 14,782,387 of NC_052392.1, read as the reverse complement.
CCAATGGCGTTGAAGAAAAAACTGAAAGGTTGTCAGTAGTAACATCTTGGTCATTTGTATCTTTGCTCAAGTCTCTAAGATCCCTATGCTTTTTTGCAGAAACAGTTTTGGATGGTTTTCTGCCTTTCAGATCAACGACCTGCACTGCCATTGGTTTAGTTAAGCCTCAATTATGGCATCCACCTTCAATGCCAGAAAAACTTGTGAGTCCAGAAGATAAAAAAGGAAAAACATTAAAAAGTCAGACGAGAAATTAAAAATAACCATCTTGTTTAACTTCTTTCCAGAGGTAACTGGAAGCAGTTAACAAGCATGCTGCAGAAGAATATGTTGCACATTGGAGATCATTTCTATGAATGTTTTGTTGACCAATGTAGAATAACAGGTCTAATAGCTGAACAGAATAGATTTAGGAATCAAAATGTAAGAGAGAGCGATCTAACTTTGACAACTGGATAAATAAAATTGTGGCATCCTAAATTTTCCTATGTCCATGGGTTTATTTCTTCCTCTTCCTTCTACGGGAAAAAAAAAACACCAAAACTCAATCATTTGACCATCAGGTGTTAGGTTTAGCTTTCTCCCTAGAGTTGACAAAAATCATAACCTTTGAGGCATGTGTGTGCCAAGATGAATCAAGAGACACTGGTGCTTTGAGGTAGTTTGCTTACACTTTAGGTATTTCCTGAATCAAAATATATAAATCTAAGAAAATCCAAGAAAATGATGAATATGACTTGGTGGATGGGAAAAAAAAGAAAGAGAGAGATGGATCATGGATATCTACTCATTGAAACCTCACCTTGGTCTGGTTGGAAGGTGTGGGCGTGTAGACCACCGACGCCCGCCGCGTAAATGACGGATTTCCTCTCCGGTCCTAACACCATTTATCAAAAATAATAATCGAACAATAACTGGGAAAAATAACGGATTCCTGAAAGAGGGAGACGGCACACCATAAGGGACTCGACGAGGGGGACCATTTCGACAAGGTTGTTGAAGAGGACCCGGTCGACATTTCCGCCATCGCCGGGGGCATTCTTCGACGACGAGGAGAGTGGAGGCGGAGGCGGGGACGAGGTACAGCCGGCGAAAGTCCCTCTCTCCTGCGGCTCGTCGAGGCCACGGCGCTTCTGCGGCTTCCCCAGCATCGGCCCGGCTCCAAGGCGGTGGGGAAAGAGAGAGAGAGGGCGGGGGGAGCGGTGAGCGACGGCAGCCTCAGAAGTCGGAAGGGGGAAGAAATTTAGAATTTCGAATGGCTAGTGCGGGTCGGGTTACGGATTCTCCTCCTTAACTGAATCCGGCCCCCTCAAAAGGTCCCAAGTTTTTTTTTTCTTTTTTTTTTTTTTTTTTTTTCGGATGAGCCATCGGAGTCGAGAGAAAGAATGCAACCTATTTAGCCAGCTACTCCAGTAGTACCTTATGGGCTGGTGATGGAAAATTATCCCAGCACTCTGAGGTATTTTGTTTTTTGATTTTATTGGATGTATTCGTAGATATGATCCACCCGTATTAGCAAAAAAAAAAAAGAATGCAACCTAGAGATAAGGAAATAAATACAAGACAAGTCTAAAAAAAATCTTCAGAATGGTGAGTGGCAAAGGAGGCGACTTAATCTTACACATATGATTTGAGGAAGCTCCAGAAGCCCCGATCCTCATACATTTTGTAAACAGATTGGGTTGCATTGCCATCTTTCTCTACTATTAATACGAGAGGAGAGAGAATGAAAGATATTAAAGAATTAAAAAAATAAAAAAATTGCAAGATTCAGGAATCTTGCTCAGAGAGAGAACTTTGTCTTGCTATCTTTTATTTTTTTTCTTCTTAATTTTGTTCTTTTTTATACTCATGCAACGTATACGATTTTAGGTTATTAGACATGTGGCCCGAAAAAAGGAAAAACAAAAACATGAATGATTGGTACTACAAGATTTCAAACCATACGTGCAAGATTTTCAAGTATAACAATCCATTGGGTTCGGTTTCAAAATTTTTTAGCTATTGATCAGCAATAAAAAAATTACTGATATTATTTTTAAAGAAGAGAATGATTTTGTAGAATTACCACTAAATATTTTGATCATAATGCTATATCTTTCATTTAGAGAATCTGGTGCTATGATCTCTAATTGAGTTAATCAATGGATCAAATATGAATAGAATTACCTGATTCAAGTGAGGAATTCCTGATGCTTTGCTGCCATTAATTTTGGTCATATCTTTTTACTATTACAATGTAGTTGTCAATTTACTTTTAAATATTCACATCACATTTTACTGCTTTGATATTTCTTCTTAGTTTTGTAGTTTCTTTTAGTATTTCTACCTTCTTCCTGTGGAATCGACACCCCAATATATACTACGATAGCCGCATTATTCTTTAGGGGTAATCACTGCCACAGATGCCCTCATGCGCCTCGTGAAGTGGATAATCTACTTCGGTTGGATAGAGGCACCTGAGGAGCAGCAACAAAAACAACCTTCGATATAATTTGTCATTGAGGAGGATGTAGTGGGAAGCCTGTCGGCTGTCGCTTTATCCGGCATGCTCTGGTCCAGTCTGCATGCAATCTCTCGTGCTTCAAGAAGTCGACGAGAGGGTTTAATCAGCTTAGCTCGATGGCGGTGTTCATCACAACCTCAGTCTCGTCAATGCTCGGTGTCTCTAGGACTTTGAGGAAGGTGGTTTTGGTCAGTTCGACAGTCTCCGAGGTGGCCAATTTTGATAGCAAGTCGACCCTTGCATTATCCATCCGAAGAATCTACTGTATGTCGAAGTTACAAAAGGTTGAGGTGATGTCCTTTACCTTTTATAGATATTTGATTGTCGATGGCCCTCGAGCCTCGAATTCTCCTCGCACTTGGCAGGCCACCCATTATGAGTTGCTGATGACCTTTAGTTGCTGAACCTCGAGCTTCTTGGAAAGCTTGAGGCTGGTTATTAGTGCTTTATATTCGGCATCATTATTTGAGGTCAGAAATTCGAACCACAGAGCATACTCCATAATTACTCCATCAGAATTGGTGAGTATGAGCCTAGCCCCGCTGCCCTCGAGCTCGACAACCCATCTACGTGCAGGATCCACAGTCGCTTTGTGTTCTTCTTTTTGGAGAGTTCAGTGAGATCTTCATCATGGATGTGCATTCCACTAGAAAATCTGCTAGCACTTGCACCTTGATAGACGCCGAGCTCCACTGTCCACTTCGTCAGTCGACCTGCATTTTCAGCTTCTACAGAATGTGTCTCATCGACTAGCCGATTAGGACTGTGATTGAATGAGCTCGGAAGTATGGCTGGAACTTTCGAGCTGAGATCATGAGGGTGTAAACCGTCTTCTCCAATTTGGAGTATCCAATCTCGGCGTCGCGCAGAATCCAACTTATGTAGTAGATCAGTTTCTGGCATCCTTCTTCCTCTCGTACCCAAACCAAACTCACAGTAGAAGGAGAAATGGCTAAGCATAAGTAAAATATTTCTCCAACCTGTGGTTTGGTGAGAAGAGACGACGAGCTGAGGTATTCCTTCAGTTGGTCGAATGCCTCTTGACACTCATCAGTCCACTGGAAATTCTTGAGATGTTTCAGGGCCTTGAAGAACAAGAGGCAATGCTCTGCAGATCTAAAGATGAACCTTGCTAGTGCAGCGACCCAACCAATCAGGCATTGAAACTCTTTGACAGTCTTTGGGGGTTGCATCTCTTGCACTATTCGAATCTTCTCGAATTTCGCCTCGATGCCTCGCTGCATCACCATGAATCTCAGAAATTTTTTTGAGGTGACCTTGAAGGTGCACTTTATCGAGTTGAGCTTCATCTGACACCTCTTCAGAGTCACGAAGGTCTCATCCAGGTGATCTAGAGGATCGGTGATGCCGTCATACGGCTCTACTTAGGGCATCTTAAACTGAGGTGGGATCAGTTGCTTCATGATCTGCTGGGAGAAGGAGGCTCCGATGATAAGTTGAGGTTGTTGTTCGCCCTCATAGCTTGTCCCCTGAGGGCCTGAATCTGTCGGTTCATTTTCTTGATTCTCCTGTTGAGGTCAGCATTCTGCTGGGGTAGCGGCTCCACATGGCGAGGAGGCGAGAGGCTCGGAGCAAAGTCCTTGTTAGAATGGGGGCTTGGTGTACGTCTCATCCCTGCCAAGATTACTCTGCTAAGTGTGTTGACTTTGGCGAGACTGTTCGAGGTCCCGATTCTGAGAGTGGTGTCTGACAGGTGCATGTAGTGCACCACCGACTGAGAGGGATGACTGGGCTAATCGGACTCCGGCTGGACCTAGTCCGGCCGTCCATCTACTTGTTGCAGAACCTGGACAGCCATGATCAGTGCCTACACCTGTTGAATGAGTAGGTTGAACTGCTCGTTATCCTCTGGCGTAGCAGGTTTTTTCGGCGAAACAGGTTCCGAGCTCTGCAACAGTCCTCGAGAGGTCAGAGCGTGGTGTTGCAAAGTATGCAATGCAATGCAAGCTCTTCGTGACCTCATGTTGGCGATTTCTCCCTCCGTTGAATATGATGTAGCTAGGGGGTGGTCCTTCCTCTAGCGTCAATCTATTGCTGCTGGATCCAGACCGAGGTTAGAGCGAAGCTCGGACGACCTTAAAAATGGCTGGAACTAGGGCTATCAATGGGCCGAGCTGCTCGGGCTCGGCTCGGGCCCGACTCGAGCTCGGGCTCCTTTGACAGCCCGGCTCGGTAAATTAGTCAAACGAGCCCGAGCCCAAGCCCAAAATGAGGCCCGTTTAAATCCGAACCCAAGTCCGAGCTCAAGCCCGAGCAGCTCACGAGCCCAAATGAGGGCTCAGTGAAGTTCGATTCCAAAGGAGCTACCAAGAAGGGAAAAGTCAAAGTTACTAGGACTTATTATGCGATCGGGGTCCACTTCCCTGCCTAGCTCCTCTGAAAAAAGGAACCACCTTGCTTCGGCGCACGATTCGGGAAACAACCTCAAATAAGACTACCAACGAAAGGATTCAATATCCCACTACGTCAGACAACCTTACCTTACATATGCTAATTATGTGTTCCAGTTCCGTACCGATAATCAGGAATCAAGTTGTGGTAGCTGATTCATATGCTTCATCGGCCTTCTTTCCTTTCGTGGTGTGAACGAATAAAAGGAATTGAGTTGGGCCTCAACACTTAAAACACCGAAAAGCATTTTCTTTGTCTCTGACCTATCTATCAATCCATCATTGTTTTGAATGCGCTCCCGGTTTTGTCAGCTAGAACCATAGATAGGGGATAGTTTTCGATCATGGAAGCTATCAATAGTTGGGAAGGAGAAAGTTCATATCCAAGCTCTTGGAATATTAGTTAATAGAAGTACAGGTCTAGGAGAAGTAAGAATATCTTAGCTCTTGGAAGACAGGGAATTGAAACTAAGCCTACAATAAGGAGTCCAATTAACAATTTAATTAGGTCCCACTTAAACTTGAACTCAACCCAATTAAATTTTATTTGGCTTAATCAATTTTAATCCCAATATGATTGAACCGAGTTGGATTTAGATCAAACCCAACCCGAGCTAACCCAAATCCATTTAATTTCTTTAAATCAGATTGGATTGGTTCGGGTTCGGAGTCAACCCGTTAACCCGAATCCAACCCGTTAACTCATTCCCTCCTCCTCCTCTTTCTTTTTCTTTTCTTCTCCTTTCTTCTCGGTTTCTCTAGAATCTTCCCAACCCCACCTCCACCCCCACCCACGACTTCATTCTCCTCGCCCCAAGCCCGAAGCTGATGCCCCCCTCCTCGCCCTCCCCTCCGACAACGGCTACGACGACGATGCTGTACACCGATCCCAGCTCTCCGAGAAGCTCCGCCGCCTCAGCAAGAAGTTTCGCATCATGTCCGGCTGCATCGCCCGCGGCCAGGACCTATCCCGCCTCGCTCCGCATGACCGCGACCTCCTCCACCCGCCTCTGGCACTATTCCTATGCCTCCTCCTCTTCCTTCTCTGCCTCCGATGCCGCTGCTCCCGGTGGGGGAGGCAACAAGTGCCGCCACCCCATCCGACCGTTCCCGCGCCGAGCCTACCCCTATCCCCCAGCTTTCACTCCCTCCCCTACGGCCGAGCCCACGGCGCCCGCGGCCGATGCCTGTGCCGGCGGTGCTCGCTACCACCCCCTTCTTTCTTCTCTTCTTCTTCTTTTCTTTCTTTCTTTCCTTCCTTCCTTCGTTCTTCTCTCCGACGACGAATCGCTTTCTTTCTTTCCTTCGTTCTTCTCTCTGACTACAAACTGCTTTCTTTCTTTCCTTCGTTCTTGTCTCCGACGATGAACCGAGCTCGGGGATGGGGCGGGCTCAGGCTCGGGCTCGGGCAAACGAGCCTTACGATCTCAAGCCCGAGCCGTCCAAGCAAGCCCGAGCCCGAGCCTAGAATTTTATGGAACGAGCCGAGCCGAGCCCGCGGAGACTCGGGCTCGACTCAGCTCGTTAATAGCCCTAGCTGGAACCGAGTTGGGCTAGTTGGTTGAGGTGTCGGGAGTTGAGTTCCTCCAAGAATGGCCTGCAAGAAATTCGCTCGCCGGAGAGTTTCCGGCAAGAGATCTTTCAATGCCTAAGTCAGAATAAAGATACAATAGTATAAAAGAAAGAAATCTCAGCAAAGGGTGGTCCTCAATAAATGATATTGCATGATATCGCCTTATGTACCTATGGTCCCCCGGATTGCTCCTTTATATAGAAGAGTTGATTATGTCGTTACGTGGGTTGGCGTACACCAGTGGTCAGGTGGTGACCGGTAGTATGACCTCGGCGTGGACGACATACGGTACTGACCGCATGCTGAACGCAAAACCATTGAAATAGCCAGTCACTGTCACGACAACCAATTACCAGGACTATCTGTCCTTATCATCACATGTCGATAGGCTCCTCTGTTAGAGACAAAGTTGTTCATCTCGGCCTGTTGGTTCCTCTACTGAGCTGAAGTTGGTTACCTCGGCTTGTACCGAGGTGGTCGGAGTCTATCTGGTCAGAGGTCGAGGTGTCTAATATTTCTCCCATCAGTCTCAAAAGATAAGAATAAATTTTGCTATATATTCTTAATTCAAAAGATATGTTATTTAAGGATATTTTTTATGTACTTCAACAAAAATCATCCTTCTCACCAGTTGGGGCTTTTATGTATACATGCACACATATTAGTAGTGTAACTCTATATTTAGAGTGAATTAATTGATGAAAGTTTGTATTCTTTTTATTTTCAAGCCGGATTGGAGAAGTCCAGTTCAATCATTGTTGGTGATCAAGTTGTCCATTCCGCAAATCATGGACAATGGGGTCCACTGCATTGTTGGTCGTTTTGCAAAGCAAAGATCATGGGTAATCTAAAATTGGACCAGCAGATTACAGAAGTTGGACAAACAATCAATCATGGAATGATCAATATGGGCTAAAACCATGCAAAACACGCAAAGTCTATTGAATTTGATCTATGAGCTTTGTTATGCTTATGAGCTGTCAAAAGATTTAAAATTAATTTGATTTTGGTATGATTTCTCTTTAGCTAATTATTTTCTATAACTTTTTTTTTAAAAAAAAATTATATAAGGCATGTACTATAGAATATCATATAGGTGGAATTTTTATTTTACCACATTTCCTCTCTCACCCTTTTTAAAGAAGAAATCACAAAAGTTAAATAGGGAAGTGACTCCTCCTACTAATGGGGTCTCTTAATTCCATAACTTCAAAAAAAGAAGAAAAAAAAAGAGCATGTGCCAAGAAAGATCATCTATGAAGAGAGACCATCCGTATTCTTTTTTTTCGTCAAGCCAAACCATCTATCTTCTTCCTTATCAAGTCGTTTATCATATTCATATAATCTTCTTTCGCCTTTTTAAGTTTTTTTTCCTTCACCAAATTTTTCTTTATTTTCTAGAATCTTTACAACTAAGAATCCATAGAATCTAAGGAATGGATGTATATAATTTATTATATTAGACAAAGCTAGAAAACTATGTATCAGCACTGACGAACAACATATTCTAAAACCATATATCGATTTATCTAGAGATATGTATTAACTTGCTGGGTGACTAATTTGCTTGGTGTATATCATCTACATGGTGTGTATTGGTAAACTGTATATTTTAAAAATTGTATATGTATTTATCTGGAGGTGTGTATTGGATCAATGCCGAATGTGTATCAAATAAGCTTACAGTATGTATCAAAAAGTAGATAAGTATGTATCACTAGCCATGTAGTGCGAACTGATGAATATGATGTTCTAGAGACTATGTATCAATTTGCATAAAGATGTACATTGGATTAGTAGATGACTAATTTGCTAAATATGCATCATCTGATCATGTATTATGTATTAGTTAATATCATGGTTTAGAAACTATATATCGATTTACCAAAAATATATGTATTGGCTTGTTAAATGACTAATTTATTTGATATGCATTATTTGACTATATGGTTTGTATCAGCAAAAAGTATGTTAGTAGAAAAAATTTATATATATATATATATTTTTATGATGGATATTAAAAAAATATAATAATATAGGTTTTTTTTTTTTCTTCTGAGAAGGACGTGCATGATAGACGCATGAAGAAGACTTGAAGAGCAAGCAAAAAAAAAGGCAAACATTTTGTGTCAATCAGAGCAGCTTTTTCATTTTTTTACCCATTTTCTAAGAAAAGAAAAGAAAAGGCTGATATATAGATATATTTTTAACCAAAGAAAAGAAAAAGCTGGTACATGGAACATCAGCGCCCGATCGTTGTTGCCCACGTGTCACCCCGATGAACCCTTCCCGACCGTCGCCATGTCTATCTGACGCGTTTTTAACGGAACAGATGAGCGAAACCCACCATTGAACGGTCCAGATATTTCAAAATAAAAGGAAAAACGAAAAACCATAACCGACATAAGTGCGATATAAGAAAGGCACTACCGTCCTCGTTTTCTCTATTTGCTCTCCCCTTCTCTTTCCTCTCCTCTACGCCGCAAGATTCTCTTCTCAAAACCCTCACTAGATTCAGTTGCGAAACCTCTCTTTCCTCCCCCCCCTCTCTCTCCTTTCTTCTTTCCGTCCCTTTAGGGTTTCGATGAATTGATCGTTCGCCATGGCGGAGATGTCAATACTTCTCGAGATCTTCCAAGAAGACAAGGTGCCGAAGGATCTTGCCCAGAGATTACGCTCCGATTCTATCAGACCGTGCCTGGAGAGGTTCCTCTCGATCCTCGAGGTCGGAATCGGGGACGCTGGTGGCGGCCTGCCGGGTTTTGAGAGCTGGAGTCGGTCCCAGATCGAAGCCGTGGTCTCGGTGGCCAGGCTGATCGTTTTGGCTATACGCTCCACTTCCGGTATGGAGCTAGTCCTCTTCTTTTCTTGGAATTTATGAGGTTTCGAACGGATTTGTGGAATCAGTTCACGATCTTTTGGTGATTTTCTTGGATGTTTTTAGTTCCTGAGCATGTGGAGTCGGTGGTAGTGGTGATCTTGGAGAAGTCGTTGGAGTTCTGCATCGTTTTTCTCGAGAAATCGCCTTTTGAAGGCGATGATTTCAGCTTGCAGGTACACTTCTTGGACAGAATGTTTTTGTTCTGAAATGAATCAGTCGAGATTATGCTTTCAGATCATCTGATTCCTCTCGAGTATGAAGATATCGGTGCTACCAGTTCAGAATCACCATTCTTTTATTTTGATGGGTTTTGATAATCTTTTGTTGAATGCATAGAAGTATCTTATGTTCATCTAGCATGATTCTTACGTGGGATTTGAGTCGCAAGTGCAATCACTTGGAGCAAAACTAGCTAAATTTCTGGCGTGCTATATAGTACTATGATCTGGAGCCTTATAATGATTTAATTGATAAGCATCATGTACTTGATCTTTTCTTGTTCTCGTGGAAATCAAATGTTCATTGATGCTTGATGTGTTGGGAATATACTGTCCCAGAAAATTTTAAATCTATAATACTCTACTTCAATAAATAATAGGCAGAAATAGGCTTAGAGAAAATAAATAGAGAAAGTGGAAAAATGGAACCCGAGATGCTGAGGCGTGGTATGTTGGTCACTTTCCTTGAAGTAGATTTCGCCGCCTTACAGTGCACTAGGCTTAGATGACGTTCTACTCCTGAGATACAACAGCCTCTCGCACTGTTCCTTCTGCCTCAATAATTTGCACGGATCAAAGAAGCCTTCGAACCCAGAATCAGTATGCAGCAAGCCTGATTGAAAGAAAAATAGCAAATAGAAAGAATAGAAGTTCTCTGTTTTCAATTCTGTTTTTTTTTTGTCTAATCCGAAGAGGTCTATTTATAGACTTCTTCGGAACAGACGCGATCAAAAATCGGTCAACGGTCAAAACTGGTAATAAAGTTTGAAAAAACACTGGGAGTAGGATCAGCGGATGCGAGGTCGGTTGCGAAGAGGTGCTAACGAGGAAGCGACGTGGCTCCTCGTGCTAAGGGTGCGAAGCACGACTCATGCGCCTCTTGGCTCATCGCACCTGTTGTCCGACCTCGGCTCCTCTGGGCTCATTGCACCTGTTGTCCGACCTCGGCTCCTCTGGGCTCATTGCACCTGTGGTCTGACCTCAGCCTCGGCACCTCGGACGAGCACAAGGAACCTCGGACGAGCAGGGCCTCAGTCTCTTGGACGACCTCAGCTCTGGGTCGCACAGGTGCAAGGAACCTCGGACGAGCAGGGCCTACGAGCACAGGCACGGGCGCAAGGAAACTTGGACGAGCAGGGCACATGCGCAAAGAACCTTGGCTCGGACAAGCACAGCTCGGCCGCAAAGAGCCTTGGCTCGGACAAGCACAGCTCGGCCGCAAAGAACATGCGCAAAGAGCCTCGGACGAGCAGAGGCAGGGAGAACCATGCTTTACGTAAAAGAAATGAAAAAGGAGGGAATGGGGAATCGAACCTGTCATCTCATCCTCACCCAAACAACGCACCAACCACCAAGCCATACTCCCTTGTTAATACATATGTATAACATATATATATTTTAAGTATGAAAACTTTTAATCATTAATTTAACCAAAAAATCTAACATTCCCCCACCTGATTAAAATGTTTTCAAAACTTTATAAAATCAGAAAATAGTCAAACCGGGCTTGTTTATGTCACGACTTCAATAAAGATAGCTTGCGGCTTTGAACCTTTACCTAGTGAAAGTATATTTTCATCTGAAAGGTATAGTGGTAGCTAAAAAGCTTTAAACCAAATTCTTTGGTTCAGATTTCTATATACTTCACCCATGACAAATGCAAATACTGGGTTCATCATAGGTGGTGCTTTTTCTGGCCTTATGCACCAATATCTCAGTTTCATGAGTGCTCTAGGGGTTAAACCCTTATCGCCATAGACTGCGGCCACACAGTCACACTCACATAGGTGAGTCCTCCAAGGGTGCTCGCAGCACAGCACCTTGCCATAGACTCGGACTCATTCAGAGTTTTAAACTCTTCCGTATACCTCTGCTGTATTTAGCACTCACATCACAGGGAGAGACTAAATGACATAAAGTCATTTTATTATAGTGCTAACTAATCATTAAACAACTTGTTTTTCCCGTTGAACCTTTCGTCTTGGGATCTCCAGTCAGAATAGGTTGGGTTGCCATTGTCAATGATTCTTTATGGGTTTCAATCCCATCCCCTTTGATGTTTCTATGACTTTGCTTCTAGCCAGTCCTTTGGTTAAAGGATCTGCTAGGTTATCTTTAGATCCAACAAATTCCAAAGTTATGATACCATTTTTAATTAGGTATCTAATAGTCTTATGTCTCACACTAATGTGTCTTCTGTTTCTCTTGTTATACTCAGTATTTCTACAAATATTAATTGCAGCTTCATTATCACATAACAAAGAGATAGCAGGTATAGGCTTTTCCATAATAGGTATTTCAGACATAAGATTCTTAAACCATTCTGCTTCTTGACTTGCAGAATCTAAGGCTACAATCTCAGCCTCCATAGTGGATCTTGTGATCATAGTTTGTTTGGATGATCTCCAAGCAACAGCTGCACCACCCAACATGAATATGTATCCACTAGTTCCTTTTCGGTTCACTGAATCAGTGATCCAACTAGCATCACTGTATCCTTCAAGTACAGCGGGAAATCTTGAGTAATGTAAACCATAATACATGGTACCTCTCAAGTATCTAAGTACTCTATCCAATGCTTCCCAGTGACTAAGACTAGGGCAACTATTAAACCTACTGAGCTTTCCTATAGCATAAGAAATGTGAGGTCTACTTGTATTTGCAACATACATCAGTGTCCCAATAATTTGAGCAAATTTCTCTTGGGCCACTGGATCACCTTTATTGCACTTCAAGTTCAAACCATGCTCATAAGGTGTACTCACTGGTTTACAGTTGTACTTATCAAGTTTCTTCAATATTTTCTCAATATATTGTGATTGATCAAAGATTATACCATCAGGTATTCTGGTAATCCTGTTACCAAGAATTACCTCTGCCTGACCTAAATCTTTCATATCAAAATTATTAGATAAGAAAGTTTTGATATCAGTCACCATATTCATATCAGTACCAAAAATTAAAATATCATCAACATATAAACACAAGATAATACATGAATCATTTTCTAACTTTGAATATAAGCACTTATCTGATTCATTTGCTTTAAAGCCATAAGAAACAATTATTTTATCAAATTTTCTATGCCATTGCTTAGGAGCTTGTTTTAAACCATAGAGGGATTTGACTAACCTACAAACTTTTCTTTCCTGTCCTTGAGCCACATATCCCTCTGGCTGATCCATATAGATCTCTTCCTCTAAATCACCATGAAGGAAGGCAGTCTTGACATCCATGTGATGAATTATCAAATTATGGATTGAAGCCAGTGCAATTAAAGTACGAATTGTGGTTATTCTAGTTACAGGAGAATATGTATCAAAGTAGTCAATACCCTCTTTCTGAGAAAAACCCTTAGCAACTAATCTTGCTTTGTATTTTTCAATAGAACCATCAGGTCTTAATTTCTTCTTAAATATCCATTTACAACCTATAGCCTTACTACCAGGTGGTAAGTCAGTTAAAAAACCATGTTTTATTAGTCATAAGTGAATTCATTTCACTATTAATAGCTTCCTTCCAAAACATAGAATCTAATGAGTTCATAGCATCTTTATAAGTTTTAGGATCATCTTCAACCATAAAGATATAGAAATCAGATCCAAAATCTTTCTTTTTCCTAATTCTTTTTCCTTTACCAAGTTCATTAATATCATTAAGTTCATTTTCATTTTCATTATTAGGAATAATTAGAGAATTAGATGGCGAACTACAAGATGCATCATTAGATCTATCTATTAAATGCTTTTCTATTCTATCCTTAAATGGAAAAATGTCTTCAAAGAAAGAAGCATCTTTAGATTCAATTATAGTATTCTTATCTATGCCATTAATATCAGAACTAATGACTAAGAACCTATAAGTAACGCTATTAAGAGAATAACCAAGAAACACAGCATCAAAAGTATTAGGTCCTAATTTTCTTTTCTTGATTAAAGGAATATTAACCTTAGCCAAACAACCCCAAACTTTTACAAAATTTAGGTTAGGTTTTCTTCCTTTCTAAAGTTCATAAGGAGATTTATTAGAACCTTTAAATAGAACCCTATTAAGCAGGAAACATGCAGTAAGCATTGCTTCCCCCCACCAAACCTCAGGTAAACCTGAGTTGGCAAGCAAAGATCTTACCATATCTTGCAGAGTCCTATTTTTCCTTTCAGCCACTCCATTAGACTGAGGTGAATAGGGAGGTGTAACTTCATGTAGAATTCCATTAACTCTACAGAATTCATTCAAGTCATTAGAGGTGTATTCTCCTCCTCTATCTGACCTGAGAATCTTTATTCTCTTGTCAAGTTGATTTTCTACTAAAGATTTGTAAGTCTTGAACATCTCAAATGCTTCATCTTTAGATTTCATTAAATAAACTTGACAATACTTAGAATAATCATCTATGAAGGTAATGAAATACCTTCTACCCCCTTTAGTCAAAGTTCCATTTAGATCACATACATCTGAATGTATTAATTCTAATAAAGTTGAATTTCTATTTACTATTTTAAATGGTTTTCTAGGTTGTTTAGATTGAACACAAATTTGGCACCTTTCCTTTTCATTTAATGAAACATTAGGTAATAAACCAGAGCTAATCATTCTTTTAATAGTATTATTATTCACATGTCCTAATCTAGCATGCCAAAGAGATGAAGAACATATTGAAAGCACAATTTTATTATTGTTATCAGAAGAAAAATCCAAAGATACATTATTTATTACATACAAGCCATCACACTCATAGCCTTTGCCTACAAATGTTCCATTCTTTGTTATAATCACTTTCTTAGATTGAAATAACAAAGAATAACCACTCCTATTTAGAAGAGATCCACTGATCAGATTCCTCCTTCCATCGGGCACATGGTACACATTAAATAGTGTAAGCACATTTCCAGACGTAAGCCTTAGAAGTACTTTTCCAGTTCCAAGCACTCGTGCCGAGGTGGAGTTCCCCATAGTTACTGTTAGGCCACTCCGGACCTGATAAGTAGTAAAAAGGGTATGATCAGTACACATATGAACATTCGCACCTGTATCCACTAACCAATCGGTAGAGCAAATTGCCAAATTTAATTCTGGACTTAAAGTTACATACCGATCATCAGTACTAGTAGGACCAATACTGGATAGCACCATGTTGGTTTGTGGATTTACAGGTTGAGAAAGCGCATGTTCATAGTTCTGATACTTCTTCCTCTTCATCCGGCATACTCGAGCCATATGACCGAGTTTCCCACAATTGTAGCAAATCGGCTTCCGATCATTCTTATTGATATGGTGTTTTGGCTTCATAAGTTTTCTTTTGTTTCTAGGTCCACCCTTTTCAAATTTGAACTTATGGGTCTTATTCTGGCCTTCTACAAAGTTCACCTTGGTTAGAAGCTCAGGATTCATGAGTTGCTCATTATCTTTTTCAAGGTGTTGTTCTTGGATCCTAATGGCAGACAATAGAGTTTTCATTGTCATATCCTCGGTTTTATGTTTCAGGGATAACCCAAAGTCTTTCCAAGAAGGTGGGAGCTTGTCAATGGTACAAGCAACTTGAAGGCTCTCAGTTATACCCATTCCCCTTAAGCCTAATTCATGATAAATCACTGTTAACTCATGGGCTTGATCAACTACGGGCTTGGTGTCAACCATCTTATAAGACAGGAATTGACTAGCAGCATACTTGTCCATTCCGGCATCTTGGATACCATATTTCTTATTAAGATCATCCCAAATCTCCTTGGAGGTTTTAAAAGTGCAGTAGACATCAAAAAGGGGATCAGTAAGATAGGACAGAATCCTTCCCCTACACAGGTAGTCTTTCTTCTTAAATTCCTCCAAATTATAAGTTCTAGCTGGTTCATTCTCTTCCTCATTTGGAGGAGAGTCAAAGATTATGAAAAATAACCCAAGTGTGGTTAAGAAGATTTCCATCTTCTGTCTCCAACGCTTAAAGTTATTTCCATTAAATTTTTCAGGAGGAACCGGGTCACTTGCATTGGCCATTGGGGTAACTCTAAGTACTAGCCTATTATATGTAGGAGAAATCTACTTCAAGAATGTTGGAAATAATGATCTGGAGCCTTATAATACTATGATCTACTTCAAGCTATATAGTACTATGATCTGGAGCCTTATAATGATTTAATTGATAAGCATCATGTTCTTGATCTTTTCTTGTTCTCGTGGAAATCAAATGTTCATTGATGCTTGATGTGTTGGGAATATACTGTCCCAGAAAATTTTAAATCTATAATACTCTACTTCAATAAATAATAGGCAGAAATAGGCTTAGAGAAAATAAATAGAGAAAGTGGAAAAATGGAACCCGAGATGCTGAGGCGTGGTATGTTGGTCACTTTCCTTGAAGTAGATTTCGCCGCCTTACAGTGCACTAGGCTTAGATGACGTTCTACTCCTGAGATACAACAGCCTCTCGCACTGTTCCTTCTGCCTCAATGATTTGCACGGATCAAAGAAGCCTTCGAACCCAGAATCAGTATGCAGCAAGCCTGATTGAAAGAAAAATAGCAAATAGGAAGAATAGAAGTTCTCTGTTTTCAATTCTGTTTTTTTTTTTTTGTCTAATCCGAAGAGGTCTATTTATAGACTTCTTCGGAACAGACGTGACCAAAAATCGGTCAACGGTCAAAACTGGTAATAAAGTTTGAAAAAACACTGGGAGTAGGATCAGCGGATGCGAGGTCGGTTGCGAAGAGGTGCTAACGAGGAAGCGACGTGGCTCCTCGTGCTAAGGGTGCGAAGCACGACTCATGCGCCTGTTGGCTCATCGCACCTGTTGTCCGACCTCGGCTCCTCTGGGCTCATTGCACCTGTTGTCCGACCTCGGCTCCTCTGGGCTCATTGCACCTGTGGTCCGACCTCAGCCTCGGCACCTCGGACGAGCACAGGCACAAGGAACCTCGGACGAGCAGGGCCTCAGTCTCTTGGACGACCTCAGCTCTGGGTCGCACAGGTGCAAGGAACCTCGGACGAGCAGGGCCTACGAGCACAGGCACGGGCGCAAGGAAACTTGGACGAGCAGGGCACATGCGCAAAGAACCTTGGCTCGGACAAGCACAGCTCGGCCGCAAAGAGCCTTGGCTCGGACAAGCACAGCTCGGCCGCAAAGAACATGCGCAAAGAGCCTCGGACGAGCAGAGGCAGGGAGAACCATGCTTTACGTAAAAGAAATGAAAAAGGAGGGAATGGGGAATCGAACCTGTCATCTCATCCTCACCCAAACAACGCACCAACCACCAAGCCATACTCCCTTGTTAATATATATGTATAACATATATATATTTTAAGTATGAAAACTTTTAATCATTAATTTAACCAAAAAATCTAACATGATGTAAAGTTACTAGCAAGTTTAGTGGAGGCTCCAGGAAATGATGCATAGGATAAGAAAGCGTTACGATTAGATTTAAATTCTCATGAAGTTGCTGAGTGTAATTGGCATTAATGGAGGTCTGGAAAATAATGTTAAGTTAGTGTTGTCCCCTAGAACCTTGATACTCATCAGATTGTCAAGTGTCTTGTTTCCTCCTATATAGTTGATCATTGAAAAAACTTCACTAAATCATGGCATGTGCAACACTTAGTCTTGGTTCATGTGAAGGTGGTATCTAGTATACATATATATTACTGAATGAATTCATAGATGTATCGCTGCTTTTAGCCGATTCACTTTCCTATGTTTATTCAAAAGAGATCAAATAAGGGAAGTGATTACAATGGGGTATAAGTATTAATGAATCTAAAAAACAAGTGCATTTAGCATCACTCTTCTTTCTGAACATGGTGAGAGATTGATGGACTCACATTCCTGATTCATGTGACTACTTTTGAATGAACAGTTGTAGTTTAGTCTCTGAATGAAAGCTATTTATTAGTGGCTAAAAGGAGTATTTGATGTATAATTGTGATCCCATGAGTTTAGAAAAAGAAATATTTGATAGGCTATGTGATCTTGTCAAATAACGAAATAGTATGCAGCATATAACCTGATTGATTCAAGAGAAAGGGCATGGACACGACCTATTCAAGAGGAATATTTGATGATCATCAGTGATTCAGTACTTGGTTTGCATCCCAGACATACTTGTCACATGTTTTAGACTCAGCTATGCCTGTTTCATACAAGATATGCCTCGTTTTATGCAATCTTGGAACTAAACATTAAATGGCCTCAAAGCAATTTTTTGGCCAGCAGGCCTTGTTCATTAAATGATAGGTGAACCAGGAACTGGACAACAATAACAATAGGGGAAAAATGGATGGGGAGGAAAGGAAAGACAGGTTGGTATATAACAGTTGCCAGTGAGCAGAAAAAAAAAACAAAGTCAATAAACATTTGTGATGCCCATGATTGATTTAAGAAGAAAGAATAATCCATATTGTGATCTAGGAGGGTGGAGTACTTGATGGACGTGATCCCGTAACCGGCGGATATTTGGGTGCTTTTTTTTTTTAAATTGATGTGATTTGATAAAATACTTCATCTTTTAGTTGATAGTTCTATTTTGCCAAAATTTCTTTGAAAGGAGATTCCCCTGGATTTGATGACAAACTATTCACTGGCTATATACTACCAAAGCAGTGTCATAGAACTTTGGACCTAACAGTTACTCCCATTACCTTTTGGATTTGGCAACAACCATGCAGTAGTTCCACAGTAGCATCATAAATCAAAATAAATGAAGAAGCCTTGCTTAAGAATGAAAAACCTATCTGCTTAAGTAGAAATATATATATATTTTTAATTTTTAAGTTCAAGAAGTTGAATCAAACTTTTTGGACGAGATCAGTAGAGGATCTGCAGAGGATATCAGGAATTAATCGCAACTTAGTCCTGAAGTACACAGGTTCCTTACTCATCTAATGTAATAGTTATTTCCAGGATACATTGTTTTGGTTTTGGTCAGAATCAAAGGGAAAACCTAACCATGTTTTGGTTTGGTCAATTTGAATCATAACCAACTACCTTCTGTTCTCGTTGAAATTGATGCATATAAAACTGGTAATGTTATTACTAAATGTTTGTTATGCTTTTCTAAATTAAGAGGGTCTATTGTTTGTGGGTAATAATTGGGCTTCCGTGGAAGCAATGGTAATAAAATATAGTCAATGTTTAAGCAAAGTTTGATTCTTATGAACAATTTTTGTGGTCTTTCTTATTCAGTAGTTTACCACATGATACCTTAGTGATTTGTGCTTCTTCAAGAATATGAAAAAGTTTTGGTGATAAACTTTTAACGATTACATTTATTAGTCATTCTTACTTGTTGCTTTTCATAACCATTCTTTGTTACTCTTATGTTGTTTGTTTTTCTTCTCATTTTGATGTTATGCCATCTCAATCATTATATTTGTCCCTAAGACACCTTCACAAAATTACAACATTAACACTATGATCTATTGTTTAGATGACTTCTAGCAGTGCTGTTTAACTTTGCTATTTTTATGATCTCCTTTTGTGATTTATTATTTTTAAGTATTTTTTATAAGTTTTAAAAAATCTATTCCAAAGTGTAAAGTACAATATTGGTAATATTTAAATGATCTATAATGTATCATTTAACTTGTATATCTTTTTGGGCTTCCTCTACACATTTTCCCAAGTTGCTTTGATTGTATAAGTTTGAACTGAACCCACTGAAAACAAGATTGTTTCGGTCTATAGTTTGGTTCTCCTTATAGTTCTCTAGCACACCTAATGCGGATCTTAGTGACAATTCTCGCCATACTCTTTACTACCATAACTTCTTACTGCTCTTGCAGCAGATCTTAGTACCTGAAAAGACGCTACCCTATCACTTATACGAACCATCTTTCTCCTTCCAAACTAAGGTGAAAAATAAGCATTTTTTCCCTCTTTCTATTTGATGGTTGTATTTATGGTTTTAGTCTAGTCTATGTATGATATCATATTGGTTGATATGGTAACGAGCAGGATTCAGAAATTAGGGTTCTGAACTCTTTATTAAATAGAAAATGTCAATCCTACACTTCATAGTGGTGCAACTTGGACCCACCAAATTTGGGTTTCTCTGACATGTCGGACATTTGGCCACTTAGAACACTGCATGGTGTTCCTTGACACTTCACACTATCAAACTATGATGCTATCTTTGAAACTTTTAGTTTAACATAACAATCGATAACCATTTTATCTAATCTTATGAATTAAGGAGCATAGATCTATGTCATTATTCATTTATCATGCAATATATATGTATACATATTTACACATACCTTGGTGTGTTCATATAGAACTCCTTTCTATGAGATATTGTATCGGATCTGTCATAATAGCTATAATTTGTCATATTTTTCTATTGAATCTATGTTGCCATCTTCATTTTTATGTCTCATTGTGCTTTCTATCTAAACCTTGAGGCATAAAATGGAGAATAGGCGAGAGAAGAAGTGAGCGGGAATGGAGGCAATCTGTTTGCTTGTTTCACACCAAGGGTTGAAGTTTCAGCTGGTTTCTGTTAAGTCCCAATAGTTCAGTCAAAATTGATGGAAGCTGAAGTTTTTGGTTTTTGTTTTTTTTAAAATTAGCAGGCATATATGTTTAAGATTTTCTAATAATTTCTAAAATTTGTTAGTATTAGTCAATACCCCATTTATCTATGGCTCTAATTATCTAATTTGTGTTATTTTTCACTAGACTTCGTTATTATAGCGGGCAAGATGCAACTTTGATGTGTCTTTACTAATTAGATTATATGTTCCTGTGTTTGTTTCCATAAACTAGTTTTGTTTAAAACATGGTATGCCGTACTGTACCGAATGGTACCGGACATACCGTACCATACCGGTTCGGAACTGGTACCGATACCGGTACGGGTGGCGTACCGATACTCGGTATGCAAAAGAATCGTGTACCGTACCGTACTGACACTATGCTAGTGTGGCACCGATACAGGGTCTGATATTGAAACAGCGAACCTTGGTTTAAAATGATATTAAAATGAAATAGTGAGATAAAATGGATTCTTATTTTGATGATCTTTTCTTGCTTAAAATGATATTTTTAAAACAGACCTAATGATATGCTTAAATTGTTTTTTTGTTGCTCAAATGAGTTATTAAAATGACATCAAATCAATATGCTTAGAGAATAGTTCAGTTTAATTCAAAAATTTAAACAAATATGGGAAATTATTTTCAGCTAAATGTAAAAATTATAGTATATACAGGAAATTATTAAGAAAATAGAGATCATTGTAGGAAAATTAGAAGCATTAGAGGAAGTGGAGGATAACTATTAAAATTAGGGATAAGTATACTATATTTTATGTATTGAGTTTTCGAATAATTAAGTTTCAACTTGAAACCACCCAAACTACACAAATTATGGTCCTAGTTAACTGAAAACACAGTGGGATAATGTGAAATAACTTTTCTTGATTTTGTTAAGTTTCGATTTTTGGATTTTTTTAATGACTCTTTTGACCAAAACTCCAAAACTCAATGCAAAACTCTTGAAACTGCTGAAAACTGCCGAAATCGCTACACATTGTTTCACACACAAGCACATGCCCATGGATGAGTGTGAGCAGATAAGAGAAAAGTATTACACAGTGGGAGGGGGGCGAAATATAGAGCTGTTCAAATGTTTACTCAGTTTATATTAAATATATATCCCCCCTCTTCTATATGAAATGTATTTATTTAGAGCTATACTGATGACTTTCCTCCCCTAATGCAAAATAAAGTCAAGCAGTTCTAAGTATTTTTCGTTTTGCTATTTGTCCTAGTAGTCAGCATTCAAAATGAACTTCTCAAAAAGTACTGTTAAATTTACCATGATGCGAGCATAAATTTTTAAGTTGATATTTTCATGAGGTATGTGTTACCAACATGATACTCTTGTAGGACACAGAAGATGCGTGTGTTTCTTTCTCATTTTATTTGGAGGTTAGATTGAACATGAGCATTAGTAAGATTGCTCAAGTTTCCGCGAGGGGGATCATTTAGAAATATGTGCAAAAGCTGATGTCTTTCATGTGCAGCACTCCAAAGTGTTGTTTGCTCATGAGGTAGTTGCTGCATTCAAAGAATGGATGCTTTGTTTCTAGGAAAAGAGAGAGCAGATAAAGTCAATGTGCTAGAATGCAAATTTACTGTATGCAATTCAGATGTCAAAATAATAGTCGTAAGAAAATTTACTAAGATGTGCGTATTACTAAACCAAAAGAACTTACTATCTGATCTTGTGTTCTTGTGCAAGTCTATGTGGTATTAACTCTCGACCACTCCAAAAGTTGGAGCTTAAAAGATTTTATCAGTCCTTCAATTTTTTTTGTTCCCATTCTGTTCCTTTACCGCTGTTTCTCTGTTGCTCCTCTATTTGCTATTTGTCTATGTTTTTAGTGTTAAGACACTAATAAGATACTTCGAAGGATGAACACATAAGTAATTTGGATGTAAGATAAAGTAGTGTGATTGGTTCTGCATTAAGTTTAAACTTTTAGGCTAACTACTCAATTATACTAAAGATAGTATATGCATGCGAGGGATAAAATTTTGCTTCACTAGAAATGTGCCAGCAATATAAACATGATTTTGTGCATAAACATATGCCAACTTATTGAAGCATATTAACTATTAAGTATTATAAATTTTCAAAGTAACAAAATTATTTCGGATATCAGGTATAAATGTTTTTAATTCTTATTATCTCATTGTGTTAACTATCACAAGTTATTCATGTTCAAGTCTACTGGATCTTTTCACCAGTAATAAAGAATATAAAATCTAGGCAAACTGAATATGCTGATTTTTTATAAAATATACGATTATCTTGAAGTTGTTCTATTCAAGTTATTGCCTTCATAGGCTATATTTTTAGTTGGAAATACAGAGAAGGGTTCAGGAGTGTTGTGTATCAAAATAGCATATGGAAGTAGTTGGGATGAGTGATGCATGAGTGGAAGATGATGGCTGTGATTTCATCTAAGTTGTCTGATGAAAGTAAGAGGAGCAGAGATGACTCTGTTAACATATCTGATTTAAGGTTTCTACTCTACCATATAACTTGATAAATATGTTTACATTTTTGGCTGGTGTGCTACTCTTGAAACCCTTCCTTTGTGTGTGTGTGAGAGAGAGAGAGAGAGCCGAACCAAGAGGAGTGTACTTATTAAGATAGGAGTATCTTTAGATGTAGTGAGTGGAGATTTAAGCAACCATTTTTTTTAAATTTTTATGTTATATGGAACTCATGGACGAGTGCTGCAAGAACCATGAATTGATGGCTTGATAAATACATCCCGAATTTTTGGCTAGTGTGTCCTTTTTTAAGATAAGAGCATGAACTGAACTAAGAAGGTTGTGTTTATTAAAGATGGGAGTATCCATAGCAATGTAATGAGTGGAGACTTTTGAAGTTCCTCTTAAACTGAAAGTGCTACTCAAGTGTTTTTTTTTTTAATTTGCGATCTGCAGGACAAAGTTCATGGTTATATTTTCACATGTGATATTTGCTGGCTAAAGATTACATAAAAAATGAACAACCAAATGAAAAATGAAGTCTGAAACTGGACCTTGATCTTCAGCTTCTGATTTTCTTTTTCAGGAAATAAATTTGGTGTACATAATGACTACATGAAATATCATGTTTACTGTACTAACTTACACGGAGAAAAAGTTTTAATATGTAAAGACACTTAACATAATTTGGGCCTAAGCTACACCTGTGATGTTCTGTATGATACTCTTCAAAGTCATCTTTTTAGTAGTATTGCAGGGGTCTATCGAGATATATAGTATTTGTGTGTTGGATGTATGATTTTGTTACTTTCTCTTGTAGTTCATTAATGGGTTCAAGGAAAGCTTGTTGGAATTCTTGGTGCAATGTGCTTTTTTTCAAGAATAAAGTCATTTCATATGATACATCATTTCCTGTTGCTTATAGTTTGTTCTGAGTCTTTTTGCAATACCTTGTACTCTGTCAATTTGCAGAATATTGTAGCGCAGTTCTTGCAATCGGTACTAGCTGATGGAATTATCAAAGAATATCCTTATCCTGTAAATAGCTATGTAGAGCAATTGTCAAGTATTCCAGTTAATCATGCCAGTGTGGAATTGGGCAATAATCCTATATGCAGTCTGCAAGGTAGGACCTCCATGATGCACATGTTTATAATTAAAATCTATTAATTTATTTATCTTATTATTGGCTTTAGTATATTCTCACTTGGCTTGCATGACTCTTTTGGATAGTTTTTCACTGCTTGAAGGATGTGAATATGGTGGAAAGTCTACTGGTAACTTCTGAGGTTTTCCAATCAGATAACATTGTCGCGGAATTACATGATTCACTCCGCCCAGAGGCTTCAGATTGCACAATGCTCCTAGCACAACACATAGCAGTTGTTCACTTGAAATGCTTACCTCGTCTCCTTATGCTATGTAAAAAAATGCTTTGGCCTCCAATTTCTTTTGATGAACAGACGGAGGATGTAAATTTCAGCTTGATATTGTCTTTCAGTCAAAAATTTTTGAACTTAGTCCGAAATCTTGCCCGGGAAACCCCTCATGATGTTCGCGATGCTGAGTTGTTATGTGCAGTTGTGAGCTGTGCCGATACACTGCCAACCTTGTTTAGATCGAAGTTTGACTTTATTAACTATGACTTGGCGACTGCTGGAAATGAAATAGGGAGCCTCTTATTACAAATTTTGGAAGAATTTCTACAGTTTGTCCAACTTGTCTTCTATGATGGCAATATATTTCTAAATATCCAGACATGCATAGTTGCTTCCATGATGGACATTTTAGATTCCAAGGTCTGGAGATATGATGGTGCATGCTCTTCGCCAAGACCCCCATTAGTTTACTGCCCTCAAATTGTTCTCTTTGTGTTAAAGCTTCTCAAGGATGCTAAAAATTGGAAATCTCGAACTCATAACCTGAAGGAAGAGTCAGATTTATCTGATTATTTGTGTAAATCTGAGATAAATGTTCCAGTATGCCATGTTCGCTCTGAGCAGGTTTTCATGCTTAGAAAGTATACTTGGGAAGAGTATTTGTCATTGATATTTCCAAAGTCAGAACAATGGATAGATGGCTTAATACATCTAGCCTATTTCCTCCACTTGGAAGGGGTTAAATCAAGGTCAATGGCTGATAAATCACGTTTAAGTTGCGCAAAGCCTGCTATCGCATCGGATCAGGAGTGTGCTGTTAGTCATGAAGATGAAGCTATTTTTGGGGATCTTTTCTCTGAATCTAGCCGATCTGCAGCTACTGGTGATGGACTTGATCAGCCAGCTGCTGTGGCTACTGGTACGTCGAGCAGTCCCCACTTGCCTATCCAAGCAGCAACTGAATTGCTGAACTTTCTGAAGTTGTGTGTCTTTTCTCCAGAGTGGCATCATACTGTATATAAAGATGCTTGCAGAAAAGTTGATGCAGGTCATATAAATCAACTACTTTCCATTCTTAATTGCCAATCCTGTTTTTCTGGTGAAAGGAAATCTGAGAACGCCGCCTTGCATTCGCAGACAACTTTTCTGGATATCAATGATATCTGCTTTGAACTCTTGCGTGATCTTATAGTTCATCATGCTTTATCAACATCTCTTAAAGAACACCTTGTTGATCAAGTGCTGAAGGTTGAAAATGGAATGTATGTCTATAATCATTATACTCTTACTCTGCTAGCTCATGTTCTTATTTCCAGGGCAGATTTGGATGGGGGTCTGACAATTAAAATCTATGAGGAATATATTAATTTTGTTCTGGAGAAAGCAAGGACTATTTGTTGCAGATGTCCTGAGCCCAGTGATTTCTTCAGTACTCTCCCTTGTGCTTTTCACTTGGAAATTCTGCTGATGGCCTTCCATCTATCAAATGAAGCTGAAAAAATTACGCTGGCAAATTCTGTGCTTTCCTCGATCAAAACGATAGATGCTCATCCAGCTGGTTTTACTGCAAAGCAACTTTTTTGCTGGGCTCTACTAGTTTCACGGTTGCTTTTAGTGTTACGGCATATGGTAATGTACCCATCTACTTGCCCACCATGGTTGCTTTTGCGGTTGAGAACTAGATTGAGGGAAACTCCTCATAAAACATGTCATCCTTATTTATTAAATGACCAGTTGTCATCCTGGGCGTCAACTGTGGTAGAAAGCATTCTACGTGATTCTATCAAAGATGTTTCAGTTAGTTGCTTGCTTCCTCAGCTTATTGATGTTACCCCCCATCCTTCTGTAATATGCGGTGACAACTCTGCCTTCCAGCGATTAGCCTTGAACTGGGATGATTTGTTTACTACTTTTTCATGGATTCTTGGTTTCTGGAAAGGGAAAAAGGCTGAAGCAGTGGAACAGCTAATACTTGAAAGATATATCTTTTCGCTTTGCTTGGGTACTGTTTCTTGTATCTATTCTGGTTTGAGTTGCACACTTCTTGAGGGAAACGGTTGGCTGAATCTTGACTTTTCAGATATGGATTCATTCTTAAAATTTGCTCTTGTTGTGGTGAATGACAGTTCTGTGGTTTGCAAGGATGCTGATTTTTCAATTGTGGTTTTTAATCTGCTTCAGCAGTTACACTCTGAGCAATTACCAGATATGACTACACTACAAGGTTGGGATTTTCTGAGGAAGGGTGCATGGCTTTCCTTTGTTCTCTCTCTTATATATGCTGGTATTTGGAGATATTCTGTGAGATGTGCAGTTCCTGGAGTTGAGTCTTACTGGATCCAGGATGCCAAGGATGGTGAGTTTTTTAAACTGGGTGAAGGCATAATTCTGAACATAGTTCAGGGAAACAAAAGTGGAAGATTTTTGTATTTGCTAGTTTCTATTTTGAAAATGAACTTGCAAGTTCTTCAGGAAGCATTTGTTTCTATACTCAATCATGGTCACCATCTTTCAGATGGATTCTCTCCTCTTATATTGCTTAGACATACTGGGTTAGACAAATGCAAACAAGATATTCTGATTGAGAAGACTGGTTGCAATGTTATGCAGCTGGAAATGATATATGGCCTCTTGTTGAAGTTGGATGAAATTTCTTTGAAAGAGGATACAAGAAATACAAGTCATATTTTTTTGAGGTGCTTGTTTCATGGTTTTCCATCACATTCAGATTCTCGCAGTGGTGTTCTTCTTTCTTGCATTCTTACTATAAAAGAGGTTATTTGTGCTCTAGATGGGTATCTCAAAGTCAAAGATGCAGAAGGAAGAGTTCAGTTAGAGACTGAGGTCATTTGCCAGCTTCTTGATACAGTTATGGCGATAAAATCTGATAGGATTTTCCAATGCATCAATGAGAAATGTAAATCTATATATGCTAGTTTGGTTGTTCATCATAAAGAATTGGAAGACTACAGTGATTTGTTTGTCTTGAAGCAGTTGGAAGGTTTTTTGGCAGATGCTAGTTCTAGAGAGGTAGTTGATAGTGGTCTACTGGAAATACTAATTTCCAGTGTTGTTGATTTTATCGAATGCCTTCGAAAAGATGATTCCAAAGCAGAAATCTATAAATTTTATCTGGGTTCTAATAATGTGTCAGAGGAAGCCAAGGAAATTTTCAGTGGGCAATGTGGTAATCTGCTGGTTCTCATCAATGCATTGAATAAGTGCCATTCTGAGACAGTCAATATGAAGGTACTAAATTTATTTGTTGATCTTCTAGCTAGTGGACTTTGCCCTGGTCTCCATGAGAAACTACAGAAAACTTTTCTTGGGATGGACTTGTTTTGCCTATCACATTGGCTAGAAAATAGGCTCTTAGGATGCACAGTAGAGTCCACTGGGGGAAGCATTACTGCAAAAGGAGGTTCCACTGCACTCAGAGAGTCGACCATGGATTTTATTATGCGTCTTGTATCCCAACCATGTGAAATGTCTACAGAACTCCAGGGTCGACTAACTGAAGCCATGCTTATGTCGCTTGATTGTGCATTTATGTTGTGTGATATTCAAACTGCTAAAGCTTATTTCAATTTTGTACTTCAACTTTTAAATGGCGAGCCCTCAATGGAGCAACTTTTGGAAAAGACTGTAATGTTAATGGAGAAACTTGTTGATAGTGAGAATTTGCTACATGGACTGAAATTCCTATTTGGCTTTGTTGGGGCTGTATTGGGTGGTTTTGGAGCTAATAAGAATGCTTCAGATAAGCTCTCATCAAAACTTTGCTTGAGTAATAGTTTTGGGTCAGGATCTGAAGCATCCAAACCAGTTAACTCAAGAAAAAATTCGGAGAATTTGGTTCTACCAGCTAATCAGGAAGGTAGTTCTGCACAGATTGATTGTGATGCAACTTCTGCAGATGAAGATGAAGATGATGGCACATCTGATGGGGAGTTGGGTAGTGTGGACAAGGATGAAGAGGAGGATAGCAATAGTGAAAGGGCATTGGCCTCTAAAATATGCACATTTACATCTAGTGGCAGTAATTTCATGGAGCAACATTGGTATTTCTGCTATACTTGTGATTTAACTGTCTCTAAGGGCTGCTGTTCCATATGTGCCAAGGTTTGCCACCGAGGCCATCGTGTTGTCTATTCTCGATCAAGTCGATTCTTTTGTGATTGTGGGGCTGGGGGTGTCAGGGGAAGCAGTTGCCAGTGTTTGAAGCCTCGAAAATTTACTGGAAGCAACAATTTACCAGTTCACAATACCAATAATTTTCCGTCCTTTTTACCCTTCTCTGAAGATGGTGACCAGGCAGCAGACAGTGATTCGGATTTGGATGATGATGTTTGTGTGGATATGGGCAGTTGCTTCAAGTTATCAGTCCCCAGAGATGTACAAGATGGACTACCTGTTATACTTGAAAAACTTGATATGGAAGGTCGTTTGCTTGAACTATGTAACAGAATGCTTCCCACAGTAATCAACCGTAGAGAATCAAACCTTTTAAAAGATAAGAAGGTAATTCTGGGTGATGATAAGTTATTGTCCTGCAGTGTCGATCTTTTTCAACTGAAGAAGGCTTTCAAAAGTGGATCATTGGACCTGAAGATAAAGGCAGATTATCCAAACTCCAGGGAACTCAAATCACATCTGGCTAGTGGTTCTCTCACCAAATCCTTACTTAGTGTCAGTGCTCGAGGTAGGCTTGCTGCTGGTGAAGGAGATAAAGTTGCTATATTTGATGTTGGGCAACTAATTGGTCAACCTACTGTTGCGCCTGTGACAGCAGACAAGAGCAATGTTAAGCCACTATCTAAAAACATAGTCCGTTTTGAAATAGTCCATCTAGTTTTTAATCTTGTGATAGAAAATTATCTTGCTGTAGCTGGATATGAGGAATGCCAGGTCCTTACTGTGAATCCTCGTGGTGAAGTGACTGATCGTCTTGCAGTTGAACTTGCTCTGCAAGGTGCCTATATTCGTCGAGTGGAATGGGTACCAGGTTCTCAGGTTCAGCTCATGGTGGTCACCAACATGTTTGTCAAGATATATGACCTTTCACAGGATAACATTAGTCCCATGCACTACTTCACCCTGTCTAATGATTTGATTGTGGATGCCACACTTGTTCCAGCTTCGTCGGGGAAAGCCTTTCTCCTTGTTCTATCAGAAGCTGGGTCTCTATTCAGGCTAGAAGTATCAATGGAAGGTGATGTGGGGGCCAAAATATTAACAGACATTATCAGGGTTCAGGACAAGGATATTCAGCCCAAAGGCCTTTCATTGTATTTTTCTTCAACTTACAAACTGCTTTTCTTGTCATATCAAGATGGCACTACCTTGATGGGGCGCTTAGATGCTAATGCAACATCTCTTATTGAGGTATCTTATGTGTATGAAGATGATCAAGATGGTAAAATTAAGCCAGCTGGGTTGCATCATTGGAAAGAATTGCTTTCTGGTAGTGGGATTTTTGTTTGCCTCTCAAGTCTTAAATTAAATGCTGCACTTGCAGTATCTATGGGTCCTCGTGAGTTATTTGCACAGAATATGAGATATGGTGCAGGCTCATCTTTGCCTTTGGTTGGCATTGCTTCCTATAAACCTTTGTCCAAAGATAGAACTCACTGTCTTGTTTTACATGATGATGGAAGCCTTCAGATTTACTCACATATATCTACGGGAGTTGACACTGCAGCAAATTCGAGCATAGACCACAAAAAGAAGTTGGGATCCAGCATTTTGAGTAATAGGGCTTATGCTGGGTCAAACCCAGAATTCCCACTTGATTTTTTTGAAAAAACAATGTGCATCACAAGTGAAGTGAAGCTGAGTTGTGATGCTGTCAAAAATGGTGATTCTGAAGGTATCAAGCAAAGGTTATCATCAGATGATGGGTTTCTCGAGGGCACTAGTCTTTCAGGATTTAAGGTATGATGACTATTTCTTCCCAAGTGGTCCTCAAACATTTATATTTAGTCGTTTAGGCTATAATTGCTGTCTTGTGTCTCAGTGCATGTGTGCTGCTATATGGCTTTTGTTTGTTTTCTTTTGTATACTTATTGTTAACAAGAATAGTTATGGAGTTTTCACCTTTTGCATTTGCTTAGGTAACTGTATCAAATTCAAATCCTGATATTGTTATGGTTGGTTGTCGTATGCACGTGGGCAATACATCAGCAAGCCATATTCCTTCTGAGGTTACAATTTTTCAGAGAGTAGTTAAACTAGATGAAGGCATGCGATCATGGTATGACATTCCTTTTACAATTGCCGAGTCACTTCTGGCTGATGAAGAGTTTACAATCTCTGTGGGCAGAACCTTTGATGGTTCAACTTTGCCTAGGATAGACTCTTTGGAAGTTTATGGTCGTGCTAAGGATGAATTTGGTTGGAAAGAGAAAATGGATGCTGTGCTGGATATGGAATCCCATGTCCTTGGTGCGAATTCTGGTACTGGAGGTGCTGGAAAGAAGTTCCGTGCAATGCAAGCAGCTCCTATTCAGGAGCAAGTTTTGGCAGACGCTCTTAAGCTTCTTTCGAGGATTTATTCATTGTGCAGGTCACGTTATTCTACTGAAGTTGAGGATGCAATGATGGAGCTTAATAAGCTTAAATGCAGGGCATTGCTAGAAATCATATTTCAGAGTGACAGAGAACCTCTGCTTCAGTCTGTTGCATGTCATGTTCTTCAGGCAGTGTTCCCGAAGCGGGAGATCTACTATAATGTAGCTATCACTGGGATTATTCTCTTTTATTTTTTTTCCCTTTTCTTTTCTTTTTTACTTCCTGCTTAATTTTTATGTCTTTACCAGGTGAAGGATACCATGCGCCTCCTAGGAGTGGTAAAATCTCTTCCCATGCTCATTTCAAGAACAGGAGTTGGAGGTGCTGCATCTGCGTGGGTGATCAAGGAGTTCACAGCACAGATGCATGCAGTGTCAAAGATTGCAATTCATAGGAGGTCAAACATGGCCAGCTTTCTGGAAACTCACGGTATCTCAGAAACATTATGCAATTTTACCTGCATACACACTTATGCATCGACTATCTTGAATACTTAGAACTTCCAAGTGCCTCTTTATCAGTCTCTCCAAGATTCTGAAGTTCTGTCTGCACTTCTAAAAAAAATTGCCTCATCATTCATATTATGCCACTGTCTTTTGCTTTCAGAACTCGTGATACCCCTTCTCCCTCCACTTTCTCTAATGATTGATTGTAATGCAGCCTTCTAACAGTCTCCTTCTTCTTATGTTTTACCATGTGGATCACATCCAACTTCTAGTTTAATAATTGATCTTGGCATGTCTGATGCATGCGGGGAGAAGCATGTTGATTGACTGTTCTCTAAATCTTATCCAGGATTGATAAATGCAGTACACTGAAAGAAGATCGATGATTCCTCTACCAACTTTTGTTGGTAAACTTCTCCAGTTTATCTCTTGATTGGGGGGGGGGGGGGAGAGGAGAACTGAGATGGGTGTTTTAAGTTTTTTCTTTTTGAATAAAAACTTTATTAGAATGTCCTCGGTAAGGGGGCTGATGGTCAGATGAAATTTATAATATTTAGAGATATTAATATTATACAGATAGGCTTAGGAATCCATTTATTTATGTACTTAAAAATGCAAAGTCAAAATAGCTCTACATGGTGAAATATCTTGCACTAAATCTTTACTCTTGTCTTTTGCTTGCTCAATTTAAATCTCTCAATATGATGGTTCATAACATATTAAGAACAACCCCTTATATTATGAGCCATATTTAGGATCAAGTTGATAAAAACACATTGCTTGTGCATGCATAATGGAATTGTGGTGTCCTATTGATTACTATTACTCATCCACATGCGGATCTTCACTTTTGCTTTGTGCTTTCTTGATAGGCATGGCACTTGTGAAACTGGCAGAATTTATTTTTAATAAAGAAAACTGATCAAAAGATGTATTTGTACTTGCTTTCCCAAATCCATTTAAGCCTTCTTTCCCAAACCAATTGAATTGAAGTGCTTAAACACGTAGAGTGCTTTCTCAATGTGCATAGGCCTGACGAGTTGATTCTGGATTACAGTATTTGGATAATTGACTTGTTTAGGAAATGCCTTATAATATTTAAGGAAAGTAAGTTTAATGAATTAATAAATGTTTGTTTGGTAGAAATTTTTTGTATTAACATGTGATTTCAGTATTTCAATGTTCGGTACTATTTTGGACTTTGATCTGGAGTTTTCAATGTTCGGTACTATTTCAAAAGACAGTGTATGTCTTCTTTTAAAAACTTTAACTGTTCGGTTTATTTAATTTGTTAATCACATGTGACACAGTGTATGTTCTCTTATGTTTGCCTTTGTTTCAATTACCCTAGATATTTGGAGTCTATCATCATGGGTCTCAGCTATTGATGCTTTCAAAAGAGGGTATACTGAAAGTGACTTTCTTAACTGTTATATCTGAATCTATGTTGTATGATGTTTGCCTTGTTGTATCAATTGTAAATACATGTATCTTAATCTTTTCTAAGATCATGGTAATCAGCTATGTGTCAAAATCACATATTGACATGCTTGTCTTCTCTAACTGAACTTTAAGAGGCAATTAGCTGCTCGTTGGATTTACTTTTGTTGAGACATAGTGTGCAATTCATTTCATTGCATCTGGTATAGGATCTTGGGTTGTGGATGGGTTGATGCAAGTTTTATGGGGAATATTGGACTTGGAGCGACCAGAGACACAGACGATAAATAGCATCGTGATACCCTCTGTGGAACTGATTTATAGTTATGCTGAATGTCTGGCTTTACATGGAGCCGAAGCATCTGGACGCTCTGTTGCACCTGCTGTTGTATTACTAAAGAAGCTACTTTTTGCACCATATGAGGCAGTACAGACATCTAGCAGGTCAGTTTTGCAACTGAACTGGATCTACAAGTTTTCATGCATACTGTAAGCCCTGACTCGGGTGGTGATTTTTCTTTTGTTGATGCAGTTTGGCTATATCATCTAG
This sequence comes from Phoenix dactylifera, assembly GCF_009389715.1. Classification (NCBI taxonomy): domain Eukaryota; kingdom Viridiplantae; phylum Streptophyta; class Magnoliopsida; order Arecales; family Arecaceae; genus Phoenix; species Phoenix dactylifera. Next base: position 14,749,420 of record NC_052392.1, on the reverse strand, counting down.
ATTGCTTCAAGTGCCTTTTCCAAAGCAGACAATGCTAGCCACTGATGATGCTGCTGAGAATCCTATAACAGCACATGTTCCTTCCGATATGGGTGCAACCAGTGGTAATGCACAGGTCATGATTGAAGAAGATTCTGCTACATCATCAGTACAATATTGCTGCGATGGTTGCTCAACTGTTCCTATACTTCGCCGCCGATGGCATTGCAATGTATGCCCGGACTTCGATTTATGTGAGGCCTGCTATGAAGTGCTTGATGCAGATAGGCTTCCTCCACCGCATTCTAGAGATCACCCTATGTCAGCAATTCCTATTGAAATTGATTCCCTTGGAGGTGATGGCCATGAAATTCATTTCCCTATGGATGAGCTGAATGATGCAAGCTTAATGCAGGTTGCTACTGATATGAGCCTGCAGAATTCTCCATCCTCAATTCATGTCTTGGAAGCTACTGAGACTGGAGACTTCCCTGGCTCAGGAACTGACCAAAGGATAGTTTCAATCTCTGCATCAAAGCGTGCGGTGAACTCTTTTCTGCTGCATCATTTAATTGGTGAGCTTAAGGGATGGATGGAGACAACATCTGGTGTTCGAGCTATTCCTGTTATGCAGCTCTTTTATAGACTATCATCTGCAGTGGGTGGACCTTTCATGGATGGCTCTAAACCTGAAAACTTGGACCTGGAAAAATTTGTAAAATGGTTATTGGATGAGATAAACCTGAACAAACCATTTCCAGCCAAGACCCGTTCTTCTTTTGGAGAAGTTGCAATCCTTGTCTTCATGTTCTTTACTTTGATGCTTCGAAACTGGCACCATCCTGGCAGTGATGGTTCTCAGCCAAAATCAGGTGGCACTGCAGAAATACAAGACAAAGGTTTTGTTCAAGTTCCGCTATCAGCTTCAGCGGCTCCATCCCCCACTGATGACCTAGAAAAGAATGAGTTTGCCTCCCAGCATGTCCGAGCTTGTTCCCTCCTAAGACAACAAGCTTTTCTGAACTATCTAATGGACATATTGCAACAGCTTGTTCACATTTTCAAATCCTCATCAGCAAGTGTTGAAAGTGGTTTATCAGCTGGTTCTGGTTGTGGTTCACTTTTGACAGTTAGAAGAGACCTACCTGCTGGAAACTTCTCTCCTTTCTTTTCAGATTCTTATGCTAAAGCTCACCGCTCAGATATATTCATGGATTACCACAAGCTCTTGTTGGAGAACACTTTCCGGCTGGTGTATAGTTTGGTTCGCCCAGAAAAGCAGGACAAGTTGTTGGAAAAGGATAAAACATACAAGACATGTGTTGGTAAGGATCTGAAGCTGGATGGTTTTCAAGATGTTCTCTGCAGCTATATCAGCAACCCACAGACAACATTCATCCGAAGGTATGCTAGAAGGCTCTTCCTTCATCTGTGCGGTAGCAAGACTCATTACTACAGTGTCAGAGATTCGTGGCAGTTCTCAAGTGAAGTGAAGAAGCTACACAATCTTGTAAATAAATCTGGAGGTTTTCACAATCCTGTGCCATATGAAAAGAGTGTAAAACTTGTAAAGTGCTTGTCTGCAATTTCTGAAGTGGCTGGAGCCAGACCAAGGAATTGGCAAAAGTACTGCTTAAAGCACACGGACCTTTTGCCCTTTTTGATGAATGGGATATTTTACTTTGGTGAAGAATCTGTAATTCAGACTCTCAAGCTTTTGAATTTGGCCTTTTACACTGGAAAAGACATGGGTCATTCAACACAAAGACCAGAAGGTGGTGATGCAGGAGCTTCTAATAGAAATGGGCTGCAACCTGCAGATTCAAAGAAGAAGAGAAAAGGGGAAGAAGGAGATAGTGGTTCAGAGAAATCTTGCCTGGATATGGAGCAAGCTGTTGATATCTTCAGTGACAAGGATGGCTGTGTTCTAAGGCGTTTTGTCGATTCTTTCTTATTGGAATGGAATTCAGCAAGTGTGCGCCATGAAGCTAAGTGTGTACTATTTGGCATTTGGCATCATGGAAAACAGTCATTCAAGGAGGCCATGCTGTCTGCTCTCTTGCAGAAAGTGAAATCCTTACCTACGCATGGCCAGAACATTGTGGAATATACTGAGCTCATGACCTGGCTGTTAGGTAAGATACCTGATAGCGGGATGAAGCAACATGAGTCAGGGCTTGTGAGCAAATGCTTGACGCCTGATGTAATAACCTGCATATTTGAGACTCTTCATTCACAAAATGAGCTTTTGGCAAATCATCCAAATTCTCGCATATATAACACTTTAAGTGGTCTTGTAGAATTTGATGGTTACTATCTGGAAAATGAGCCCTGTGTGACTTGTAGCTGTCCAGAGGTGCCTTACACCAGGATGAAACTCGAAAGCTTGAAATCTGAGACAAAGTTTACTGACAACCGCATAATAGTAAAATGCACTGGAAGCTATACCATCCAGTCAGTTACAATGAATATTCATGATGCTCGTAAATCAAAAGCAGTAAAAATTCTGAACTTGTATTACAACAACAGGCCTGTAGTTGACTTGTCAGAGTTGAAGAATAATTGGTCGTTGTGGAAGCGTGCAAAGAGTTGTCATCTTGCTTTTAACCAGACAGAGCTGAAAGTTGAATTTGCCATTCCGATTACTGCATGCAATTTCATGATTGAGCTGGATTCCTTCTATGAAAATTTACAAGCTTCTTCTCTTGAGTCGTTGCAGTGCCCCCGGTGTAGCAGGTCCGTTACTGATAAGCATGGCATCTGTAGCAATTGCCATGAAAATGCATACCAGTGCAGACAGTGTCGAAATATTAATTATGAAAATCTGGATTCTTTTCTATGCAATGAGTGTGGATACAGCAAATATGGCCGTTTTGAGTTCAATTTCATGGCAAAGCCTAGTTTTTCGTTTGATAACATGGAAAATGATGAGGATATGAAGAAAGGATTGGCAGCGATTGAGTCAGAATCAGAAAATGCTCATAGGCGATATCAGCAACTGTTAGGATTCAAGAAGCCTCTGCTTAAACTTGTATCAAGCATAGGTGAACACGAAATTGATTCACAGCAGAAGGATACAGTTCAGCAAATGATGGTGTCTTTGCCTGGGCCTTCATTCAAGATAAATCGCAAAATTGCACTTCTTGGTGTGCTGTATGGTGAGAAATGTAAAGCAGCTTTTGAGTCTGTCAGTAAAAGTGTCCAGACATTGCAAGGACTTCGGCGGGTGCTGATGACTTATCTGCATCAAAAAAATTCTGATGGCGCAGTGGCTTCATCAGAATTTGCCGTTCCAAGATCACCAAATAATTGTTATGGCTGTGCTACTATGTTTGTCACACAATGTTTAGAATTGTTACAGGTGCTGTCAAAATATACACACTGTAAAAAACAACTTGTAGCTGCTGGCATCTTATCTGAGTTGTTTGAAAATAATATTCATCAGGGCCCTAAAACAGCTCGTCTTCAGGCGAGGGCTGTTCTTTGTGCTTTCTCTGAGGGCGATGCAGATGCAGTGGCTGAATTGAATACATTAGTACAGAAGAAAGTCATGTATTGCCTTGAACACCATCGTTCCATGGACATTGCACTCGCAACACGAGAAGAGCTATTGTTACTTTCGGAGACATGTGCTGTGGTCGATGAGTTGTGGGAAGCCAGGCTACGCGTTGCTTTTCAGCTGTTGTTCTCTTCTATCAAACTCGGAGCAAAGCACCCAGCCATTTCAGAGCACATCATTCTTCCTTGTTTGAGGATCATATCTCAAGCATGCACCCCTCCCAGATCTGATGCTGCAGATAAAGAACAAGGTGTTGGAAAATCTACTTCTGTATTGCAATCAAAGAATGACCATGGCATAAATCCATCCGTAACTTCAAATTGCCTTCCAAGTGCTAGTAAAACTCCAACAGAGATGACAGAAAAGCATTGGGATGGTAGTCGGAAGGGTCAGGACATTCCACTTTTGAGCTATACTGAGTGGGAAAAGGGCGCGTCATATCTTGATTTTGTTAGAAGGCAGTACAAAGTCTCACAGGCAGTTAAAGGTACTGCACAGAGGGCTCGCCATGATTCACAGAAATTTGACTATCTGGCACTAAAATATGCTCTTAAATGGAAACGTCGTGCTTGTAGAAAAACAGCTAAGAGTGACTTTTCTACATTTGCTTTGGGCTCCTGGGTCTCAGAGTTGATTTTAAGTGCTTGCTCACAGTCTATAAGATCAGAAGTATGCACTCTTATTATTTTGCTGTGCCCCCCAAATTCTTCTAGACGGTTCCAATTATTAAACTTACTCATGTCCCTGCTTCCGGCTTCACTATCTGTTGGTGAAAGTGCAGCAGAATATTTTGAATTATTCTTCAAGATGATAGATTCAGAAGCTGCACTTCTTTTCTTAACTGTGCGAGGATGCCTGACTGCTATATGTAGGCTGATAACACAAGAGGCGTGCAACTTAGAGTCACAAGAGAGAAGCCTCGGTATCGACATATCACAGGGATTTGTCCTTCATAAGCTTATCGAGCTCCTCAGCAAGTTTCTTGAGGTGCCCAATATTCGAATCAGGTAAGCATGTTCCTTTCTGTTGAAAACTTTTACTGCTGTCATTGATTCTTTTCCTCTATTTAAGTCTTCTTGGGCTTGGTGATAGATTCATGCGGGATGAATTGCTGTCTGAAGTGCTCGAGTCTCTTCTTGTCATTCGAGGTCTTGTAGTGCAGAAGACAAAACTAATAAGTGACTGTAATCGGCTTTTGAAAGAACTTCTAGATGGTCTTCTGCTGGAGAGCACAGAAAATAAGCGGCAATTCATTCGTGCTTGTATATCTGGTCTGCAGAATCATGGCAAGGAGAGAAAGGGACGGACCTCTCTGGTATGGAATTGCTCAGTGCAGATTTGTTTAAGATATTTATTGAGTGATCTTTTTTTGGGCGAGGTTTTTTGCTGTCAATCTCAATCATGTTATACAAGATTTTATCTTTCATTTCAATTCCCAGCACTAGTAATCCTTCCATTCATGCTGCTACATGGTGAATATTTTCACATAGTTCCATATTTTGGGGAGAAATATTCAATGTTTCCTTTTGTTTTTTCAAGCAATGGTTCTGGATGATGTATTCAGTCAAAATCTTACTTTGTTTAATTTTGACTGCAGTTTATTTTGGAACAACTCTGCAATATGATATGTCCATCAAAGCCGGAGCCTGTTTATCTTCTGATTCTCAACAAGGCACACACTCAGGAAGAGTTTATCAGGGGTTCCATGACGAAAAATCCCTATTCCAGTAGTGAGATTGGTCCACTGATGCGAGATGTTAAAAATAAGATTTGTCATCAGTTGGACTTGTTAGGTCTTTTAGAAGATGATTATGGCATGGAGTTACTAGTTGCTGGCAATATAATTTCTCTTGACCTAAGCATCTCTCAAGTATACGAGCAAGTATGGAAGAAATATCATAGTCAAACTCAGAATTCTGTGTCCACTGCTGGTGCACCATCTTCTGCCGGTTCGACATCAATCAGAGATTACCCACCAATGACTGTAACCTACCGACTCCAGGTTGATTATGGGATCGGAAAGTTTGCTTCTTTAACATTATTGCTGTTTATATTCAATAGAGCAATAGCTCCATATGTGGTGCAATTAAATCTCACTTTTCATAAGAAGTATAGAATAATGGTTTTCATCTGTTCTCAAAGACTTGATTTTAGATATGTAAATATTTCTTTTGTTCCAGCACTCTGTGCATTATATAGTTTCCATATGCCACGTATTAATTGATACTTTGCTTGCATATGTAAACATACATTCATTTTCCTGTATATTCATATCTCTATATTATTTGCATAAATGTTTTTGTATGCTCAGTGGTATACATGCATAAGCAACTCAAGGTGCATACACATTTTGTCTCACTTAGTTTGCTCTCTCTCTCTCTGTATGTGTGTGTGCATGAACATTCACCTGCCCACCCGTAGCTGTCCCTGTTGTATATGTGTTTTGGTCAGCTAGTCCTAGTCTTTTATAGCTATGCTAGCTTGTTGTGACGCTCGAACATGTTCTTATTTTGACAGGGGTTAGATGGTGAAGCTACTGAGCCAATGATCAAGGAGCTGGAAGAGGAAAGGGAGGAATCACAAGATCCTGAAGTCGAGTTTGCAATAGCGGGCGCTGTCCGGGAATGTGGAGGTCTTGAAGTTATTTTAAGCATGATTCAGGTATGTGCTATATTATTATTGTTTCAAGATTAAAGAATTGCCTTTATGCTTATTTTCAAGGGGACCTGCCTCAGTTTTTAATTTTATGAAGTTCATAATGCTACTTTAGATATGTTTGTTGAGCATCTTTCGTGGAGAACTCAAGAGTTATGACAGTGAAATACTTCACATTAAGGTCTGTGGTACCGACCTATACCAGCCTGTATTGACCATACTATACCGTATGGTTAAGGTACCGGTATGGTACCAAGGTTTGGTTTGGTATATGAATCGAACTAGTCCATGCTGGTCCAAACTGAGTAGAATTGTCCTATGTCGCTTGGTACCGCTCAAAACTGGGGTGCGTACTGTACTGTACCGACCCATATTGCCCAATATCTGGAAGTATTGTGATAAAAGGTGAGAAAAAAAAGGGGGTTGGAGCCTCAATGTAGGTGCATATCGTACCGTACCGACTGAACCTACCGGTATAGAAACCGGCACTGAGATTGCGGTCCTTGCTTCACAATATATTCTAGGCCTTAGCTCTTCTTTATTCTTCGATTTGTATTTGGTGCTGAAAATGTTCTATTGTGCTACCAGTTTATCACATGTTTTATTTAGATGATTTGTTGAGTTTTCTGCTCTTAACTTCATATTTTTTGCAGCGATTACGTGATGATGAGCTGAAGTCAAACCAAGAAGAGTTGGGCTCGGTACTTAACCTTCTCATGTATTGCTGCAAGATACGAGAGAATAGACGAGCCTTACTACAATTAGGAGCTTTAGGGCTGCTGCTTGAGACAGCAAGACGTGCCTTCACAATAGATGCCATGGAACCAGCTGAAGGCATTCTTTTGATTGTTGAAAGCCTTACTATGGAAGCTAATGAGAGTGACATTGGCATTACTCAAAGTGTACTCACAATTTCTAGTGAAGAAAGTGGTGCTGGTGGACAGGCTAAGAAGATAGTTCTCATGTTCCTAGAAAGGCTATGCCATCCCTTAGGTGCCAAGAAGTCAAATAAGCAGCAGCGGAATAATGAGATGGTGGCAAGGATATTGCCATACTTGACTTACGGGGAACCAGCAGCTATGGAAGCACTTATTCAGCATTTTGAACCTTACTTGCAAGACTGGGGTGAATTCGATCAACTTCAAAAACAGCATCAGGATAATCCCAAGAATGAAATCGTGGCTCAACAAGCAGATAAGCAAAGATCTGCTTTGGAGAATTTTGTTCGAGTATCAGAGTCACTAAAGACAAGTTCATGTGGGGAGAGGCTGAAGGATATGATTCTTGATAGGGGAATCACCAAGGCTGCAGTGAGGCACCTGAGAGAGAGTTTCTCGGTTGCTGGGCAGGCTGGGTTCAAGTCAAGTGCAGAATGGGCAACTGGTTTAAAACTACCATCAGTTCCATTGATCTTGTCGATGCTGAGGGGACTTTCAAAGGGCCATTTGCCTATACAAACATGCATTGATGAGGAAGGAATCTTACCCCTTCTTCATGCTTTGGAGGGTGTGTCAGGAGAAAATGAGATAGGTGCAAGAGCAGAGAACCTGTTGGACACACTGGCTGACAAGGAGAGTAATGGGGATGGTTTCCTTGGGGAGAAAATATCCAAGTTGCGACATGCTACTAGGGATGAGATGCGCCGTCGTGCTCTGAGGAAAAGAGAAGAGTTACTGCAGGTAAATTTTTATTATTTTACCCCTTCTATAAAGTGTTTTCCTGATGGTAAGTAACTTGCAATATTGTATAATTGCGTGATTTTTTAGTATTTAGATAATGTGATAGGAAATAATATATAGTTTTAAGTGTGATAATGCAATATGCATTAGAGTGAAGATTTATCTCATATAAGTGAGAAAGAAAATGGTATAGTCTACCAAAAAAAATGGGTACACAAGTTGGTGGAAGGGTGGAGCAATTATGTGTTGCAATGCTGGTTCCATTCTTATTTTTCAAGTTTTTCTGTGTTTCTTTGAAAACCAATCACCTTTAAATGCCATAGTAGTATAATATTTTATAGCAGGAAAGAAGCTTGTTGCAACAACTGTTGTTCTCCATAAATTGAAACTTTGCTCCCTTTTGAAGTTAAATAGTTGCGCTTTGTTGGTTTGGCTATCTTGAAAATGGCAATGCAATTTATACTTACCGGGAATTCAGTTTTTGTTTTCTCCCCCCTGCTGAGGAAATGGGATGCCATGTTATACCTTTTTTTTCCCAATTCAATTTGATAACTGTTGGATGCAAATCATAATTAGTATGGATGATTTATAAGAAAAGGGCAGTTGTTTGGTAAATTATATTTTCATTTTTTGATTAAATCTTCTAAGATTTTGTTTTAGCTGGGACAACACCTGGAATATCCATTTTTACCACCACAAATAATTGATTACTCAAGGGTATACTGATTGGAGTCTTAATCATGCTAGCATAAGTTATTCCTACCACAAATGCAAGTTATATAATTAATGCAATGGGTCCTTCTAATTAATTCTGTGCATAAAGTCAGTCTGTTTTCTGTGTTCTGCTTCTCTTGTAGGGTCTTGGAATGCGACAAGAATTTGCTTCAGATGGTGGTGAGCGTATTGTTGTTGCCCAACCTGCCATTGAAGGTTTGGAAGATGTAGAAGAAGAGGAAGATGGGCTGGCTTGCATGGTATGCCGAGAGGGGTATACTCTGAGGCCCAATGACATGTTAGGTGTCTACTCTTATAGCAAGCGGGTGAATCTAGGTCCAACAAATTCAGGAAGTGTCCGCGGGGACTGTGTTTACACAACTGTCAGTCATTTTAACATCATACATTTCCAGTGCCATCAGGAGGCCAAACGAGCAGATGCTGCACTGAAAAATCCCAAAAAGGAATGGGAAGGAGCTACATTGAGGAATAATGAAACCTTGTGTAATTGCATCTTCCCCTTGAGGGGCCCATCTGTTCCTCTTGCACAATACGTTCGCTGTGTCGATCAGTACTGGGACAACCTGAATGCCCTTGGTCGTGCTGACGGCAGCCGACTCCGACTACTGACTTATGACATTGTCTTGGTATGACAATTTCTCTGTTCTTTCATTTTATTGTGTTTTGCAACCTGGCTTTGAGAGATGTCAAATTGGTCTATAATGTGTAGTTAGGTCACCCATCATTTTATGGATAGTTGTTCACAATTTGATGAAAAGCAGAAGATATCACTGGTTGTGAGTGCCATAACAAACAAATGGTTGAATTGTAGATGATGCATTACTACCCCTAGATCTAAACTTGATGCACTACTACCCCTAGATCTAAACTTGATACCAGTCTCAGTGATTGCTCTTTATTTGCTCTCTCTACAGACACACAGAGACACGCACACAGACAGACACGCTCACTCTCTCACACACACATACACAGAGCTCTCCCTGTTGAAGCAAGCCAGTTGATGCAGCTTGCTTCTTGAATTGTGGAAACATAAATGAGATTGCTCAAGCTATATGTGGTTGGCATAATTCATGTCTAGGCTTCTATTAGATAATTTCAAACATGTAATTAGGAGGGTAGGACTTTAGCTACTGCTTGTGTTGCACCATACATTTCTCATGACATGTCATTAAGGCCAGAATTAATGACATCAAGAGTCCATCGCTGGTCGAGATCTTATTGCTGTTTTGCTCATTGTAATGATTGTTATTACTTTTCCAGTTTTCAATATTTTACTTACACTTCAATGTCATTATTATTGATATTGTTATTGTCATCATAGCTGAACTCATTTAGTAAATGTTTGTTGCCGACAAAGTCTCTCTCTCTCTTTTGCAAGTTGGACTTTCTTTGGTGTGTCTATAAAGATATGTTTGATTGGACGCTTACCCTGCTATTAATAATGCTTGTTGGATCATGCAATTTGTTTTCCAGCTATGAAAACCAACTGTTTGGCCTTCATCATATGACACATTACCAATATAGAGGTGCACGCCCTGAAATGTTCCTATAGGCATGTTAGATCTCAATATGATACTTGAATGTTCTGAACTAAGCAGTTGATAGATTTGAATGTCATGAGTGCACTTATGCAGTCGGAATGTCTTATGGTGATCATTTCTCATGGAGAAACAAATGCATATGGTGGCTAAACTATCTTTTATGTGCTAATATATTGCTTCATGCAGATGTTAGCTCGGTTTGCAACGCGTGCTTCTTTCAGCACAGACTGCAAAGGTGGGGGGAGGGAGAGCAACTTCCGCTTCCTCCCTTTCATGATCCAGATGGCTTCTTTCCTACTCGACCAAGGAAGCCCGAACCAACAGCAGCGCCGAGCCATGGCAAAGTCAGTAGCTGCATACTTATCTAATGCTTCTCCCGCTTATGATTCTCCCAGTAGGCTTTCATCCTCTCTTCCCGGGGCTCGTTCTGCTGGCTCTGAGGAGACTGTCCAGTTCATGATGGTTAATTCTCTCCTCTCCGAGTCATATGAGGACTGGTTGCAGCACCGCCCTACTTTCTTGCAGAGGGGCATATACCATGCCTTTATGCAGCACAAGCATGGCCGGTCGACCCTCCGATTGTCCTCAGAATCATCTGCTAGTGCTGTCAAATCAGATGAAGGATCCTCGACAGATCTTAATGACAACAAGAAACTCTTCGCCATCGTCCAGCCAATGCTTGTTTACACTGGTTTGATTGAGCAGCTGCAGCGATTTTTCAAGGTAAACAAGGCATCGAGTGGGGCAAGTTCAAAGGGGTCATCAGGAGGAGATGAAGGGGGCAGCGGGAGTGGTTTGGAGAGGTGGGAGATTGTGATGAAGGAGAGGCTGGTGAACATGAAGGAAATGGTGGGATTCTCGAAGGAGATGCTCTCATGGCTTGAGGACATGACTTCAGCTGCCGATCTGCAGGAGGCATTCGATGTTATGGGGGTGTTGGGAGATGCCCTGTCAGGCGGGTTTTCCCGGTGCGAGGACTTTGTTCATGCAGCAGTTCTTGCTGGGAAAAGCTGAGGATGGACGATGGTGATGCAATGTTCGAAATCATTATCCTCTGTTGCCTGATGATGCTCATATGCTGTGAAGGCATGAACAGATGCCTTGTAACATGTGCTGAATGAAAATCTTTTGATCGCTAGTAAAATCTCTTTTCCTTTTCACTCCATGAGCAATTGATCCGTACCGGCAGATCGTCCGAGTTTTGTTTTGGATTTTCTTCAAAATGTTTCACTTGTGTGCTCTGCGAGATTATTCTATTTGTGGAATGTACGAGGTCTTAATAACAAGTTCTCCGGCCGGCAGGTGCAAAGCTTAGCCGGCTTGGAGGATGTACGGGGTCCATGTTTTCTCCAATATGTTGGATGTGAAAGGAGTTTAGGTACCATGAACTGGGACAAAGAAAAGAAGGGTGCCAGGTAGCAAAAATGAAAATAGCGATGATACTGCAGAAATCCATTATTTGAAAACTTGCTCGTGTATTATAATATATGCGGGACCGTTCCGCTGAGATCGATTTTATTGGGCAGAATTTGAGTGTCAAATGTTATATATACATATGTTGCTGGAAATTGGATCCGGAGGCGGCCGTCGGCTGAGAAGGAGGAGCTCCGGTGTGGGATAGGGGGTGGCGGTCCGTCGGCGGGCGGCGTCCTCTGGGAGATCTGCAAAAAGCCGGTGGTTGGGGTTCGGCGTCTTCTGGGGGATCTGCAAAAAGCCGGTGGTTGGGGTTTCTGGCGTCGGCCTTCCGATGCCTAAGTCAGAGGGAGCAAATGTATGGGGGAAGAGGAAGAATATCTTTCGAGTTTCAGAGTCCAACCCTCTCTAAGATGGAGGGGTTCCTCTTTTATAGAGGGGTACATAATTATCTGTGATGTGACGGGGCGAACGGGTTACCGTCATGATTGAGCATGTCGTATGAATTAATGCACGAACGTGTGAATTAATGCATTGCCGTAAGAGATCAGGCCGGAGCCAATGAGTCGTCGTGGTTGATCGGATATAGTCGAGCGGGTCAGCTGTTTGCCATGGAGGGCTTGAGATTTGTAGATAGCATGCGCATTAATTGTTGAGTGAGCCGGAGATCAGCAGAGGCCATGCGTATTGATTGTTGAGTGAGTCGGAGATCAGCAGAGGTCATGCGCATTGATTGTTGACAGCGGTAGTAGGGCGTGGTCCCTGGTCGACCTGCAGAAGGATGTGATCGCGGCGGGTGGATGGTGAGACCGGGTTTTCGAGGTCGAGAATGTTGAGGTCGGGTGCCCGGGTCGGACGTCTCGAGGTTGAGCGCCTGGTCGGGCGCCAGGTCGGGAGCTCTGAGGTCGGGCGCCTCTGAAGCCGGGCGCCTCCAGGTCGAGCGTCTCTGAAGCCGGGCGTCTTCAGGTCACGTGCCAGCAACGCATTGATGTGCTTCGGAGCAATTTATTTTTCCCCAACACTACCCCGGCTTCCAAGTTCGAGCTGGGAAGTAGTTGCCTTTATTGTATTGGTGGGGGCCAGGGAACCTTAAATTATTCCGGCATTCCGCGCGCTTTGGGGCACCTTTAATGAGAGGAGATGGGGCGACGCCCTTTCGCCCTTCGAGGCCGCCTCGCGTGGTGGGCTCATGATGGGGCTCCGGGATCCGATGGGACGCTGCTTTGATTCTGTATTCGAAGCATCGATCCAGATTAAATATGTCGTTTCGGTTTTTGGAGTCGACATGTGGCACGATCTGGATAGAAGGCGGGATCCAGTCCCGCCGATCTGGACCGTCGGGAGGGTCTATATAAACCCCTTGGCTTAGCCCTAGAAAGGTCTTGCTTGGCCGTTTGTTGTTGCTGCTCCCCTTCTTCCTCCGTTTCTTTTCTTCTTTCTCAGCAGTAACCGAGCCTTCCCGACGGTGCCCTGAGGCGATTTCTGGCGACTCCTCCGTAGGTCATTTTCCCACGTTGGCTCGGAGATTCCCCTTCTTCTTCTTCTTCTTTTTTCTCCTTCATCCTTTGTTTTCTTCTCCGCCTTTCTTTTTGAAATGGGTCGTGGTCCGAATGAGGTCGAGTCTAGCTTGACTGAGGAGGAACTAGAGCTGGTCCGTTCCCGGTTCTTTTTCCGGCACGGGTTTTATCTTGAGCCTATAGGGTTGGAGGACCGGGTGACGAGGCCTCCTCCAGATCGGATCGGAGTGTACGTTGAGATGCTCTGGGCCGGCCTGCGATTTCCTCTTCACGAGTTCGTGAACAAGTTGCTGGTGGAGTACCAGCTCGTCCCAGCACAACTCACTCCGAACTCATGGAGGACCATCATCGGGTTCATATCCCTTTGCCTTGCGCACGGGATACCGACCCTGATAGGTGTTTTCCGCCAGTGTTTCTTATTGAAGTCGAACCCAGCGAACGGGGAGTGGCTTTACTTTGCTTTTCGGAGCGGTATGTCATTCTTCCGAAGTGCCCCTTCCTCTATTCATGAGTGAAAGGGGAGGTTTTTCTTCCTCTCCTCCGAGCTTTCGTGGGGATTTGACCCGAGATGGGGGCATCCCCGGCTGAAGGCCCTCAACCGGCTCACCGAGCTCTCGGCGGACGAGCAGAGGGCATTTGATGCTCTACGCGGCCTCGGGGGCGATATCCTTCTGACCGGCCTCCTGAGCGAGGAGGCTTTGGTGAACGTCGGCTTGAGCTCGGCGCACCCCGAGGGTAAGAGCCTGCTCCTTCTTCATTTTGCTATTTTTTGTCTTATTTGCTTCTTTCTTTTTTTTTAGCGTTGATCTAACACTTAGAAATTTTTCTTCTTTTCAGACGTTCCCAACATGGTGACGAGCAACACCGCGCTTTTCTCCCGACTTAAGAGGAGGGTGGAGCGGGGCTCTTCCCGAGCCCAGGAAGAAGACCAGGTCGGCCTCAACTTCTGGTCCTGCCGAGGCGAGGGGCTCTGGGGACGGAATATCCGGATCTGTCCGGGAAGTCCCAGTCCCCGAGCACGCGAGCTCGGGTTCCGGGGGGGCGTCGGACTCGGCGCCACCAGCTTGCCCCGCCCCTATCTCTCAATGGGCAGGCCGACCAGTCGTCCGTCTGCGGCGCTCGGGCCCCGAGCCGAGCAGAGGCCTCGGGGTCCCGAGCACGTCCCGCCCCGCCGTTGTGAACCCGGGCGGGCCGAGTTCGTCGGGGGTCGGAGGTCGCTCCGGGAGGGGATCTGGCAACCCGGAGTCTCCCATTCGTCATGGCAGTTCGGTCCTCCACGATAGCGATGTCACGCACGAGGTATTTCGTCGTGCATTACTCCCAGCTGATCGGGCCGAGTTCGAAGCCATCAAGCTCGGGGATATTGTCGATCAGACATACTATAATGTTGTCCGGGTAAGTCGCCTTCTCATTTTTTGCTATGGTTATCGGCATTTTCTCCACTTTTACTTATCGTTGCTTTTCCTGCAGCATCTCCACGAGATCAATACACTGGTATTCATAGCCTCGGGATGCCAGAATGAGGCTCGGCGATTCCAAAGGCAGCTGGAGATGGCCGAGAAGAGGCTCGCCGACTCTGAGACCGCGTGGGCGGAGGCCATCGCGCGGATGGAGGCTGCCGAGGCCGAGCGGCGATCGGCAGTCGATCAAATCGAGGAGGAGAGGGCTGCACACACTTTGGCGCGGTCAGAGTAGCGTGCCTTTGAGGCGCGTCTGGCCAAGGCTCGTGCCGAGGCCGCCAGCCACAAATACGAGGGCGAGGTTCTCCGCCTAAAAGTCGAGCAGCTCGAGGCTCGAGAGAAGAGGGCGCTGGAGAAGGCTCAGAATGCAGTGGAACTCTTCAAGGAGTCGGAGGAGTTCCGCGACATGTTGGAGGAGGCCGTGGATGGGTTTCTTCGCGGCTTCGAAAATTTTTGAAGGCAGATGCACAGGTTCTGTCTCCAGCTCGACCTCGGGGGTATTCGGCCTAGATCGGGGATCGGCGAAGAGAGCAAGTTCGATCTTCCCGCAACCCTTGAGGCCGAGGAGGAGGTCGCCGAGGCCGAGATTGATGCGGCCGAGCAAGCGGCCCAAGAGACTCCCCTTGGGGAAGTTGCCGAGTGCGTTCCCGAGGCCACTGGCGAAGCCCCATCTGAGGCCGCTGCGGAGTGTCCCGAGCCAATTCCTGCCGAGGACCCTCGAGTGATCATCGTGGATGACCCTGAGGTCGATGCTGATGCAGCTGCTGCTCCCTAGGACTTAGCCTTCTCTTTTTGTTTTCCCTTTTTGTAAGCGAGTTCGGCCCTTGAATACGGCCGAACCTCAATTTTGTACTCGGCCTTTAGGCCTTTATTAATGAAGAACTTTCTTTTTCTAAATTTGTGCTTGTCTCTTCTTTGCATAGTAGGTAAACTTTTACCTTGGCTGCTTAAGTTGAATTTCCCTCCCACGAATTTCTCCAAGTCTTCAAGCTCGGCTAAATTCATAGACTTAGATTCTGGTAGCATTCGCTAAATTGTCAGGCTTAGCTCTGATAGGGATCGCGTTAAGGCTCCGGGTTTAGACTTTAGGAAAACTCGCTAAATCTTTGAGCTTGGGCTCCGAAGAAGTTCCACTAAGCCTTTAGGTTTACCCTTTGGAAAATTTGGCCAAATTCTCGGGCTCGGCTTCCAGGATAAGCTTGCCAAAGCTTTAAGGTCGGGCTCCGAAGAGATCCTGCTAGGTATTTAGATTTACCTTCTAGAAAATTTGGCCAAGTCGTAGGGCTCGGCTTCCAGAACAAGCTTGCCAAAGCTTTAGGGTCGGGCCCCGAAGAGATCGTAGACCGAGGTCGGGCTACCGTTGGGGCTTTCGTGCCTTTTGATCTCTAACTCGGTCAGAGTGTCAGCAAGTAGAATCGGAACTTACGATGAGTGACTTGGCACCTCCGGGCTCGGCCAAAGTATCATCGGGCAGAGCTCGAGGTCGTCGTTACAGGCCGTCTCGGCTTAAATCGACGTTTGGACTCGGCCGGGCCCTCATTCAGAGGGGCCCGGAACAAGTGAAGATTGAACTGGAGATTGGTAGTGAGGAGGGTACGCACGGGGTTAAAGGAACCTCGACTTATGGTTGATTCAGGAGAGCATCCCGACCTTGGTCGGGGGGTTCCGAGCTTAGTCGGGGTTTTGCCGACCGTCTTGTAATATAAGAAAATAAATGCGATGACATAGGTGTTGGGTAGGGTTATACCTCTTGCACCATCGGAGCCGGGCATCTCAAATAGAGGTAAGTGACTCCGCTCTGTGATTGGCCTTTAGGGGCGTTCCTCGGCCTGTAGTCCGCTTCCGCAGGTGGTGTTATCTGTTGTAGGGATGGCGCTTTGGTCGGAGTCTTGCGCAACAGCATAGCTCGCACCGGCCGAGCAGGGGAGAATGCTGCGTTCCCTACGAGGTATTGTCTTCTTTAGGCACGCCTGCACGCCAGGGGGTCCACGTAGATACTACCCCGTTGTTGAAGGCCTCGGGGGTCCGCAAAGGTACTACCTCGTTGTCGAAGACCTCCGAGGTCCGTAAAGGTACTACCCCGTTATCGAAGGCCTCGGAGGTCCGCGAAGGTACTATCCCGTTGTTGAAGGCCTCGGAGGTCCGCGAAGGTACTACCCGTTGTTGAATGTCTTCCCGAGGTCGAGGAAGCTTGGGCTCACTGTCGACTCAGCGGCGCATCCCAACCTTAGTCGGGGTATCGAGCACGAGGTCGAGGAAGCTTGGGCTCGCCGTCGACCTGGTGACGCTTCCCAAGGTTGAGGGAGCTTGGGCTCACTGTTGAATAACGGCGCATCCCGACTTTAGTCGAGGAATTGAGCACGAGGTCGAGGGAGCTTGGGCTCGCTGTCGATCTGGTGACGCTTTCTAAGGTCGAGGGAGCTTGGGCTCACTGTCGAACAACGGGGCATTCCGATCTTGGTCGGGGTCTTTGAGGGAGATCGAGACCGAGCTCGACGTCGACGTGGCGAGGCGTTCCAGACTTGGCTGGAGCATCCGAACTTGGTCGGGCATCCGAGCTTGGTCAGGCATCCGAGCTTGGTCGGGTTTTCTGAAGATCACAAGTGTCCCAATATCAGGAGGAGCACAGAATAATTAAAGGAGAACTGTGAATGAATTAACATGAGAAGGGGACGAGAATCGTATTCCCAATCATCGAAGACCCCTGAAGGGTTTACTGGTAGTACATCCGAAGATTTTCGGAATTCCAGCTTCGTGGAATGAGGGTCCCCTGAAGAGATTTCAACTTGTATACTCCGGGCCGCTGGACTCGCGCGATCCGGTAGGTCCTTCCCAGTTCGGGGCAAGCTTCTCCTGCTCGGTGGGCTGAGAAACTTCTGCTCTCCTGAGGACAAGATCTCCTGCCTTGAAAAGCTTGGCCTTCACTCTGGAGTTGTAGTACTGCACCGTCTTTCGTTGATATCTTACCATACGAACTCGGATTGCCTCCCTGGTCTCCTCGATGAGGTCCAGGTTGCCCCTGAGTCAGGAGGAGTTGGAGGTTGTGTCGTAATGTTCCACTCTTGGTGAGAGGAGTCCAACTTCTAGAGGGATGACAGCTTCCGTTCCGTATGCCAGGTTGAAGGGGGTCTCGCCGGTAGGAAGTCGGAATGTGGTTCTGTAGGCCCAGAGGATATTGTAGAGGTCTTCGACCTATTGCCCCTTGGACCGGTCGAGCCTAGCCTTGAGCCCCTAGAGGATGGTGCGATTTATTACCTTGGTTTCTCCGTTCGTCTGTGGATGGGCTATCAAGGTGAAGCGGTGATCGATGCCGAGCTCGGAGCAGAATTCTCTGAAATGGATGTTGTCGAACTGACGGCCGTTATCAGATATAAGGATGCTGGGGAGTCCAAATCTGCAGATTATTGACTTCCAAACAAAATCCCGCATCTTCTGCTCGGAGATCCGGGCTACTGGTTCGGCTTCGACCCATTTGGTAAAGCAGTCGATGGAAACGACCAGAAATTTTCTCTGCCTGGTAGCCAAGGGGAATGGCTTCAGGATGTCAATCCCCCTTTGGGCGAATGGCCAGGGGGCGCCGATCGAGGTCAGCGGGGCCGAAGGTCGGTGCTGGATGTTGGCGTTCCGTTGGCATCGATCACACCTTCGGACGAAGTCGTTGCATCCTTTTGAAGTTTGGGCCAGTGCTCAGCCTTCCAGATGGTTTCCGCATATCCCTTCATTAACCTCTCGCATAGCATAGTCCACCTCTGACGGGCGGAGACATCTGAGGAGGGGAGAGGTGAAAGATTTTTAGTAAAGTTTGCCTTTATATAATATGTATTAGGAGGCTAGACGCTTGATTCGGCGAGCCTCGAGCTCATCGTTGGGGAGAGCCTCAATTTGTAGATAGTTGACGAGCTCGTCCATCCAGCTTGGCTCGATGTCGACGCAGAGGGTTGGCTCAGGCTCCTCTGTACCAGGCGTTTGGAGATATTCGAGCATTGTTGCCTTAGGAAGCTCGCTTATGCGGAAAGTCGCCAGCTTCGATAGTTGGTTTGCCCTTAGGTTCTCCGTTCTGGGAGTGTGCTGGATATTGAAGGAGCCTAAGGTGGACGTGAGGTCTCGCACCTTTTAGAGATATCTTTGCATCGACGGCTCTCTTACTTCAAAGTCTTCCAGAATCTGGCCTACGACCTGTTGGGAGTCACTGAAATCCTTCAGGTCCTCTGCTTTCAGCTCCTTTGCCAATTTGAGCCCGGCGACGAGCGCCTCGTACTCCGCCTCATTGTTCGAGGCTGGGAACTCGAGGCGTAGGGCCTGCTCCGCAACTACCCCATCTGGGCTTGTAAGGATAAGACCTGCTCCGCTACCCTCCGAGGTCGAGGAGCCGTCCACATATACGACCCATGACTGCCTCGGGGTCTCCTCCATTGGCATGAGTGGGAGCTCGGGATCGTCCGGCAAAGTGCACTCCATGATGAAATCGGCGAGCGCTTGGGCTTTGATCGCCGGCCTCGGACGGTATTCGAGGTCGAACTCCCCGAGCTCGACTGCCCACTTGGCAATTCTCTCGGCGCGATCCGAGCGTTGCAGAATCTGCTTCATAAGCTGGTCGGTCAGTATGACCACAGTGTGGGCCTGGAAGTAGGGCCGGAGCCTCCAAGCCGAGATGACCAGGGCAGAAATTGTTTTCTCCAGTTTAGAATATCGGGTCTCGGCATCCTTCAGGACCCGGCTGGCATAATATACTGGTCTTTGAAGCTTGTTCTCTTCTCGGACCAGGACTGAGCTTACCGCAACCGGGGAGACGGCCAGGTACAAATAGAGGAGCTCATCCTGCTGAGGTTTTGTGAGTAATGGAGGGGAAGCAAGGAGGTGCCTAAGCTCTTCAAAAGCTTGCTGACATTCCTCCGACCACAAGAAGTTCTTCGGTCGCTTGAGGATTGTGAAGAATGGGAGGCAACGCTCGGCCGACCTAAAAACAAACCTTCCCAGAGCTGCGACCAGCCCCATGAGCCGCTATATCTCCTTGACCGTCTTTGGTGGCACTATCTCTTGCAGCGCTCGAATCTTCTCGGGATTTGCTTCGATTCCTCGCTGGGTGACTGAGAAGCCAAGAAATTTGCCCGAGGTGACTCCGAATGCGCACTTAGCAAGGTTGAGCTTCATCCGATACTTTCTAAGTGTGGAGAATGTCTTGTTGAGGTCAGCCATATGGTCCTCCACTGTTCGGCTTTTTACCAGCATGTCGTCCACATAGACCTCCATATTTCAGCCTATTTGATTTTTAAAGATTTGGCTGACCAGCCTTTGATATGTTGCTCCAGCATTTTTCAACCCGAACGGCATCACTTTGTAACAATAAATGCCCTTGTCGGTGATGAAGGCCGTCTTTTCCTCATCTTCTGGCGCCATTCGGATTTAATTGTATCTTGAGAAGGCGTCCATGAAGGTCAGTAATTGGTGTCCCGAGGTGGAGTCCACAAGTTGGTCAATGCTGGGGAGCGGAAAGCCGTCCTTTGGGCAGGCTCTATTCAAGTCGGTGTAGTCCACGCACATGCGCTACTTCCCGTTAGCTTTCTTCACGAGGACCACGTTGGCGAGCCAGTCTGGATAGGAGACCTTCCGGATGAAGTCGGCTTCAAGAAGTTTGTCCACTTCCTCGACCGCTGCCTGTTGTCGTTTTGGGGCGGAGCCCCGTTTCTTCTGCCGCACAGGTCTGCAGGTCGGTTTCACCTGGAGTCGGTGAATCATGACCTCAGGGTCTATTCCCGGCATGTCGGCGGGCGACCAGGCGAAGACGTCCCTATTGGACCAAAGGAACTCAATCAGGCGGTTTCTTTCGAGGGAGCTCAGGCCGGAGCCGACCTGCACGATTAGCTCTGGGCAATTTTTTTGTAAAGAAATCTGGGTAAGAAGCTCACCAGGTTCTATCCGTCCTTTTCGGGGGTCGTCCTGCACTTCCAAGATTTCGATGGGCAGCATCTGATCTGACGTTTGAGTTGGCACCTTGGCCGGTAGCTCCCCCCGACTTGGTGCCTTAGGTGGTTACTTTGCTTGGTGAGTTGCCATGTAGCACCGCTTAGCTATTGACTAATCCCCACGAACTTCGCCTATTGCTTAGTCGGTGGGGAACCGCATAAGCAGGTGATAGGTCGAGACCACAGCTCGGAGGGCATTTAGCCCTGGTCGTCCGAGGATGGCGTTGTAGGCCGAGGATAGGCGGACCACAAGAAAATCCATCCTCACAGTACTTTCTTGGGGAGCAAACTCGACCATGACAAGGAGGCCGACCTCACCCTCAACCGGGACCGAATCCCCAGTAAATTCGACCAGTGGAGCATTCATTCTCCGGAGCTGGGTTTCTGTCATCTCCATTTTTTGATAGGCATCGTAGTACAAAATATTTATCGAGCTTCCATTATCAACCAGGACACGTTTTACATCAAATTTGTTTACAATCATGGAGATGACCACAGCGTTATCATGAGGAGTATCAACTCCTTCCAAGTCCTTGTCCGAGAATGAGATGACTTTGAAGGTGCGCGAACGCTTCAGAGGGGTCTTTCTCTCGATTGGATCTTCAGCTGAACTTCCTCCTCCGATAGCATTGATGGTACCGGTGATAGGCCTGTTATCATTTGGATTCTCGGGCAGTGCGGCATTTTTCACTGGCCTCCTTTCCTCACGCCGGTTCCGCACAAACCGGTTGAGTACTCCGCGACGGATAAGCGCCTCGATCTCATCCCGGAGCTGGAAGCAATCCTCCGTGTCGTGGCCATGATCCCGGTGAAAATGACAATACTTTCTAGGATTGCGCCGAGCTCCTGTATCCCGCATCGGGGGTGAAGGTCGAAAATAGTCTCGACCTTCTATCTCCATTAGGACCTCTGCCCGGGGAACATTCAGGCGGGTGTAATTCTCGTACCTCCCCGAGGGCATTCATGGCCGCGGTGGAGATCTCGGTCGAGGCGGGGATCTTGGTCGAAGCTGTCACCGCTGTCCAGGTGGACTCCTCAGCCGAGGCAGGTTCTTGTTTCGACAGGGAGACGAGCTTTTGGGACGGCCGCGCTCCTCGCGGCGTCTTTTCTGCTTCTTCGAGGCCTGCTCAGTCGCGCCCTGCCTGGAGGCGATGTCCTCCTCGGATTTCGCATACTTCCGAGCTCGGACCAATATCTCGGTGAAGTCGGCAGGAAAGCTTTTCTCAATTGAGAAAAGAAATCTGTAGGAGCGAGCTCCAATCTTTAGTGCCGACATGGCTATCGACTGGTCGAGCTCGCAGACCTCCTAAGTTACAGCGGTAAAGCGGTCGAGGTATTCTCTGAGGGATTCCCTCTCCTTTTGCTTGACGTCCAGGAGGGAATCCGACGTTCGCCACTAGCGCCGGCTGGCAGCAAAGTTGGTAGCGAACTGCCTGCCGAGCTGCTCAAAGGAGGATACCATGCTCAGCTTCAGCCCAGAGAACCAAAGCCAAGCTGTTCCCCGAAGAGTCGCAGGGAAGGTCTTGCAGAGCACAGCCTCCGAGAACCCTTGCAATGCCATGAGGGCTCGGTAACTTTCCAAACAATCGAGGGGATCAGTAATTCCATTGTAGGGCTCCACTTGGGGCATTTTGAACCTCGGTAGGACCGGCTCATCCTCGATTTGGTGGAAAAAGGGGGACTTGGTGGTAAACTCAAAGTCACCCTCATGCCTTGCCTTCCTGCCGTGAAGCGCTTCAATCTGGCGCTCAAGCTTGTCGAGCTCCCCAGCCTGGGGGATTGCCATAGTAGTCTGCTCCGGCTCGTGTCGGTCCGGGGCTGACTCAGCTTCCGAGAGCTGCGGCCTTCTGTCTATGCTCCTCTCCGGTAGTTCTTTCCGGGGAGACGCCCGAGCTGAGCCTTGGCAACAACATCGTCCTTCATTGTTGGCCCTCGAGGAGCCATGAAGATTTTGGTCCTGGGGCACCGGTCTGTTTGGAGGAAGCACTGGCTGGACCTGGGCTTGTGGAGGCGGCATAGGTGGGGCTTCCTCACGTTGCAAGCCTTGGACGGCTGCGGCCAAGGCTTGAACCTGCTGCACCAGAATATTGAACTGTTCCGGCTGAACTTGGAAAACTGGATCAGCCGGAGATGGCGAATTCTGGACAGAGTGTCCAGGACTTGGTGGAAGATGCCCGGAGGCATTGGAGGCTCCTTTGCTTCTCAACTTCATGGCTACAACTCGATCCCTTCCTCTAGCGCCAACTATTGCTGGAAATTGGACCCGGGGGCGGCTGTCGGCTGAGAAGGAGGAGCTCCGGCATGGGATGGCGGGTGGCGGTCCGTCGGCGGGCGGCGTCCTTCGGGGGACCTGCAAAAAGCCGATGGCCAAGGTTTCCGGCGCCGGCCCTCTGATGCCTAAGTCAGATGGGGCAAATGTATAGGGGGAGAGGAAAAATGTCTTCCGAGTTTCAGAGTCCAACCCCCTCTAAGATGGAGGGGTTCCCCTTTTATAGAGGGGTACAGGATTACCTGTGACGTGACGGGGCAAACGGGTTACCGTCATGATTGAGCATGTCGTATGAATTAATGCACAATCGTGTAAATTAATGCATTACCGTAGGAGATCAGGCCGGAGCCAATGAGTCGTTGTGGCTAATCGGACGTAGCCGAGCAGGTTAGCTATTTGCCGTGGAGGGCTTGAGATCCGTAGATAGCATGCGCATTAATTGTTGAGTGAGCCGGAGATCAGCAGAGGCCATGCGCATTGATTGTTGAGTGAGCCGGAGATCAACAGAGGCTATGTGCATTGATTGTTGATAGCGGTAGCAGGGCATGATCCCCGGTCGAGCTGCAGAAGGATGTGATCGCGGCAGGTTGATGGTGAGACCGGACTTCCGAGGTCGAAAATGTTGAGGTCGGGTGCTCGGGTCGGACGTCTCGAGGTCGAGCGCCTGGTCGGGCACCAGGTCGGGAGCTCTGAGGTCGGGCGCCTCTGAAGCCGGGCGTCTTCAGGTCGAGTGCCTCCAGGTCGGGCGCCTTCAGATCGGGCGCCTCCAGGTCGGGCGTCTACAGGTCGGGCATCTCTGAAGACGGGCGTCTTTAGGTTACGTGCCGGCGATGCATTCATATGCTTCGGAGCAATTTATTTTCCCCCAACAACATACATATACGAGATAACTGGGCGTATCTTCAAGGCAGTATAGGCAGGACTGATAGGAACTTGGTAATGTCTTGCAAGAACTAGTTGAGAATCTTCTGTTTAGAGTGGGATATAGCATCCGTGCTGGCTTTGGTCAAATGAAGGTGGATCTTTTTTCTGATCAAACAAATGGGGACCATCTATTAGATTAGAAGAATTTTGATTGATGTTCTCAACATCCCATTAGAACAAAAGGATGTTTTGCTAAATTTTGACGAGGACGACATTTGGATGTTTGATTTGTAACCCAACAAAAATATGCATAGCACGAACAGATCTTCTGTTTTAGGGAATGCTGTGGATGCCCCACAGACCCATCCTTGGATAATGTCCCATACAACTCCAGTTTGGAGGGGGACAACCATAAAGAAATATAGATGCAAACCAGGTGACCTTAGATTATCAAAACCTGAAAGATCAGGAAATTGCAGGGTTTTTTTTTTTGGTTTGTAAATGCCAAGGTTTCCTCATCTTAATTTGTACAAAATGTTAGAAGGAGAAGACAATACTTGTGTGTGTAACCTCGTATACTCATCCTTATAGCCTTGAGTATATCCCACATGGACTCCAAGGGGGCAAAAAAGAAGAAAAACTACACAATTTCCGCAATGAATGATATCCTGTAGTTCTGTTATATAAAAAAAATGACATAAGCCAGAAACGACCGATACAGCATTTAGAAATATCATCATCAGGGATGTCAGCAGGATACCCTTTTTTTTTTTTTTTGAGTATCTAACCCATCCCAAATCCGAATGGGATCCGCTAATAAAATCCTAAATTAGGATTTAAAAATTGACGCCGAGTTACATGACCTGTTTATATGATATTATATATATTATAAATCTTCATATATATATATATATATATATATATATATATATATATATATATATATATATATATATATATATATATATATATATATATATATATATATATATATATATATATATATGTAAATATATAAGCTACAAAATCCATTTGATGTGTTAATAATTTTTACTTATATTAGTTATATTCAAGCAAAGATCTTTCCCTTTGTTACCGTCTTTGTTTTTTTTTTTAATTTTTTGATAATTCTAAGTCGGACACCTGATTAATAAAAATTAATCGAATTGATTCAGATACTCGACAAGTTTTACAGTTTTTTTATAGAATGAGTTCAAAATTTTTGGGTAAACTTTTAATCAGTCTTGGAATGAGTTCAGAAGGTAGGATCTTAAATGGATTTGCAGACAGATTGGACAAATTTTGCAGGTACCTAATCATCGTGGCATTAATCAGTTCAACAATTGCATGCCTCTCCACTTCAACTCTACAATCTAAACAGCTGATCAAATATATGACGAGGATAATGATTTCCATAATTCACAAACAAACACAGTAACAACGAAGATCAGCTATCCGCGGTACCTTCATGGATTAAGTACTGTGACTTGGTATAAGAGACTTCTAACAGGATTGAAAGCCAGAAATGAAAAGTGGCTTCTCAATTTATGATGGAAGCCTCGTCATGAAACCATATGAACACATAATGCCATTACGTGCATCTGCAAAGGCTTGAAAATTCATCCTAGATTCAGAATGAGGATGATTACAAGATAAATAAGAGGATCCGAGCATGTAGCATTAGCTCTTATCAGTTTTATGCCTCTTCGGAGCTTGCTCAGATTCCTCACCACTGCTCCCCACTCTCGAGTCTTCCATTGCTTGATTAAAAGCTGAGGGGTCTTCAAGATCCTACAATCAAAGGTGATGAAAAGGACCACGTCAATAGTTGTTACATTGATTCTGAATAGTCATTGCACAGAGTAGACATGTTGTCAGCTGGAATACAAGCCTTAAAAATTAACACTACAACAGCAATAGGCTTAGACATAAACCCAAGTGCTCAACTAATAACACACAACAAAGGGTACTCACGGTCCTAAAATCCACAAGCAAATCAGGATGACAACGAGCATGAGCTCATCACTTGTCATGTACTTCTGAGTTTTGTTTGAAACTTGGGACAATCACTAGAACCTATAAGCTCTTTCCCTCATACTGCATCATGGGCCCTGCTTATAAATGAGACAAACGATATACTGGCACCAGCTTGCGATACTAAGTTTGAAAATGGTTTCACTTTAGAGTCATCTCATTTAAGTGGGTCACAAGCTGAGAATAACATGTACAACTAAACTAGGCTCAAGCAAAAGCTTAAGCTTGAACACCCTTTTTATGACCAAGAACGAACAACCAACCTCAGCTTGGCTGATAGGAGATGCGGATCCAAATGGGATTTGAGGCAATACTGAAATCACTTTAGAGGTCCTGTAAAGATTTTAAGCCCAGGCATCAAAACTCTCTAACCAGAAAAAAAATAGCAGTTTGGAAGAGACAGCTAATTAGGGGTAATAATGAGCTAGCCAGCTTTAGCTCAAGCTCCGCTGGTTTTGTAATTGAGCCGAGATCCAGCCAGCTCATTTAATTTGAAGCCGAGTGCAAGCTGTTCACAAGAGCTCATTTAAAAGATCTCATAAGAGCTGGAGATTTTTAAATGCCTTCATTCATACATTTTGAGATAACTATCCTAATCATATTTTAATCCTATATTTTAAGTATTCCATATAGATTATTAATTTATAGTAAACAAATATAAAAAAAATACATAGAGAAATGTTAATTAAATTAACATATACAATATATAAACTGCTTATTTATATTCATATTCCGAGCTTAATCAAGCTAAGCTTTTAGGGAGACGAGTGTAGCTCTAGCTCATCAGCTAATTTGCCATTCGAGCATCTCAGGCTTGAGCTCAAGTTTGAGCCAAACATGATTTGGCTTGCTACCAGCATGCTCCCTAAAAATCAAGATACCGCAATTCAACATTGGAATGAATATGGGCATTGTCCAACCCAATGTGATGACAAAAACCAACTGCTTTGGAGAATAAAATATAAGGTAATGTATCATACCCTCCTTATATAAAAAAAGAACAACAAAACATGCAAATAATGAAGTAAAAGCGAAAACAATTCAGGAACATCTTCAGCAGCAGATTACTTCAGTGAGTTATATAACATAACTGGGTAGGTTACAAAAAGCAGTGTCATGAGAATAGCTTGGCAAATGCAAGGAGATAACTAATTATTCATTATGTAATGTGCACAAGTTAGATACTAAGACATATAATTGTACTGTATAATGTTTATTCATCTTAACATAATTTGCAAATCCATAAAAAAGAAAACAGGTGGGTTAGGAAAAGCATTGTAATGAGTGTCATTTCCAAATCCAAGGAGATCAACAAATATTAATCAACTTGACAGAAGCAACTCATGATGTCATACATATAATTGTTGCAATAATGTTTATTCAGAAGAAGAAATGATCTTCATCGGATAAGCACAGATCCATACTAGTATATATCCAAATGCACAGGGTAAGACCAGAATTGAGAGTCCAGTACCGAAATGGGGATAATTTCAAGAGATGTTATTGAGAATCTCATTTAGTTCAGTAAATTAACTAGAAGAAAATATAATAAGAACAAATGAAATAATCTATACCTTAGCACTGGACATGGTGGTGGTAGCAGTCTGTCTTCTACTATTTGCACGTTTACCTAGATTGATCTGCACGGAAATGCTGGCTTGAGACAGATCTATACCTAAACTCTCCAGTGCTTGTGTTAGCGTAGTCAATATCCTATCTCACATCAAGCCCATGTTAAAATTCAGGTAAATATTAATCTCAAAATATAAAATCTTTCAAAACTGGGTCCTGCTGGTTTAACAAGAAGTTCCAAAGGATATACATAAATATGAGCAAATGAATGGTCTGCTATGAAAAAGATGAAGTTCATTAAAGCATATGCTAGAAATGAAAAAAGTAGAGATTTGAAACCTAAATTTTCTCTGTCAAGATATTTGTAAATGTATCCCACCTTAAGTGACCATAACATTAACAAGTATCCAAAAGAAATAACTAGAAAAGCATAACTCCCTGCGAAATTGAATTGCTACATCTTAGCATGAACTTTTAACAGACAACAACATTGATAGAAGCTTGTCTATTGTTGAAAAGGAAAATACAACTTATGAAAAATAAAACAAAATAACAAGGTCTTTGCTCTGCCCACCATCCACACGGAGATCAATGAATAGACAAAAATAAATAAATAAGAGGTCAAGTCAAAATGTCAAAATGCATCTACTTTTCCAATTCAAAAAACAAGAAGGGGGGCAGCTCTTTCCCAACAACTACTAGTGGAAAAAAAAAATGAATGCGGTGATAGACAGTTTAATGATTAAAATTTTCATATATAATACTTAGGAATAACAATCCATAGCCAAAGAGCAAGTATTCGTACCCACAAAAGAGAAAATGCAAGTTTTCAATGTCCTAAAATAGTGCACATAAGAAGATGATCTAATACAATGTAAACTCACCCTTGAGTATAGACACTAGACACGCTGATTGTGCCCTCATCAATGGCCAGCTCTTCTTGTATATTCAACATATCACTACCGATAGTACAGTCAGCCGGGCCTGATGATCTTTGCCACTGAGATTGAGCATGGGATGCCATGTTATCTGAATCTGAAATTAACCTCTCCTGAGGGAGTGTTAAACCAGATTCCCTTCCAACAGAAGCACAAGGAGCGAGCACTGCACCTGTACCAGTATTCATGTCTGGTTCTGCTACATTCTGTGTGTTCGAGAGCATTGTTGGCGCAATAGGGATGCTATTGTCAACAAACTTTCCACTGAACATAAACCCAGGGGGGACAGGTCCATTTTTTAAGACATGAGAAGGGTCAGATAAACCATCTGTGGGACCTTGGCTGTTACTCTGTTACAAGCCATAAAAAATATAAAAGAGATCATGTTATTCATGCATAGTCATATTCCATGCCCATAAGCAATAAATGGCAGATACAATATGATTCCAGAAGAATTTTAGAAACTAAGAAAAAGAAGTGAATTCAATGAAACACTCATCTCATTTTTTGTGGGAACCATAGAACCCAAAAGGGGAGATCCTAGGATTGGTGGAACTAGGATGTTTCAGTTGTACGCATGTGCACGTGCACATAGAGAGAGAGAGAGAGAGAGAGAGAGAGAGAGAGAGAGAGAGAGAGAGAGAGAGAGAGAGAGAATTATGAATTATAGGAGAATGACTTATATCGAAGAAATAAGTTATGGAACCTGAGAGTACAAATAAAAGCAAAATGGTCCAGGGATGTGTCTAGTTGATATCATTTAATAATATGATATAGTTATTGCTTATTTTGTTGACACATAATTCCTGTAAATTGCCAGGCGCATTAAAGAAAATTTCAAGACAAACCACCTTAATTATTTGGAAAACCTTCATCTGCTCATTCGTAAATCTAACTACTAAGGTACAGTCAGCCCCACAAGTATTGTTAGTTCTGGAAAACAGTAAACAAGATAACGATAAAAGACCAATTTCATAGTTGAAGGTCCATAATTTCAATAAAAGCACATAAAGGCCATACTAAATACCATGAAAAATGCTATCTACATCTGATAATTTAGGTGCTGTTTGGCATCACTTTTATTTTTGCTGTTTTTAGGAATAGACAATGGAAATTCTGTTTCTGTTTTTAAATTTTTGTAAAAAAATGTAGATACATTCGATATAGTTAATTATTTTCTAAAATATATGGAGGTAGTGATGATGGCGGTAGCGAAGGCAGCTGCAGTGATGGTTGTCTAAATGGTAAGAGGCGGTGGTGGTGTGACGAAGGGGGTGGTGCAGCTGAGGCAGTGATGATGGTGGCAGTGGTGGCAATAGTGATGGAAGCAATGGTGGCAACAATGGTGGCGGTGGTATCATTAGTTATAGTAAAAAATATGAATTTTTTATTTCAAAAATATTGAAAATAAGAATTTCTTATTTTTAATTTTTGAAATAATGAAAATGATTTCTGAAAAAAAGAAGTTAGAAACAATAGCACAACACATGTTTTTTGTCTCAGTTTTTGGGTATTTGTTTTTCAAAAGTAGAAAACAAGAAATAAAAACTATGCCAAACGGGCCCTTAATTTACTAGGCTTTGACAAAATAACGGATTTAAAAAAAAGATAGATCTAAAAGCATATTGCTCATTTAGAGAGACACAATTAGACTAATGCTCCCAGTCATACAACCATTTTATTACAACTGATTAATTAGTACAAATTGTATGGAGGCTCTTTGCAGTTGATCCAATCTTGTTAATATTTGGAATGTAGATAAACCAGTCCATGCATACAAAAAAAGTGCATTTAACCCCAGGCCATTCTTGTTCCAACTGGATCGAAATTTATGTGGATAAGCAGATTTTTGTGAAGCAAATGATAATGACATGTGCATCCACCCAGAAAAACAAGTACCTAGAGATAATGTCACATGCTGCCTGTCTACAAGCATATAAATGCAAATTACATGCATACATGCATGTATGCATCTGTTGACTTTTATGAAAGAAGAAAGTAAATCAATTACCCATGGCATTAATTTTGCATTTTCCTGACCCCATCCCTGGTATTCATACTTTTGTACCTTCTCTTGTAAGAATTTAACATATTCAATAACCTGCATAAGGAGGTGAAGATAATATATTATCCCATCCAATTTGATTACTGCAAAAGAAGAAAACAAGCTTGGGATGATATTATTACCTCCAAAAGAAATGAAGCTTTATCTCTCTTCTGATCACTATGAGGTATAAGGTCTCTAAGTATCTGAAATCTATGTGCCAGATTTACCATCCATTTTCAGTACATCAAATATAGTTCATGACAGATGGAAGACAATAAAACAATGCTTAAAATTTGTGCAATTTTTGATTTTCTATTTTGACTTAGGTCTATGCTGAGAAACAGAAACAAGAAAATATAATTGAAGTTTAGAAATAAGAAATTCAAAAAATGTTCATGAAACAATATAACTTATGCAACATATTTCAGTGTAAACATTACTAATTCTTTGCATTCGCTACAGTATTTACACTATGTTAGCAATCAATGTGAACGAAATGTTGTAATTTGGGGGGCACGTATGTTTTTGTTGCAATGTCTGAGATACGTGCCTAACACATCCAATATTGTCCAGCAATTCTAGGACATGAGATTCTGGATATATTGACCATGTACAAAACAAACATCTCCATGCATGTAGATGTGCACACACCATGTGTGTATATGCCCAGATTTTAGGGATTTGCAGTGTTTGACACCAATACACAAAGTCACTTCTGATTCTCTTCATATTAACCATATCATAGCAAGTTGATTTAAGCATCTCATTCAATTTATACACGGTGCTTACAAGCCAGTAGGTTTAATAGGATGGCTGCATGGACTGTACAGGAAGACTGCCAATCAAGTCATATTTATTACTAGTGTTGGCAAAGTGTGTTGCATGTGAAAGGAAGAACAGTGTGTATGATCCATTATTTGATTAAAGATTATTACTACTTAATATAACTCTGCAGATGTATTCCCCTTTTGGCTGGTGCACTTACTCTTACTTCTCTCCTTCCCAGTGAGCAAGAACTTTAACTAAGAGGGGTGCATTAATAAAGATGGATTCTCTATAGTCATGTGCGGACAGGGACTTGTAGAGTTCAACAGTTTAGGGATTTTTTAATTGTTATATAATAGCAGAGTGATGGATTATTTCATTATTATTTTCAAATAAAAATAAACAAGTTTTTATATAAGCAAAGTGAAATAAGCTAGAATTAACCTGAAACAGGTTCCACACCAAATTAGCTGCCGAAAAGCATATTTTTTCATAGGTAGTACACAAGACTATGTATGAAATTGTAAGTAACTATTTTACATTTTGTAGATCATCTTGACTCTAAATTAAATAAAAGTGATTCTATCCAAAAGACATGATTGGACAAACGAAATTGTTACCATCAGAAGTTGGGTAAAACAAGGCCGGAACATGTATGATTCTAATACAGTTGAAAAAAATCATCCATGTTATAAAAAAAGCATCTATAGAGTTCTTATATGTAAATATAAATGTATACACACACATACATATATATGTACTAGCAAAGGGCACCTGCAGCATGCTTCTGAAAAAAAAAAAGAAAAAAACATTTTTACTTTTTGACATTCTGCATATTACAAATAGTATATAAAACATAGAACAAATAAAGAATAAGGCTGCTTTTGAAGATCAGACTGATGATACTATATAATAAATCTTGGAAGCTAAAATTATTAAGAAGATAAAAGATATTGTGTAACATATATGGAAGTTTTCTGCAACTAGTAGTTTTCTTCAGTTTCAGCATATTTTAATATAAAAGAGTGCCGTGCCATAAAAGATACTTAGGGGTGTCTATGAAGAGTGCGGTTCAGATCAACTACAAAGTAGAAACTTAATTTACACTTTGAGACCCCATGCTACACATGGTAGGCTTTGAGATTCGAATGGGGCTCCCTCGTAAATTTTTAACCCAAGGCTTAGCACGGGATAACAAGTGCATATCCAAAGTCCACTTTGTATGGCATGCACGTCCCATGCAGAAACTTAGTTTCCACTTCAAACATGCCATGAAAGGAAATGTAAAGGAAAATATGGCCGGCAGGATTAGAGGATTTGAATGAGTCATTATGGGAAAAAACTTGACAAACAGGATCATAAAGGGAAAATTCCAAATTGTAAAGCTTCTTTTTATAACGGAGCGTGTGTACATACCTTCCCATTCTCAAATGAAGCCAAGAGATTTTGTCTGAAATATATACAGGACAGACCATAATAGATTGATTTTACCCAAAAAAGACTTCAACTAAGGGTTTGTTTGTTTATGTGTAACTCAAGGTGGAAGTCATGCAAGCAAGGTATACCATATCGTAACCAACCGAACGGTACAGGACGTACCAGACCGGTTCGGTATCGGTACACAATACGGATGACGTACCGATACTCAGTAGCTGGTATGGTCGGTACGCCAAATCAGCCCCCATACCGGGTGCACCGACACAGTAACAAGGTGGCACTAGTACAGAGCCCAGTGCTAAAACGACGTACCTTGCATGCATGTTATGAAAGTAAGCAACTTCCAAGAGATTGATTAACAACTAAAATTCCTTAAGTTATGTTTCCACTTAAACAATTACCCTTAAACCCCAATAAGAGACCTCCAAATTTTTTTTTAAGAAAAAAGAAGACAACCCATGTTCCCATCCCACTACAAGCAACCTCTCTATTTTGAGAAAGAAAAGGAAAATACAATCCAAATGATTGAATTGTAGTTCAAAACAAGAATCTACCATAGTAAACACCAGCAAATGAATCTCACTTCCAAGAATTGCACTTCCATTACTTCTTGAAGTTATGTTGAAACACCTAAACCTCAAGCTATAATAGGTGTTGTCGTAATTAAATTAGCCAAAAGAAAACTTTTTTGAAGATGAAATACTCCATTTTGATCATTATTCTAAACCATGCATCATATGACATGCCCTTCTAAATTCATAATATTACCCAAGATTTTCAGTATCGGTTTTTATAACCATGCTAATACCCAACTGGTATTGTGTCGTCATAGTTCGGTTCCTGATGCCGATGCACGATACAAGAGGCCTACTGCGTACTAATTCGCTACCATTTTGAGTTGGTACGCTCGATGCAGATAGGTACAGTCAAACTGAAAACATTGGTATTAACCACATAAAGAACTTTGCTTAGAAGGGGTAGAATGCATAAACTAATGCAGCCCAATCCTAGAATCTTAGAACACCTAATTGGTAACCAAGTAATATAATTATGCTAAACATGTTTTGTACTCTCCAGATTTAGGAATTTAAGCTTCTTATTCATTTCCTATAACAAAGAACTTTGCTTATATTTGTATGCTATCATCTTTTCTTCCATCTTGATAGGAAACCATTTCGAAATTAGGTCGACAAGATTGCAGGTACATTAAAGTTTTCATGCCCATAAAAAAAAAAAAAAAAAACCACAACCACAGCCAATGTGACCAAGAAAACTTATTAGCATATCGATCTGTGAGGATGATAATGAGTTTGCTTTGAAAGGATGCATATTGGACAAGAATAACCCATTTTTCTAGTCATTTTAGCTGTCAATTTGAGTCTGAAGGATGGTCTCTTTGCAAGTCCTAGCAGATATCTTGTTCCTATTTAGTACTTGTCATAAGTGCTTTTAGCGAATGAGAATCCATAAAGCCAACCCCAAATAGTTGGAAAAAGACTGGATGGTTATGGTTAAGGTGCATGGTTGGTACAAGAAGGATGAGGCATCATCTCACCATGTGAACAAAGAATATCTTGTATTCATTACAGAACAATCTAAGATCTTTGATTTATCTAGTTGCAGATGTGCATGTGACACTACAATATTAAGGAGGTACTATAAGATAAATTCCTTGTACAAATGACTTTGATGTAAATAAGATCGATGCTAGGATCAGTTCTCAGTGCTTAGATCAAGTCACTGGATTGTTTAATTATGTCATTCAATACAAAAATAAACTTTGCTCAAAACGTGAAAGGAGAAGAAAATCTGTAAAGACGAGCGAACAACATAATTGTTCAATAATATGGCAATTTAAGCATAAGGAGTCTGTTCGTGCCTCCTGGAATTGAAATGTACACAATTCTACTTAGTTACACTTGATTTCAAATGTTTCCATTTTTTTTCATTCTATATTTCATTCTTTTCCCATAAATTTTGATTTCGGTCTAACCTTTGCCAGAGTGTTAATTGCTTTTTCTTAGTCTTTCCAAATTTTGATTTCTAATGTCATAATACTTTCTTGTAAGTTGGAAAATGCCTGAAAAAAAGTGAAAGCACACAACATCACGGACATCGCTTGAAGACAAACCAGCAAACAGGATAAACTAAACGCAAATCTTATGACAAAATACATGACAATGTTCTTCATGTAGCATCAAAATGCCTTCTTTTCTTTTTTTACCTCTAGAACTAAATCGATGAACCAAGGATAACCACGATGTTGATAGATCGGTAACACCAGCAATTATTCTGCTAGTGGAAAAGAGGAGCATATTACTGTAACGGTCAACTCACCTATCATTAATTTTGCACCTCCGACGCTGCTCAGTTGCCGAGTGCTTCGATCTTGGCGTGGTTGGTGTGCTCGGTTTCTGCTCACTACTCTTCCCATCCAACATCACCGTCAACTCCACTGCCCAAAACCCAAAAGAAATTAACAAAAAACAAAAGCTTAAACCAAGTCAGTTTATCCTATTCTCGGCTCACCAGAATAAGCTGCTTTTAGATTTTTTTAAAAAAAGAGGGCTAAAACTAGACAGTCCAAAATAAACCAAATTGATCTTTCTTCACAATCAAGAAGCCTAATGGCAGAGAAATTTACAGCAAGAAGAAAGAGCAAGAAAGTGACTGGATCGCCTGCTCTTTTACTTGTGGGTTCAGGAGAATAAGTTCTTTTTCTAAGAAAATATGGATTACAACGAAGAAAAAGCAATTTTCACATGAAAAAAGATTGTCTTCCAGGTCCAGAAAGCATAGATTAGAGGTGCAAGCAAAACAAGAAATAGCAAATAACAGCTGGAGGGGAAAAAAATAGAGAAAAATAAGAAAGAGAGAACCTTTCTGGGAAGAGCTCTGACTCCTCCCAAACTCATCCTCGTCTTCGCTCGATCTCGACACCGTCTCCATCAATTGCTCCCTCTCCTTCGTCCCCGACGATCTATCGTTCCCACTCCCTCACAGCCCTCAGTGAAACCCGATCTATCGTTCCCAATCCCCTCAGCCCCCAGAAAAACCCTAGCGAGAGATCCACGGAAAACCTAAGAGAAGAAATTAAGTCCCTCTCCCTTTCTTTCTTCCTTCTTCAGAAAAATTAAAGAACAAAAAAAAATCAAAGGGACAAAGTGGCAGAAAAGAAATCGCGCTAACCAACGCCGGGTGGGCGTGGGATTAAAATAAGCGCATCCGAGAGATCTCTCGAGTTTCGTTGCATCAAATGCAATTGTAAGGGTATATTGGTAATTTTATCATTTTGTCTTTGATGTGGATTTCGGATCCGCCCCGGAAATCTCCACGCCAATCGCCGCCGCCTTCGGCGCCGGCGAGCGGCGGTCAACGTCATCCCCTCGAAAGCAATCGCTTTCCTCCACGTCACCGAATGGGGCCTCCCCTGTCCACATCCGACGGCCCACATCGCCCTTCCCATCCATCCGACGGTCTTCGCCAGTCTTCCAGAGCCTTCCGCTCGAAGGGAATAAAGGAGAGGAGGCACCGAGACCCCCTCCGTTTAACCGGTCCGCATAAAATCGTCTATGCGAAAGGTCATCCTAACCATCTGTTTATATATGGATGGCAGATCATTTGTTATGCATATAAATATCTATGCGGTTGAATGACTTTGCTCTCTCCTTCTAACTACGGTTAGGTTTTTTAAACCCTCTCTCGGTTCTGGGGGGAGTTAAAAGAAGATTTCTTTCAGAAGGGAGGCGAGAGGGACGGGGGAGGAAGAGAGAGAGAGGAGGAGGGTTTTGGTGATTGAGGGGGGAAGGGGGCGGGTGTTTGGGTTGAAGGATTGAATCTCCACGGGAGGATCGTTGTCCTGATCGGATCCGCGCCGTCGGTCGCCGATCCTCGCGGTGCCGAGGGCGGATCAGACGGCCGGCGTTCTTCCACTATAGTCTGGCGCGCGTTCCCTCACCAGATCTTGGCTTGCGGTGAGTTTGCTTCTCCCCACCGTCTTCGGATCTCGCGAGCCGATTAGAGGTCTCTGGCCTCCATGATGCATTTCTTCGTGCGATCGTCGATTTCTTGACGTATGCTATGCTTTGTTCCTTGGATCGATGGGAGTTTGAGGATTTATTTCGGATTGTTTAGGTTTTTTCATTCCGGTTCCTGGTTTTCTGGTTCGGATATTATCTTGAACTGAAAATGATTGTCGAATTATTAAAATTATGTGAATTGATTTGCCCCGCCAGCAAAAAGTTACTTCCTTTTCAGTTATTCAGGGATTTCTGGTTTGGGTATTATGTTGAACTGGAAATTGTTTGTCGATTCTCGAAATTATGTGTTTTGATTTGTTCCGCTAGCAAAAAGTTACTTCTTTTCGAGTTCTTGTATTAGTTTTTAGATGAATTTCTCGGAAAAAATGCACAAGAATTCATATGATGCCTTTTGGTGTCAACGTTATTTTCTCGAAAGTTTTCTCTCTTTCTTTTTGGGTATATAATGTGATGAGTTTATGTTTCACTTGTTAGTTTTTGGCGATATTCTTAGGACTGGTATTGATGGTTATTCTTGCTTCCGTCCAATTCTCTTTGACATGTTTCTGATCCTGAAGTTCAATTTTTGCTGAACATAGACTATTGGTCTTTTTTATATGATTTTCTTGATTTTTGCATATAGCATCAATAATTCGTGGAAATTATCCATGCTTAGGCTTATATTACACTTAATTTACGAATGCTTTTAAGATTTTGTTCTTTATTTTCATGCGCAACCAATTGGTTCATAAGCCATATTA
This sequence comes from Phoenix dactylifera, assembly GCF_009389715.1. NCBI lineage: Eukaryota > Viridiplantae > Streptophyta > Magnoliopsida > Arecales > Arecaceae > Phoenix > Phoenix dactylifera. The sequence goes on along the minus strand of NC_052392.1, from coordinate 14,712,213 downwards.
TTTTCCTTCTTTTATAGCTTCTTGTCGTAATGTTTCTCCCAATTATACATCATAACAACAGCAACCAAATCTAAAATACTGGTTTTATCCAAAACATTTAAAAATTTTAGATGTTATTATAGTATCATATAAAGTGAAATGTGGCAGATAATATTGTAATTCATAAACTGATAAACATTTTTTTGAAAAAGAGTTCGCTCGTGCCATCCACTTTCTGGTTGACAGAAAATGGCATGAAAGATTTTCAGCAAGTAAGTTAATACTTTGTCTTCCTTGCAGGTTTGACTTCTTTTACTTTGATTGACTTGATGGCTTCGCAAATGTAGGGGGATCATCTGATTTTCGTCTCCCCTCTCCACCGCTACGTGTTCTTTGCTTCTTTTTGTGTGAGGTGCTATCCAATTCATGGTCGTGACTGTGCATCTTCCTCTCTCCGTAACTGCGTCAGCCTCTGTGTTTGGCGTGCGGACGAAGAAGAGGAGGAAGACTTTTCCTGTTGCCTCCCTTGGCAACTTTGCTCTACAACTTCCCACATTCCATGTCTCCTAACTTGGACAGCCCTGTGCAGACCCAGATGGCAGTTGCAATCCTGAACCAAACCCTTAGCAGTGAGTGCCAGCATAACAAGAATGGTGAAGGGAAGCCTGTGGGAAGAAGGCGTGTATTTGTCCAAACTGAGACTGGCTGTGTCTTGGGTATTGAATTGGACCGTAGGGACAGTGCCCATACTGTGAAAAGGAAACTTCAGTTAGCCCTCAATGTCCCTACTGAGGAGAGCTCGCTCACATTTGGTGATCTTGTTTTAAAGAATGATCTTAGTGCTGTGCGGAGTGATTCTCCACTTCTCCTCACCAGGAATTCAATACACAGGAGTTCCTCTACCCCGTGCCTCTCTCCCACCGGAGGGGATCTCCAGCAAAGGGATAGGAGTTGTCCAATTGAAATCTTAGGGTGCTCAAGCCACTGCTCTCGAATGAAACAGCTTGTCAAGGATGTTGTTAACGCAATAAGAAGTGGTGTGGATCCGATACCTGTTCACAGTGGACTTGGGGGTGCATACTACTTCAGGAGCAGCAGGGGTGAGTGTGTTGCAATTGCGAAACCGACAGATGAGGAGCCATTTGCGCCTAACAATCCAAAAGGTTTTGTTGGGAAAGCCCTTGGCCAGCCAGGTCTTAAAAGGTCAGTTCGGGTTGGTGAGACCGGCTTTAGGGAGGTTGCTGCGTACCTTCTTGACCATGATCACTTTGCAAATGTGCCCCCCACGGCCCTTGTCAAGATAACTCACTCGGTGTTCCATGTGAATGATGGGGTCAATGCTAAGAATACTAAGATCTTTGACAAGAAACGACAGGTTATGAGCAAGATAGCTTCATTCCAGCAGTTCATTCCCCATGACTTTGACGCCAGTGATCATGGGACTTCAAGCTTCCCGGTCGCTGCTGTACACAGGATTGGGATACTCGATGTTAGAATCTTCAACACAGACAGGCATGCTGGAAATCTCCTGGTGAGGAAGCTTGATCGTGGGGTTGGTAAATTTGGGGGACAGGTGGAACTGATCCCTATTGATCATGGCCTCTGCTTGCCAGAGAGCTTGGAGGACCCCTATTTTGAGTGGATTCACTGGCCGCAGGCATCCATCCCATTTTCTCAGGATGAACTTGAGTACATTGCCAAACTTGATCCAGTGAGAGATTCTGATATGCTCCGAATGGAACTGCTAATGATCCGTGAAGCATGCCTTAGGGTCTTGGTCCTTTGCACAAATTTCCTCAAAGAAGCTGTAGCTTTTGGGCTTTGCCTAGCTGAGATTGGTGAGATGATGAGCAGGGAGTTCAGGGGAATGGAAGAAGAACCGAGCGAGTTGGAGGTTGTTTGCATGGAAGCGAGGAGGTTGGTAGCAGAAAGAGAGATATTTTCTCCAAAAGCCGAAATAGGAGATGAAGATGATTTTCAGTTTCATATTGATTGTGGAGAAGAAGATGATTACGTGTTGTACAAATCGCTGCCGCGATCCTATGGTTTGGGGTTCAAATGGGGAAGTTCTAGGAACCCTTTGTCAAAATTACAGGAGAGCATGGAGGAGGAGGAAGAAGATGATAAGGCTAACAAAGATTGCAAGGTGGAGGAAGTTGCTAGCTTCTCTCCTGTTCATGAGCGGATTCCAAATGTCTCGAAGTTGTCTGTGTCATTGAAGGGTGTCGGCATCGCGGAGAAAACTCCAGGGTACCAGGTTGAGGTTCCAAAAGGGGATATCACTACCAGTAAAAATAACAGTAATGGAAGTGCAAATGAGCAGCTTCCAACAAGCACGAGCTTTGTGAAGCTGGCAGACATGGACGAGGAAGAATGGGGGGCTTTTCTCGATAAGTTTCAGGAGCTGCTGCACGCTGCATTCCGTGGCCGGAAGAGTATGGCGGCAGGTCAGAGGCAGAAGCAGAGGCTGGGGACTTCTTGTCAGTTTTGAGTAGGAGATTAATTAAGAAAGGAGGAAGTATGGGGTGTTCGTGTGTTTGCAGTTTGTTTTTGTTTCTGCCCTTTCTTGTAGGTGTAATGTAAGGAGAATAGGGAGGTCAAGAATAATGGTCAGGCATGCGAGTGACGGGCAGGGGAGGTGAAAAATGGAGGTAGCGCTGCTCCCGTATATATTTTCTAGGTTGGATTATTAGTTGCACGAAGGTGAGTGTGATGGCCTGCCTTTTCTTATTATGATATGCCCTTTTAGATAATATTGCCACAAATAAGAACTTATGTATATTGTTCGAAATGTTATCATGGTAAGCAACTCTACTCACTGGTGTTTATGATATAATCTTTTAAAAAATATATTCATGTTTAGGCTGGATGTCCATATTTTCGCAGGTTAGAGATTCATGGTATCTGCTAAAATGTCTGAGAGTTTTGCTAGAACCAGTATCTGCAATGATCCCTAACTATGTTTCAGGCTTCCAATAATCGAATAACAGTTTCATGTGTATATATTTATTGTTGAATTGATTGTTTGATTTGTTTTTTTTTGGTTATGATGTCATTTAGGTTTGGCATTCCTAGAATTATCTTAGGTGCTTATGAAAATTGGGTCTGTGATAATTCCCTAGGTTCCTGATAATTCATTATGTTTATAATGTTCAAGACAAAGTTCTAAGAGAAAAAGATTTTTAAGTGTAGAATCAATTTCGACGCTGTTCTGGGGCCTCCAGGGTTATGGTCAGACAAAAGCTCTTTATGTTGGTGTGAGAAATATGTATATTTGAATTATGTAAAGCTCGTCTATTGAAACACATTCACGTTCTCTAGATTTTCTTTAAACCGCTGAGAGCCGGAGATGTTACTCTTTGTTATCGAGTCTGTTCATGACCGCAGAGACAGCTGAACATTGAAATCATGCATCCTCTGCTGCAATCATATTGTATCTTAAATAATTTTGCCATTGTCTCCAAATCTTCCAATAACTCCTGACAATCAATTCAAGTCCCATTCTAGTCACCAATAAGACTTTCTTACATGCATATAATGAGCCCCCAATCCCAGATCAAACGGGATGAATGTTGTTAGATATTCAAGTTCCTTGTGTTACATGGCCCGTTGGTTTCAGGTAATCCATCCATCAGTGATTTAGTTCTCGAAAAATTACGTTTTTTTTTTCTTGGGTAAGTGCTTGATGATAGATTTTTTTTTTTCGGGGTTGTTCGCAACATCAGATTTTTTGTAGGCCGCCCTCCTGGTGGCTCCCATCTGATTCACGGGAGCTAAACAAAGTTCTTGAAACAATCCTCGTGGTGGTTCCCACCTGATCCGCAGCTGCCAAAGCGTTTCTTTCATTCCCGCTCTCATGATGGATTCCAGCCTCGTCCTAGAGCAGTCGCTGCCGATAGATGCCATTTGCTTTATGCTTTGTCCTTAAGAGGCCAATGGAGGTGAATGGGCGGTGATGGGGGGTAAAATGGATCATTCTGCTCATAATAATAATAGGACCATCCAATTTCAGCCAAATAGACTCCAACACCGATTGAGCCGGATCTTAGTTCCGCTAAGAGCCAATCCGACCTCGGACTCCGTCGAAAGCTCAGCCGACCTCGACCGGATCTTTCTGATGTCACGACTTGCAGCAACCTCCTCTTATGCCTGTAATGACGTCCTGAGCCCGAGCTCGGAACGTTCTGCTGAGTCAGTTGCGAGCCAAAAAAGACCTTCAACCGTGGGATTATTCGCCGACGCGCCCCGACCAAGCTCGGGACGCCCTTATATCCGCCGAGGCGCCCCGACCGAGCTCGAGGCTCCTTTTATATTCGCTGACGCGCTCCGACCCGAGCTCGGAGCTTCCTTAGTATTCGACGATACGCCCCGGCCAAGTTCGGGGCGCCCCATCTAACAACGCGCTACGACCCTTGAGCTCGGGGTTCCTACCAAGCAAACCTTGGAATGGGGGAAGCTCGGCTGACCTTAGCACCCGCCAAAACGACCTCGCCGAATGTACGATGTGATCCCTCATCGAGCTCAGTTTTGCCCACAATCTCATCCACGTAAGTGCCCACGCTCGTCTATGTAGCTATACATTACAACGTCACCGCGCCATGCTTTGCTTGCTGGCCAACGATAGTCAAGGACAACGCTATACTGCTCCAGCTATACCCCATCACACCTATCGACGTCTTACCGTTCACAGGAACGGCTTATGCCGTGTGCCTCAAGCAAGCTCTAGCTGCGCGCCATCAGTCTGAAATCTATCTCCTTCCATAATAAGAACGGGTCATATCTCCGCCATCTAGACACCTTTACAAGGACTATATATAGCCCCATCAAATAACACTACGGGAACTTTTGGACGAACTAAGATCCACCCTAACTAGAATATCGGAGGGCCCTCATCGGAACCACCGGTGAGGCTTTGTGCAGGTACATCGTCGCATGGGAGGTGGCTCTTCTTCTTCCGTTCTAGCCGGCAGCTTTCTCGACTCCTTCGGCATGGTCACCCTCGGGCTAAATTTGAACCACAACATGCGGCATTAGCATGGTTGGCATGCTTGCATCGCATGAAGGGTATTAGAACTTGTGCATCCTATGCATTGTCTTGAGGCCAATGAAGGTGAATGGCACGCTAGCATCTCATAATTTTAAGTAGTGAATATTGTTAAACAAAACTTGGAGGCCCTATCAGTTGCAGATGTCATTAAACAAAAGTAAGTTGGCATAGATTATGGGTGACTCCTTTTTGTGCCTGCTGCAAGAAGCAGGTTTTTTTTTCCCACAACGGCTGCCCAAACAATTTTAACTTACAAAGAATAGAGCCGAGAGAAAGAGATGGCGTAGTAGGGGGGCAGCATGTAACATCTCCAAAAAAAATTTTTTTTCAAGTGTTGAGCAATAAAGAAGGCAATTTAGTTTGCATATGAACGGTCTGAAAGAAGCCGTGATCTGTCGTCCGCCTGCGTATGTTATCGAGCAGTAGGTGTCTATTTTTCTGCTAGTCTTCGTTCCGTATTTATTCGATCATCGTAGTTAAATTTTTTTAAGAGAAATACGATCAGTTTCTAAAACACGTCTGGCATAAATGATGTTTTTCAAATGTTGTCCTCAGCTCTACCTTTATAATTGTCATATTAAAGGTGCGTCGCCTCCATCAGTTGGCACCGTCAGCAGAAAACTAAGAAGAATCATAATTTGTACTGTATGGAATCATGACTCTGGACGCGTAGGGCAGCATGCTGGGGCACTCCCTGCTTTGTCTCAGAGAATGCACCTAGAATGATGAGTTGAAGTGCATCTTGAGACGGGTGCCTGCGCTTGTGGAAAATCGATCTGAGACACCCATCTCAACATGCTATATATCTCTTATTCTCTTTGCAGCCAATGAGAACTCTTATATATAGTATATATTCAATTAAAGCTAGAACTGGCTTGTTTTGCTGCGCCTCACATGATGTTTGACACAGCGGCATGTTCCATGGTATTACTTATCCGCAACGCTGGGATACTTATCCAAACTTCTGGTTGGATAGCATCTGTTGAAAGTTAGGCCGCCATGCATAAGGTCCACAGGGTGATGCACCCCCTGGAATTCTTGGGATAGCTCCGTAAGGGCAACCCGATAGCGACTCGGCTATGGTTCCAACCTGATGTTCCTTATTTTGACAAAAGTAATATGCTGACAAGCAGCTCTTTGCAAGCCAGTTGATTGATTGATTGATTGATATGAGTTTCTACGTTTGTGGAGACTTCTCAAACCATTCTTCATTGGTTCTTTTTGGTTTGATCTCGTCGTTACAAGGAATAATGGTTTAGAAAACGAAGAGGAGGAGAAGAAGAGTTGGGGATTCGGCGTGATTAGTGGAACTGATCTTGTGGTTCCACGGAGCTAGTCGTAGGAATTTGCTTATGATTGAGGTACATGTTGAATTGTTATTGGTCGTGCAACGTAGACCTGCCTGCATCCAACTCAATGGGGTCGGTTTTCTAGCTTAAGTTCCATTGTGATCTACAGAACTTTTTCATTCACCAAGATTTCAGCAATTCTCCACTCGTTTGGGTCATGGGTGATCTACATGGTTATTTATCGATATGCCTATAATTTGGGTTGCAGTTTTGTGCCGTTATTTATTCTACATGGTTCGCCACTTAGCCTATCAAGAAAATTCCACGTACAGAGATATTATCAATTTTCTATAACATAGGTTGTGCAAGATTGTTATTGCGTCCACATGGTTTAGCTTAATTTCTACATGTTAACAAGAAGCAAGAAGCCATGATATAAAATCACCCAATGCCACCACCCTGATCATAAAAGGGTCACTGCATATAATTTTGTCAGCTCTTTCTCACTGCGTATAATTTTTTCGGAGAAGCCTTTTACGTGGTGAAGTAGAATATTAAGGCTTTGGGAGGACCAATGGGAGAACTCCATGAGGCACCATTGGAAAAATTCATTACATTACATTACATCAATGAATTGACTAGACGAATTAGACAAGAGCACTGTGTGGTTGTTGTACAGGCGTCTAGATTAAATTGTATTTCAATTTTGGAGTTTTGAGAGGGAGAACAGAATGCTCTTTTGGTACAAAGGCCGGGAAATAGGAACGAGTTGCAAAAATGCGACGGTTGAGCATGGTGATGAGTTAGAACTGATAAAGGTCAATCTTCCCATTTATCAATGGAAATGGGAAGAGTAATGCCTATGTCCACGTTCTCATATAGCACCGTACCACATACATGCTCCCATGCTAGGGAAAAATAAGTGCCATTCTCCTTCCCACAAATTTATCCAGTATTTAGTCCTGTATTGGTTATACATTAGATAGATCTTAATACTTTGACAAATAACCTAAATAACAATTTTTTGACTAGTTTTTCGAGTGAGGTCTTCTATTGCTATGAATAGGGAATAGGGGATATTGCACCCTTGCCAAAAACCTGTATATAAGGTCTTCAGTTGATTCTTGGTAGTTGTTACATGCAAACATTCCAATCCTTACCATGGATAGTTGTTATATGCTCCAATCTTTCAATACTCAATCTTTACTCTTTTCTAGTATTCAAATTCTATTTCAGTCATAATTATGATTTGACCATTCTTATTCCTGTTTCAATTCTGATTCTAATTTTGGTCACGAAATGAATGCGTCCTAAATTTCTTTTCCTCAATCTCTTCTTTAATCAAGTCCAACCCACTCATTTCCCAGGCCCAAAATCAAGTTAGCTCACATGTGAGTCCACCATGTCATCGAGGAGGGACACCACAACCGTGTATATTTTCCTCCGCTTCGCATGCCATGCAACCTCTGACGGCTACCTCATCCTCCACCTCCTCCCATGCATCGGTCTCCTCTACGTTATCTCTCGCATCCGCCGACAGCACCCCCTCCATCGCCTGCATCCGCAAGGCAGGGTTCAGCCATGGACGGAGGCAGAACAACGACTATCACGCAAAGCGGGCAGAAGAGGAGATGCCGCCGGAGCGAGATATGGCCTTATTTGATCTGATCCATACCCACTTTTTATCCTATCTACTTATCCTAGGACCCAGAAAAATCCCACTACAATGGAGTCCTATAACAGGTGGAAATGTCAATGCCCATAGCATCTTCGAAATCTGAGAGAGAGAAAGGAAGGATAGCAGCAATGGTAATAAAATCGAGTGGGAGAGAGAAGGGAACTAGATAAGAATGATGGCAACTGCAAAAGAATTTCCCTGCAACGATGGCAATGGTGACAGAAATACTAGCGGAAGCGAAAGAAACCGGCACTAGCACAGAAGTAGCATCTCAATATCCTTCCAACTAGTCCACTTTATATTCTCAGATAGTAGTTTTGGGAGTATTCATCATGATCTCCAAAATTACTAGACCATGGTTTATAGTGTCATGCACATAGAACTAGAGCTATATTTGTTCAAAGTTGAATAATAATTAGTATAAACCTTGAACTCACTTCAGTCATCGACAAATTCTATGTACTAAAATGATGCTTTTGGGTTGACGAGACAGGACTGAAGTAAGAAAGATTTGAAGCTTATCTAGTTTTAGGGCATAGAGGAAAGGAGTGAAGACTATACGAGTAACACAGGTGCGAAAAAGTTTTCATTAACTAGCTAAACGCAGTGGCTATTTATTTTAGCAAAAAGGTTGATGATATTTAGAAGTAAAGGAGGATTCATATCCTAATGCGAAAATTTCATAGCACTAACTAGGGTTTCGGATTAATCTCCCTAAAGGTAGGTTATTGTTGATCGGAGGCCTGCGATGGGCCTTCTGATGGTAGGCCTTTTTGAGCATTTTGAAAAATTTCAGAGGTGGTTGCTAGTAGCTTCTGTGTTTCATCTGTCTCAGATTGATCATGTGATAGTCCTGAAACTTTTGAAGACCCCAAGCTTGCATGAGTGGAAGAGGTCTCCATTACTTGGGATTTGATTTGAGAATAATTTGGGGGTTCAAGAGCATTCCCAATTCGGTTTTCATGTTGAGACTAGTCGATGATCCTGACTGCAGCGTCGTGCTACTAGAATCCTGAGGACAGATGGAGGTGAAACTCGATCGTTAGTGTCTATATATAGTTGGTCAAGAAGCCAGAACATGATGTATGAGACAACACTGTGCTGAGTGCAAAATCTTAATTGCCACATTGATGAAGGGCACCTCCTTACGATCAAATATCACTAGTTAGTTCTATGTGAAACAATAATTTAGGTCCGGACAGGAGCATAACATGAGACATGTTCAGTGTGACTTTAATTATAGTAGAAGGATTCTTTAAAAAAAAAGGTCTTAGCGTTAGATATGGCCCAATAACATGATGACAAACAATATGAATATGGAAAATATGACATTTGGCGAAAACATACAAGAAAACAAGAGTCCACCTGAACTTTTAAAAGTTGGTTAAGAGGGACCTTCCTTCTTGAAAAACAATAATCCTTCTTTCTTACTTAATGCATGTAAGTGCATGACCATGTTTCGCTTAGAAAGGCCTGGCCAAAATGTGGTTGCAGAAGTTTCGAGTTAAGATGCACGAATTCGCCTACCAGTTTATCTTCACAAGACAATCTGTAAGTCATAATGCTGTTTCTCTATTTGTGGTCCTGATAATTGTCAGAGAGATGCCGAACTAATTGAATTGTGGTCTCTATATGTGCATATTTATGCGTATGTGGTGCATTGTCCTAGTCTATCCTGAGGCAGGGATGGACGCGCATGCGCGCGCACACGCGTGCCCACACACACGCGCGCGTGCGCATGCACACACACAGAGAGAGAGAGAGAGAGAGAGAGGGAGGATTGGATCATTTACCTTTGCATTTGATGACCCAAATGACTTATTTAAAGAGTTCTTGGCCTTTCCTGCATCTGGAAGGGCAAGTATTCAAATTGAACAAGAATTCGTTTTATCTTCCTCTGCATTCCACTTTGTAATTCAGCACAATACTCATATAAGTCTTATCTGATCACTCGTAGTATAATATGTAAGAAGACTAATTAATATGCGGCCATCGCAGAGTCAAATCATATTGTTAAGCATATGCATGTCTGAAGAATGCTACTAATATTTGTTTGATCGAAAAGAACACTTGATATAAATTAATCTTATACTTGGATTAATGTAAGAACTGCGATTGGAATCCTACCTGACATAATAACTGAGACGCCTCGTTACACACGAACATCCATTTGAACATGCACCGGAAGTCATATAGGACACTAACACACTAAAAGATGTTCTCTCTCATTCATCAGCCACAAAACTAGTTTTAAGAGCCGTTGCTTTAGTTATTCTTGGGAGGGTGGTTTCCGGGTCTGTGGTAGTCAGCACTGAAAGGTACAAGGCCATGGACTCTTCTATGGAGACGTCTATTACTCAGTTTACACCCTAACCTCGACTCTCCCGCTCCTCCATGCCCACATTTTCCAACAGAATAGTTTGCACCTGTTTTCATTGTGCCTTTGGCTTCCTTCACCATCTTCCTTCCTCCAAGCCGTATGATTCCAGTGCCATCAACCATCTCGGTGTCTTCAAGCCCCTAGCGAGAAGTTAAAGCTCATAAAACCAAATTCCCACACGGATAAGAAAAGATCATTAACAAATGAAGGAAGTATGACGGAGTTTGATACTATATATATACCCGATCACTGCTGAAAATACCATCATTATGCCTAAGTGTTGCCATGCCTGCAGGAAAGAATAAATTAGGAGAAAGAAACCAGTACTGCTCTTGAGACATGATATGCATGCGTGAAAAATTTTGTTTTGGATGAAGAGAATGGGGAAGAGAGTCATCATGCATGCCTACCTTCATCGGCAAGTGCAAGGGAGTCCCCAAGAGCAGCCGAAGAGAGCAGAAGTCCTACTACAAAGCTTATGAACCTTAAGAGCACCATTACCTTTTACTGACCTATAGACGTTATGCTTGTCATTCAACAAGTTCACAAAGAGGGAGGAAGAAAGAAAAGGGAAAGGTTGGGTCTTATAATCTAAGACCCTAGCAGAGAGGTCAAAGCTAGGCTTCTAAAATCTCATCTCTTCTAAATATTTAATTGGGGTTCTAATACATTTTAAATTGTCCTCTCAACGTTTTGTTATTGGCTTGGTTATATTTCTGCACTTGGAAAGACTCAAAAACTTGTCCTCGTGATCTATAAAAGCAGTGTTTGAAGCCTTAGCATTGCGTGGAATTGAAGATACGAGTGCTTTGTGCCTGTCTGCCGCCATGCACGCTACGAGGAGACGGTGGTAAAGTTTTGTGGGCAAATTTTGTCAATCCACCAAACCCTAGGGTTTTGGAAATCTTTTCAATATCATGGAACCCTAGTCCCCATGTGGACGCATACTTAGAGCTTGGACCAGGCTTTCCTCTTTCCACTATATTTTTCGTGTCACTGGTCATGAGGTGAGTGCAAAGGGTTCAAAAGAACAACAGGAAACGAACTTCGACTTTGGCACGCTTTCTTATGAAAATGGGGGGCAGCCCCTAGCTAGCTTATGTTCCAAGTGTGTAAAGATAGTATACACGTTATTATTATATGCTCTCTCACACACTTGGCTTGGATTTGTTTCCCTCGCCAAATCACCGTACGTGAAGCATGCTTGCAAAGTTGGGCTCGAGAAGATCTTCGTTTTGACATATGCCGTCGCACCATTGGCTACGTCTGCGGCAGCTCCTCCTGTGTAAACTATAGAAAAGAAAAATCCATATCAGATTGTGTCATATGGAGAGAGAGAGAGAGAGAGAGAGAGAGTGAGTGAGAGGGGAGATACATTGACTGAGCCTTAGTATGATAATATATACCATAAGTTTTATTGATATTTTTTGGTTTCTAAGCTAAGAATTATTTGTTTAACAAGGCCAAGCCTCGCCCTAGAATGCAAGGTTCTCGCTCATAGTTTTCATCCTGATTTATCCAACGAAAGAGGTGAAAAAGAACTTCGCTGATCTTAAATACTTCATATCTAAGAGATGTAGAGGATCTTCTGATGGAAAAACATTTAATCACTATATTTGATGATGAACTAAGAGCACGTATTGTAGTGGGTCTAGTATGATAAAATTAGCTTACGAGATAATGTTTTCTTCAAAAAAAAGAAGGAAAAAAAAAGAAAAAAAAATCTTAGCTTAGCCAGTTAGCATTCTTTTTTACTTATTAGACAAGTTTAGATACAAATCTTGGCAATACCATCTGCGCTGTACTTCTTCAAAAAATAAAAAAATAATTATATGAACTAAATGGTGAGACCTCGGTGGACTGGATTTGACTACTAGCTGACCCAAAAAACTTAAGCCAGGTGTGCAAGAGAGGCTTTGGTGTCTTTTGTCAAGGAAATCATCTACAACCCACTAATCTAGCCACTAAAAGAGTTAATTATTGACTGGGAAAAGAATTTAAAAAAAAACACGGCTGAAGAACATTGGTTCAAATTAATGGAGGATTTGGAAGCCAAGTTTGGCCAGCGGATTGCAGCTCCGAAAGCAGCGAGAGCATCAAATCCGGAGCCGAAGGAACATGGACTTCTGGAATTGATCGCCAGGCCATTCCGTATGATTAGCACTATCAGAGAAACTCTTAATTAATATGAAATCTTGGACTCCATGCAGGGCTTGAGAACACGAGGGCGCGCCGCCCAAGCTTCTGAATCGGTGGGGCGCCTTTTGAGAGCCGAGCCAGCTCAGCGAGTCAGACTCCATGCTGCGTGGAAGACCGTGCCACGTACTGCTTGGCCTTGGGGCCCTCCGCGTGTCATGCCACGTGGAAAAGTACTAGTGGTGGCCATCAAGTTCAAGAAGATTCTACAGAGGTCGGCGTCCTCAATTGAGCTGAATTATTCTATGGAATTCTAATCGAAGCCTTCTTAGCTCTCTCCCTGTGTACAGGGATTTTGCAGCAGAATCGTTTTACACTCGTATCTCGTATTGTGCTTTTATGCTCGGATAAATGCAAATGTTTACCTTACTTAACGCGCTTATATTGCTGCATCCATTATACTAATTGATGCATATTTGAAAATATTAATCTTGTAAGAAAGCATATGTGATCACTTTTCCGTAGGGCTGCAAATAGGTTAGAGAGTATGGTCGAGTGTCATGTTAGTGTCTTGATGTTGGATTTAGATCCAACCCATTGATTGATCGGGTCAAGTCAAGCTGGGCTCATAAAAAACATTTTAGAGCTAATTGATCAATCAGGTTGGCATAATATTCAGTCTGACCCAAACCCAACTCAAAATATTCCAATTTGTGTGAGGACGGGATCAAATGAGATCCTTAGTTTGGATAAAATATTTAGTCTATTATTTTATAACTAAAAATATAATGATTAATAATTCAATATAAATCATTAAAATTTCAAATAAAACTACCGGGCTAACTTAAACATCAATTTCTATTCAAGAAAGCTTTTCTTTAAACTTGAACCAAGAAAGTAATCATTTTTAAGGTACAAATTTACAAGCTATGTTTTTAGAAAATAAACATTGATATGTTTGAGAATGTTTTAAGTAAGAATCTACTAAAATAAATAAATAATATTTAAATTTAATTAAGTGAAAGCATGTAGAAGAGATGGGATTATTGAAATGAACAAAGAGGAGCTAGTTTAAATAAGGTTTTAGGATGAAGCAGAAGGAGTCTTCTATAGTTTGGATTTCCGAGTTGGGTTGAATTGCATCTAGTGGATTGGATCTATTTTTTTGTTGACCGAAACTTGGCTTGGATATTATTTGGTAGGGCTGGGTTAGAAGATATATGAATATGATCCAGACCAGACCTGATTTCCAAATCCGGTCCTATAGTTGACCTAGACCGAATTCATGGATGTTTAAAAATAGATAGGATCAAGTCTAATGTGGTTTGGACCAAGTCAGGTCATGAGAGGACTTGATCTATTTGTAGCTTTACTTTTCCCTTTTAACAAATTCAACAATTAAACAACTTTTTTTGGATAATTTCTTATATTGAATAATATGTGCACCCAAATATACACCAGAAAGAAAGTAGTGAACAGCCTTCAAAGTTCAAAATGTGGTGTTGTTAGTCAGGAAGTGCAAAAATCAAACTTGCTCAAGGTCAACACCTATAGAATAAAAACACAAGAAAAAATAGCTCTCTTAGAGAGGATGGTTTTTGATGAGACACAATAATCAATATTTGGGCAACTCTTATTAGCAAGATGAGTTGCACACCTGATTCTCTTGACATTGATGATTAAATTCGATTGCAACATGACATGATGGGTTTGGACCCAAATAAAGATAAAAATTATACTAAGACAACATGCAGTCTAACAACTAAGATTTAAATCATTCATAACCTAGTCGAATCCAAATCCAATTGCTTAAGAGCGCTTGAGAAATATCTAGCTAGATTCATGGTTAACATGAAATCAAACCGATTTCACATAGATCTAGGTCTAAGTGCAGGTTTTGAATAACCAATAATATACCTGTCTCACTCTCCAAGAATACGTAGAATATCAAATGATTTTTATAAATTCTTTGACATGTTTCTCGAGAGAACTTTGTGGCATGCACATGATCACACTTCCAAGTGGAGCAACATTTCATCCATTTAAAGCCTCAAATCCGCACGCCGTCGACACCTTCTCGTGGGAAACCACGGCTTCTATGCATGCATTCCCGTGCTGCAACTTGGTTCCCCGAGCCCTCAGGGACCAGATTTTCCGTACACTACAAAGAGACTTTATAAAAAACAATGGGTGAGACCTGATTTCTGAAACTATGGCACTCTTTGTTGAGAAATTATTAAGTGGATCAGATCCATGATGAACCTAGAATGAAATTATTAGATAGATGTATTTCACTCTAAATTCATAGTAGATCTGGACTACGTAATAATTTATTATTTGGGTTTCTCTAGATTATTCCCATTTCATTTCTCAGTTGTCGCATGTCTACTTGAAGTTTGACGCAATCACTTGACAAGTTGGTTCGAGTTCTAGGAGCGGGATCCATTCTTTTTTTATTTAGTCCAGCTAGGAGCTGATTAGATAAGAGGCATTGGCCTGATCCAATTGTATGGATCCAGTTGGGAGTTAACAATAAAGGTTAATTTGGAAAAGAAACTGACTTTGGAGGCTAGAAAACTTTTGGATTTGGGTTAGGACCCAAAACCAGATGGGATTGTGGTCTTTTCGGCAGCACTAGTGTTGTGGTTGAAATTTGGCCTGAGGGTGACCACGACGGAGGAGTCGGAGGGGCCGTCGGCCAGGCCGGAGAAAAGACACCACATTCTGTATGTCGGCGTACCTGTACAAAGCCTCGCCGGTGAATTCCGGTAAGAGCCCTCCGATGCTTAAGTTAGAGTAAATCTTAGTTGGTCCAAAAGTCCTAGGCGTTACCTGATGTGGGCTATTTATATTCCTCGCAAAGGTGCCCAGATGACAGAGGTATGGCCCATCCTCATCATGAGAGGAGATGGCCTTGGCCAAGTGGCATGCAGCCATGGCTTGCTTGAGGCAAATGGTGTAGGCCGTTCTTGTGAACAGCATAGCATTGATAGAGATGGCATTATATGGTCCCTGGCAACAAGGTATGGCTCTGGTACACATATCATGGAGTGACCAGCAAGTAAAGCATGGCACAATGAGGTTGTAATCTACGGCTACGTATGCGGGTGTAGGTGCGCACGTTGGTGCACGCGTGGATGCGGTCGTGGGCGAGGTCGGGCTCGCTTGGAAGCCACAGCATATACTTGGCGAAATTAGCTTGGTGAGCACTGAGGTCGGGCTGACTTGGGGACCGTGACATATATTTGGTGAGGTCTGCTCGGCGGACTCTAAAGTCGGCCCAGCCTCCTCGGCTCTTAGTTGACTCTGAGGGCGCTATTGCTTGCGGTCAATGGCATCATCATAGATACCTGGCACCCCGAGCTCGGGTCGGGGCGCATCGTCGAAGATACCTAGTGCCCCGAGCTTGAATCGGGGCGCGTCGTCGAAGATACTTGCGAACAGTCGACATGGCCTCTTGGGCTCCTGGCCGACACTACAGGGCGCCCCGAGCTTAGGCCCGGGACGTCATTATGGATACCTACAGCCAACGGGGCCTCTTTGGCTCTTGATCGGTACTGCAGAATGCCCCCGAGCTTAGGCCCGAGACGTCATTATGTCATCAGAGAAGGTTGTTGCAGATCGTGGCAGCGACTTGATTTGTGGAAAGGGGCCGAGGTCAGCTCGGCCTTCGGCGAGGTCCGAGACCTGGCCTGCTCGGCGCTACGATCTGCTTGGCTGGAATGGGGTGGTCCCACACTAGGGTAGGACGATCCATTTTGCCCCTCATCAACTAGCATTCCTAGGCTCGAGTATTTCTCTTTGTTTGGATCAGACAGAAAGACAAAAAAAAGAAGAGGAAATGGAAAACCATACTTTGAAAATAAAAAGCTAAAGCATTTCCTAAACAAGAAAAGGGGTATGTGTGAAAATGTGGAGAGAATCAAATCAAATATCTATGAGATACCGTACAAACTTTTTAGATTCTTAAAGGATTTTTTTCAATCAACAATTTTAGCTACAAAAAAAAGAGATATCGATAATAGTTAAAAGATAGCTTGGTCAAACAAGGAGAAGAAGTGGGGAAGGAAACTAACCCAAGTTGTATTAATTTCCAAATTGTAAATTATATCTCTTGTAATGATGACTTGAAGGATAAAATCAAAAATACTATGTTTCAAATTGTTTGATTTAGGTCAAATAATAAAATACTTACCATTTCGTCCAATTAATGGCACAATTTATGTGCCCAAGTTGTATCAATTTCTTCACTCATTCAGAGTACCTTCTAGACTTCCCAAGAGTAAACATTATATAGTACGTATTAATGCAAATCTATTAACTTACTCAAAATTAAGAAAAAAAACCACATATTTCTATTACCAGTTGCCGCGCCCGGTAAGGTCATTCTGTTTTAAATCCTCTCCTAAACTGGTAATGCGCCTGCAATATTAATTTGTAATTGAATCTAGACTCCCTATATCTCTCTCGACTTCGGATTTATATGCATAAAATAACAAACAATTGCAATGAGCATGGTTTTTTTAAAAAAAATATTGCATCGGTTTTTTATTACCATTAGCCGCACTTAGTATGAGCTCACTATATAGTCTTCTCTCAAATCTACAATGAGCTATATAAAAGGCAAGAATTACCATATGCCGCAATTAGTATAAGCCCACTGTATAGAGCCTTCTCTCAAACCTACAATGAGCTATATAAAGGCAAGAATTACCATATGCCGCAATTAGTATAAGCCCACTGCATAAAGCCTTCTCTCAAACCTACAATGAGCTATATAAAGGCAAGAATTACCATGTGCCGCAATTAGTATAAGCCCACCGTATAAAGCCTTCTCTCAAATCTAAAATGAGCTATATAAGGGCAACAAAGAATTCAGAAGTTCATCCAAACAAGCCACCACAATAGAAGCCTTATGAAGCCAAAAGAGCCACTACATCACCCTTTTGGGGCATCGGCAAGCCCAAAGTCATTAGAAGGGGTCCCTTCAATGCCTTGGATATATGTCCAATACCATCCATACCTAAGAGCTAGATCACCTGACCTCAATGGAGCTCCACTTTTTTCCATGGCTTGCCCTTAAGGGTTTGATCCATTCCTAATGGTTGGGAGCTCATGGCTCTCCAACAGTTCAAATCCATCCATAAGGTCAAAGCAGAGGTCCTCCCATCATCCCTTGGGTCACCCTATTGCCCTCAAACATAGCACAGTTCCTTGGTGTTGGCAATTATGGGGAATTATAGGCTGGTGGTGGCTTTGGATAGAAGTCAAGACCAAATTAGTGTGGGGGAGGGAGTGGCAAGACTAGGGAGGCCAAAGACCCCCTAGGAGAGCACGACGGCCGTCGCCAGGGGATTACGATCGCCGGAAATCGTGAAGGTAATCGGATAGCACAAGTTTAAGGATTTGTATATTGTGTTTTTATGATCGCGTTGCAATTTAATGTTTCCTTTATATCGATCATGTTAATAGTGCTGTTAACAAACCGAACCTAAGCCTAAGTTGTCTGAGCTGAGCCAGCCTAACATTTTTCAACCATCTACTGAATAACATATCATCCACACACTTATTGTTACAATTTAAAATATGACTTATCGCATATTTATCCTCCAAAATTCGCTGCATGTACATACTTGTAAAGGTATATATGCAGGAAAAAATCTTTTCAAGTATGATACCTTATATGTTCCATCAGCAGTGCATGATTTTTTAAAACTTTGATTGGAGGACCTAGTCATGAAGTGGTGAAAATAATGCTAGGCCCATGGAATACATGGCCTTAATAAAACCTAGAAAATTATAAACCTAGATATAATAGGAACTAGGATAAATAAAAGAATTTATAAATATTGGGTTCAAGGTCCCTTTTTTGGCAGCTGCAAAATCCTGAAGCTATTTCTAGTCAAGTTTATTGGTTGCAAGAAGAGGACTTGACTGTCCTTGGTAGAAGGTTTAATATCACTTGGATTTGTTGATACCAGTGACTTAATCCCTGCTTTCTTTGCTGTGTATAGATTAATGACTGGTTCTCATGTTTGAACAGTTGATTTGTAAAATTTTATAAATACAGGGTTAATCGAGTTATATATAGGTTTAGCTTGATCGATGAAAAATTAAGGTTTACTTAATTATGGAGTTATATATAGTTAGTATAATACCGATACTAACATAAAAATGAGATACTAGCACTCATATGGAGAATTTTTATTACTAATAATGGACAACGTAAGATGAAGTTGAGTCAAAAAATATTTGTGCTATCTTTTGGTAAAAAATACATTTGTGTTATTTATCGCTACAATTCTAACATACTTGTCACACGCAATATCGTGATTAATGTATGGATAACCAATGGCAAAAGAAGAAAGAATTAAATGAATTCTTACCTCAGTTTTATTTTGAAACAGCATAAAGTGGGCAAAGAAGCAGAAAACCTAACGAATGTCATGGATGTCAAGCATGGAGTCAATACATGCGGCTTGGGAAGGAACATGATCAAGGCCAAGAATTCAAGTGCAAAAGTAGAGCACTGCAAGAGGAGAAGTTGGGAGTGACATATAGCAAGAGAAAGACGTGATGAAGGCAAATATTTCAAGCATAGCTGCCACTAAGGATAGAGCAATGATCGATTTGGTTTATTTCCTCTAGGCATTGTCCCGCATAAATGAATGTGATGAGAAATGACAAAAAATTAAAAGTGACTTTCCTCCATCAAATCTTATTACCATGACACCTTTAAGCAATTGTCTACTAATATGACTAAATGCTGCACAAGCATAAAGACTATCAATATCATTGTAGATGTAGTGTTTGTAAGATTCCTAATATATTTCTTGAACAAGTTGAATGAAACCAGTCATTTTAAATTATATCATTTTTTTTGTGTACTGTACCATTGAAAAAAATATAATCCAATTATATTAAAAAGAAAAAAAATCTTTCGTACATACCCTCCTAAATATTAAAATTTGCATAAATATTCTTTTAAAAGTGACATTTATATGTATATCCTTATCAAACACTTGTTTTGTATGTATACCCTTCTTTTTTTTTTTTTGTATATCTATCCATGCCATTTAATGTCGTTAAGAAGTTAGCGGTTTAAAATTAAAATGACAAAAATACCCTTAATGGGTAAATATACAAAAAAAAAATATTTATAAAGATATACATGCGATGATGTTTATTCCAACCATGAAATGTGCGAGACCCCAAATGCAATCAGCTTTATTTGCAAATGCACACTTCCTATTTTTGCCCCTTTTCTGGGATTGTTGTATGTGTTATCACTATACAAATGTTTTATCCCTAAAATGTTATAATTTATATATTTATCCTTGGATTAAATTCTTTTTGTTTTTCTAACCCTACAACCACCTTCTATTCTGTACCACTAACGGTGCCTTTAAACCGTATATTTAACCTTAGATATAATTTTTAACTACTTTTTAATAGCAAAGTTAATATAAAATGGTCGTAGATTATCTTTTTTTAGAAAAAATCATGAAAAATTAATATAATGTGGAGGAATAGTAGAAGTACCAGAACTAATCAATATCTTCTTTTAAATACTTAAATTTTGAAAACTTTTAAAAGAATAAAATGAAGCAAGTATTTTCTTAAATTTTCTATCGAAAGGAAAAATTGTCTATTATTATAAGTTATAAGCTAGTAGAAAATTTTTATTTTAATTTATAGGTAAAATAAATCATTATATTATGTTATTGTAAACTACTATCTTAGTAGTTAAGAAGTTTGTGTCTTTTTAGACGTTAGAGGTTGATCAGCTCTCAAACAATAATTTAAATTCTTTTCGAACCGACAAGGATAAATATACAAAAAGGATAGGGATAAATATGTATATTGGAACTTTGTGGAGGTAAATATAAAATTTGACATTTGTATTCTTTTAAGTAAAGAATCTTTGCTGCATAGGACTTCAAGAAAATAAAGTTTATCAATGGTGTTCCACATAATTTGATATAGTCGTGAGCTGTTAGTATTAGTTTTCGGGAAAAAAAAAACTACAGAGCACTTAATATTGAGGAATATTTGGGGGGAAACAAGTCTAACTTTGTGAAATTCAACCGTTTGATAAACGTTTATATATGGAAACTAATGTTTTTCTTTGATAAACAAATATTGACAAAAAAATGTCTCATAATTCCGATAACAGTGTTATTCTATAACAACGGATCTCCATGGAAAAACTTTGCTTCATTTTGTGCAATTTGGAGTTATCCAATATTAAGATAATTACTGTTATAATTATGTCATAACAATAATTGTCCAAATCAATGTTTACTTAATAAAAAATATTTTTCCTGGCAGTAGAATTTAAAAATAAAAGATTTGAATTTTAAATATTATTTAATTAATTAAATGATGCAAATACAAATATTTGTTCAATATACTGCCCTTCATTATAACACTAAATAATGCACCTATCATCCTCCTCTGGTGGCTATTATAACATTATAATGGCCATTGTGTTTAATTAGACCTATTTGTAACCTGACTGGGCCGATTCAAGCTGGGAGTTTGACCCTGAGGCTTACTGAGATCCGAACCAAACCTCGGGCATCGTGAATATTATTTCTAGTTTATTTATTTATTTTTTCTTCTCTATTTTTTTTTCTTTTTCTTCTTTCTTTTTTCTTTTCTTTTATTTTTTTTTCTTTTTTTTCTTTCCTTTTCCTTCTCTTCTTTCTTTTTCCTCCTTTCCGAAGCTTCTCCTCTCTTTGCTTCTTTCTTTCTTCTCTTCCCCTCTCCCTTCTTCCTCCCTTGCCTTACTTCTCCTGCGGTCATGAAAGGGGCGATCAAGCTCCCAGCGGCACGATGATAGGAGCGTGGGCAGCGAAGCCGGAGGAAGAAGCTTCAGAGGAGACGCAATCAGGGGAGAGGGAGCGGCAGAGAAGGAGGGAGAAGAGACGGAGGGCGTCGAGGGCGGCGGCGGGGGAGAGAGAGCGGCAGAGGAGGAGGGAGAAGAGGAAGAGGATGTCGGCGGGGGAGAGGGAGCGACAGAGGAGGAGGGAGAAGAGGCGGAGGGCGTCGAGGGCGGCGGTGGGAGAGAGGCAGAGGAGGAGGGAGGAGAAGCGAAGGGCATCGAGGGCGGCGGCGGCGGGGGAGAGGGAGAGGGTGGCATTGAAGAGGGGGAGGGAGTGGGATGGGTGGGAGAGGAAGAGGCGGCGATGGAGTGTTTTAGAAAAAAAAGGATCTTTTAAATTGAGGTATTTTGGTAAAAAAAATAGCTTCCCGACAAAGCTAAAAACAGCTTTTTTTGAAAAGCTCCAAATTGGAGCTTCTCCAAAAAAAACTATTTTTAGTTGTTTAGAAAAGTTGAAATAGCTTTTCCAAATTTTTACCAAACATCATTTTTCATCAAAAAGTACTTTGGAGGGCCAAAAAGTACTTTTTGGCCCTCCAAAAACTCCCCCAAACAGGGCATAAGTCATTAGAATGCTCTTAAATTTCTTGCCTATATCTGCGAACTAGACACAGTTGTCTTAAACAACAATGGCATAATAATGAATTAACAAAAAAATCTCATTCAAAAAAAAATGCCTTTTGATTATAAAAAAAATTATGATCTAATCCTTCAAAATAAAATACATTTATATCTAATACAAAGTATTAAAGTATATTGAACGTGTTCCTAGAAGGAAAATTAACTAAAAAGAGAGAATGCAATTAAATGATTAGTTTAAAAAAAAAAAAAAAAAAGGAACTACAAGTACTATTTTAAGAATCAAAGAATTATTTATAAAAGAAAGCAAAAGACAGCCTTCAATGTTTAAAGTAAATTTAACATCTTAGTTCAAAGAAAAATATTTAAAAAAGGGAAGATGGGACTAAATGAGCAGAACGACTCCCCTTTGTCTCCTTTTTCTCCATATAATATGATAACAGATTCAATCCATTAGTCTGTTTACACTTCCTTCTTTACAGGTCATTGAGGAAAAACTGCAGCTGTAAAACCGTTAGTCAACCTTCTTTTCCATAGGCCCAAAGCATGATTTGTTACAAAAATGACCCAAGCTTGAATAGTCCTACCAGCATCAGCTACATCATTTTAAACACTAAGGTACCTCTCTTTTTGCTTGCTTACGTGATGCTCAACCAAGTGTACCCAGGATTCCGATAAACATGCCATTTCAATAATGAACAATACCAAGAAGCTAAGTGATTAATTTGCTCAAATTATAAGAACATTTACCAGATCAGGAACTAAAGAGTTTAGCAAACAACAA
The DNA here is from genome assembly GCF_009389715.1 of Phoenix dactylifera. Lineage (NCBI taxonomy): Eukaryota > Viridiplantae > Streptophyta > Magnoliopsida > Arecales > Arecaceae > Phoenix > Phoenix dactylifera. The sequence continues at coordinate 14,689,454 of NC_052392.1, read as the reverse complement.
ACATATCACATGCATATTAGTTGGGTAAGCTCATAGATCAATGATATTTGACTCACTATAGCGTAAAGCAGCGGAAAAAAAAAAGGCTTGAGGACAGATTGGAGATGTCAAAATAGACCACCAAACTTTAGTTCAAATGGTACCTCCTCTTGCTACGAACAAGGAAGGTGAAAGAAAATCAGAGTGTTAACTCGGCCCCGGTGGTGTTGGTGACCACGATTTCCAGCAAGCATAGTGACGGGCAACCGCAAACTCAACGAAAATAAAAGAGGAAGAAGGAGAGGAAAAGAGGAGATATTGCACGGGATGGAGGGCTATGGAGGTGGGGGCTCTCTCTTATCGAGGAGCCCTAGGGTCTCCATGACCCCAGGATTCCTCATTATGGTTGAAACCGCCGACGAGGATGAAGACACCTCTTAGGAGGCGTTTGGTAACCTCAACAGGATCATCATGATGATCTAAGATTCCAGATGATCTGAATGCTGAGGTGATTTGATCCCCAGTGATTTAAGATCAATGTGTTTGGTAGGCAATGATCCAGTGATTAAAAATTTTCGGATATCCATGAGTAACTTGTTTGGTATGGTACGGGGATCCAAGATCACCGACCACATAATACCATAAATACCCCTGAAATATCTTAGATGGATTTTTTTTATGTTTTTAATTCTCATGAATCAAAAATGTAAGTCAATATGCTAATTCCTATAATAGCTCCATAATTTTGTCACATATTCCACTTTTAGTAGCCCTTATCATATATTTATTAATCACATAAAATATATTATAATAAAATATTAATATATTTATCAATATATTAATTATTAATATATTCTATAAAAATATATTTATTACTCCTATAAATTATTAATCTTATAAAAATATCTTATTTTCCATTATAGAATTAATATTTTTATTTATACTTATAATAGATTTTTTAATACTAATAATTATTTTGATTAGAAAAATAAGGTAAATAGGAGTAATATATTAAATATTTTCATTATATAAATATAAAATATAATAATATATTTTTACTATAATTTAAAATTATCCTTCAATAATAATATGATTAGTAATATATTATAATATAATATCAACATAATATTATATATATATATAACATTGACATAATATATTGATGGTATATTGATATATCAAGTTTTCTGCTAAATTGAGGGGTATTTTTGTCTTTAACTTTCAACCCAGGATCACTGCCCTCGGATGATCTTGGATTTCCGACCTCAAGGACGGGTATCCCATCACCGAGTTGGACGGTGATTTGAGGAGTGGAGGTGAATTAAGATTACCGCCACGTAGGATCACCGTGGTGCAACCAAACATGGTGATCTCATCACCTCCATCCACATCACCCTTGATTAGGGGGGCATTTGGTATGAGATGATCGTCTCAGGATCAAAGGTGATGTGGGTGGAGGTGATGAGATCACCGCGTTTGGTTGCACCACGGTGATCCTACGTGGCGGTGATCCTAAATCACCCCCACTCCTCAAATCACCGCCCAACTCGGTGATAGGATACCCGTCCTTGAGGTCGAAAATCCAAGATTACCTCAGAATAGTGATCCTAGGTTGAAAGTTAAAGACAAAAATACCCTTCAATTTAGTAAAAAAATTGATATATCAATATACCATCAATATATTATGTCAATGTTATATATATATAATATTATGTTGATATTATACATTATATTAATGATATATATTATATTATAATATATTACTAATCATATTATTATCCTATTATTATTAAATGATAATTTTAAATTATAGTAAAAATATATTATTATATTATTATAAAATATATTAATAATTAATATATTGACAAATATATTAATATTTTATTATAATATATTTTATATGATTAATAAATATATGATAAGAGCTACTAAAAGTAGAATATGTGACAAAATTATGGAGCTATTCTAAGAATTAGCATATTGACTCACATTTTTGATTCATGAAAATTAAAAAATATATAAAAAATCCATCTAAGATATATCAGGAGTATTTGTGGTATTATGTAATCGGTGATCTTGGATCTCCGTACCATACCAAACAAGTTACTCATAAATATCCAGAAATTTTTAATCACTGAACCATGACCTACCAAATACATTGATCTTAGATCACTGGGGTTCAAATCATCCCAGCATTCGAATCACTGAGGATCTTAGATCACCGTGGTGATCCTGTTGGAGTTACCAAACACCCCCTCCAGTGTTCTCCAAGTCAATCACTGCCAACCATGTATCACACTCCTTCAACTAATTTTCAAGAGACTACACTTGCGACTTGGTGAGATTTGTTTTGTAAAAGGGTGACGTAAAATATTTATGAAGGAAGATAGGATAACAAGTCTCAAGCACACTTTCATATGTATATTACCAAACACCTGACAACTTGAAGTATTTTCAAATGTTGATTACCCAAGCAAGGCAAAAATTATTTATGCCAGCTTATACATAAAAATACATGCATGTTAAATGAACATAGTTGACATCCATGAAGTCATTCTTGGACTCGTAAGTGTACAATGAACATAGCTGACATCCATGAAGTCTATAAAAAAATGATATGTGAAAGGGTGGAGGATTCTGAGTCTCCAAGGAGGGTAGACACTACTACGGCATACCTGATTTTCATCGTGGCATACCTGTCGGAGAGATATCTAGAGCAAGATAGCTGCCGTGAACTGTAAATTAACAGCAGTTTAATGCTCCAACCACAAATCTTAAAGTCCTCCAGGTATCACAATTACACGCAACAGAAACACAGTTTTTTTGCCAAACGACTAAATCCATACCCTAATTGGTGAAAGTTCAGAGAAAGACAAATGATAACAAGCCGATACAATTTTATATTTTTTTCTTTTATATCAATTCTGTGATTCGAACTAAATCTAATATGACTTTGAAAGTTCGAGAAACAACGCAGTTTAAGGCAAACCACTGAATTTCACATTCTTCAAACTTTCCCTTGAAGGCTGAATTATGCGAACCCTTAAGTCTCAGAGCGCACCAAGAACCGACTCCCTTAGTCTCTCAATTAGCGCCGCATTTATGTGTAAAACACAACATCGGAATACCATTTGCAAGATTAAACATGCAGAATAGTAAACCAAGGACACTATTTTCCAAGTCACACCTACGTGCAACTAATGGGATAAATTGGGTTTCATGTTACTTGATGCAATATAAAGATTCAGGTCAGTGTTACAGTAAGCTGCCTCCAATTTTCCTTTGATCAAAGCAGCAACTTAGAGTTGAATTGCGAAGTGCTTCAATTTTCCTTCATGTACCAGAAGATCTCCAACATTATCTGAAACAATTTCAGCACAAGGTGTTGGACTAAATCCTGCCAGAACCATGAATCCAACTGAGACAACAGAAGCAAGTTAGCTCTGGTTGCTAAATTCTTTCTTGTTTGAGTTTATATTATTTCTAGAAATATCTCCACTTGAACCATCCAGAGACCAATGAATCCTCTAACATGCTTTTGCTATGCCAGAGTGGCCAAAATCATCATAGTCAAAAACGAAAAATGTCATAGCACCTTGGAAAATCCAACTGCTAATCAATCAGCGAAAATGGGCAGGTCCAGATATAGATCCCCTGCAAATAAAGTTAGATGAACTAATAAAAGTTTTCAAGATCCATGATAATATGTTTGTAGACCAAACAGGAGAGTACGAGGGAGGATGAGTATGATTCTTCTTTTTGCCTACCAATCCAAAAGCAATGCAGCAGCAACTCAGCAGTATCGTTTGTTTTGTCATCAGCATAACAGTTCACCTATGCAGACCAGTATTAAGGTATGATAGAATATAAAATTTTTTCAAGATCCATGATAATATGTTTAAAGACCAAACAGGTAATATAATTGAGGATGAGTATGATTCTTCTCTTTGCCTACCAACCCAGGAGCAATGTAGGAGTGAAATATTGTTTGTTTTGTCATCATGCAAATGTATCACGGTTCAGCTACCTAGACAAGTATTAAGAGAATGAAAACAGAAAAATTATATACAGCATTCATCCTTATGGATTATTTTCATAAGCAGCATTTACGGAAGACACTTGATTCTTGGAAATATAACTTGTACTGGAGAAATCTTACTAATAAAGGAATTTAGACAATTTATGGATACATTTTCAAAGTCTCATACACACCAAAACAAGCTTAAGTGCCCTGCATTCCGAGCAAATACAGGCAAAGTACTGATTGTGGGCAGACAAATACATGAGAGATCATCCAAGCATTGTTGTCAGGATCTTATGGTTTGGGTCAAGATGGCCCTCTGCACAATTTGAATCTCATCCCTGGATACAGACGGAATAGAATCATATGATCTAAATCCATTTTATGACCATACAATTCCTTTGATCATAAGATCCAACTTGGTGATGCTATTCACATATTAAACCTTCTGGAAGATCCTTTTGTTCATAATTCATTTGAATTTTTGCCCTTTGGATTGGCTTATTTATCACTAACAAGCCTCTAGCACAAATATAAAACTGGAACTTCTGGTAGCCAAAGGGAGACTTTTCACATTCTTGAAAGTTAATATAATTTATAAAAATTCAGTTACCTTTTCCAACAACATTCTACCTCAAGAGGAAGGTGATTTAATAGAGTGACCGATCATGCTGTTAAGCATACTCAAAATCCCTCCTTAAAAATTCAATTACATTTCCCTACAACATTCTACCTCAAAGGGCAAGTGATTTAATAGAGTGCCCTATCAGGTTTTGTTAAGCACATTCGAAATCCCTCCTTAGTTCATGCATAAAAGTATTAAAACTCACTCTTATGGTGCCATATAAGCTGAAGGATGGCAACGGAAATTTTGTTTCTACCTTCAGAAGCAAATGAAAGGAGGATATTTTGCATGGAGATCCAATGATGCATACAAATAGCACCATAACAATTGAAATATCCACTTAAATATCTCTAATGACCATTGATAATCAAGATTGAAGCACAAGAACAAATTGGTCCTTCAAATCTTTAGAGAACATGATAATGAATTCAACTTAGACTTCTTTTTATGAATTACTGTAGCCGAAATTGCCTATCACAAAACATGTTATTGTTGGTCCACTGCTTACACCAAACCACACAACCTCTAAACCAAAGAACATGAACATCAAATAAAATGAAAAAAAGAAGTTAACAAGCAATATCTGATTGGATCACTCAGCCATTTAGATTAAAATTAGTTAACTAATACAGGGCCCTTACCATATCCTGAAATCTTGATCTACCTATTTCGGGTAGGCAAAGTATCTCCAGATGTTTTATGCAATAAAAGAAGCATAAAGGCAAGCAAATAGTACGAACTTCATATCTGTAACCTCACCAGACAGAAAATTATATAAGGTCACGCAACTAAAAGAAAAAAAAAGTGGAATTGTAATATGTTCTCTTTGGATGGAAACTTACAAATGTGAATTGATGAATGTGTTGATTGCTTCAGAATATCTGTAGTACCACAGCCTTCATCATCAGACTGCATGTATCTGTTGAGTCACTGATCTTGGTAACCCAAGTTTGTCGAACCAGATAATTATAAAAACAGTAAAAGAATATTTCCTTGCCAGACAGACTGGTAAAATTAAATTGAGCAAGTTTTCAAAGGAAATGCAGCTAAAATGGTTTCTTTTGCGACAGAGATGCATTTGGTTTACAACCCATTTCCAGACCAATCTTAAGCAGAATTAGTAGAGCTCCATGTGGTCAGAACACTCCCACCACAGCAACAGCCATATCCTGTTAGGTTGACTTACTTTCTGTATACCTTGACATTTGGATATGATCATGTCAAGCCTGTAGGACTACTTACTTTTCTACACATTCTTCAGTTATGTAGACAAAAAGATATTTCCTCTTCACAAGAAGGAAACTTTATTAGTTCATCAGTAAATGATCAAATTGTCCATAATTATGATGTAAGCAGGAAGAATGCCATTCTATCCAAATACCACCTTTTGACAACCTTCCTCCACCCAAATGATGCCCGAGCTCTGCACTCAATAGATGGACGTATCAAATCTTGGCTCATAAAAGCAAACCTGACTGTTGCACAACTGGATTGCACAGCCTGCAATCCATGACCATGTTTTCTTATCAGCATCATAGAGAAGACCTTTCCCTTGGTTCCATGATGTAAAACATATAACGTTATCCTGGCCAAAACACTCGAATCTTTCAGCCGATAACCTTAACAGCGCTCTGAAATACTTTGGTGGCATCCTACTTATTTCCACCCACACCGTCTTAGCATGATCCAGCTCCCAGATTCGCATGCTCTGGAGAGTGCTGTAAAGTCCAATCCTTCCAACCAAAAACAAGCGCTTTTGAGCACCGGCAACCAAATAGCCATCCAACAATGACCGTGGAAACTTGGCTGGAATATGTTCCCAATGCCCTGTATCTACTCGATACATCATCAAGCCAAGTGGTGAAAGAGTCTCAAGATACAGTCTTGAGTCACAAAATGCCATCTTTGATGAGCATAGATTAACAGCTGGCATTATCTGATGAACAAACCAACTGTCAAGCTTTGAATCATAAACTTCCGTAGGCAGTGTTTTGTCTCCATAAATATCACTTGCTGCAATTACCTTGAATGAACGCCCTGCCCTATCAACAACCAGGATCAACTGCCTTTGCTGATTATAGTGCATTGATGGCAATGTCCTCCAAGTCTGAGTTAGGGGATTGCAAACAAGGGTTTTAAAACTAAGCCCATCCAATCCACAAAAGCAAACAAGACCACCTGAAGAACCAACTAACCAGAATGCCCAATCTGGTAAAAAACCAAACGGGATCTTATACCATTGCTTCAATGGTAGGCTGAATGCAGAACACTGATAAGTATGCGAGTTCTTCCAGAATGTGAGAAGGCAAGGTCCATGTGAAGGAACTTGTGAGTGACATGCGAGAAAGCTACTGTCTTGAAGAATCGAATTCCATCGCCTGCAAACTGACCTCAGCCTAAAGATCAAGAAAGGAGGCACCCTAGCAAGAACCTCAATTAGCAAGTCCTCGGGCAATAGTGCCCAAATCCTATCTTCCATTTGGATATCAGCATGAATGACTTTACCAAATGTTGCAACAGTCTCCTCATCAAAACCCCTGGGCTTGGTCTTGATCACCTTCTGCCGAGATGGGCTTGTATTTCGAGATCCAGTTCTGGCCAAAGGGACCGGACATCTCAGAGACTCATCTTCTCCAAAGGCGCCATTTTTCACCACTTGCAGCCGTACTTCTCTGGATCTTTCCATGACTTCAGAAATCCAAAGTGCAGAACCTAAGAGTGCAAGCCATTAATCCATGATACTAACTGCAGTAGGACAAAAGGCAAATCCAAACCCTAATTCTACACTTCTACCAAGCAAGCTTTCCGCTTGACTAGCAATTTACAGCAAAACCCATAAATTTAAAAACCTCATCGACTGATACGCTAATTACAATAGGGACAGGCAATCCAATTCCAATAAAAGTCAACACTATCAAAATCTAAAATTTTTCAATTCGAGAGGATAATCACAATCATCTGGATGATTCAAATAGAAACTATTCCTGGCCTCATCAACCCTAGCCTCTAAATTCAACCCAGCGATCAAAAACCCGTTTTGAATGACAGAAAACACCGCATTGCAGATCAAAAAATTTTAACACGACAAAATTAAAAGAAAAGGAAAACAGACAGCCCATTTCAAAGTCCTAAAAATCTCAAACCAATAATCCAAAAAGAAACAACAAACAACCGATCGAGGAACAAAACCTTAACTTTCACGATTCTCTAATGGAAAGGATCCCATTCGATAAACCGATCCCACCATCCAAACGAAAAGGGGAAAAAGTCATCAAAGAAGCCATAAAACAGATGCCAACGAGATCAAGCGAATGATCTCGTGCAACAAACAGCGGAAAAATCGAATTTTCTTTGAGGGTTTCAAGGGAGAAATACCTTTTGAAAAGCTCTTCCGATGGGAGAGCGAGGACGAGAGCTCCGGCCCACAGCCGCTCCCTGACAAGAGTTTTGTTTTATTTCAATTCCGAGCTGGTCCTATTTCCGGTATTCTTGGGATCGTTATACGCGGAGAGAACTAAACTACGTGGCATTTTTCTATTGTTTTAATTACACCACGCCGATGCGGTGATGTAGGAAGATATTTGGTGTTTGGTGATCCGCGAGGTATCTGTCATGAGTTGGGATTAGGTCGAGCGCGGTGAGAATGAGGACACACTCACCGAATCAGGCCGGTCAAGTGGGATACCACCAAGGATGGCGTTGGTGGCGAGTCTGTATCGGGGTATTAGGTATGCTTTGAAATAATGGGAAATACGGTGCAGCGAGGTTGAGAGACGCGCTATTTTCTTCTAGAGAGTTGAATAAAAGAAATTGATAAATTGATATTCTCGAGAGAACAGACAAATAAAAGCGAAAATACTGAAATAAGGATACTATTTAAAGTGCCATTTTCATTTGAGTCCACCCAAATATTGCGGATAGCATCCCAACAAAAGAGTCAAAAGATTGAAAAATTATTACTTATTAACATTGCATAAGTATTCAAAATCTAACCAGTAATCAATACCAAATAAAATCGGAGACGCTTAACTCCCTCATCTCCGGAGGAACATGAGCATCGGAAGCGGATGCTCGAGGAGCTTAACTCTTTCATCTCCGGAGGAATATGAGCACCGAACGCAGATGCTCGAGGAGCTTAACTCTCCCATCTCCAAAAGAATGGAATCTGCTTACCGATGACGCCAGCAGCAACGCGCCACACCGTACCATCAGAAGTTTAGCGAAAAAAATTTGGCAGGCGCAGTCCCATTCCAAACCCCAGCAGCAGCACGCCACACCGTATTGTCAGAAACTTGACGAGTAAACTTGGCAGGCGCGGTCCCGCTCCAAACTCCAGCAGCAGCGCACCATACCGTATTGTCAGAAGCTTGACTGGTAAACTTAGCATGCGCAGTCCTGCTCTCGATCATGAAGACGTACGTCTGCATGGCACCGCCTTAGTCCTCATCTCCGATTTTATTTGCTGCCCCCAACTCCTTTATCATCCAATTCGAGATCTCTTGCTCTTTTTCTATAGTGCTTTCGTCTATAAACATCGTTGAGCTTCAATTGCCTTCTCTCTGAGATTTGTCCTCATTGTGGACGTCTTCACAAAAGGTCATCCTCTTGGCATCTTTCGATCTCTTGTTTCCAAACTCAAGTTGTTGTCCACTTTACTATTTTGAGTTTGAGGAAGGATGTTAGAATCCATTGATTGATTGATTATGCCAAACTTAGTCGGGCTTACCAAACTTTACCTTGATTGATTTGTGATTGATTGTGCCAAACTTAGTCAGCCTTACCAAACTTCGTCATCCTCCTGATACTATATAAAGGCTACTCCTGTACATTATAATTGACGGGCAGAAATACAATATTCTCTCTCATTCTTTTTTTTCAACAAAAATATTTGTATACACAAATTCTTATATATTTTTTAAGCTTTAGTATATACTTTCAATAGGCTAGGTCAATTTTGATATCATTTGCAATAATTCAGAATTTCATAAAAAGATAGCTAATTTGAGATTCTTGGCTCTATATAAATATCGAACACCTATCAAGTGCATAGTCAACATAAAACTAAACATAAGCTCGCATAAATTCTCACATATATTGTGTATAATAAAGAATTATGCATTTTTTGATAATTGCCACACTGCTGATCTTGAAAATGGAGAGCTGGTTAGGCCCACAATGCTCGACAACCCTCTTGCCTTTTTCTTTTGTAAGTCGAGCAGCCTTTTCCTTATCAATCAGCATTATTGCGAGATGGGCAGAAACTGAGGTTCTATTGTATCAAGAAAAAACGAAAAACCCTAAAAAATCCAAGTTGATCTTAGTCCAATTCAACGACAGTCGGAATCAATTTCAGCTAGAGATTGAATTGGAGGGGCCTACCAGCCCAATCACGACCATTCATATACAATGCAATGACAATGATTGAGCAGATCCCATGTAGTGCACTTTTCATTGCACTACATAAGATCCATTCTGTCATCATCATTGCAAAATACAAAGATATTCATATCAGGAGTTCAGATCTCTCTCGTTGAAGCCCGAGATGGAGCCATGGAGTCTCAATTTTCAGTGAAGTCTCAATTTTCAGTGAATAGGAACAACAGTGTAAGCAAAACGAAGACACAAAAGAAGGAAGATTAACGGAATGTCCTGATGTTGCATATGAACATTGGAGGAAACTCAGTAGATTGGACTGAAGGAAACATGGCTAAATACCCATGAGCAATTATATTATTTTAGGTGCAATACGAAAAAAGCGTTGTCATGGTCAGGGGTTCAGGTTGTATCATTCGTATGAAACAATGATCGTTCTTCTTTCATAGTGACACCTATCGGATCGTATTTTGCACAGATATCAAAGCATTTCAACCATTCGTATGGATCTTGAGGCAACCATGTAGCGATTGAATGGTGGATTTGTGCAAAGAAAGATGAATCCTTCTCTCTCCCACCAACAACCCTGTAATGTCCAAAGGGTGAGAATATGGACATAACATCCTATTCATATTCATGTACGTTTTGGTAACTTCTTGTTTTATTTTATTCATACATTTTGGCAAGAACCTCTCCTCTATTACAATTTGGAGTCACTTGAATTGCCGACGACTGAGTTGATAGACCTCGTGCCTCAAAAATTCCATGACCAAACAAACATTCCTCTCAATCCTGACTCATATAGCGTCCTTTGTGCATGGCTAAGAAAGCTACGTCCGACTGTATACTTTTATTCTCCAATACACAAAAATAAAAAAATATGCACTCAGATGAAAAGATAAAGAACACCCAACTGATCGATCATTACTCAACTAGTGCAGCCACTTTAGTCACTTCAACCACAATGGAATATCTGTGCGAAGCATTCTTATTTGCCAAATCAAATACTTTTCTAACATCTTTTTTGGAGCTCTCATCTCAATTATGAAGCCTATGGAATTGCTTCCAATCCCAAGAAGAATTCAGCAAAGCTTTCTTCCCACAACTTGTTAAATTCATGTGGACCCCATGATTTATTTTCAGCAGTCGCAGGAAAAAATCTAAACTGCAAGATATGATCTACAGGACATAAAAGTTCATAAATCATAAAAAAAAAAACATGTATTCAGAGATCCCTCACTTGGTTTTCAGTAATTAGGTCGATTGTACTTGATTTAATGCACCCATGAAGGCTCTCCAAACCATATTCTTTTGCTCAACTCCAAACTTTACTATAGTATTTGGTGACTCAAATGAGATCATCGAGGTGATCTTAGATCTTTAGTGATTCTTATTTCGGAGTAATCTAATTCTCGATGATTTAAGATCACTGAATTTGGTATGCTAAGTTCTAATGATTAAAGATTCTCATGTATCCACAAATAACCTGTTTGGTACTCTATGAAAATTCAAGATCGCTCACCATATAATACTAGAATTATCCCTGATATATTCCATAAAAATATATTTATTCATCATATAAAATATATTACAATACAATATTAATATATTAATTATTAATATATCCCATAAGAATATATTTATTAATCCTATAAAGATATATTGATTGGCCCTCTAGAAGTAGTATTTTTATTTATACTTATGATATATTATTTTAAATATTAATAATTATTTTGATGAAAAAATAAGGCAAATGGAAGTAATATATTAAATATTTCATTATATAAATATAAAGTACAATAATACATTCATACTATAATTTAAACTTATTAGTGAATAATAATATGATTAATAATATATTATAATATAATTTACCATAAATATAATACTATATAATATTGTATATATAATATTAATATAATATATTAATGGTATATTGATATATCATTTTTTTGCAGGATTAAGCAGCATTTTTATCTTTAATTTTCAGCCGAAGATCACTGCCTTAGAATGATCTCAGATTTCCGACCTTAAGGACGAGCATACCATCACTGGGTTGGCCATTGATTTAAAGGGTAGAAGTGATTTAGGATCAATAATACGCATCATCTAGATGATCACTAAATATGGTGATTTAGGGTGATCACTCCATACCAAATTCTGGTTATATTGTCATCTAATAATTCTCTCTGTCTTTGCAATACGTTTTCCTTCGAATTTAATTAATAGAACACAGCCAGACCTGGAGAAGGGAGAAGCCACGCCTTGATATCCGGATAGCACGTGAGCTACAGATCCAAATCACGTGCTTCTCTCCTCACCAGCACCGAGAACTTCCCCGTTTACGCTTCCCTCCTTCCTTATTTTCCCTCACCCTCTTTTAGTTTAAAAAAATCCCGAACCTCTCGCTTTCTACCCTCCACCCCCCCAAAATCCTTATTCTATTAATTTTTAAAATCAGCAATAAATGCCCCTTGTTCTCCCTCTCCCTCTCTTCCTTCTCGTCTCCTCCACTCGAACTCCCTCCGATCCCAGAGGGAAAACGAAGCCCTTGCACCCTAGCCGTACTCCTTTTCTTCCCCGATCCAAAGCCCTACTTTTGACCCTCCTATGTCATATCGGAGTCTCCGCCGCCGGTCTCGCCGTTTCCGCCGCCCGATCTGATATCAGCTCAAGGTCGAAGGGAGGAGCAGAAAGGTAGGGTTTTGGGGGATATTTTTGGGCGGAGATGGGAGGGGTGACGTCGGCGGTGGCGGCGAAGTTCGCGTTCTTCCCGCCGAGACCACCGTCGTACGGGGTGGTGGTGGTGGACGAGGCGGCGGGGTGGCTGGAGATGACGGAGGTGCCGCGACGGGAGAACGTGGAGGTCCGGCGGCTGCGGACAAAGCGGGGAACGGCGATTGTGGCGATGTATGTCAACAACCCCGCGGCGAGACTCACCGTGCTCTACTCTCACGGCAACGCTGCTGACCTTGGGCAGATGTACGAGCTCTTTACTGAGCTCAGTGCCCATCTCCATGTCAACCTGATGGGGTGAGGTCTTCTTTTTATTGACAATTCTTTTTAAAAAAAAAAAATTAAAAAAGCTGACCACACCGAGGGACAGGCCCTGAAGCGAAGAACAGGAACGAGCGGAATCAATGTGTTCCAATTTCTGGCCTTGCACCGACCATCCAACGGACTAAATTAGAAATTGGAATTTGTTGTATTTACGGTTCTGTTCACTAGTTTGTGGAGAAAAGGTCTTGACTTTATTTAGAGGAAGATGACCATGGGAAAGATCTTTAGTTGAAATCTCTTTTCTGTTCACTGCTGAGGTAAAATAGGCGAGCGGCCCCACTTGGTTTCTTAAGTTTGAATTTTTGGACTCCAGTTTCAAGAAATAATAAAAATCATGGGTTACGAGATTCTGCATTGACTGTTTCTGAGCATTGTTCTGAGAAGTTCTGATGACGATATGTTTTTGATGGAGTGAGGATATTTTAGTTTGATATGATTACTTATAACTTCTGATTGCTTTTTTTTTTTGACTGCTTGCATGTTTTGCTCTCATGGTTGGTAAATTTATCACCGAGATGGGTTTTTATAGAGAGGTTAAACTATCAGTCTTTACCTAGATTTTATTTTTTGATTTCAGAATTACAGGTAAAACATGGTATGTTTTACTCTATCTCTCGCTCTTGCTGTTTTAAATTTCTTCACTGCAAAAAACTTGTTTCCTTACCGGTTGAATGATTATTCTTAAATTTGTATAGACAAAAGACAGCGTTCTTAATAAATTATCAGCACATTTAACATGTAGTGATTAATAAGTCATACTAAAAATGTCTAGAGTTTTAGTCTGAAGAATGATTCTTGTAGACTTTCCTAAGCATTTAGGTATGAGCGCCAGTGAGCTGACAGGCTTCTCGCATTTAAGAGGGTGAAAGAGAAATGCACCTCCTTAAATCTTCCTATTTTTGCTTGCTCCTCACCCAATTTCTTGCGGGAAAAGTTTGCTAAAGGACTCGAACTTTATTATTTTATAGTTACCAATATAGCCTCCCTATCTTTCCCAAATAGCAAAAACTTTCCTTGACACATGGAGACTTGTTATGAAATTTCATTCCATATAAAATGAATTAACTAAGAATCTTTATTCAGTATTTTCCCTATAACCTCTTTTATCAAATGAGTTAGTAATTTTTCATTCTAATAACTCTTCTACAAATGCTCTTCCCACTTATTTTTCCATATTGGTTCTAATATTTTTAAGTATAAATTGTTATATGGTTACGATATAATATGTAGTGGTTTCTAAAATGCATTTAACTGGCAACCCAAATCATGTCCTCCACCCTAATTGAACGATGATAGTTTATTCAAAAAGCTTGGGTTACAAATTATTAACTCGATCTTGAACCATGCTATGAATTAGGTAATTTGGTTTGTCAGATATGAATTTGTTGCTTTTTATGATATGATTCTAGGGCAAGCTTAATGTTGTGCAAGGTGGGAGAAAAAGGAGTAAATAAGAGGGGAAGTAAGAGTTAGGGTGAACGGAACTATAGGGTATGTAAAACAAGAGGGGAAATGTAACGTAGTTTTGGGCGGTCTCACCTTCAGTTTAAGTAGTGTTGAAATGATATCAGAATCACTATTATTTGGGTAAGTTTCATTTCTCTGATCAATTTTGCATAATGATGGTAAATGGAAACGAGCTTAAAAAGATGACTCTCCATTCTGCCCTTCTCAATGTATGTTTTTATCCTATGTATAATGCTGTATTGGAAGTTATTGATTGTTAAGCTTTATCATCATCATCACCACCACCACCATCGTTACCGCCATCATCATCCTTAGGTATGCTATAGGAAAGTTGATCAGATTTGAGGCCAAATCTGGTCGGCTGAAATATGAAGATGGGAGTTCCAGAATATAAATCCTAGTTGTTGAATATGATCTATTGTCTCTAAATGACCTACAAAACAAAAATAAATTATATTTAGAGACCCCTAGTTTAAATAATATGAAAAACTATAAAGCTTAGATACATATATCGGATATGGATGCTACATGATACGGATATGTTGATACAACAAATCTTGAAAAGTAGGATATGATACGGCTAGCATAAATCAATGAATATACATATATATGCATTTTTATGTTCATGCATTCATTCATAGATAGACAAGTATATGCGCAAATGTATGTATGTTAAAAAAAAACACAAAACATGGTACACTATCGAAGTAATGCAGTTCGTACTTTTCATGATAGTATCAACGTTTACCTGTTCAATATCTAGTCATGATTCAAATCCTAACCTCAGTCCATACTTCGTATCTAAATAATAACATCATAGACCACAAAATTAACTATTCATCATTGAAAGGTTAACATCAAAACAAAAAAAAAAGGAAAAGAAATGCCCTCCCACTTATTTTTGGAGGTATTGGAGAAGTATTTTGAGTATTTTTGAGAAGTATCTGGAATGTTTTCTAATTTTGAAAAATAGGATACTTTAGATAAGTATCTAACATGGATCGAGAAGTATCCGATAAGTATCGACATCTAATATATATCAGATATGGACATGGCATGTGGTTTGAAGTAACCATGCTTCTGAGATGAAAATTTTTTTTTGTTTGTTTTTAGGTTAGAAACATCCAAACTAGCTGAAATTCATCAAGTGTATTTTGAGTTGCCTATGTCAAGAACAATGGTTCCGATTCTTAATTCATGTAGCCTACATTACATTTTAGTTTACTAGCTCTGTTTGCACCTCCAAGCATAGGATGACTCAATGCATGGGCAGAATCTCTAAAACTATCTTTGTAGTTTTTAAATAGTTTAAGGTTGTAGATCTCACCAATGGATTGGACTTTCACTTCAGAGCCTCTATATTTCAATGTGACCTTATTGGATTTAAGGCCAAATTTGGTTCACCTTGAAAAAGCATACCTCTCATCATCATGATCATCATCATCATCATCTTTTGGAAGATTTTGCTCTTATGCCACCATTGCTAAAAGTTAGGGTCATGTAATATATATACATATACACACACATGCGTACATACATATGATTTTCAATTTATTTTTGATTTTGACCCGACCAGATTTGAAGCCATATCTGTAGCTGTTGACATTATTGTCATGAATTTGGATGTGTTCAATTAGGCAAAACTATGTTTCTTGTAAAATATATTTATGCTCTTTGTATTTACCTCTTTTGGAAGGTTTTGCTCTTATGCCACTACCAATAAGAGAGGGTCATGCAAAATACATTTTTATAATCTTCAATATTGTTTTGTTTCAATTCTTAGTTTTTAATCTAGTAACTGTGGTTGAATGGAATTTGCTGATTGTTCGAAAGTTGCTGTGCTAATTTCATGCCTCAATTATTAAAGAAAAAAAAAGGAGAAAGAGAATATAGGTTCTGTCTTAAGAATGTCATGCAAATGTAAAGGCCGACGTTGCATCTCTCAGATCATTGCAGCTTTTTTTGATAAGCGATCATTGCAGCTTTCACAATATTTTATTGCAGTCTCATTATGTTGTTCACTAGATTTTCAGAAACCATGATAGAAATGAATACATTTTGTAAAAGATTGGAGCCCTTGGTGGCGAAGTAAATAGGATTCATTTGAAAGCAGACTGGGCATTCATTAAATGTAGAGCAACACTTCTGTGCAAACAGTTCCACAGAACAATGCCAGATGTCTTAAATATTGAAATTCTAATGGATTCCAAATGCCACATTTGAATATCTGTGATGCATATAGAAATAAACAGGAAAGGTGACTCATGAATGTCTATTACTTTTGTGAAATATACAATTCTGCACGTGGGCTGATGACCTTACAAGGTACACTACAAAAGGGAATTATAAACTCGATAATAGCAAAGCAATTTGGACACATGGCCTGATAAGGAAAAAAGTAAAGCATGTATAGTCTCAATCGAATAAAAATCAAATGAAAAAATCAAAACATATTTTATTAGAGGCAACACATAGGAACTAATACAACAATCTATAATAGAAGATTTATCAAATCTGACCAACTTGAATTTCCCTTATTTTCATCAAATGTTTCAGTAATGATAAAAGGCAAAACAATAAGCAAAACTTGAAAGGCTAAGGGAGGAAGAGAATGCAGGTGGGCTACATTTAGGTCAAGGTTTCTAGTGGTGGCCCTTAAACTGGTCGATGGTGGTCGGCGCATTACGTGCCAGGCCAGTACCAGCAGCTAGCAACATGCTGATTAATTCTTTTTGTAATACTTTTTCAAATAAAGCTATGAAAATCTTTTGAATTTTTTATTTTGGCGTGTTATGGCACAGCACTAATCATGCTGTGCCAGTTGGTGACTGGTGGAACATCTACCAGCATCAGCATTTTAATCCTCGGTGGATTGATCAACTCAGCATTGGCAGATGTATAAAATGCACATTCATTTTATACTCTCTGTCCACAATAGAATGGCTTAGTTTATAAACTATAGTTGAAGACCCCATATATTTTGTTTCTATGCATTAAAAAATGCATAAGAATTATTATGAACATTTAATGATATGTGTGCCTCCTTTCAAAATTCATTCCCCTTATTCATTCTCAATCAAGTAGACGTGGACAGCTAAAACTTAGAGTGCAATTGACTAAGAATGTAAAATGTTCAAAATTTTCATGAAGGTTGAGAGATATAAATTATAATTTAAGACACCTATTTCTTTTACCATACAAGCTCACTTGATTTATTAATGTTGACTTTCATGTTTTATGTTATTTATCAGATTCTGAGGCTTGAAATGAACACTTTTTGAATCAGAGCTTCTTTGGCTGTTGTCTTGCTGAATCACTTTATATATCTCTATTTGTTATTGCTTCATTTAATTCATACATCTTTTTCTGCAGGTATGATTATTCTGGATATGGACGGTCGTCTGGAAAGGTAGGAATTGATTTTGTCACCTTGTTTGGCATTGATATTATTAGGACAACTGAGAACTTCATCTTTGCCATTCTCTGCTGGTAGCCGGGCGAGCAAAATACCTATGCGGATATAGAGGCTGCTTATAGATGCCTTGAAGAAACTTATGGAACACATGCGGAAGACATCATTCTTTATGGCCAATCAGTTGGCAGTGGCCCAACCTTGGAATTAGCTACTCGTTTGCCAAATTTTAGAGCAGTTGTTCTGCATAGTCCCATTTTGTCTGGCCTGAGGGTCATGTACCCTGTGAAGCATTCATACTGGTTTGACATATATAAGGTTCCTTTACATTTCTGTTAATCGTATGAATACATTCTTTCCTGTACGCTAATACCTAATGGGCGTTTGCCTTTGGTCTGCAGAACATTGATAAAATTCCTTTGGTCAAATGCCCTGTGTTGGTCATTCATGTAAGTATCAGTTCAAATTCCATCTTTGGTCTTCTTTCATAAAAATGTCTGCTGAAGCCTACCATATTTAGGTTCTACAGCTTTTTGTCAATACTGGCTGCGGAGCTTGTATATTTGTTTTTGGCTGCGCTGGTTTTGCTTTCTGAAAAGTAAAGTCCAATAAATAGTTCTTCATGTTTAAGTATTTGATTTCATTATTTTAGCTCAAATCAGTGGAATTGCTGATCTATGTAGAACGGGAAGTGGAAAACTTGCATTGAGATGGCTAAGGCTGTTGATATTGTAATAGTTATTAATTTAATTGTTTTATACAAAAGCTAAATGAAAATTTTCTAGAAAGTTGAAAGCTAGTTTTGACACTCTCTCTATCTCTTTCAAAAATATAATTCCTTTTAGCTTATCAAGCTCTGCATAATGATTGGTATTCTCTATGTTTAATGTCATTATGTGGTTTCAGGTGTCAGCTGTGCCAGTCCATGCAAGCTGGTATAGTACTTGTACTGACATGAGCTGGCGCAGCTCCCGTTTACCTTTTTTATTTTTAAATAATTTCATCTAAAAGGATTTTTTTTAATAACTGGGGCATGGTGCGTCACATGCTGGCACCACATAGCGCATACCACCAGGCTGGTGACTAGAATGCCCATGGTCACCAGTACTTGAAATCTTGGATCGAAGTTTTTGAAGTAACACTCTTTCCTATGTCTGCAAATACCATTTTAAACCATCTTCTTTCTACATCAGTGCAGCATAGTTGATTTGAGAGGGTGTCTGGTTTTGAACACTTCATCTATGTCACTGGATGAGTCTTACTAAATGGTGGTTCATAATTTCATAGCCAAATGGACCATCAAGTTGACCTCCACTTTTTCTTGACCCTTGTACATAAATTTGAGTACCATCACCTATAATCTGTGCCTCCTAATGTACCTGTATCTCACACATTTTAATGTGTATTTATCTCACCATTCTCTTCTTTGCTGTGTTTGTGTGGGCCCCTTTTATGGCCGACACCCTGAGGTCTGAACTTTCAACATTGGGGATGGTATTTCATTCTGTCAGATATTCTTGTATGTGTCCAATGCATTTGTTGATTGCCTTTTCTTTTAGCCATGTCATTTTATTCAATTTTAGAAAATAATTACTGGTCTATTAAACAGTTCAAATAATGAATCGTCTTAGAATTGTTTATTATATGACTTAGTGATACGACATTATGGACATAAGACAAGAATGATTCTTGAGTAATCTGTCTATGCATCTTGTGCTGATATAACAGAAACATTGGCTCATGTCGATGGTTGAATAGAAAATCATATGTGAAAGGAAAACCATATAATTTAAGCATTCGTAGAGGAGAATAAAGGAATCTTTCTCAGTTCATGACAAAGTGTGTTCAAGTTTCTTGTTTCAGTGACTAACAATGCACGACCTTGGGAAGAAAAGCTTTAAAACTGTACTGAACTTTTTGCAGGGAAAACTCTCTCTCTCTCTCTCTCTCTGGAATTATGGTCTGCCTTTCTGTACATAGGAGGACTCTTGTGAAGTATTAAGCTGCTTCTTAGGATAACTTACAGGATTAGATAAAATCCGTTACAATTTCTGACATAATGATACTCCTTTATTGAATATTGATCAATTTTGATGTTCTAGGGGATGGCTGATGAGGTTGTAGATTGGTCGCATGGAAAGAGGCTCTCGGAGCTTTGCAAAGAAAAATATGAGCCTCTATGGATCAAGGGAGGGAGCCACTGCAATTTGGAGCTATACCCAGAGTACATAAGACATCTTAAGAAGTTCATAACAGCTATGGAGAAATCACCTTCTAATAGAAACAAATCTGCAGGCTGCTCAGGTGTTGCAGATCCTTCTCAGACAAGCTCTGATGGTTTGGATCTTCCAAGGAAAAGCACCGATCAGAGCGAGAAATCCAGGCAGAGCACTGACAATAGGGAGAAGCCAAGGCACAGCACAGACAGAAGAGATAAGTCTAGAGTCAGTACTGATAGGAAAGAGAAGTCAAAGAAGACCGCTGATCATCCTGACAAGGCAAGGAACAGTATGGACCAGCCTGAGAAGCCAAGGAAGAGCTTTGACCGGTCTGATAAAACTTAAAAGGCTGACTAAATTTGTTTTTCCTTACCCATTTTGTTGCTATATATTATGTATAATCACATATCTAAACTACATGGTTTATGCTGTCATCTGTTTTCTTTTTACTTAACTATTGTAATCATATGGTGGCAGCTTCGGAGGGATGATGAGATCGGTCGGGTTATGCAACATCGACTGTTTCAAAGTCACAGCTTCAGGGGGCTGAGGAATACGAAGGTCAGTTTTTTAGTATTTGTCAATGTTCATGTTGTAGCATTGATTGTTCAATTGAGCGAGTGGTTTACTTTGGTGAAGCAAAACATATCTCCTTGTACTAATTTGAAGAAAAAAAAGGGGAGGGGGGTTTTCAGTTGCTTGTCCCACATGAAGGCATATTTCTTCATCTTAAGAAGGAAGGAGGTTTAATTTAATGTGGACATCTTCTACTAAATGTATATTGTCATTCTGGCAGTTGAGATTTTTGTGTCAAGCTTGTTTACCTGATCCAGGGTACTGAAGAAACGCCAAATGAACTCCAATTGATATGTACGGAGGTAGTAAATTTCATAGTTAACCTCCAAAAACATAGGGGAGGCCTCATAGATGGTTGCTAACCGGTACAGCTTGGATTTAGGCTCAACTTATACTTGACGAGCATAGGGTAAACTGCTGTGTTCATTTAAAGAAATGATATTATACGCCACAGAAAATGTTAGCGGCCTAATAATCACTATCTTATTTACTTTCTTTACAAATATCCTTTTGTCATCAAAAATTCTTGCTACTTACAAAAGCTTGCGTTTCTTTTGCTAAGTAATAAACAAAATCAAAATATCTGACAATGTGCCAGTGTCGTGTTTAATTTAACCGCACCATGTATCACCACTCACCAGGAATAGATTACCTCATTGAATTTTAATGCATTAAAGCTCCTGATTTGTTGGTGTAATCCTGAACTTACTTCTAAAGAGGTTGATGAGGAACAGAGATGACAGGACCTGCTTCATTATGAGTTCTGAATCATGAACCTTATTTACTTCTTGTTGGTTTTAAGTCATTTAATCATGATTGCAGTTAGACATTTCTCTTTAAATTTCATTAGTCAATGCTAGTATCAAGCACATGGCATGTAATGCAAGAAGCAGGAGGAATGGCTTGTGATTTAGTTTAGATTCAAGATCTTTTATTCTTCGTTACATCGAAATCTGCACCATATCTAATTTTGAATGGATGGCATGCTCTTTGAGCTGAACAACCAGCTTATGGTGAGTGAAAGTAGGG
This sequence comes from Phoenix dactylifera, assembly GCF_009389715.1. NCBI lineage: Eukaryota > Viridiplantae > Streptophyta > Magnoliopsida > Arecales > Arecaceae > Phoenix > Phoenix dactylifera. Next base: position 14,667,693 of record NC_052392.1, on the reverse strand, counting down.
AGTCCATGTAGGTACGTCCATCTCAAGATTTGTAAAGACATAAGAACTGGGAACCTCAATTTTAGATGGTCTAAACATCGAGGTTGCCCTTCCCAGTTGGTTGTATCTATAGATGACTGATGGATTGTATGATAGGTATCTAAACAAAAACATTAATGCAACTCTTCAGAATATGATCGGAGTAGCATAGTTTTCAAGCACCTCCCATTATGTGCACATGAATAATTCTCTTGCGACATGATTAGAAGGGGATCGGTGTGATTGCGGATGTGATGAGCTTCTATATGCACAAAATGTGTGCTCTAAAGTATTTTCTAATGCAAAATTAAAGCCTGATATAATGATTGTACAAAGATCTAGGTAAGGAGAGAGATTTGCCATTATATCATAAGATTGTAGAATTGGAAAAAAAAAAAATCAGATCCTCTCAAGTTCGGGAACAAATTTGATGGTCTGGTTCTGCAATCACGACCAACGACCATCCATGTATTGCAAGATGACGATTGTTAAAGAACCTGGACATAGTGTAACCCAAAATGAATTAGAGAGATACTAAGCGTTGATGTAATCTTTGTGAGCTCCCATCCATTTCGCCATCACACATTGGTTGTAGTCACATAAGTGCCAATATCAACAGGCAAAATCAAAGATGGATATTTTAATAATTATGCACCCCCCCCCCCCCCCCCCCCCCCCAAAAAAAAAAAAAAAAGTTGGTGGGTTGGTATAGCTCAGCCCATCAGGCCTCCCAACAAATGTCTAAACTTCAGATCAGCAATTGGGAAGTGCAAGACCAGGTTGCTCCGAACCCAACTCAGCCGAGCTGGTCAGACCGGGTTGCAATTTGTCCACGAATGCCAAACTGGTATTTACTGCAAACCCAACTCAGCCAACCTGGTCAGACCGAGTTTCACTTTGGGCCTGGTTCTGTCGGGTGCAAGTAGGACACTCCCACGGATCCGTTAGCCCCGAACGCTCCGATCCCCCCTTTCTTTCCTTTCTCCCAAAGAAAATGGGGAGAAAAATTTAGTGTTAAAAAAAAAACCCTACATTTTGAATGAAACAAGCGGATAAAAAAACCTCGATTTTAGAAATTCTAATTTACAAAAATCACGCACATAAATAATGAAGCATAATATTTTGTTATATATATATATATATATATATATTACAAATCAAAACATCAAAAAAAAGATAAGATTATTGCAGCAAATCATTATAATTTTAACAATTCGAATGCTTGCTGAATCTGATGATGAAATGGAATAATCTCTGAAGCAAATCAAGTTTGAAGCAGAGATGGGATCGAAAGGTACAATAAAGATGACGGTGCCAATATATGAAGGGAACAAAAGATCCTTCGACTGGAAGAGACCTTAATGTGCAGCTCATATGGTGGCAGATATTTTGCAGCCCATGGTTCATCTATGTCAATTTTCGTCTCCACTAAAAAATACAAAAAAAAATTATATCAGATAAATATTCTCAATAACTTACTGTGTAATGTTGGCACTGGAGGCAAGCTGTAGCCCTAAACTAGCAGGTTGACGGGTGTTGTGGGAATAAAGAGTCCGAACTTAGTCCTACATCGACTAGATAGCGGAGAGATCTGTTCCTTAAATAAAGGGGGAGTTACTTCTTTCTTTTTAGAGGCGCCTTTTGCGGGGCAAAATCGTGCGTTGGGAAGAAACTATGAAACCCCCTTCAAAGCAGAGGAGAAGCAGTCGCTTTCACTGTCTAAGACCGGTGAAGACTGAACTTCAGGATTTGGGGGTACCCTCTGACCTCATTAATGGTGCTTTTATTGAGAGCCCTTGATCCCGAAATTGACTTCTCCGCTATACCCTTCTCTTCCCAACGCACGGTTTTGCCTTGCAAAAAGTTCTTCTAAAGAGAAAGAGGTAACTCTCATTCATTTAAAAAACAAACCTTTTTGCTATCTAGTCAATGTGGAACTAAATTCGGAGCTTTTATGCCCACAACAGCGGGTATTACTGCAACAACACAGAAAATTATTTTTTAATATAAGAATTTTAAAATGTTCAGGTTGCCTCCTGTTACAGTTTTAAAGTTTTAGCTTTGGTCGACAGGACCTCCCGTTACAGTGGAATATTTGGAGGGATGGGAAATTAATTTCCCGTTTTAAAATCTATTCTTCCCCAAAACTCCAGCAAATAAACGGTAGAAAAGAGTCGTCCCCCGCCATCCCCTTCTCTCTCTCTCTCGTCTCTCGTCTCTCATCTCTCGCGTCTCTCTTTCTCTCTCGTTTCTTAGGCTCTCTTCCTTTCTTTGATCACATGAACTCCTGTCTCCATCCTTTTCTCCATCGCCGCACTCTCTTTTTCTCCCCTTCTCGCCCTACGAAATCCACAGTTTGATGTGTTGCAACGCCTCCCTCATCCTCGCAACCCCTAAATCAGCTCTCTTTTTACAGTCCCAGAAGAGTGCCGGTGATTTCGAATCTGATATGCTCCAATACCATATGGAAATCTTGCAAGAAATGCATCGTATTCCTTGCGAAACCTGAGCTTCGCCGACCAGCCGTCATCACTCCCCGCCCTGCCCTCCATCTCCAAGTTTCTTGGTGACGCTCAAGATCCAATTTCTTGCGAGAAACGTAGAATCTTGAACATCGGAACACCCTTCAGTCATCGGTTCTTCGACAGGGGGCTTTGCCTTAACGGAGACTCGTCGTCCTTCCTCAGGTATCCCAACTCCACAATTGGGCGGATTTGTCGCGATTCCAGGTTCTTTGCTAGCGTTTCCGGCTGTTTCTTCCACCGACGTGGATGAAGACACTTCTTCAATAGAAGAAATTCAAGAAATGCTGGAGGATATCAGCAAAATCGAGGAGAGCGAAGGCAGTAAGATATGCGGCAATCTTAAAGAGGTTCCACCAATACCACAGTTGGAGAAGCCGAGGATGGCGTGCGGAATGGGTTCAGGCAAGTATGCGATGCTTTGGTGGAGGCAGATAAAGAGAGAGACTGAGGCCTGGGAGCAGGCGGTGAAGGAGTACGAGGAGTTATTGATGGGCATGTTTGAGCAGAAGCTTGCCCTGAACTTGCCGTACGTGAAATCTTTGTTCTTAGGACCAGATTGCCGCAGAGCAGGAGCATGGCAGTGATTACTACGCACAAGCTGATGATTCTCCTGATGACAGGCAGTGGAGATGGAAGCATTCATGTGGTCCAGGCTGCTTGCCAACTTGGTGAGGCTATTTCTAACAACCCTAGACCTTACCCAAAATGGCAAATAGTTTGAAGACCCGTGTGGGCGTATGTTTAGTCCTAAGAATTCAAAATCTCTCCGACAATTAATCGATATAAGAATAAACACACACCTACACGGGTCCTCATATACTCTTTCTATTTAAGTCTTAACATCCTTATCAGACTAAGAATCTATATCCATTCAAATCTAATCACAAACACCATGATCGGCCCGTGGCTAGCCTTTATAAATTCTGCAGATCTCCTCGGCGAATAATCGATATGGGACTAAACAAACGTTTGCACGATCTTCATATACTTCCCTCGTTTAAGCCTTGACATCCTCGTCAAGCTAAGGATCTAACATATCCATTTAAATCTAATCACAAGCACCACGATCGGTCCATGGTTAGTGTCTATGAATCCGTACTATAGTATCCCCTAATCCACATAGGCTGAGCTGGGCCACTATGATACTATTTCTATCAACACAGAACCTCATATAAAAAGGCTAACCGGAAGGTATTTCTTGGGTTCCTTAGTCCGTACATAAAATCTCTCCGGTGAATAATCGATATAGAGCTAAACACACACCCGTATGGGTCCTCACACTATTGGGCATGATATCTGTTTTCTGTTCCCCTTTATAATAATAAATTTAGGTTTGGTTTATCTTTATGAATTGATTATAGGGTTATAAAATTCATGCATTATACAAGGTGTGGTATTTGTTTACTTAACAAGTAGAACATTAGAATTTGCATAGCTATTACATTTTTTGTGTTTCAAGCAATTGATTTCAAATGGATCTCAACTCATGTAACGCATTCTGGCTGTCTCCTATATAAGAATCCCATGACCTCAGTTATTGCATCTAGGCTAACATGTATGGATTTTGTGGTGATGAATTGATTATTTTGTACCTCATGTATGTGATGCTACCTGACAAGATATTGCAGGTACGCCTTCCCATAGGACTTGGGGACTTCAAGCTTTATAAACCTTCTCACTTTAAGACTAATCATTTGTTTTCTTTCTACTATACTGCTGTCCACTCTGTTGAATGTCATCAGTAGCTGGTGTAAGGATGACATGGAGAACGTTACAGCGTCCTGATCATAAGCATGAGTTAGGGATCTCATCATGTGCATTTTCAACTGTACGACGACAGTCTTAACTTCTACTAAAGGGTTGAGTGTGAATACAAGAAATCTTCAACAAGTTTAGGATTCATATGTGGAATTTCTTTTCAGGAGAATCATGATTTATGGACTTGCCTATGCTATGTTAGAAGAAATAGACATTTTAAGAATCAACCCTCATAGCAGAGGTACCTTCAGGAGGACTTGGTGATGATGGATTGCCATGAAGGATGACCATCTATCATATTTAAGACTTTAGCTTATCTTATGCTTTAATGCAAATACTTTTTGCTTGGTAGTTGCGAGTCTTTGGTTTGTTCAACATAGAAGTCTGCTTGAAGCTGCTTGTTGATTGCATGAAGTTAAAAGATTTTTATGCTTGAACCTGACAAAATACCAGATAATGCAAATTACTCCAAAGGTCGAAAAGAAATGAAAAATTATATAGGCACAGAGAAGACAAAGTGGTAAATTGTGAAATCTCCAGCATGGACCTTTAATAGTGTCCTATGGGAACTTGGATATATCCAACCATAGAATGAAGAAAAGCATGCCGTGCCACCTAAAAATTGACTTGGCCACACGCATAATGTTTGACACCACTCCTAGTGGCTTTGACAGCGAGAAATTTTGAAGAAGTATGACCATATTTTTTGTATATACACAATTATCTTCTGACACAGCTTGAGGTCATTCTTGATTTGTTATGGCTTCCTAAAACATTTCATGTTTTTCCCTTCTTCTGCTCCTACAATTAACACTTGGAGTTACCCTCTGCTGCTTTCATTCATTCTTTTTTTGTTTTTTTTTTGGCTTCTTCCGTTTCTTATGGTTGTCTTCGCTTCTTTTCCTTACCTCCGGCATGCTCAGCAGAAAACTAAATGTCAAACTCACTACTAGTCAGACCCCTTGATTGTACTTCTAGCAATTTTTTTGCACCTATTGCAATATATTTGAAGAAAATAACTCATACTAAGAAAGTTATGGGCTTGTAGCTAGTTTTCCATTATTTGGTTGCATATGGGAATTCAAGGACTAAAGGTCTATCAAGTTATGCCTTTATGAGGAGATAGTGGATCCAAGGAACCAATAGATTGCAAAGTGTGCTTTACAGATACCCTTTCTATCAAAAATTTTACTAAATTTTAGCGCATATCATCCATTCATATACAGAGCTAGGTAAACTATCATAATTATTCACATTCGAGATCTTGCAGATTTTATTTATTAATGATTGTACCTGCTCTTGATATGGAGCTAGAATATATCAGTATTGGCTGGCAAATTTTGGAACTTGAGGGCCAGTGAAGAATCTAGATGTACCTTTTGTTACAGCACTTGATTTGGTTATTTGCACATCATACCATTTTGTGTTTTGTAAGGTGACTGGGGATCTTGGTATTTTTGGTGGTTATAGCAACTGATAGAATTTTGCAAGTTCATATAATTCCTTGCAGTAATCATGCTTGCAATTGCTTACTTCTATCAAGATTCTGGGCTTTAGCAGCATGATTTTGATTGCTGAACTGTGTCACTTTATTCTATCTTGATTTCACTGTAATCCTTTCATTTTTTTCATGGTAATTCGTTATGTTTTGCCATGGTCTTGATATTACCATCTTACTTGATGTGCTGCAATTTATCTTATGTTCCTATTTGTCATTCAAGCAGTTGTTTGTCACACATTTCTGGTGTCATCTTGCACATTTATATAATCTGCAACCTCAGTTTGTCATGTAAGTGTTTAAAGCTATATTTCTGGCTTGAATCAGGTTAGGATTCAGAGGTTTCTGGAGAAGACAAGAAAAAAGACTGATAAGGATAAGAAGAATGGAGATATGGAAGGTGCTACTTTAACCAAAGAGCAGGAGTTTGTACAGAAGAAGGTTACAAATTTGATGAAAAAGTAAAAGGTGCACCCGGTAAGGAAGATAGCGAAGGGACAAGATGACTCTAAGCCATGGGGCCAAGATGCTTAGGTCAAGGTTTGTGTTTCCCTTGCCCAGTACCAATTACTCTAGTTTTATCTTTTGTTGTTACATATGATAGACTTCTCCCCCTTTTCCTTCCCCATTTTTTCTTTTTTTTCAATTTTCATATTTAGGTTGGAGTCACTTGATTGAGCTGTTAATGGAGACAGCTTAATTACAAACTCCTGTTAATCAGTTAGCAGATGGTCCACCTGATATTCAACCTGCATTCAGGCACTCTCTCAGAACTGTCACGAAGGAACAGCAGTAAGAAGTCTGACCATCAGGCAACTGAGAGTGCTATATATCTTGATAACAATGCATCACTTGACAGAAAACTTAGCAGGCGATATGGGGTTATTGAATGCGATCCGCTAGTCCGTCAAGGGCTAGATAGAACTGTGAGTACGTTTTATGATTTGTTGGTCTTGTGACTTTTAAATAGTATACATTTGGTTCTATGTCAAAGTTTATTTTGAAATGGGCCTTAAAAGAAGTTGCTTTTTAACAGGCAAGAACAAGGTTATTCCTTACATGCCAATGTTGGTGCTTCCAGTAAATTGGACACGGGATGTAGTCCTGACTTGTTCATTTGAAGTTCTAAGTTGGCAAATTCAGTGGTAAATCTTGACTGTTTGCAATTGGGCCCTCTTAAGTAGTGGTGTTGCATGATCATAACTGACACATAGTGTGCAATGAATCATGGACACGGGCGTGTGTTTAATCCCACATTTGTTATTCACCGAGAGATCTTAGGTACTTATACATGAATAAGGAACCCAAAAAATACCTTCGGATTAGCCTTTTTAGGTGAGATTCTAAATTGTTACAAATAGTATCAAAGCGGACCCGACCCCTGACCCATGTGGACTAAGGGACACTGTAGTACCGGCTCATTGAGGCTGACTATGGGCTGGTTGTGGTGCTTGTATTTAGATTTGAATGGATTTGGATCCTTAGCCTGACGAGGATGTTAGGGCTTAAATGGGAGGAGTATGTGAGGTTTCGCGTGGGCGTGTGTTTAGTTCCACATTGGTTATTCGTCAGAGAGATCTTGGGTACTTATGCAGAAAAAATACCTTCCGGCTAGCTTTTTTTGGGTGAGGTCCTGCGTTGTTATAGTATAGCTAAATTCTTTCAGAAGTCATGGTTCGCATTTTATGAGCTTATATGGTTTGGAAAATCAGAGCATGAGCCTTGGCATAATGGTAAGGTTGCTTTATTATGACCTAGAGATAATTGGTTCATAACACAGAAAGAGTCTTTCAACATGCACGGGTAAGGCTGCATATATTTGACCCTCCTCCAACCCTACAACCGCAGGAGCTATGGTCAAGAGAGACTTATCAAGATTGTGACAACAAGGTCTATGTTAAACTTCATTCCCTCCACACCCCCCCCCCCCCCCCCCCCCCAAAACACACACACACAAAAAAAAATCATACTATTGTCAAAGTGTACGGGCAGTTCAAATTCTTTGACCCTTGGAGATTCTATGTCCAAGAATTTTGAATCTAAAATTTCAACTTTAGAGGTCCAATAACTGATTTCTTATTTACATTGCTGTACTCTACTCTGAATTTTCTTCCTATTAAATAGTACTAGTGTATTATGAACATTGCAGATTTACTTATTGGATGTCGTTGCTTTGTCTTCACATACTATTGGGGTATCAACTACAATACAAAAGATTGAAGTACTATGTGCTGGTGCAGTCTCGTGCTGTGTTAGTGCTTGGTTCCCATTGGCAAACAAACATCAGCATTTAGCACAACAGCCATGTGCCAACCTTTGCCGGCCAACATGAACAATTTAATCCTTGCTAAAAGATTCGATGTTTAAGGTCAACATTGACCAAAAAATCACCAACACAAGTTAGTGTACAATATGCACTTGTTACCATGTCGGTGATCTTCTGACTCTACATAGCTTATGTGTGTATGATGACGAGTGTACTTAAATCCTTAATTTTCAAGCTTGATAAATATGAATGCACTTAAATCCTTAATTTTCAAGCTTGATAAATATTTCATTGTTAGGCACTGCAGTAAACTAATTACATTATGAATATGGATGTCAGAGATGTGGGTTTTACATATGCAATGCATGGTAGCACTTGCAAGTTTCTCTTGAAGTTTTGCTTTCCACTTACCATAGGAGAAAGAATAGGAAAACTAGAAGTATAGAAAAGAAATTAAAATTGTAGCAGGCTAACATCATGCAAGGATCATGTGAAGAGACATTCCTCTTAACTCTAAGCTGGAAATTTCATTGATTTAAATTGGCATTGTTGTAATGCCTAGTATAGGCAATATCATGTTAAATACAAAAGTTTTAGCTGCATTCTCTGGTATCTCCCAAGTCCTTTCATTCACAGTTTAAAAGACGTTCTTCATGTGTCACCTGGAGTTTTCTATGGAAACTTGACTGTAAAGAATGGACATGGAAGTGCAGATTCAGTATCAACTTTCTCTTGCTTTCATTTTAGCTGCAAAATCAATAGTAAAATCCTTATTATTTCAGTTCACGTTTAAGGGATTTTACTAGTGCTATTTCAATTGAATGTTATAGATGGTTTATTTAGCTGGTTAATCACTTGTGTAGACACGTACTAGGAATCTTCTAATCATCCGAAGCTAATTCAATAAAAATGGCATTCATTGTTATATGTGGTACAATTTTAACTGTGGCAGCATCGTATGTTTTTCTGAAGATTGCTGAACTAATTTTATTATAAATTTTTAATACAGAGTACTTGAAATTATATGAAGAGATGCACAGAAAGACCCAGCTACAGACCTAAATGCCTTTCGTGCTAGACTTTTAATTATTCAGTTAATCTTTTATCTTGCATCTTTTTCCTTATGGTAAAGAATTCTTCAGGATATTCATGATCTGGTTGATTGAACCATTGTTTTTGTTGCTAGAAAAAGGTGACCCTGTCTCTTTCAGTCAGATGGTGACGAGAATTTACGTCTTATTAATAAGTGCCTTTTTAGTGACACCTTTGATATGACACTTCATACTTGCATGACCTAGATAGCATATCCAGTCATCAGTAAGGTAGTCTATGCTGTTCACGACAGCATGATCCCAAAATCCTACATATAAATTATGTTCAATCTGCATCTGATTATCTGTTCAAATCAATATGGAAACCTGGAATGCCTCCTATATCTCTCCTCATTTCAACAGCCAATTCAAAGTACTATTAACTTTTCTTTTTAATTGTTGATATCAATGGATTGTAGGTGGACAGAAAGTTGGTGATGCAGACTGTCATTACATCTGTATATGGTGTCACTTATGTTGGTGGCCATGAGCAAATAAAAAGAAGATTAAATCAACGGGGTGTTATTGCAGATGACACAGAGCTATTCGGTGCATCGTGCTATGCAGGCAAGGGGACATTACATTTCCATTTTTCAGTCCTTGTTTTCTTTCTAATAGTTGAAGTTTGTTGTATGAGATACATAATTTTCATATTCGAATCTGTAGTTCAACTGGAAAATCTTTAACCATTTGAACAGACTACATTAATTACACTTGGGGAGATGTTTCAGGCTGCATGTAGCATCATGAGCTGGCTTGGGGACTCTGCAAAGGTATGCATTTCCATCTGTGCATAATGTAAGCTAAACGATAAATATGCCCACAAAAGGATCAGGGAGATGTTTCAGGCTGCACGTAGGATCATGAGCTGGCTTGGGGATTGTGCAAAGGTATGCATTTCCATCAGTGCATAATGTAACCTAAATGACAAAAATGCCCACGAAAGGATCACAAAAAAAATCTGTCACATGATCTTTTTGTATCCTTGAATACAGGTATAGAGAAAGTAAATAGACTTGCAATTGATTTTAGAGCTGAATTATGTATAATTAGAGGAAAACATCTGGGAAAAGACACGAGTTGAATCAATGACATATAAGGTCTTTGTATGTCTTATCTCAGCTGAGATGAAAACTTTGGTCTTTGAAGAGGAAAGGTTTGGATCAAAGCAGTTAACAGTAAATGAAGCCAGATAGATGTAAACCTAAAATAAAAGCTTCTTCATTTGTTGTGTGCATCAACCATTAGCAATGATTATCAGGTTGATTTCAAATCCCTGTTTGTGAATAAGCCTTTTGTGCAAGGGCATACATATATATATATATGTGTGTGTGTGTGTGTGTGTGTGTGTGTGTGTGTGTGTGGGCGCGCGCGCGCGCGCGCAAAAAGCTCTTCTAGGACAAGTTTTTGGTGCAGACTACCTTAACTAGACAGGCCAGGGTCATCTTCCACTGCCTAGAGTGGACGATTTCTCAAATGGCTAGTTGTTAAGAATTGGCCATGATCCAAATACTTAGTGATGCTAAGCTGATGGCATACTATCTTCAATTCTTTGCTGAGATGGTCATATAGCTAAGATGGAGATCAATAACCATTGCGATGATCTTCCATGGGAACTCGATGAAGTTGTTTCTATGACCTAGGAAATTCAGTCAAGGTTTACACCATGACTCTTGGGAGCATATGTTGGATGGGCTGCAAATAAGTTGTACTACAAGGGGCAATAGCCCGATACATAAAATTACAAGAGGTTTCGACCCTTAAATGTAAAATAATTTTATTATTGTGCATAGTAATGTCCACATGCATTCAATGAAAAGTGCTGACATCACTTTCTTTCTTTTTTTTTCGTTTGCAATTTTCCCTATCCATTGTGCATCATGAAGAATAACTAATTTCCATTTTCATGATATGGCACTGCTTTCAATTTTTCTCTATATCGACCAGATTATTGCTTCAGAAAACCATTCCGTAAGGCGGACTACCCCTCTTGGACTTCAGTAGTTCAACCTTACTGCAAATTGGGAAGGCATCTTGTAAATGTTTCTTAAACCTATTCTCTTTATTTTGTTTGTTTTCGGTTGAAACCAAGTAGGCATCATCCGATGTTTTAGTCTCTCTGAAACTGACAATTGCTTGTTTAGTTGCTTTCATAGATTAAAACTTCTCTTCAAGTTTGACCTTACAACTGGAAACTGACAAGGTTTCGTTTTTGACCATTTCTTCCCGAAAACTGAAGTTGTAAATCTGAATATGAAGAATTCCATTGCAATGTAAAAGTTTTAATCCCTAAACCTATTTGTTTTATTCCTAGGTCATGGTAAAGCGGAAGAAACAACTTTTCCTCCAAACTTTGTCCACTCCCTTGATGGTTTCAGTATAATGATGACTGCAGTTCCATGCAAAAGAGCAGGATTAAATTTTGTAGGTTGCTTAACTTTGGGTGATTGTACATCATCTCATATTGTGTTATGTGATATAAATCTATTTGTATCTCAATATTCTTCTAATGTTGCAGGAGTCCATGATTCATAGTGGACACATGCGTGCGACGTTGATCTGATGAGTGGGATTCTTTGGGAAAAGCTTGTGGAACTCTATGAAACACCCATACTTGAAAATGTATTAATTTCCCATATCTAATCAACTGATAAAATTCAAACATCCTGAACTGTGAAGTGATTGACAATGTTTGTTTCAAATGAAGGAAGACATACCAAAATCTGATGCTTCTTTTATTTGTTAATGCCGTGTTGGAACTTATAACTCACAATGTTTTTCTCCGGAAGATGATCTATCAATCTGATGATGGTCTTCAGTTTGTTATATCATTATTTTATTCTAACAAGATTATCTTAGAAACATGTTTTTTTTTTTTATCAATGAAATCTCTCTCTCTCTCTCTCTCTCTCTCAACAATTGTCTGTAACACATGTTGATACTTCCTTGCAGTTACTTGAGAGCTGTCAGCAATCTTTTCCTACATTAAGTTTGAGCGAGGAGATTTCAATCTAGATGTCCTGGACTCGCCGTACTTCTTCAACTGACTTGGCATGTTGTCCATCTCTTTCCTACATCCAACAGCCTCTCACTTCAATGGCCTCGCTTCAAGAGCAGGCACCGTACAAAGATTCTTCATCTGCTATCAATTTGCATGATGGCAGAGCTAATTCTTTTGCTGGGGGGCATGGCAACATGGAAGACGGAGCTCTCCTGTGCTGCTAAAAAGCCTCACTTCATATGTAGCAACAGCATTCCATATGTTGTCAAAGACTGCACTGAAGTGCTGATGACAGAATTCTTGCACTCAGTTGCCATCATATGCAATGAGCTTGTATTAATGAGGCTGGAGTCTTTCATATAATGGGTTGAGGCATTTCATGGCTAGGGCATGGCCAGATGCAGAGAGATGATTAGGTTGATGGTCATAAAAATAAAAAATCTTATGCGAACCAGCAAGATGGTCTAATAACTAGTCCAGGCAGGGTGGTTAAATCCCTACTTCAATTGAAGCGCCAGGGGTCATTGACAACAACGCTGAGCATCTATAAATGAGAGGCTAGTTCGGAGCAGCGAGTGGAGGGACGGACATTTCCATCTGCATGTTATGGATCTTGACCAAAAAAAAAAAGATCTTTGTATTGGCTATTTCGGATGATATTCTTGCTTGATTTGTGATTTAGCTTGTTGTAAGTTAGCAGAATCCCTGATTGGTACTTCTAGCCATTTGTTTTACTGCAATATAAGAATGTAACATGAAGAAGAATCAAATTCAACTGGTGATGACGAAATACTACATGACTGCTTCTTCAGCCTAACAGAGTTTTGTTGTAAGGTCTAGTTACAAGCTTCGTCAATTTTAATGAGGTTTATAATCCTGGTAAATGATCATTCTGGCAAAAAGTGATTCCAAATTTTCTGCTGGAACTGCATATACATGAAAGTCCCATCCAAAAAATTTTGTTATATAACCTTCACAATTTTCTCATCTCTTTTGCATGTCCTTCAATTCCAGTTTGAACCCTATTGGTGGTTGAGTAGGGTTCAACCATCCTTTATGCTTTTCCATTTCTTTTGAAAGGTCCATTTGGTACTGTTTGGTAGGGTTGTCTACATTTATACAATCTCGAGTAAAATTTGAGTGATTGTCTTTGAATTCTACCTGCTACTAATTAGCCCATATTTCTTATTGTTGGATATGACTGTAAGGATGGATGGCATCCCAGTAAGGAATTATGGTTACCAGCAAACACAATCAAGCAGTCTTCTACAGACAGTGATTATATCTACTTGATGCACTAGCTTTGCATCCAATAAGAAGCCCTAACATCTTCAATTATGACGCATAGTCTGAACAATTTTTATCATTCAGGAAGATTATTATCCGATTCCTATCTCAACATCCAATAACTCTTCACTTTAGAAATGGTTAAGCATGCTAAAGAATCATCTTAGCATCCTTACGTTGTTCCCCTTTCCATGCAAAAGGTCCAGTCGGTACTGGCTTGTTGAGGATCGTTGCATGCAATTGGCGTTTTTTTTTTCTGCCTCTCCTTATCCTGAAGACCGCAGAAAAAAAAAAGAAAAAAAAAACAGAAAGAAGCTAGTAAAATGTGGATAAACATCAGTCATGGCAGCCATACTGCCTTTGGTTGCAGGGGCAATTAAATCTCATCATTTATACCAAAAGCAGAAATTAAAAATTGAGCAAATGGTAGAAGCGCACTAGCTTATTATGGCAGAAAGTTCTAATAACTTGCTAACATACTATTGAAGTTCTGGATGCAGAAGTAAATCATTCACCTTTACCAGAGACAGCACCAATCTTACTCTTCTCTGTTCAATACCTTCACCAGTCTTCCACCCCCTACCACCCACCAACCACATTATTGGTTTCTTCTATAAACATAAGCAACCAAACAAGTACTTCAATATGCTTTAATTGGAACCAATGACAAAAGATTGGCAGCTACCAATCAGCTCTTTTACTTATGAGATTGGTTTGAAAGAACAAAAAATCACTCAAATCTATGAACAAGAAATATTAAGTGGGTATGTTACGATATGCAGATTGTACTTTTTTTTCCAATAGACACACATATTTATCAAGCATCGAAACAACAGCTTCAAATTCAGTAACTTGCTGGTCTATCACATCAACCTGCTTCACATACTCATCAAAGCCCTGATTTTTCTCACTAAGTTGCTCCACGAAGACTCTTAGTCCAGATGCAACATCACTGAAACCATCGTATTCCTCTGCCACTCTTTGGTTCATCTTCTCCAGAAGCCGTAGTTGATTATTAGTTCCCTGAAACAGAAAGCGGCTCATTTAAGTGAAAACAGGATGGTAAATTTAATTTATTTTTTTTTAAAGAAAAGAGGATAATGCACATAATTATTGATATTTTAACCACAGTAAAAAAGGTTCTGCAAATTTAAATGTGACTGTGGAAAGAAATGACAGTTTCAACAATGATATAGAAATTTATCGATAATGCAGTTCTGCTTCAGAATCAAGTTCATTCTTGAAAGATGGAGGACAAAGAGGAAGGTAAAGAGTAGAATTGAGCAGTCAAGTTTCTTGCAAAGAGTTAGTACAAAGTTTCAGGACGTTGTCAGTACAATTTCTCCACAAATAAACAGTGGAAGGAGAAAGAATAGAATAGCGTATTTAAGGGAATTGACTAGGTCCTGATTAAATGAAGTTAATTAAACATTTAATGTAACTTTATCTTTGTAACCATTCATGACAAAAGCTTATCATGAAAATTTTATAAGATGAGGGCATCTTGTGCTGAACAACCAGAAATCTAAAGGCTACAGGAAGACAAGACCACAATGATTTTTAATAATTCGACAATTGAGTATGACTGTATATATCAAGGAACATTTGACACATAAGAAGCATGATCTTACAACAGATAATTTAATTTAATTGTGTTTATTCATGTTTGTCTCATTGCTTCAGATAACATAAAGCTAAATACGAAGACACATGAACTTACAGTCTCGATTAAGCAACAATATCAACCACCTACATGCCCAAAGCACCAAAGTTAGAAAGCTAGGATTTATTACAAATCTATAGATTTTCCATACGGAAGCAATGGTCAAATCTCTTTCTTTGTGATAGATTCTACAGCATTATTTTCCTCTCTCTTCCTTTCAACTACGATATTGAAAAACTTAACACCGTTCTTCATTCAATTCTGGAGTCAATCTTCCTGGGATGAACCCATGTTGCTTTTACAAAATCCATTTTTCTTTATCTTTTATCTACCACCCTATCCTATAAATCCACATCATAGCATTTGTGGAATAGATCAGGAAGGACAAAACACCAACGAGCAGTTAAAATAGATCCCTGAAACCTATCTTATCTGTTTAAGAGTATTTCTGATCTGAACTCACTGCAATTTGCGCTCAATGATTTCATCCAACCCTGTTCCACAAAATCTCTCTATCTTGACCTAAAACTTATTTGACACTAGAAAAAAAAGAATGTATCAATTTAACTACTGTTAAATTCATGGTCTCGATCTGCATACAAAGTGACCTCTGACATACAAACAGCATTCTTTTTTTCACCGAAAAGAAAGTAAGCCCATACAAAATTCATTAAGCGGAAAAAAGGCATCAAATTCGGTCAGAAAATTTCATAAATACCAAATTAAATACCAGAAAATCCTTCTATTACGACCAATGAGATTTCCCAGCCAGATCAAATTCCAGTTCCATCGGACCAAAAATACCTAAAAAATTCCAAAAAGATCGCAACTTTCGTCCAAATATAACAAAAAATAGTTCGATCATCTCAAATCGGATCATAATGGACAAACTTCTACTCTTGGATTAAAACAAATGAAATCAGAGCAAAACGAGAATGAGGAGGGCCGACCTCGAGCTCGCCTTTGATCATGGAGGAGACGTTGGCGAAGAGATCCTCAAGCGATTCCGCGAGCTCGTCTCTCTCGGCCCCCTTCTCCGCCATGGCCCCTTCTCGACTCCAAAACCCTTATCTTCCAGTTCCGAAGGGGGCAAATAGCGCCCAGCTTGGATCTGTTCCGGTCCAATTAATCCCAGACCCGGTCCAGCCCAAAAGGGCGTTAACACCACTGCCGCCGGACCGAAACCAAAGATTGGATGGGGGAAAATAGAAAGAAATATTAACATGAGGTTGGTAACTATTTGTATTTATAAAAAGCATGTCAAATTATGACATAAGTTCAACTGCAACATTTCTATCGACAGTACTTAGGGTTACAGTTGATAGGCTGGAACCTAGTTACTGGGTTGGTATGATCAATTAATCATAGATTTAGTGTAAAACATGAGGAAAAAGCAAACTAAGTATTCCTTGAAGAGTTTTCTCTAAAGAAAGAAAGACAGAAAGCATTTCTTATAGAGAGCTGTATTTGATTGATTCCTTAATATTCATGATTTCCATGTCTTGATGTTTCTAGACCACGTTGCTGTGAAGCTTATAGTGAGTCATTTGGGATGTGTTGCAGGGAGTCATCAATGTTTCTTTAACTACATGAAATTGGAGTCATATGATGGAGGGTCATCATGCTGCAAGTATTCCATATGTCTACTTGGAATGCAGCATTTCTAGACATATCTTGATTTGTTCGATTCTCTCAACCTCTTCTACTTTGAGAAAAGTCTCTCAACATTAATAAATCTATCCAGGCGTATTTGGTTCGTGGCTGAAATTGGAATTAGAATCGAAATAGAAATAAAAAATGGCCATATCCTCCAATAAGTTTGGTTTATGACCGAAATCAGAATCAAAATCGAAATGAAATTTGAATACTGGGAAAGAGTAGGAATTGAATTTTGAAAATTAGGGCATTCTATTCCTTCGTAAAATCAGAATGGGAATAGGATTCTCGCAACCAAATAGCTGAAATGGGAGTTACTCGTTCTCATTCCCTCTCCAGAGTCCAATCCCTCCCCCCCCCCCCCCCCCCCCCCCCCCCCCCCCAAAAAAAAAGCTCGTAGTTCTTTCAACCTCCATTCCACTATAAAAGGCCAGTAGAAGGTGTCTTAGGCCCCCATAAAAACCCTCAAGGTAGCATTTGATTACTCAAATGGAATTACCGAGGTAATCATAGATCGCTAGTGATCTTTATCTTAGGATAATCTGATCCCCAATAATTTAAGATCACCGCATTTGATATGCTATGTTCCAGTGATTAAAAATTCTAAATATCTATGAGTAAGATGTTTGGTGTTTCATGGAATTTCAAGATCACTTACCATATAATACCAAAATTACCCCCAATATATTCAATAAAAATATATTTATTAATCATATAAACTATATTATAATAAAATATTAATATATTTATTTATATATTATTTATTAATATATTCTATAAAAATTTATTTATTGGTCCTATAAATTATTAATCCTATAAGATATATTAATATTTTTATGTATACTTATAATATATTTTTTAATACTAATAATTATTTTGATAGAAAAATAAGGCAAATAAAAGTAAGATGTTAAATACTTTCATGATGTTAATATAAAATACAATAATATATTTCTGCTATAATTTAAAATTATCATTGAATAATAATATGGCAATAGTATAATTAATAATGTTTTCTAATATTAATATATCATATCAATACAATGTAATATCATATATATATATATATATATAATATTGATATAATATACTAACGGTATATTTGTATACTATTTTTTTTTACGAAAGTGAGGGGCATTTTTGTCCTCAATTTTTAGCCTAAAATCACTATTTGGGTTGATTTTGAATTTCAGACCTCAAGAACGAGCATCCCATCATTGAGTTGGGCAGTAATTTGAGAGGTGGGGATGATTTGGGATCACTACCACGTATGATCACCTTAGTGCAACCAAACACGATGATTTAATTATCTCCATCCATATCACTTTTGATCTTGGGATGATCACCCTATACCAAATGCCCCCTAACTATGTTTGAAAAGGAAAAGACACACAAGGAGGGGTTGGGGGGGATCAAAAGTCTTAAAACAAGGATTGTATAACCATATACTGATCTAGATGCAATCAACCCTGTTCTATAGACCAACTTGCAAGACCAACTCCATGACAAATGATAAACTGGCCCAAATTTTGATGAGCCCCCACCAACAAAACTCTAAATCTTGCCGGCAAGTAAGGTCTTAGAGGCTATTTGAAACCTTGCGAGTGAAGATGCAACATAGTTCAGGTTGTAGTTTAATTAAGTTGCATGTAATTGAATTGTATTATAGTTGAACCTACACTATTTGAAAGGTTGCAGCTATAGATGTTGTAATTAGTGTTCTTTCTATCCGAATCGCTGTGGTTGAGAGTTGTAAGTTGAAAGGAGCCATTTTTTGGTTGGATGTAATAATATGAGCTGCAGTCACCCTATAAAGTGGTTATGAGCTTTACCCTATTCTGAGTGATATGCAACATTTTTGAAATATTCTTTCAACCAGTTACAAAGTTAGTTGACTTAATTTATATGATTCTATGCTATAATAATTTCATATTTCACTAATACAAAACATACAATCTGCAATTTAAACTAAACAAAGATATTTGAACCACAAACTACATATTACCAAAACATTGTTCAAAGTACCAAACCACTAAAACATCACAGAATCAAGTATCACAATGCTCTAGCATGATCATGATCATTCATCCAACCATAGTTACATCTACATGAACCGGATAAAAAACTGAATCATGGAAGGTTCCCCTATTGCTAGTGTTATCTTTGTGACCACTGCTTGAACAATAGCCATAAGCGGTTGTCCCTATCTAAATCATACCAAGATACAAATAAAACCACAAAAAGTTGTCCATAGCATAAAAATCTAAAATCAAGATATGACACCATAAGCTAATATAACTGCCACATTTACTATTAGCATAATATAGATTTTTTAAGTTAATATCCCCAAAAGATTATAAACATCTACAACTTAGGATCTCACCAAAAAAATTTGTCAAAAGATGTTATTTGGATTTCTTGCCTCTGTATAATACCCAATATTCACTCGGTGCATAAACGATGTGGGAGAAAACACACACCTATACAAGTCCTCACATACGATTCTCATGTAAACGTTAGCATTCTTGTCAGGCTAAGAATTCAGATCTAATCAAAATCAATCACAAAAATCCTGATTAGCTCATAGTTAGCCCTAAATAGGCCTATGCCATAATATCTTTAATTTATATAGGCTCCAGATGAGATCTGCTCAAATACTATTCATGATGATCTCATATCTAACTCAATAAAAAAAGTATTTTTTGAGTTCGGGATTAAAATCATAAGAATAATATTGATGATTCTACGGATTTTGGACGAGGAGGCAAACAATTAAAGGATCTCCCATGAATTTGTCTCTTCTGCACGAAAAGCACAAAAGAAAGCTCCAGAATAATCACAACCCTACAAAATTAGAAACTAAATGACAAATTTGGCTTGGATCTACATAGACCCGAGGACGTTTTGATCTAGAATAGATATAGGGCTACCATTCCTAGCCTCTATTTCTTTGATCCCCGAGGTAAAATATTTATTGGAGTCGTTTTCCCAGTGGAAACTATAGATTTAGGCCAGGATGCTTGACGTCAGTTAGAGAGGGGAAAAGACAAAGCGGAGAAAGGAGAGAAAAAACTTGTTGATTTTTGTCACTTCGAAAGCAGTATGACAGGGAAATCGATGCCGGAGATAACACCGGAGCCGCCGGAGATGCGCCGGAGCTGTTCAGGAGGGTAGGGAAGCGCTTTGGACGTCAAGTCCTTAAGAAGCCCAGGGCTTCGCGAAACACCGTCGAGAGGATGGGGGGATGCGACGTGATGCGAGGAACCCCGGTAGCTCTACTGCGCACGTGCCGCTACTCGAGCGCCTGGGGTCCGGGGCCGCGCGCTACCAAAATTCGGGGCTCACCTGCAAGCTTGCCACGGCTGGACCTGCAACGCTTATTTCAAGGCACCTCCATACCGCAAGTAAATCCAAAGACTCCTAAAAGTGTCTCTTAACGTATGACAGGCCAGCAGCATGTAAGAATTAGCTATTTTTTTTATTCAACCTTTTTTTCTTCTTCTTTTGCTCTTTCCTTTCTTTAGTTATTCATTGCAGCCGTTGATTATTTCTTAACGTATGATAGGCTAGCAGCAACTAAGGACTAGTTTTTTTTCTTATTTAGCTCTTTCTTTTTTTTACTCATTTTTTTATTAATCCTTAATTGTAGCTATTGATTATTTCAAACTCTTGTATACATAGGCAAAACATACAATAATACAATAATAAGGCACAAAGCATCTTTCCTCCAATCTTGAGTTTCTTCATATTTTCTCATGGTATCGGAGCAATTTTATTTTTTTTTCAATGGCGTCATCTTCGAGTTCATCCTTGAGTTCTATCTCGAGTGCCTTTGCTTCCATGCCTCATATGGCTGCTGATCAATCCAGCCCATATTTTCTCCATCATGGCAATAGCCCAAGCACCACGTTGGTCTCACAGCCCTTTGATGGTGATAACTACCACACCTGGAGCCGTTCCATATGGTGTTGAGTGCCAAGCACAAAATAGAGTTTATTAATGGGTCTCTTCCTGGGCCAAGCCCGACTGATCCCTTGTGTATGTCATGGGTTTGTTGCAACCACATGGTCCACTCTTGTATCATCAATTCTATCTCCAAAGAACTGAGTGTTAGCGTGATCTACATCGACAATGCCCGTGTGAGCTGCCACCGCCGCTGTCGCGGGATTCGCCGCTTGGCCACCGGACTAGCTACCTTAGACTGAGATGCATCCTCTCCGCCGCTCATTGGTAAGTCTCATTCCCTCTATTTTCCTGTTCCGGAGCCTCCTTCCTCTGTTCCAGCCCCAAACCGAGAACGCCCTCGATTTTCTTCTTCTCGTCGGCCGTTGCAGCAACCAACGGCTGCTACTGCCACCGACGGCTAGCCGTCGGCCACCCAGGTCGGCCGCTGCCGGATCCTCTCCTCTCTTCCCTCTCCTTCCTCTCTTCTTTCCCTTCTTCCTCCTAGATTCAATGGAGTGAAGAACACCATTTTGGCCACGTTCAAATTTGGGCCCAATTCATTTATTTGGGCCCTACTAGGCTATGCCCATTATAGGCCCAATTTGGGCCTACTTCAGTCATTTTGGGCCCTGTTAGGCCGTGCCTATTGTTGGGCCATGTTTACCCATTGTGGGCCTGTTCACCTGTTGGGGACTCGTTCATCAATTGTGGGCCCGCTCATCTGTTGTGGGCCTGTTCACCTATTGTGGGCCCGTTCATCCGTTGTGGGCTTGTTCATCCATTATGGGCTCGTTCATCCATTGTGGGCTCGTTCATCTGTTGTGGGCCTGTTCATCCGTTGTAGTCCTATTTATCTATTGTGGGCTGTATTTATTTTAGGCCCTATTCATCTATTGTGGGCCGTGATAATTCATTTTGGTCCCTGCTCATTTATTGTTGGTTGTATTCCTTTTGGGCCCTATTCATCTATTGTGGGCCGAGTCCGTTCATTATGGACGAGATACATTGATTGATCCAAGTCGACTCAGACCAAATATTTCTTTTCTGATTTTGGTCAAACCAGACTGAATAGGCCAAGCCTCTGATTTGACCTAACTAAGTAGATCAAGCCCAAAAGCTCAAATATCCTTAGATTGTATATTTCTTTCTCTCTCTAAGCAAGCCCACATTCTGACTAGATCCAGGCCTTTCCTCTGATGGTCGATCCGAAACATTCGGACCAAGCTCAAGACCAGGATCAGACCAAATCCAAACCCGAGCTGAGATTCTCTCTCCTCCTTTTTTCCCTCTAGACAAGCTCGGGGATCGTAGCATAAACCCTATCTTTCTTGTAGCTTGGATCCAAGTTGACCCAGATTGGAAACTCCGAACCATACCGGTACCCGGGCGATAGACCAGCCGTTACTTCAGCCTCAGATAGATTAGACCACTTTCGATCTTTACCTCTGACCTATTGAATCCTCCTTGCTCGGACTGAATTGATCTGGAGGCATGAAACCATAATATTTGATTTTGACTTCTGAATTTATGTTAAAATTTATAATATTTTAATGATATTAAACAGGTGTATGGGACATGTTTGCCCGAAGTGGGATTTAAAGCAAAAAGAGATAAATAACTTAATGCTTCATAGTGTATTTTTCAAATTATTCGGTAAAATAACTATTAGTTGATTAAATTTTGAGATATATTTTGTACTTAGTAAAATGGGTTACATATGTTAAATATTATTTGAAAATTATGTAATGTGCTATGAAATCTGTAAAGTGTGATTGGGCAAATTATGAAAAATCTATTTTGTATATATGTATGTATTCTCAGCATTGCTATGATTTGGCCCTGTCAATGGAGATTATTCGTTGGCCCTGTTGACTTGTAATCTGTGAGGAATCGGTTTCGACACCGTACTACCGTTTGTTTAGAATAGTGGTATTTGAATACTGTACCACCGGTGGTTAATAATAGTAGCGTCTGGCACTTTGTGCGACCCATGCCACTGGGTTACATGGCCGTAGCCTATTTATGTTGGAATTCTGGTATCATAATTTTTATGAAAATGCTTAGTAAATTTCAAAAGAAAAAAAATATGTTATTTGTGATTTATTTTTCAGTCATTGTTTTGTACTTTGATTAATTATCTGGCATGCTTTGACCCCATTCTGAGGTATTATATTGCTTACTGGGCTAGTGTAGCTCATTATTTTATTTTTTCTATTTCATATCGAGAGGCATGATCGTACGGGATTGGGAAGTGCGCTACATTTTTTTCTGATAATTTTTTTAGTTATTGGTATTTTAGAGAGACTAGTTAGAGTATTTGATTTATGTTGACATATAGCATTTTGAAACTTTAGAAGTTTGCTTTGAATAAATTATTGATAAAAAAATTTAGAAATTTGTCATTACTTTGATATGATCCGCAGCGTTACATTTGTTAGGATCCCACATATGCCATAAAAATTCGAAATAATTTTCATGTTGCAACGGAAAAACTATGCGGGATCCGTTCATCGCATGAACGTATTTTAAAACCATTCGTTTGTAGATAGATTAGAATTAAATTATTTTAAAATATTTTAAAATCATTAAGAAGATCAGATCTTCACCTTGTGTGGGTAGATGGTCTCCGCAAATCTGATTTACGTGGATTTGTAGAAGGTTCGATGGAAGCCGCACACGCGTCCGGCCTCTACGGGTATCCACACGAGGTAATGATTCGATCGAAGCCTACGTATCTCCCCGGGGTGCTAGCTCTCTTGCAGAGATGGCTTTTGATGGCTGAAGTCCTCCCTTTCAATCAACTCTTGAATGCTTAGGGAGGAGGAGGAAGAAAGACGGATCAAAGGGAACAAGAACAAAACACTTTCAGCCTTTTCCCTTTTCTTTTGTTGGCACCAAGAATGAAGAAGGAGGAGAGCCACCAAGGATTCTTCTTCCTCTTCTCTTGCTTGCGGATGAAAGGAGGAGGAAGGGGGTCCTTTTTGCTGCGGTGAACACCAAAAGAAGGATTAGAGGAGGGGCTGAACCCCTCCTCCTTTTATTTCTCCATGAGATAAGGATGAGCTCCTTATTTTTAGGAGCTCACCCTTATCTCCCCAATTCGGCAGCAAGGAGGGGCTTACGCCCCTCCTTTTTCTTCCACGCACTTCCCAAGGGGAGGGGCGTGGGCCCCTCCCTCATATCCCATTTTATTAGCCATTTAATCAAATTAAGTGGCAAGATGGTTTGGGTTCATTTTATGAGTCCAATCCTAGTCAAAATAGGATTTTTATGAACCCATTTCAATTTCCTCCAATTTCTAATCCAATTAGAATTTAATTGAGCCATGACTCTATTGAACTCTTCAATCCTAATCTAATTAGGAGTCATGAAATTAATTAAATTAAATTTAAAATTAATTAGGACTTAAAATAATCTTAATCTAATTAGGACTTATTAAATTTCAGCCCTAAGACAATTAGGACTTTAGAAATCCTATTCCAAATAGGATTCTAATTTAATTTGAAATCCTAATCCAATTAGGACTCCAAGGATCCTACTCCAAGTAGGACTCATGATCAAGTCCAATTAATTAAATTTAATTAATTAAATTAAATTGCAATTCGATTGCAATTGTTCCTTCTTCCAACCACTAACTCTTAGCGGGTTATCCATTTATCAATCTAATTGATTATTTGTGATTTCTAATCACATTCAACCATCGGATCGGTCAATACCTCTAATGTGTGTGACCCCATAGGTTCTATTCTGATTGGTAGTGAGATATATTGCGATCTCTATCACAATATCATTGAAAACTCCTTTCAATGGGTTGAAACAATTTTCAACTCAACTCATCAGGATTTATCGACCATCAAGATGATCCCTGTGAGTCTCACCATCCACCAGTGACACCTAGCAGTATGTAGTGGCCACCCAGCAGAATAGAATGATGAACCTCTAGGTGCAGTTATCGTATGATACAGTCCTTCTATCGTGGATCCCTACAGACCGGAGGTCATGGATAACTCGTCAAACCCCGTCGTCTGTCATATGTCTAGATTTATTTGACTTGAGTTCGATAGTGAAAAACTCTTTCTCCACTTTTGTCACGACCCCCGCCCCGTTCCCGGCGGGCCGCCGCGACGGTCCTAGGGCGCGGGTAGGCATAAGGCCACCAGCCACCGCGTAGAACCCTACTACCTATCAATCATCAATAGATCTTGAAAAATTTGGCATGATACATGCACAAAATGATCACTTTTTCTATAGTGACCTGTCAGGATTATCTCAATACATACAACACACTACCTGTCAGAGCAGCAATCACATAATCCGTCACATAATGAACCTGGACAATATATATCAATACATTATCTCAGGCATATAACTCATCTGTATAAAATCTGGTTCCCATTCCATCCATGGTCAAACCCATATCCACAACAGGATCTATGACTGTAACTATGCACTATATACAATAGAAGGTTTATAATACACCAAAAGGTATAAACCTCTATTTACATTATACTATACTATACTATGGAGCGGCACAGCTAGCAGGCAACCACTAATCCTGCTCCTCTCTATACAATACCTTTCCTGCAATCAAAAACATCAAACTGGGGAGTGAGTATATAAATACTCAGTGAGTGGAGTAGAGAGTACTATGCACATGAGACAAGATATAATCATGGCTCGAGGTAAAATCTCAAGATCAATAACAAGATGAACATGAACTCAACATAAAGAATATGGAGTAAATCATCAATATCACCACAATCAATATCAACTCATCTGAAGCATATATGGAATAATCAAGTCAACATATATGCTACTCATAAATATGTTCAACAGGTCATAGTACTGAATCATATAAATCAGGTGTCAATAGGCTAAATCATCAACAAGACAGCTATCGGGAGGTGGGTTTTACGCCCCAGGCGAACCAGCAACAACTCCCTACTGCCATATGCATACATCGAATATGACACCACACCAATATGTAAATCATCACTAGACAGCTGTCGGAAGGTGGGTTTTACGCCCCAGGCGAACCAGCAACAACTCCCTACTGTCACATGCATATGCAGGATAAGACACCATACCGATAACATAAATGCTAGACAGCTATCGGGAGGTGGATTTTACGCCCCAGGCGAACCAGCAACAACTCCCTATTGTCACATGCATATGCAGGATAAGACACCATACCGATAACATAAATGCTAGACAGCTATCGGGAGGTGGGTTTTACGCCCCAGGCGAACCAGCAACAACTCCCTACTGTCACAAGCATATGCAGGATAAGACACCACACTGATCATATAAATGCTGGCCAGTATCCAGAACAGAAATCCATCTCACATCTACATACTAAACGGCACCTCGCGGGAATTCTACATCCGCGGAAAGCCATACTGCACCTCGCGGGGTCTTACTATGCTCGGCGGCAAGCAGAATATAAGTCGTAGGACCGGCCGATCCTACGCCTAGGGCCGTGTCCCCCCCTAGGAAGGGACTGGGCTCCGCCCACCCAGAAGGCTACTATGTGCACAAAGGCCGATGTTCAACCCCCATCGACTATAGGTGTCCTGCAGATACTGCCAAGCCATGCATAAATGCCATAATGCACCCTCCAAATACTCTACTAAAAAGGAGTATGATCAAGACTACCACTCACTCGACTCCGACCCAATCATAAACTAACATCAGGGTTAGGAGTGAGGGTCAGGGAAGTGCAATACAACTCAATATACCACTAAAAAGGCTCTACAAATCTTTGAAATGGAGGAAATGAAATCAATTTATAAAAAAAGTTATTTCACAATTTGGAACCAATTTAATTACTCATAAAAGAGTATAATCAAGCTACGACTCACAAGTCTTTAAAATAGAGGAAATGAAATCAATTTACAAAAGAAATCATTTCACAATTCGGAATCAATTTGATTACTCATCAACCCCTCGTAATTCCTCTCAATGTTCCCTCACATGCATGTACAGAATAATCAAGCATGGAGAATCAAGATTATAGAGGAATCTACTACAATATCAATCAATATGCTCAAGTGGAATCAATTCACACTTGGCGACATTCATGAAAATGAATTAAGAATGCTCATAGTGCAAAGTACATGACTCCCACTCACCTGTCAATCCGGCACAGCCCTGATACGCCTCCAAAAATCTACAGCAGGCAGTGGGGAACTTCTTCCTCTTGTTTTCTAGCTTCTTGCCCAACTGTGACATGCATTTACAATACATTTAGTCTTGTATCAAGGGCTATAATCTACGTGCCAATTATAACATAGGGAACTTTAATTGATTCAACTCCCCCGTTCCCTAAATCTTTTCTTTTCTTTCTTTTTTTCTCTTTCTATTAATTAACTCACCATTTATGTATATTAGGGACTCCCTTGCATGAGTACAAGGTCCCCTTAGCTTAATCTGGGCTTAATACCCTATTATGGCATGAAATCCCTTATTTTCCACCCGGATGAACAGTAATCCGGACCGACGGCCGGTTACTTCATCCCAGGTTTGATCCACTTTCCAGACTCCAAATTTGATGAAATTTTTACCTAACATTCTACACTCATAGAGAATTCCAAAGAGATATAATGCATTGCTATCGGAGGTCGTTTGGCCCCCTAAATAATTCACCGAAGTTGGGACTTCGACACAATTTTTCCGTAGTGTCGGAAAAATTTGTCAAAATCTGATTCTTCCTTTTTTAACCGCCTCTACAACCCTTATCCGACCCCTCTAGACTATATCCACCCTTTGTATAGCCTAATGTCATCAAAAGACTAGGTAGGGACGGATATTTACCTTTTTCTTTTTGGAAATCGAGGTCCTTGCGTAGAGGGGAAGGAGATCTACACTTTTTCCTTCAGCTGGAAGTGCAACCGGGATCCCTTTCCCTCTCGAATCCCCTTCCTCTTCTTCTTTTTCTTCTTCTTCTTCTCTTTTTCTTTCTTTCTTTCCTCTATGTTTCACGCGTGAGACTCCCTCTCTCTCAGTTTCATTCCACCGACAGCACAACCCTCTAATTAAATCACATCAAAACACTATTCACCCTTTTTTTAATATTATTAATTTTCCATTTTGCCCTTGCCACTTCGATATATCTGCAATTATGCCATTATCTTTTGATTCCTTCCCATTTTGCCCCTAACACTTCAACGCATCTACTATTATCAATTTTAAAGGACTATTCTATCCCTTTTTTATATAAAAAGAATAAAAAAAAATTTTGGGGTTATTACAACTTTATATGACTGCCCTGGCCAAGGTCTTAGAACTCAGTCTAATAAATCACATAGGATCACTCCTCTTCTATCAAGGTCGATAGATTCCATGTAAGTGCATACCCTACTCCTACAGTGAACTTACTGCAGCCAATCTATACTACAAGGACCCATATGGCTAGAGACCATGTATACGTGTAGTCAAACTACAATAACCTCACTGTGAGTAGCCGAAGCACCGCAGGTCAAAGGACCAGTCATACTACTGCAACATCAAGCAAGTCACTGACGAGTGGATAGACATCCAAGTGACTTCTTGTCTTGGTCACGCTCAGTACCCTTGTTCTCTAACAAGCACCTGCACTATCACTTCAGTGTCCCTACACTGTGGACTCGAGTCTCGTCCATCCATAAGGAAAGCGATTTGTGCACTGATCAGATCGATCACCGTCCTCGTGATGATCCATTGATCATGAGCATTTAGAAATTAATCACCAATAATACATGGCTCAAATTCTCAACTCTTGAGAATATGTACCATCATCTTATTAATTTCTTGGACGATTCATAGACACATAAACAATATGAATGAAAAGATGCCCATTTATTATTCGATAATAATAAAGTCAAGTACAAATTTATGTCCTAGAATTAATAATGTGTCCGCCAGATTGGCTTCTAGGGCATACATCTAACAATCTCCCACTTGCACAAAAGCCAATCAGACATATATCTAAGTCCCATCTTCTCAAGGTGGGCTTCTGTCTTCTGCTGATTTAACTGCTTAGTGAGCAGGTCTGCCACGTTGTCTGCGGAGTCTACTCTCTGTACTTCGACATATTTCTTCTCGAGGTATTCGCGTATGAGGTGAAAGCGCCGCTCTATGTGCTTGGACTTCTGATGAGACCTTGGCTCCTTAGCAAGAGCTATGGCGCCATTATTATCGCAGTAGAGTGTGATGGCATCCGATGGCATTACATCTAGCTCTGCAATGAATTTGTTGAACCAGAAGGCTTCCTTTGCAGCTTCAGAGGCGGCGATATACTCAGCTTCCATGGTAGAATCAGCAATGATCGGTTGTTTGGAACTCTTCCAATTTACCGTACCACCATTGCACAAGAACACATATCCAGATGTAGACTTTCTATCATCAATATCAGTCATAAAGTCTGAATCTGTGTACCCTTCTACCTTTAACTCC
Organism: Phoenix dactylifera; assembly: GCF_009389715.1. Lineage (NCBI taxonomy): Eukaryota > Viridiplantae > Streptophyta > Magnoliopsida > Arecales > Arecaceae > Phoenix > Phoenix dactylifera. Next base: position 14,638,552 of record NC_052392.1, on the reverse strand, counting down.
AATGCTCCTCCAAAGACCAAGAACAAATCTTTAGTTCTTCTTAAGTACTTAAGAATGTTCTTCACAGCTGTCCAGTGCTCTTCACCTGGATTCGACTGATATCTGCTAGTGACACTCACAGCAAGGGCTATATCAGGTCGTGTACACAGCATGGCATACATGAGGCTTCATATTGCAGAAGCATAAGGAATCCTGCTCATGCGTTGAATCTCTTCAGATGTGTTGGGGCACATCTTTTTGGAGAGATGAATCCCATGCCTAAAGGGTAATAGACCCCTCTTGGAGTTTTCCATACTGAACCTCTTCAGTACCTCCTCTATGTACATCTTTTGTGATAGGCCAAGCATCCTTTTAGATCTATCCCTATAGACCTTTATCCCCAAAATATAGGATGCTTCCCCAAGGTCTTTCATGGAGAACTCTTTTGATAACCAGATCTTGACCGAGGTTAACATAGGAATATCATTTCCTATCAGGAGGATGTCATCCACGTACAGTACGAGGAACACGACAGCACTCCCACTAACCTTCTTGTAAACACACGGTTCCTCTTCGTTCTTGATGAACTCAAACGATTTGATCGCATCATTAAAACGAGTGTTCCAACTCCGAGATGCTTTGCTTTAGTCCATAGATGGACCTTTGCAGCTTGCAGACCTTGTGATCACCATCACTGGAAGTGAAACCCAAAGGCTGCTCCATATAGATATCTTCATCAAGATATCCATTCAGGAAAGCAGTTTTCACATCCATCTGCCATATTTCATAATCATGAAATGCTGCAATAACAAGCAATGTTCGAATGGATTTCAGCATGGCTACAGGTGAAAAGGTCTCCTGATAGTCAATGCCTTCACGCTGACTATACCCTTTCGCTACTAGCCTTGCCTTATAGGTCTCTACCTTTCCATCCGAACCTATCTTCCTTTTATAGATCCATTTACATCCAATAGGTACTATACCTTCTGGTGGATCTACTAAGGTCCAGACTTGGTTGGAATACATGGAGTCTATCTCTGACTTCATGGCTTCCAGCCATTTCTCGGAATCGATATCAGATATCGCCTCGTCGTAGGTATTGGGATCCTGTACATGTTCCCTATCTCCCATGAGGAACATTTCCTCGGTGTCCTCTACTAGTATACCTAAGTATCTATCGGGAGGATGGGAGACCCTACTAGATCTACGAGGTGGAGGAGGTACTACGTGTACTGGCTCTGTATGAATAGGTTCTATAGGATCCATGACTCGTTGCTTTTCAGAGACTCTCTCTTCAAGCTCAATTTTTCTCCCACTGCCTCTATCAAGGATAAATTATTTTTCCAGAAAGACGGCATGTCGGCTCACAAACACATTGTGATCCTCTGAGATGTAAAAATTGTATCCTAATGACTCTTTAGGATATCCAATGAAACGAGCACTTATGGTCCTAGGCTCTAACTTGTCCGCCTGTAGTCGCTTGACGTGGGCCGGACATCCCCAAATCTTGAGATGACCAAGACTCGGCTTCTTACCATGCCATATCTCATACGGTGTGGTAGGAACGGATTTAGAGGAAACTCTATTCAATAAATAAATTGCGGATAATAAAGCATCTCCCCAAAGAAACATAGGTAGATCAGTGAAGCTCATCATGGATCGGACCATATCCAATAGAGTCCGATTCCTCCTTTCTGACACCCCGTTGAGTTGAGGTGTACCCGGAGGTGTCCATTGTGAGACTATGCCATTTTTCTTGAGATAATCCCGGAATTCCCCACTAAGGTATTCTCCTCCTCGATCTGATCGAAGAACCTTAAGGGTTTTTTCAGTCTGTTTTTCTACTTCATTTCTGAACTCTTTGAACTTTTCAAAAGATTCAGATTTGTATCTCATAAGATACACATACCCATATCGTGAATAATCATCGGTAAAGGTAATGAAGTATGAATAACGACCCCTGGCTAGCACATCGAATGGGCCACACACATCAGTGTGTACCAGGGTAAGTATTTCAGTGGTCCTCTCCTCATGTCCTACAAAAGGTAATCTAGCCATTTTTCCTTGAAGACAGGACTCACAAACTGGATATGACTCAGAAGTCAATGGGCCAAGAAGCCCATCTTTCTCCAATTTGTTCATTCTGTCCTCTCCAATATGGCCAAGCCTGAGGTGCCACAAATACTTCTGGTTTATCTCATCTCTGGATCTTTTAGATCCTATGGCACTCACTACTTGCTCAGACACATTCACAGACACATCAATATGCAAGTGATAGAGACTATCAATCATGAAACCACGTGCAACTAATTTATTTCTGAAATAAATAGAACAACAGTCTTTGTCAAAGGTCAAAACATGACCATCCTGTGCTAAACACGAAACAGAAATCAAATTCCTGCTAGCAGCAGGGACATAATAACAGTCTCTAAGCAATAAACTAAATCCAGACGGTAATCGCAGAGGGTAGGTGCCCACAGCTACAGCAGCAACTCTTGCCCCGTTGCCAACCCGAAGGGTCACTGCACCTTCCGCCAGCCTCCTACTTTCCTTTAGACCCTGCATAGTAGTGCACAAATGAGCACTAGAACCAGAATCTATAACCCAACTAGAAGTAGAAGAAACCGTAAGGTTAGTTTCAATCACGAGCAAGTCTAACATACCTTCAGAAGGTGTGTCCTTTTTGTTCTTCAGGCTCTCGAGGTATGAAGGGCAGTTCCTTTTCCAGTGGCCGTTGACGTTGCAGTGGAAACATTTTCCTTTGTCATCAGCCCTTTTCTTATGAACTTCCTTCTTAGGCTTTTTGTCTTTCTTGTGCTTCTTTGCAGGCTTCTTTTTCTTCCAAGTAGACTTTCTCTTGAAACCAAAAGTCAGCTCAGCAGCCAGAACAGAGCCCCTTGAACCTTTCAAGGCCCCTTCAGCAGTTACCAACATATTCAACAATTCGGTCTTTGTACATTCAATTTTATTCATATGGTAGTTTACTATAAACTGGCCAAATAAATCAGGAAGGGATTGCAGGATCAGATCTATCTGCAGTTCCTTATGCATGGACATACCGAGCTTCTCAAGTTCCTCGAGGTCCTTGATCATAGTCAAACAGTGATCGTGGACAGACTGCCCCTCACGCATCTTTGCCTTGAAGAGCCTCTTGGACACTTCAAAGCGTGCAGTGCGGCTCTGCTCACCATACAACTCTTGCAGATGAGCCAGTATTTCCCTAGCAGTCTTTATGTTTTCATGCTGGCATTGAAGTTCGTTAGTCATGGATGCCATGATGTAGCACTTGACCCTAATGTCGTCATCAGTCCACTTCTGATGCGTCTCACGCTGATCATCAGTAGGACGTGCTGGTAGCCTAGGGATATCATTCTCGAGCACATACCCTATTTTCTCACAATTCAGAACAATTTTCAGGTTCCTAAGCCAGTCTTTATAGTTGGTTCCGGTCAGTCTGTTGGTCTCAAGGATTCGGGTCAAAGGGTTTGAAGCTGACATTGCGATCTGTAGAGAGTAAAGATTCTAGTTAGACTTTGTACTTGAACTTAATTTGTTCTAGGGACTTTTAAAACAAATATGCTCCCACTATTTTCTCGAATCCCTCATACTCCCCTGATGGAGAAACGAAAACCCTACGCGACTAGGATTTCTAGTGGGTACTGCGGTCTCACCGATTTACATGCCGCCTCACCTAACAGTTATTGGTGACATATAAATGGATGAGTGTACAACTCTTGTACAATGCTTCTCAAGCATATTGCAGTGGTACTTGGTCTCTAAGTGATGAAGACCTCATGTTGCCCAGTAGATACAACCCAAGAGGGGGGGGGGGGGGTGAATTGGGTCTTATAAAACTTTTAAGCTACTTCTAACACTTTTCAATTAATTATGCTAAGTTGTATAGTTGCACAGTGGAATTTAAACTTAGCAATAGGTTGATTTATCGAATGAGACTTGATTAAGTAAATTTAATATGCTTGCAACTAAAGGATACGCGGATAAGAGTTAAGCATGCAATTTATCTAGGTAAGTAAGTGAGCAAGATAGACAATGACAAAAAGCATCACAAACACAACAAACATATAGTGGTTCGGTGCACCCCAGCACCTACATCCACTCCCCAAGACCTCTTGGGAATTTCACTATAATCCTACAGATTACAGCCGGTTGTTTTACAAGCTCACAACCCAACTTGTTGTTTTACGAGGTCACAACGAACTCGGTCGGTTTTCCCAGGCTCACCGACTAGAACCACCCGATTGTTTTCACGGGCTCACAATCCAACCCAGTTGGTTTTTCCAGAGGCTCACCAACCACAACCTTACAACGATTATTTTCCGGGTTCACAATCAACCCAGTTGGTTTTCCCAAAGGCTCACCAACCACAACCTTACAACGTTGGTTTTTCTCTTTGGCTCACCAACAAACCTTAACCCCTTGATTCAATCCCTTGATTGAATCAAGTTACAAGATATTTAGAGCAAGAGTTTAAATCAAGTACAAGCTTCTCAAATAAGCGAATATAGCAAATATAAACAAGTAAAGTAAAGGGAAGAAGCCCTCAAACAGATTTATAGATGGAGGAACTCGGCTTCTTCTTTACTTGACCCTCTTCTGATTTTGCCCAAAGTAGAAGATCACCGAGGCAGCACACGGATGGAGAGGAAGCTTTGGGATTCACTTGGATGCTCTTCTTCTCTCTATTTTTCTTTGAATGGCCCTTTTGTGCTTATGGGAGATTTTCCGTGTAATCTCTTTGGAATCTTTTTCCTAAATGTTCTCTCCCACTTCCATAAGTTCTCCCCTAGCTCTCTTCTTATTTTTATAGCTTTAGATGGCGTGGAAACAAGAATATAGCCGTTAGAGACAAAAATAGAGCCGTTGGACACAGTCTGCACTTCCTGACAATATTACCGTTGGGATCGGAGTCGACTCGCGCGATCAGGAGTCGACTCGCCTGTTGCAGGAGTCGGCTCGTGCTTTACTGGAGACGACTCGGCCACTGTTCCAAATTTGAATTAAAGTGCATGCCTTGACTGGGAGTCGACTCGCCAACATCTGGAGCTGACTTGGCATCTTCGGAGTCGGCTCATCCCATGAATCCAGAGGACATACTTTCTGATTTTCTTCCTCGAGTCGACTCGGATTCTCTTGGAGTCGACTCGGCTCTCAGAGCCCGAAAACTGATCCTCTGCATTTTTGGGGTCGCGCTGCCTTGGAGTCGACTCGAACTGTCTTGGAGTCGACTCGCCTCTCAGAGACGAAAATACCGTCTTCTGTCTTTGGGGTGCGGTGTCTAGGAGTCGACTCGCGTATTGCGGGAGTCGACTCGAATCTCAGAGTCAGTAAATTGGTCTTCTGTCTTTTTCCTTGTGTTCCTCTGAGAGTCGACTCTCACTTTCTTTGGAGTCGACTTGCCAACCATCGGAGTCGACTCGCGTTCCACTGGAGTCGACTCGAATCTCAGACCCAAAAACTGCTCTCTGACTTTTCTGCCTGTGACTCCTAGGAGTCGACTCATACTACCCTGGAGTCGACTCGGTGAACATCGGAGTCGACTCGCACTCTTCAGGAGTCGACTCGTTGACAGGTTCTGAGATGAATCTTTCTGTCCGTCTGTCTGTTGCTCCTTGGAGTCGACTCGGAACTGTAGGAGTCGACTCGAGTGCCTTTCCTTTGAATTTTTCTTAAAACTTGCTCTTCTAAATTGAATCCTTTGAACTTGAGACTTGGGCCAATAAATTGTAGCTTTCTTCCAACTTTTCTTGAGAGCTTTGGAGGCCTTCTTGTGTTCTTCCAACTTGCTATGTTCCTTGCAAAATAAATATCTTTCTCCTTGCAACACAAACATTAGTATTTATACTTCAAGGTTTTGTGATCATCAAAATCAATCTTTAAATCAATCTTTGGGTCATCAGTCTCCCCCTTTTTGATGATGACAAAACTTGGAGTATATGCAATATAAGATATATTGTGTTCTAGAAGTAATGCATAGCTAAGTTGCATGAAGTAAAAACATATATATTTAAGAACATACTTCATGATAATGCTTTAGATTTAATCAGCTTAACACAATCAACATATTTCAATTTAAGCTGATTTGTATTCAATTCAAAACAGAAAGCATTGGGCATATACTTAGATATTTCTCCTCCTTTTTGACAACATCAAAAAGATAGTGAAACATTAAGCACAAAGATAAGAATACTCAAATATTTTTTTTTCTTATTGTACTCTGATTTGCATGTCAAATTATTGCAAGGATATGAATCATATAACTCAAGGCAATAATATTAGAATCAGATTAATGAGCATAGATCAGAGACAATTAAGATAATTTCAGAGCAGAACACATCGAATGTGATTTCAAAAAGTTTTCTAATTTGATACCACAGATAGTTTTCTAATCAAGTGTAGGTGGAATCTTTCTTAAGTTAATTCAAGAAGTCCCACAAATGATATTCAAGGAAAACACGAATGGAAATCTAACCTCTCTTCAATAATAAGTATGAAAGCTTGTTCATTTAAGAACTTTTGCCCAAAATATTAAGTATTTTATCAACATGAGAGCAATTTAATTAATTTTCAGAGTATAAGATCAAAACTCATATACTTGAAAAACATATCATCACGTTGGATCATTAATTCTTAATGACTTCAAAGTTCTTTAATGATAATAAGAGTATTGGGGCACAAATACCAAAATATGGATTCATGCAATTTTTGATATATCTTAGAGCTTTCTTAAAGACTTTCTTTTATTCCTTTAGAAAACAAGCACAATTTGATACATAAAAATAGGAATTGGCACACAATTTAAGTTCTAAAGAGCAAGCCAATTTGGACTCGTTAGTAAATTTCAATATAGATTTTCTAAGAGATACTAAAAAAAAAATTCAACACGTTATTCTCCCCCTTTTTCATTAAGTTAGAGGCTCTTAAGATCAACTGTTTGACTTGCAATTTGGTTCATGATGTATGCATAAGAAATATTAACCAAATAACAATCCTCAAGATGTATCATAAAGATTTTTGCGGTTAAGTTTCATAATACCTCTCCTTCTGAAAATTTTCTTTCTCCCCCTCAATTGATTATTCCATTTAACAGTTTAGAGTTTGAAGATAATGTTCAATAAAATTGTCAATCTCAAAAATATGTTTTCCATAAGTTTCAGCTTATTTTCATAAGACTCAAGGTATGAGATAAGACAACCTTTATAGAACTCTTCTCAAGGCATAAACTTATAATTAAAGCAAGTATTGCATTATAAGGAGGTTCATCAAAATCAATCCATAAAAATCAAGGTATGCTTCAAATTGAAGTAACTTTAGGATAAGATATCTAAAGCTCCCCCTCAAAAGATGCATACTTTTTTAATCATTCTTTTCTTTTGTTGAATTTCAGATTTTAATGTTAAACGTGAATAAACCTGAAACTTTATGATATCAAGAATGTAGAGTGATCTAGAATTATTCAAAATTTATAGTAATCACTCTTTCTAATCCTTTAAGAACAAGTTATGCTTTCTCCTAATCTTAGAGAAAAATGTATAGAAATATTAATCAGAAAATGATTCATTTGAAGCTCAGTTTCTTTCAAAGGCATTTACATTTTCTTTCTTTTAGAATCATTCGAGTGAGCTGAAATATTTCTTGCTTTAAGATCATTCACTCTATTCTGTCTTTAATAATGTAGGAGAGAAAAACATGTAGATGATCATTGAAATATATATATTTATAGAACTCAATTTCTTAATCACAGTTTTTCAGCAATGTATACATGAAGCCCAATAGTTTTTTTTTAATATCAAAATAAAATCATATATTTAAAAATATTTACTTGCAATCAAGATCATTGAAAGCCACATCATTTAGGCCAATATTAGTATACCTTGAAGATAAGAAATGATATATTTCGGATGCGTATCGGAGCAATCAACCAAAGGCATCAAAATTAATTCTGTTTTTCTTTCATTAAGATTTTATTTAGAAATCATATGGAGTTCAAGCTTTTATACAAAATCAGATTCTGAATTACATAGGATTTTCAATTGAGGCTTTCAAAAACATAATTTGAGATATGTATCTTCCAGATTGTAGCTCATCTTAAATCATTACGTTTGAAAACACATATTTCAAACATGTAAGAGCATATTCAGAGTATTTGTATTTATGTTGAGTTTTGGTATGAGTTAGAACATTATATACCAAAGTTAATCAAGATGAAGGATAAAAACAACTCAATTCATTTTGCCTAAATAGAGATATCCTTCTCTTCTCCTTTTTACAAATTTATTCAACTTTCAGTTTTTAACGATGATTGTTAACGACAAATCTGAAAATTTCTTTTCAATAATACCAAACAAAAGATGTTATGTAGCATTTCAAACATTCAATCAAATTGTCCAAGTATGAAGCATTACAAAATATTGAGAATCCATAATTCAAGACATCATGCCACATGCAAGATATATTATGTGTTAAGTCATGCATTAAAATAATAAGAACAAGCATATCAAGGATCAAAATCAATTCTTTTCAAATAAACTCTCCCTATTTAAATATAATTTTGCACTGATTTCATCCTTAAAGTGTGTTTTCAAGTGATTAAAAATTTGACTTGATTCTTCTTATATACTTTCATTTACTTTGTCTTTCATTTTTAACTTTCCTATGTTCTATACTCTACTTGCTCCCTATCCGGTGGAGTTGGGAAGGGGCACGAGGTACTACCACTAGCCTCCCTCTTGTGCCGTCCCTAATATGCCCTACACCGAATAGTTGGGTCAAATAGTGCCGGGTACTACCACTAGCCTCCCCATTGGCACCATCCCTATGATGAGCAATATAGAAAGGTTAAACTATTTACTTTAAACTCTCCCTCTATTTAAGTGTAATTCATTACGGATTTTATCCCTTTCACAAATCAAATATATTATGCTTGTTTTGCTTTTCCTTAAGATGAAGTATTTGCCTTTACTTAGATTTTACTTCTCTTGAATAATATCCATTTTCTTTTCTTTATCTCTCTCTCTTTTTGTTATTCTCAAGTAATTTACATGAAAGAGCAGAATAAAGAATTAATCTTATGTATCATATATATGTATATCATGCAAACAACATTTTCATTATGCTCATGGATTCATAACTTCTCACAAGTTATTTTACATCCAAAATTTTAAGCATATACTTGTGTATTTCATGGTTATGATATAGGCTAAGAAATCATTTAGTTTGGGCAAACCATGAAACAGTTTCTAAAAGTATAAGTCAGTCAATACACATATAGACATGATATCAAAAATTAATAATTAAAGAATTTAATCATGCCATCATAAGATTTAAGTTATTGACTTTGCTCAATTAATTTGTGAGAAAGGTATCTAAAATTACCTATTCATTATATATATTCTTCAAGCCAAACTAGATTTCTTACGTGCGAACTTTTGGCTGAAGAAGATCCTCTCTCTTGTTTGCATTTGAATGTTTGTTGTATCTTATGTGGAGGTGTCCTTCAAGTTGAAATTTCTCATTTTCTTGCTCAAGGATCCTGCATTATTAACAAAATTCTTTTCTTTCTTGAAAGAAAGTTATTAGTTTCTTCAAGATACAAGACATTCATATAGCATATTTCTTAACTAGGTAACTCAACCTAAGATATGATAATAATTGAGTGTTGAGTCACTTTACTCAAGAGATTGCCTAAACATAAGCAAACATATGTCACTTGAACTAAAGAGATAGTTTCATTAACCAAGACTGTTCAAGGACAAGCATGTGAAGCAATAGGAAGATTCATCAAGGCCAAATTAATTTCTTATTTTCAACATCAATTTAGCTTAGATTCTATTTGCTTAAGATAATTATCAATAAGGCATGCTAGCTAAGTTTTGATCAAATTGCCTTAAACAATTGTTTCTATCAAAATTCAGATTATGATTCATTTGTTATCAATAAATTATGATTCATTAGAGTTAGATTGAAGTCTTGCATAAGGGCACATAATGATCACACAATCTGGTCTATTAGGTGTATGATGAAATAATTATTCTATCATGCTTTTGATGCTTGTTCCAAATCACATATTGCTTTATCATATTGGTAATGAGTGTTTTCAAATAAGGTGGTTATTTTACATAGATTTTTTTTTTAAATGAAATAACCACATAGACGTATATTCTACACATTCATTTGACAGAATATAAAGCTCATAAAGCAAGCAAATGATAATGGTGATCTTTACTTCTAATCATGCAAGAATTTCATCAAGATCTAATTCATCTTTTCTTGATTGAATCTTTTAGTAGTCACCAATTTTTCTTCATTAAGTGCATTTCTGAAAACTCAATTTGGTTCTAATTATTAACAAGTTTTCAGATTGTCATATGTAAAAGATTAAACATATCCATATATAATTTGATTTTAGTATCTTGATAATGAATCATTAGTCTCATAAAGAATAAACTGAATTGATATTTCTTTAACTAGAATCTTTTCATTGAATATTCTATATGCATTGCTTGATGAATGATATCCAAGGATAGAAATATCTTTATCAGATTTGGCATTATTTTCATAAGAATATATCAGGTATAACGTGTACGACTGAAAAATATGAAAGATATGCAGTAGTTCATTTTCTATTTTTCAGAAGATCAAATGGAGTTTTCCTCAAAAATAGACCTAATAGAAACCATATATATGACAAGCAATGATGATAGCTTTTAAATGACTATCGTACAACATTGCCTTTTTCATTTCTTCAAGGATTCTATTAACCCTATTTTACTTATGGTGTTCTTTGGTGCAGAAATAATTATATTCAATATTATTTTCTATGCACAACTTAATACAAAATTGGTTTTCAACACTATGCCATGATACTTCTTTTACTTTCATAGTTTGCAAACCTTTTTCATTTGATCCCTTTCACAAGATTTAGCAAATGCAGAAAATACTTTAATTTTACTTGCCAAAAACAAATCCAATGTAAGCTTGTGAAAACTTAGTGATGGAAACAACATCTTTAGATTTAGAAATTGATTCTTGTTTGTTTCCTTAGTTAACATGCATAGTAAACTTTGACCTTGCAGAAGATATTCTAAGTAAACCAATGACAAGATCTTTTGAGATTAGGTCCATACTAGCATAAGTTAATTTTATATGCCAAAAAGAATTCTTTGATCATAGTATTTATGTTGCCCAGTAGATACAACCCAAGAGGGGGGGTGAATTGGGTCTTTTAAAACTTTTATGCTACTTCTAAAACTTTTTGATTAACTATGCTAAGTTGTATAGATACACAGTGAAAGTTAAACTTAGCAAGGTTTTGATGTATAGACTTCGACTTGATTAAATATGCTTGCAACTAAAAGATGTGCGGATAAGAATTAAGCAAGCAATTTATCTAAGTAAGTAAGTGTGTTAGTTAGACAATAACTAGAGGCATTACAAACACAAAGGACATATAGTGGTTCGGTGCACCCCAGCACCTACATCCACTCCCCAAGACCTCTTGGGAATTTCACTATAATCCTACCGATTACAGCCGGTTGTTTTACAAGCTCACAACCCAACTTGTTGTTTTACGAGCGCACAACGAACTCGGTCGGTTTTCCCAGGCTCACCGACTAGAACCACTCCGATTGTTTTCCCGGGCTCACAATCAAACCCTTACACGTTGGTTTTACCCTCGGCTCACCAACAAACCTAAACCCCGTTGGTTTTCCCTTTGGCTCACCAACAAACCTTACACCGTTGGTTTTCCCTTTGGCTCACCAACAAACCTTTACCCCTTGATTCAATCCCGTGATTGAATCAAGTTACAAGATATTATAACAAAGTTTAAGATAAATCAAAGCTTCTTAAACAAGCAAATATAACACTATAAGCAAATAGAGTAAAGTGAAGTCCTCAAACGAGTTTGGAAGATGAAGGAGCTCGACTTCTTCTTTACTTGACCCTCTTCTGATTTGGCACGAAGTGGAGGATCACTGAGGCAGCATACGGATGGAGAGGAAGCTTTCGGATTCACTTGGATGCTCTTCTTCTCTCTATTTCGTTTTGGATGGCCCTTTTGTGCTTGTGGGAGATTTCCTTTGTAATCTCTTTGAGATCTCTTTCCTAGATGATCTCTCCCACTTCCATGAGTTCTCCCCTAGCTCTCTTCTTGTTTTTATAGCTTTAGATGGCGTGGAAACAAGAATATAGCCGTTAGAGACAAGAAAAAGAGCCGTTGGACACAGTCTGCATTTCCTGACAATGTTACCGTTGGGATTGGAGTCGACTCGCGCGATCAGGAGTCGGCTCGCCTGTTGCAGGAGTCGGCTCGTGTTTTACCGGAGACGACTCGGCCACTGTTCCAAATTTGAATTAATGTGCTTGCCTCGACTGGGAGTTGACTCGTCTTAACTTGGAGTCGACTCGCCAACTTCTGGAGCTGACTTGGCAATTTCGGAGTCGGCTCATCCACTGAAGTCCGTGGATCCAATTTTGAATTTTGTCCTCTCGAGTCGACTCGACTGTCCTGGGAGTCGACTCGAATCTCAGAGCCCGAACTCCCGATCCTCTGTCTTTTGGCTCGTCCAGTCTTGGAGTCGACTCGAACTTCCTTGGAGTCGACTCGGCTCTCAGTTTGCGAAACTTGGTCTTCTGCCTTTTTGATGTGAAGCTGTCTTGGAGTCGACTCGAGCTGTCTGGGAGTCGACTCGAATCTCAGAGGCAGTAACTTGATTTTCTGTCTGTTGATGGTCGCGGAGTCTCGGAGTCGACTCGTGCAATGCGGGAGTCGACTCGAATCTCAGAGTCCCAAAAACGCTCTCTGACTTTTTCCTTGTGTTCCGCTGAGAGTCGACTCTTGCTTTCTTTGGAGTCTACCTACCAACCATCGGAGTCGACTCGCGTTCCACTGGAGTCGACTCGAATCTCAGACCCGAAAACTGCTCTCTGACTTTTCTGCCTGTGACTCCTAGGAGTCGACTCATACTTCCCCGGAGTCGACTCGGTAAACATTGGAGTCGACTCGAAATCCTCAGGAGTCGACTCGAAGACTATTCTTTTGAATTTTTCCTTTGATTTTACTCTTCCAAATTGAATCCTTTGAACTTTAAGCTTGGCCCAATAAATTGTAGCTTTCTTCCAACTTGAGAGCTTTGGAGGCATTCTTGTGTTCTTCCAACTTGCTATGTTCCTTGCAAAATAAATATCTTTCTCCTTGCAACATAAACATTAGTATCTATACTTCAAGGTTTTGTGATCATCAAAATCAATCTATGAATCAATCTTTGGGTCATCAATCTCCCCCTTTTTGATGATGACAAAACTTGGAGTATATGCAATATAAAAGATATTGATTTCTAGAAGTAATACATAGCTAAGTTGCATGAAGTAGAAAACATATATATTTAAAAACATACTTCATGATAATGCTTTAGATTTAATCAGCTTAACACAATCAACATATTTAAATTTTAAGCTGATTTGTATTCAATTCAAAGTAATAAAGCATTATGAGTATATATAGCATATACTTAGATATTTCTCCCCCTTTTTGACAACATCAAAAAGATAGTGAAACATTAAGCACAAAGATCAGAGCAGAACACATCGAGTGTGAATTCAAGAGGTTTTCTAATTTGATAGTTTTCTAATCAAGTGTAGGTGGGATCTTCCCTAGGTTAATTCAAGAAGTGGAAATCTAACCTCTCTTCAATAATAAGTGTGAAAGCTTGTTCATTTAAGATCTTGTGCCCAATCTATTAAGTATTTTATCAACATGAGAGCAATTTAATTAATTTTCAGAGTAAAAGATCAAAACTTATATATTTGGAAAACCATATCATCATGTTGGATCATTAATTCTTAATGACTTCAAAGTTCTTTTATGATAATAAGAGCATTGGGGCACAAATACCAAAATATGAGTTTATGCAATTTTTGATACATCTTTGAGCTCTTTTAAAGACTTTCTTTTATTTCTTTAGAAAATAAGCACAATTTGATACATAAAATTAAAACTCATTAGTGAGGTTCAAAATAGATTTTCTAAGAGATACTCAAGAAAATTTAATACATTGTTCTCCCCCTGTTTTATTAAATTAGAGGCTCTTAAGATTTGTAATTTGGTTCATGAGTGATGCATAAGATATACTAACCAAATAACACGCCTCAAGGTGTATCATAAAGATTTTCAGATTTAAATTTCAGATGATACATATTGGAGAGTATTAGGATCATTTTTCATTTTGTATTCTTCCTCTCTCCTTTAGTTATAGATATACGCGATTAAGTTCCGTGAGACCTCTCCTTCTGAAATTTTCTTTCTCCCCCTCTATTGATCATTCCATTTAAGAGTTTAGAATTTGAAGATAAAGTTCAATAAAATTGTCAATCTCAAAAATATATTTTCTATAAGTTTCAGCTCATTTTCATAAGACTCAAGGTTTGAGATAAGACAGCCTTTATAGAACTCATCTCAAGGTATAAACTCATTATATAATTAAAGCAAGTCGTGCAATATAAGGAGGTTCATTAAAAACAATCCATAAAAAAGATACTGAATATCTGAAGCTCCCCCTCAAAAGATGCATTCTTCTTTAATCATTCTTTTCTATTGTTGAATTTCAGATTTTAATGATAAACGTGAATAAGACTGAAATTCTATGATATCGAGAATGTAGAGTAATCTAGTATTATTCAAAATTTGTGGCAATTACTCTTTCTAATCCTTCAAGAACAAGTTATGCTTTCTCTTAATCTTAGAGAAAATGTATAGAAATATTAAACAGAAAATGATTCATTTTAAGCTCAGTTTCTTTCAAAAGCATTTACATTTTCTTTCTCTTAGAATCATTTGAGTGAGCTGAAATATTTCTAGCTTTAAGATCATTCACTCTATATATATTCTGATGGAAGTCTTGAAGAATGTAGGAGAGAAAAACATATAGATGATCATTGAGGTATATAGATTTATAGAACTCAATTACTTAATCACAGTTTTTCAGCAATGTATACATGAAACACAATAAATCCCTTTTTAATATCAAAATAAAATTATATATTTAGAAATTTTTGTTTGCAATCAAGATCATCGAAAGACATCATTTGGACCAATATTGGTACACTGTAAGGATAAGAAATGATATGTTTCAGATGCGTATCGGGTCAAACAATCAAGGCATCAGAATTAATTCTGTTTTTCTTAAATTAAGATTTTATTTAGAAATCATATTGAGTTTAAGCTTTTATACAAAATCAGATTCTGAATTTCATAAAGATTTTCAATAGAGGCTTTTAAAGTCATAATTTGAGATATGGATCTTCCACATTGTAGCTCATCTTAAATCATTATGATTGAAGACACATATTTCACACATATAAGAGGATATTCAGAATATTTGTATTTATGTTTAGCACATTATATACCAAGGTTTGAAGGATAGAACAAACTCAATTCATTTTGCCTAAATAGAAATATCCTTCTCTTCTCCTTTTTACAAATTTATTCACTTTTCAGATTTTAACGATGATTGTGAATGACAAATCTGAAATTTCTTTTTAACAATACAAAAAAAATTTATATAGTATTCCAAATATTCAATCAAATTATCCAAGCATGAATCATTGTAAAACATTGAGAACCCATAAATCAAGACATCATACCATATGCACACTATATTAAGTGTTAAGTCATACATTAAAATAATAAGAACAAGCATGTCAAGGATCAAAGTCAATTCTTTTCAAATAAACTCTTCCTATTTAAATATTATCTTGCATTGATTTCATCCTTAAATTATGTTTTCAAGTGATAAAAAAAAACTTGATTCTTCTTATATACTTTCATTTACTTTGTCTTTCATTTTTACTTTCTTATGCTCTATACTCTATTTGCTCCCTATCCGGTGGAGTTGGGAAGGGGCACGAGGTACTACCACTAGCCTCCCTCTTGTGCCGTCCCTAATATGCCCTACACCGAATAGTTGGGTCAAATAGTGCCGGGTACTACCACTAGCCTCCCCATTGGCACCATCCCTATGATGAGCAATATAGAAAGGTTAAAATGTTTACTTCAAACTCTCCCTGTTTGAGTGTAATTAATTATAGATTTTATCCCTTCCAAATGTGCCGAATATATTATGCTTGTTTTGCTTTTCCTTAAGATTGAAGTACTTGCCTTTGCTCAGATTTTTCATTTCTTGAACAATGTCCATTTTCTTTTCTTTATCTCTCTCTCTTTTTGTTATTCTCAAGTAATCTACATGAAAGAGCAGAATAAAGAAATAATGAAATGTATCGTATAGAGGTATATCATGCAAACACTATTTTCATTATGCCCAAGAATTCGTAGCTTCTCACAAGTCATTCTAAATCAGAGTTTTAATCATATACTTGTGTATTTCATGGTTATGATACAGCCATAGAAATATTTTAGATTGAGCAAACCATGAAACAATTTCTAAAAGTATAAGTCAGTCAATACACATATAGACATGATATCAAAAATTAATAATTAAAGAATTTAATCATGCCATAATAGGATTTAAGTTATTGACTTTGCTCAATTAATTTGTGAGAAAGGTATCTAAAATTACCTATTCATTATATGTTCTTCAAGCCAAACTAGATTTTTTATGTGTGAACTTTTGGCTAAAGAAGATCCTCTCTCTTGTTTGCATGTGAATGTTTAGTGTATCTTACATGAAGGTCATTAGTTTCTTTAAGATACAAAGCATTCATCCAACATATATATATTTTTTAATTAGATGACTCAATATGAGATATGACAATAGTTGCATGTTGAGTCACTTTATTCAAGAGATTGCCTAAATATAAGCAAGCACATATCACTTGAACTAAAGAGATAGATTCATTAACCAAGATAGTTCAAGGACAAGCATGTGAGGCAATAGACAGATTTATCAAGGTCAAATCAATTTAGTTTAGATTCTATTTGCTTAAGATAATTATCAATAAGATGTGTTAACTAAGTTTTAATCAACTTATCTTAAACGTTTGTTTCTATCAAAATTCAGATTATGACGTATTTGTTATCAATAAAATATGATTAATTAAAGTTAGATTGAAATCTTGCACAAGGTCACATAATGAGCATACAATCTGGTCTACTAGCTGTATGATAAAATAATTATTCTATCATGCTTCAATACAGCTTTAACCAATAGATCTACTTTGCTCATCCTTTACAATTTCTACAAGATGGGGTCATAGATATACCTTCTTCACGCCAATCTTTTATAAGAGTTTTCTTGTGGACTAACGTTGGTCAATGAAGATCCCCTTTCCTGTTTGTCTTAATTTGGAGTTTGAGAGAAGATGTTAATTCATTCATCATATTTCAAACTCACTTTGCAATATAACTCTTCATTAGTAGAACCAAAAATGATGTCATCAATGTGTGCTATGAGCAAGCAAGATATCATAGATTCTTCTTTTTGATGCATAGATTTATCACTATCTGTCGAAAAGGTTGCTTAAGCTTTTATAACACGCTTTTGATGCTTGTTTCAAATCATATATTGCTTTATCATATATGTAATGTGTAATTTTTAAATATGGTGGTTATTTAACATAGATCTACTTTTTAATGAAATAACCACATAGGAGTGAATTCTACACATTCATTTGACAGAATATAAAGCTCATGAGTCAAGCAAATGATAGTGGTGATCTTTACTTTTAATCATGCAAGAATCAAGATCTATTTCATCTTTTCTTGATTCAGTCTTTTAGTAGTTATCAATTTTTCTTCATTAAGTGCATTTCTGAAAAACTCAATTTTGTTATAATTATTAACAAGTTTTCAGATTGTTATATGTAAAAGATTAACCATATATAATTTGATCTTAGTATCTTGACAGTAAATCATTAGTCTCATAGAGAATAAGACGACTTGATATTTTTGCAACTAAAATCTTTTCATTGAATATTCTATATGCATTGCTTGATGAATGATATCCAAGGATAGACATATCTCTATCAGATTTGGTATTATTTTTCATAAGAACATATCAAGCATAACATGTACGACTGAAAAATATGAAAGATATGCAATGGTTCATTTTCCATTTTTCAGAAGATCAAAAGGAGTTTTCATCAAAAATAGATCTAATAGAAATCATATGTATGACAAGCAGTGATGATAGCTTTTTTTAAAAATCATTTAAGTAGATGACTATCATACACAATTGTCTTTTTCATTTCTTCAAGAATTCTATTACCCCTATTTTACTTAAGATGTCCTTGGTGCTGAAATAGTTAATTTTTGCATAAACTTTATCAGGATTTTGGTTTTCAACACTGTGCCATGATACTCTTTATCTTCACAGTTAGGAAACCTTTATCATTTGAAACACTTTTACAAGATTCAGCAAATACAGAAAATATTTTCAAGTTTATTTTCCAAGAACAAATCCAATATAAGCTTTTGAAAACTTAGAGATGGAAACAACATCTTTAGATTTAGAAATGATTTTTGGTTGTTTCCTTAGTTAGCATGCATAGCAAAACTTTGACCTTTAAGAAGATAATTTAAGTAAGCCAATGGCAAGGTCTTTTGAGATTAAGTATATACTAGCATGAGTTGATTTTGTATGCTAAAGATGGTTTCTTTAATCTTGGTATTCATAGTGCATATATTTAAAAACATACCAAGTACACATTATCATATCTATGATCAATAAACAATAATGCCATGAATTAAAAAAAAAAAAAACTCTCAATCAAGCATATAGAGAATTCATAGAATTATTCTTAATAAATTAATCATTTTGCAACTTATCCAATAGTGAGTAAAGTATACTATGAAGTGATTTGATCATATTTCCAAAAGTATTTTCTATATCACAAAATTGATCACTACTAGCAATTCATATCAAATACTAAGCAAAAATAATGATGAGATGCAAGGATTACTGATTTTTGTTAATAACTTTTCATAAGTATATTTTAAGTTTCTTTTGTTCCATGGGTATCTTGGTACACCTATGTGTACATCCTCATTTTCTCATTTTGGGTACCCAAGCTTGCTTGAGTCCTTGAGAGTTAGGACATATGGTTCCTTTTGGAACCCATATCTGTTTAATAGTAATAACTTTACCATTTGATTTAATTATACTAGAACGATAGGTAAAGTTGTTATTCCCATCCTTTTCATTTTTGAAATAACTTATCTTATTTAATGGTTTGCTTGATGAATTGATAATCTTTTTCTCTAGAGTTTTATTGTTAAGTAAAGGAGTCAAGCCAAGTTTTGATTTATCATAAGCAATATATTGGCTTTCAAACATCATTTTTAATCGCTCTGAACTTACAGTGAATCTGTTAATAAGAGATTTTGATTGGTTAATTTCTTCACTTAACTTTTGATTTTCTTTAATTAAATACTGGTTTTTCTGAATCAATTGTTCTGAATTTAACCTTAAACTTTCATTTTCAGAATTTAGTTTGTCTTGTATTTCAGCAATAGAATTTCTTTCTTTTGAAATTTGCAAATTTAGCTTTTTAAGATTTTTATTTTTCATAGCTAATTTTCTACATTCACCATACAAATCATGAAAAGCATTTAAGAGTTCATCATAAGAAAATTCTTCATGAAGTTCATTAGATTCAGATTCTACTTTATCTTCTAGTGCCATAAAACATAAGTTAGTTACCTCTTGTAGTTGATTGTTGCTTCTAGCTTTCAATTTCTTGCTTGACTCTTCCTTGGTCAAGACTTTCTTGCTTTTTATCTTTTTCCTCCTTTCTTCTTGCTTCCTCTTCTTCCTTGTCTTTAGGAAGCTTTTGAATCTTTTGGTGTTTGGGAATGGATCCTTGTTCCCATCACCGGACTCTTTGTTTTTTGAACTAATCTGCCTCAGAGTCGACTCGAGCCTTGTTGGAGTCGCCTCGGCTAACTTGGGAGTCGACTCAGAAATACTTGGAGTCGGCTCGTTCACAGGGTCTTCAAGACTGTGTCTCTGCCTTTCAGACTGTTCTTCTCTAGGAGTCGACTCGGACAAACGGGGAGTCGACTCGGCTACCGTGGAGGATTCAACACCTTTTTCTGCAGTCTCATTGTTAGTATGTAATTGAAGCACATGTGAGCTAATCTGAGATTTATCATAAATATTTTCTAATGTATCCCAGATCTCCTTAGCAGATAAGCATGCAGAAATTTCATTAAACTTCGTTTCATGAATAGCACAATATAATATGTTCATAGCATTAGCATTCAATTGTGCTAAGTCCTTTTCATTAATAGTTTTAGAGAGTGTATGAAGGTCATTTATTATGATTTTCCATAAATAATAGTTTTGAGATTGAATAAAAATGCGCATGCGTGCTTTCCAATATGTGTAGTCTATGCCATTAAACAGTAGAGGCCTATTAATTAACTGTCCTTCTCTTAGAAAACTATCTATTTGAGTTGTCATGATCTTTGGCTCTAGTCGGTTAAGACTACAAATAATATTTGAGCACCTGCTCTGATACCACTTGTTGCCCAGTAGATACAACCCAAGAGGGGGGGTGAATTGGGTCTTTTAAAACTTTTATGCTACTTCTAAAACTTTTTGATTAACTATGCTAAGTTGTATAGATACACAGTGAAAGTTAAACTTAGCAAGGTTTTGATGTATAGACTTCGACTTGATTAAATATGCTTGCAACTAAAAGATGTGCGGATAAGAATTAAGCAAGCAATTTATCTAAGTAAGTAAGTGTGTTAGTTAGACAATAACTAGAGGCATTACAAACACAAAGGACATATAGTGGTTCGGTGCACCCCAGCACCTACATCCACTCCCCAAGACCTCTTGGGAATTTCACTATAATCCTACCGATTACAGCCGGTTGTTTTACAAGCTCACAACCCAACTTGTTGTTTTACGAGCGCACAACGAACTCGGTCGGTTTTCCCAGGCTCACCGACTAGAACCACTCCGATTGTTTTTCCGGGCTCACAATCAAACCCTTACACGTTGGTTTTACCCTCGGCTCACCAACAAACCTAAACCCCGTTGGTTTTCCCTTTGGCTCACCAACAAACCTTACACCGTTGGTTTTTCCTTTGGCTCACCAACAAACCTTTACCCCTTGATTCAATCCCGTGATTGAATCAAGTTACAAGATATTATAACAAAGTTTAAGATAAATCAAAGCTTCTTAAACAAGCAAATATAACACTATAAGCAAATAGAGTAAAGTGAAGTCCTCAAACGAGTTTGGAAGATGAAGGAGCTCGACTTCTTCTTTACTTGACCCTCTTCTGATTTGGCACGAAGTGGAGGATCACTGAGGCAGCATACGGATGGAGAGGAAGCTTTCGGATTCACTTGGATGCTCTTCTTCTCTCTATTTCGTTTTGGATGGCCCTTTTGTGCTTGTGGGAGATTTCCTTTGTAATCTCTTTGAGATCTCTTTCCTAGATGATCTCTCCCACTTCCATGAGTTCTCCCCTAGCTCTCTTTTTGTTTTTATAGCTTTAGATGGCGTGGAAACAAGAATATAGCCGTTAGAGACAAGAAAAAGAGCCGTTGGACACAGTCTGCATTTCCTGACAATGTTACCGTTGGGATTGGAGTCGACTCGCGCGATCAGGAGTCGGCTCGCCTGTTGCAGGAGTCGGCTCGTGTTTTACCGGAGACGACTCGGCCACTGTTCCAAATTTGAATTAATGTGCTTCCCTCGACTGGGAGTCGACTCGTCTTAACCTGGAGTCGACTCGCCAACTTCTGGAGCTGACTTGGCAATTTCGGAGTCGGCTCATCCACTGAAGTCCGTAGATCCAATTTTGAATTTTGTCCTCTCGAGTCGACTCGACTGTCCTGGGAGTCGACTCGAATCTCAGAGCCCGAACTTCCGATCCTCTGTCTTTTGGCTCGTCCAGTCTTGGAGTCGACTCGAACTTCCTTGGAGTCGACTCGGCTCTCAGTTTGCGAAACTTGGTCTTCTGCCTTTTTGATGTGAAGCTGTCTTGGAGTCGACTCGAGCTGTCTGGGAGTCGACTCGAATCTCAGAGGCAGTAACTTGATTTTCTGTCTGTTGATGGTCGCGGAGTCTCGGAGTCGACTCGTGCAATGCGGGAGTCGACTCGAATCTCAGAGTCCCAAAAACGCTCTCTGACTTTTTCCTTGTGTTCCGCTGAGAGTCGACTCTTGCTTTCTTTGGAGTCGACCTACCAACCATCGGAGTCGACTCGCGTTCCACTGGAGTCGACTCGAATCTCAGACCCGAAAACTGCTCTCTGACTTTTCTGCCTGTGACTCCTAGGAGTCGACTCATACTTCCCCGGAGTCGACTCGGTAAACATTGGAGTCGACTCGAAATCCTCAGGAGTCGACTCGAAGACTATTCTTTTGAATTTTTTCTTTGATTTTACTCTTCCAAATTGAATCCTTTGAACTTTAAGCTTGGCCCAATAAATTGTAGCTTTCTTCCAACTTGAGAGCTTTGGAGGCCTTCTTGTGTTCTTCCAACTTGCTATGTTCCTTGCAAAATAAATATCTTTCTCCTTGCAACATAAACATTAGTATCTATACTTCAAAGTTTTGTGATCATCAAAATCAATCTATGAATCAATCTTTGGGTCATCAATTTATAATGCATATATTCAAAGATATACCAAGTACACATTTTCATATCTATGATCAATGAACAATAATGCCATGGATAAAAACTCTCAGTCAAGCATATAGAGAATTCATTGAGTTATTCTTAGGAGAATTGATTTACCAAATTATCCATCTATAAGTAAAGCATAATCTAGAAAGATGGAGTGATTTGGATATATTTTCTTTTCATATCAGAAATATCACTTATATCACAAGAAAAGAATGATTAATACTTGCAAGATGTGTTTTAATCAACTAATAAAACAATTTCAGTATGAGAGGATGCAAGAATTACTAATTTCATTATTTCTTCCATTTTAGTCACTTTTCTTAAGTATATTTTAAGTTTCATTCTTTAATATATGTCTAGAGCACCCAATGTCCAATTTAACATCTTTTGTTGGAGCCTTGAGTGCTAGACACACCTGCAGAAAATATTTAGATTTTCAACTTAGGAACCCAAGCTCTTTTGGGTCCGTGCAGGTTAGCTATTATTGTTCCTTTTGGAACCCATATTTTCTTAATAGCTATTTTGTCCATCGGCTTGCAGATTTTAGGGCTACAAGAAGTGTATTTCTGCATCTTCTTATTAAATTTAACAAACATGGATTTAACATGAGTGGTAGATAACCCTTCAGTTTTCTGTTTTTGCCTTTTAGGTTTATCAAATTTGTAATGTACAGATTTAGGAACAGAAGAGATTTTGCATAACCTTTGTTTCTGTTTATCAACATTATAAGAATCTATTTTAAAATGATTAGAAACTGTTTTAACAAACATATTCTTGAAAAATTTTTGGGTGTACCAAGGTTGACATCCCAATCCAATATTATCAAATTCAGCTCTTTGATTATTTATCATTAGATTCAACTTTTCAGAGCTCAAAGTAAATCTTTCAACAACGGGTTTTAATGTGTCAACTTCTTTAGTTAATCTTTTGTTATCTTCTGAAAGCAATTCATTATTTTTCTTAAGTTTATCATGGCTTTCAGTGAGAAGTTGGTTTTTCTGATTTAGTTCTTGATTTTCTTTCCTCAAGTTCTTGTTCTTACAAACAAGTTTCTTATATTCTAAATACAAATCAGAAAAGGCATCGTGAAGTTCATCAAATGTAAAATTGCTTTCAGTTTCAGCATGTACCTCATGTGCCATGAAACATGAATTTGCAATATGATACTGCTCTTCTTCTACACATGATGTATCAGATTTGTTAGGGCATTCATATTTAACTTCAAGCATATTCCATATATCTTTAGCAGTTATGCAAGAAGATATGTAATTAAACTCATTCCTATCTAATGCACAATATAATAGGTTCATAGCCTTAGCATTTAGTTCAGCCAAATTTTTATCAAACATACTTTCAATTAATTTCGTGGGTGTGTGTAGGCCATTTGTTATGACATTCCATAGCTCATAGTTTTGTGATTGAGTAAAGATTTTCATTCTAGCTTTCCATTGAATATAGTTAGATCCATCAAACAGTGGAGGTCTGTTTGTGGACAGTCCCTCAGCAGGTAATACGTTATGTGGGGTTGTCATGATCTTTGGCTCTAGTTGGTTAAGACTACAAATAATATTTGAGCACCTGCTCTGATACCACTTGTTGCCCAGTAGATACAACCCAAGAGGGGGGGTGAATTGGGTCTTATAAAACTTTTAAGCTACTTCTAACACTTTTCAATTAATTATGCTAAGTTGTATAGTTGCACAGTGGAATTTAAACTTAGCAATAGGTTGATTTATCGAATGAGACTTGATTAAGTAAATTTAATATGCTTGCAACTAAAGGATGCGCGGATAAGAGTTAAGCATGCAATTTATCTAGGTAAGTAAGTGAGCAAGATAGACAATGACAAAAAGCATCACAAACACAACAAACATATAGTGGTTCGGTGCACCCCAGCACCTACATCCACTCCCCAAGACCTCTTGGGAATTTCACTATAATCCTACATATTACAGCCGGTTGTTTTACAAGCTCACAACCCAACTTGTTGTTTTACGAGGTCACAACGAACTCGGTCGGTTTTCCCAGGCTCACCGACTAGAACCACCCGATTGTTTTCATGGGCTCACAATCCAACCCAGTTGGTTTTCCCAGAGGCTCACCAACCACAACCTTACAACGATTGTTTTCCGGGTTCACAATCAACCCAGTTGGTTTTCCCAAAGGCTCACCAACCATAACCTTACAACGTTGGTTTTTCCCTTTGGCTCACCAACAAACCTTAACCCCTTGATTCAATCCCTTGATTGAATCAAGTTACAAGATATTTAGAGCAAGAGTTTAAATCAAGTACAAGCTTCTCAAATAAGCGAATATAGCAAATATAAACAAGTAAAGTAAAGGGAAGAAGCCCTCAAACAGATTTATAGATGGAGGAACTCGGCTTCTTCTTTACTTGACCCTCTTCTGATTTTGCCCAAAGTAGAAGATCACCGAGGCAGCACACGGATGGAGAGGAGCTTTGGGATTCACTTGGATGCTCTTCTTCTCTCTATTTTCCTTTGAATGGCCCTTTTGTGCTTATAGGAGATTTTCCGTGTAATCTCTTTGGAATCTTTTTCCTAAATGTTCTCTCCCACTTCCATAAGTTCTCCCCTAGCTCTCTTCTTGTTTTTATAGCTTTAGATGGCGTGGAAACAAGAATATAGCCGTTAGAGACAAAAATAGAGCCGTTGGACACAGTCTGCACTTCCTGACAATATTACCGTTGGGATCGGAGTCGACTCGCGCGATCAGGAGTCGACTCGCCTGTTGCAGGAGTCGGCTCGTGCTTTACTGGAGACGACTCGGCCACTGTTCCAAATTTGAATTAAAGTGCATGCCTTGACTGGGAGTCGACTCGACTTAACCCGGAGTCGACTCGCCAACATCTGGAGCTGACTTGGCATC
The DNA here is from genome assembly GCF_009389715.1 of Phoenix dactylifera. NCBI lineage: Eukaryota > Viridiplantae > Streptophyta > Magnoliopsida > Arecales > Arecaceae > Phoenix > Phoenix dactylifera. The sequence continues at coordinate 14,613,061 of NC_052392.1, read as the reverse complement.
TTCGGAGTCGGCTCATCCCATGAATCCAGAGGACATACTTTCTGATTTTCTTCCTCGAGTCGACTCGGATTCTCTTGGAGTCGACTCGGCTCTCAGAGCCCGAAAACTGATCCTCTGCATTTTTGGGGTCGCGCTGCCTTGGAGTCGACTCGAACTGTCTTGGAGTCGACTCGCCTCTCAGAGATGAAAATACCGTCTTTTGTCTTTGGGTTGCGGTGTCTAGGAGTCGACTCGCGTATTGCGGGAGTCGACTCGAATCTCAGAGTCAGTAAATTGGTCTTCTGTCTTTTTCCTTGTGTTCCTCTGAGAGTCGACTCTCACTTTCTTTGGAGTCGACTTGCCAACCATCGGAGTCGACTCGCGTTCCACTGGAGTCGACTCGAATCTCAGACCCAAAAACTGCTCTCTGACTTTTCTGCCTGTGACTCCTAGGAGTCGACTCATACTACCCTGGAGTCGACTCGGTGAACATCGGAGTCGACTCGCGCTCTTCAGGAGTCGACTCGTTGACAGGTTCTGAGATGAATCTTTCTGTCCGTCTGTCTGTTGCTCCTTGGAGTCGACTCGGAACTGTAGGAGTCGACTCGAGTGCCTTTCCTTTGAATTTTTCTTAAAACTTGCTCTTCTAAATTGAATCCTTTGAACTTGAGACTTGGGCTAATAAATTGTAGCTTTCTTCCAACTTTTCTTGAGAGCTTTGGAGGCCTTCTTGTGTTTTTCCAACTTGCTATGTTCCTTGCAAAATAAATATCTTTCTCCTTGCAACACAAACATTAGTATTTATACTTCAAGGTTTTGTGATCATCAAAATCAATCTTTAAATCAATCTTTGGGTCATCACCTCACCTAACTGTTATTGGTCCCATTACTTAGTTAAGTCAGACCCACCGTATAACCGCAGAAATAAAGTCGTCATTAGGTCCTCACCTAACAGTTATTGGTGCCCAACCCCACCTTTACCCCACAACATCTCATGTCTAATAGAGAGGTCCAGTCCCCCGATGCAACTTGCCCACTGTGTCCAGCCGAGACAAATCAACGCCGGAAAGACCTTAGCAACTCTACTACGGTGGAAGACCTATGGACTTAATATTGCATAATCAAGTCTTAGTGTTTGCAACTTGAGTTCTTCATAAGAGGTAATCGAACAATTGGCCAGGTAAGTAGGTGGGAGGCTCCCCTTACTCAGAGAGTAAGGTCCTAATTAAGTAACCACCTTATAGGCTTGCCTAGACACCAATTAGATCAATTAATCTAATATGACTAACTCATGTTGGTTCACCCTCGACTGATTAGGGAGGTTTCGATTTAGGTCTCACTCGATCACGTATTCACATCTCATGCAAATATAAGTCTACCCGCATAGACATAAGCATTAAACATCCAGGCATTTATCAAAAATAAAATTAAATGGTGATGATCATGGATCCAAGATGGGGTCATTTTACAAGCACATGCACGTCAATTGGTTTGATCGTCTTCAACTCTTGACTCGATCTTGATCCTCTAGGTCCAATTGTGATCAACTCCTTGATCTATCTTCAATCAACCCTTGATCTTGATCCGCGCATGTTGAGCTTGTTGATGTACATATCGATCAACCATCGACGTGCAACACACATCACAGTTTACATCCCAGATTGCTTTAAAAATTAAATAAAAATAAAAATAAAATTACAACCCTTTTCATTGAGACACGCAGGTCTCTAATACATGAATTTAAGATGCACGCAGGCATCTGAAAATTAAAATTACATGCATCACAGAACATCACAGAACATCGCAGAACATTTCAGCACATTCAAAGGGTCCATCCATGATCATCACCATACGCATCACATGCATAAAAAATTATTTTCAGATCTGTAATTTAACTGATTATATCATCTCATAACTTGCTGATCATGCATGATTTGATTCTAAACATTTGTAATCACATTATTAATGCATTAGAATCATTAATCTAAGCATCCATTAATTAGTATGCAGAAAAAACAGCAAGCTGAAAATTCTGCATACTTAATTTTCAGCAAGCATAATCCCTTAAATTTCAGATCTAAAATGCCTTAAAAAATTTAATTCTAATCTTAATCTACATAACCATGGCTCTGATACCACTGTTAGGATCCCACATATGCCATGAAAATTCGAAATAATTTTCATGTTGCAGCGGAAAAACTATGCGGGATCCGTTCATCGCATAAACGTATTTTAAAACCATTCGTTTGTAGATAGATTAGAATTAAATTATTTTAAAACATTTTAAAATCATTAAGAAGATCAGATCTTCACCTTGTGCGGGTAGATGGTCTCCGCAAATCTGATTTACGTGGATTTGTAGAAGGTTCGATGGAAGCCGCACACGCGTCCGGCCTCTACGGGTATCCACACGAGGTAATGATTCGATCGAAGCCTACGTATCTCCCCGGGGTGCTAGCTCCCTTGCAGAGATGGCTTTTGATGGCTGAAGTCCTCCCTTTCAATCAACTCTTGAATGCTTAGGGAGGAGGAGGAAGAAAGACGGATCAAAGGGAACAAGAATAAAACACTTTCAGCCTTTTCCCTTTTCTTTTGTTGGCACCAAGAATGAAGAAGGAGGAGAGCCACCAAGGATTCTTCTTCCTCTTCTCTTGCTTGCGGATGAAAGGAGGAGGAAGGGGGTCCTTTTTGCTGCCGTGAACACCAAAAGAAGGATTAGAGGAGGGGCTGAACCCCTCCTCCTTTTATTTCTCCATGAGATAAGGATGAGCTCCTTATTTTTAGGAGCTCACCCTTATCTCCCCAATTCGGCAGCAAGGAGGGGATTACGCCCCTCCTTTTTCTTCCACGCACTTCCCAAGGGGAGGGGCGTGGGCCCCTTCCTCATATCCCATTTTATTAGCCATTTAATCAAATTAAGTGGCAAGATGGTTTGGGTTCATTTTATGAGTCCAATCCTAGTCAAAATAGGATTTTTATGAACCCATTTCAATTTCCTCCAATTCCTAATCCAATTAGAATTTAATTGAGCCATGACTCTATTGAACTCTTCAATCCTAATCTAATTAGGAGTTATGAAATTAATTAAATTAAATTTAAAATTAATTAGGACTTAAAATAATCCTAATCTAATTAGGACTTATTAAATTTCAGCCCTAAGACAATTAGGACTTTAGAAATCCTATTCCAAATAGGATTCTAATTTAATTTGAAATCCTAATCCAATTAGGACTCCAAGGATCCTACTCCAAGTAGGACTCATGATCAAGTCCAATTAATTAAATTAAATTGCAATTCGATTGCAATTGTTCCTTCTTCCAACCACTAACTCTTAGCGGGTTATCCATTTATCAATCTAATTGATTATTTGTGATTCCTAATCACATTCAACCATCGGATCGGTCAATACCTCTAATGTGTGTGACCCCATAGGTTCTATTCTGACTGGTAGTGAGATATATTGCGATCTCTATCACAATATCATTGAAAACTCCTTTCAATGGGTTGAAACAATTTTCAACTCAACTCATCAGGGTTTATCGACCATCAAGATGATCCCTGTGAGTCTCACCATCCACCAGTGACACCTAGCAGTATGTAGTGGCCACCCAGCAGAATAGAATGATGAACCTCTAGGTGCAGTTATCGTATGATACAGTCCTTCTATCGTGGATCTCTACAAACCGGAGGTCATGGATAACTCGTCAAACCCCGTCGTCTGTCATATGTCTAGATTTATTTGACTTGAGTTCGATAGTGAAAAACTCTTTCTCCACTTTATATTACTGCCCTGGCCAAGGTCTTAGAACTCAGTCTAATAAATCACATAGGATCACTCCTCTTCTATCAAGGTCGATAGATTCCATGTAAGTGCATACCCTACTCCTACAGTGAACTTACTGCAGCCAATCTACACTACAAGGACCCATATGGCTAGAGACCATGTATACGTGTAGTCAAACTACAATAACCTCACTGTGAGTAGCCGAAGCACCGCAGGTCAAAGGACCAGTCATACTACTGCAACATCAAGCAAGTCACTGACGAGTGGATAGACATCCAAGTGACTTCTTGTCTTGGTCACGCTCAGTACCCTTGTTCTCTAACAAGCACCTGCACTATCACTTCAGTGTCCCTACACTGTGGACTCGAGTCTCGTCCATCCATAAGGAAAGCGATTTGTGCACTGATCGGATCGATCACCGTCCTCGTGATGATCCATTGATCATGAGCATTTAGAAATTAATCACCAATAATACATGGCTCAAATTCTCAACTCTTGAGAATATGTACCATCATCTTATTAATTTCTTGGACGATTCATAGACACATAAACAATATGAATGAAAAGATGCCCATTTATTATTCGATAATAATAAAGTCAAGTACAAATTTATGTCCTAGAATTAATAATGTGTCCGCCAGATTGGCTTCTAGGGCATACATCTAACAACATTATGGTCTGCCGTGCAGGCATATGTCATCTGCCGTGCTTCGGGCTCGGGGCGTGACACTTGTAGTATATAAATGTTATTGTTTTGCGGGAAAAAGAATAAAAAGTAAAAAGGAATGTTCTTGATGTATGTTTGCAGTGCAGATAAACAATTATATAAGCTGGGCCTCATGTCGCGTTTCTTCTCCTGTTCGTGACAACTTGGGAACGGCATCTCAACTTTGGGATAAAGTTCGTCTGAAGTTCCTTGGCAAGGGGGGCTTCCAAAGTTAAATCTTACAAGAAAGATGAGATGTTGTCCCGAAGTTGAATTTTAATTAATAAATTTTGGGGGAAGTTTCTCACTTCCTCCATTCTTTCCTCAAAAAAGGAAAATTCCATGGCTATTGCTGAAGGAAAGCATCAGATTCTGTTCTTTTCTTTCTTTCTTTTTTCTTGATGACGGAAAGCATCAGAATTGAGCTCTTGTTCCGGAGAGAAAAAGGCCTCTCCCTCTTCCTCTTGGCTCCTCCATTTGACCGTATTGTCTCAAACCTTAATCCTGTGAGGAGTGAGGGAAGGAGATATGGTTCAGTCTCTGGTTTCCAATGTCGTGTCTCAGCTTACCAACCTTCTCATCCAAGAAGCTGCTTCCTTGGGTGGTGTGCATGATCAGATCGAATGGGTGAAAACAGAACTCCATCTATTGCAAGGCTTCCTCAAAGATGCAGACTCCAGAAGGAAGAGAGGAGACGAAAGAGTGGAGAATTGGATACGGGAGTTAAGAGATGTGGCATATGAAGTGGAAGACATCATAGACAGGGTCAAGTTCATGGCTGAGAGGCTCAGGCAACGTCAGAGGAGAGGCTTCATGGGCACAATTTCAAGGTACTCTCACAAACCTTGGGAATTGATTACCCTTTATAAAATTGGTTCTGAAATTGGAAAAATAAAGGAAAAGATCAAGAATATTTCCGAGAGCAAAGATAGATATGGCATTGCTAATCTAGGTGAAAGTAGTGCAGCGAATGAAAGTTCTCAATCACTTAGAGAATCCTCTCCTCACTCTTATGATGACAACATTGAAGTTATAGGCTTCGAGAATGATAAGAAAGAAATAATGAGTCAATTGCTTGATGGGAATGAGAAAACACGATGTATAATTTCTATAGTGGGCATGGGTGGGCTAGGTAAGACCACCCTGGCAAGAAAAGTATATAATGACCCTGCAATTGGTAAACATTTTGATACCTTTGCTTGGGTTTCAGTTTCTCAGAGCTACCGAGGTATCGAGCTACTCAAGGACATCATGGGAAAAGTAATGGGAATCAAAAAGAAGAAAGAAACAACTACAGAAATTACAGCAGAAGGCTTACAGCTGATGGGTGAAGAAGACGTGAGACAGAGGCTCCATGATTTCCTAAGAGACAAAAAGTATTTGGTCGTGATGGATGATGTATGGAGAGTTGATGCATGGAGAGAAATGCAGCGAGTCTTTCCTGATGAGAACAAAGGTAGCAGAATATTGCTTACTACTCGTGAGATGGAAGTTGCAAACCGTGCCAGGACACGCTTTCCTCCATATGAACTGCACACTCTGAATGACACACAGAGTTTGGAACTCTTGTGGAGGAAAGCATCTCCATCAAAACAAGATGTCCCCACTGATTTGAAGGAATTGGCCCAGGCGCTTGCAAAGAGGTGTGGTGGACTTCCTCTTGCACTGGTGGCGTTAGGGGGCTTTCTATCAGGGAAAGATCCTAACTATGATGAGTGGTCGAGTGTAGCTCAGAGCATGGATTGGGAAGACAGTGGAGATAGGCAGCAGTGCTTCAATATATTGGGTTTAAGTTACAATGAGTTGCCATATCCATTAAAACCATGTTTTCTATACATCGCTGCGTTTCCAGAGGACTCCATTATCTCTACTTCCAAATTAGTGAGGTTGTGGGTCGCCGAAGGGTTCATACCCCAAGAGCAAACAAGGACAATGGAAGAAACCGCCAGGGACTGGTTGCATAAGTTGGTCCAGAGGTGCATGATTCAGGTTGTCAAGAGAAGCAAGGCTCATGGGCGGGTTAAGAGCATACGCATCCATGATCTGCTACGCGACTTTGGCCTTGAAGAAGCCAAAAAGGATGAATTTCTTCATGTTTGCAGTTGTGCCGACATGGCAGTATCTAGTCATATATCGAGTCATCGGGCAGCTTTCCACAGTCGTACGCAAGACGAGGTTGCTGTTTCCTCGCGGCGTCTCCGCACTTTGCTGGGTTTCAATTTAAGTTTGACTAATGGGCGAAGATTTTTGAACGGGTTAAAATTATTAAGGGTGCTGGATTTGGAGGGCACGAGAGATTTGAAAAAGTTACCGAAACAGATCGGCAGCATGATTCATTTACGATACCTGGGATTGAGCAACACTGGTTTGAAGAGACTGCCATCTTCCATTCGACATCTCTTGAATCTGCAAGTTTTGGATGTGAGAGACACATGCATTTATTGGCTTCCGAAATCATTTTGGAAAATCCGGACGCTGAGGCACGTATATATTAATATAGTGATGTTTCTAATTGCACCGATAAGTGGCGAACACAAGAACTTGCAGACTTTAAGAATCCAGGGCTATGGATTCGATATGGATGCTATGTATATCGTCCGTTTGCTAGGCGTAAGATTCATCAAAAATTGGGTTACTATACCAGGCTTTACTCTGAAGGTGGCGATTGACGAAGCATGTGAGAGAATGTTTGGAGAATCACTCGGAAAAGCACTCGAGAAAATGGACAGCCTTCTCTCCTTGACTCTGAGTTTGCCTATACGTAACATCCCTGGGGACGTCCTTTTCGCTCAGGCACCAAACCTGCACCAGCTCCGTTCATTGAACCTATGGGGACGGTTGTTACTCAAACAACAACAGCAGCTCCTAGATAGCAGTCATGTCCTGCCAAACCTCACCAAGCTCAAGTTATCTTATTCCAAATTGGAGCAAGACCCAATGCCCGTGCTGGAGAAGCTGCCAAACCTCAGGTTTCTCCTACTGGCAATAGAAGCATACGTAGGGAATAGCATGTCGTGTTCTTCTGCTGGTGGCTTTCCTCGACTGCAACACTTGAAATTAGCCTATCTAAACAATTTAGAGGAATGGAGAGTGGAGGTTGGGGCGATGCCCAGCCTCACCCACTTAATTATCTATTCGTGCAATAAATTGAAGATGCTTCCTGAGGGATTGCAGCAGGTGACCACCCTACGGCAACTGAATCTGATTTTCATGCCCCGTGAGTTCAATGACAGGGTCAGAAATGAGGATGGGTACAAGGTCCGACACATCCCCTCCATTATTTTTGAACATGAGCTGCACTGACATAATATCATCCGTACCTGTAAGTCACTCCCTCTCTCCTCTATTTCCTCTGTTATTTCCATCCCTCGAGATCCTGCTAATAGAATAAATTTCTTGCATGATTGAAAACGCTCAAAGCTTGTAATTGTAGCAGGCTACATGTTTGACAGAATATCATGCAGAATATTATGATTTATTTCTTTCTGATCTTCGAACGTTCTAATTGCTGAAATTCTCATTCTAAAATTCTTTCCCTTATCTAGCTTAAGAAAACAGAGCATTGAACTTAACCAAGTACTGTTGATCTTACTGGAGATTGAACTTCACTATTTCTGGTTGTATTTTGTCAAATACAAATAGTTAGATGACAGGATGTGATAACTCAATCCATCTCTTACAACACCTCATGCATTAAGACACTGATAACACCATTCATAAACCTGGGATCGGTCAAGAACAGTTAGAAAAAGTAGAAAGTAAACATTGAAAAGCTCGGAGTATGTACTCTAAACATTAGGGGTAAATGATTGTTATTACAGTTAGCTATGATACTATGACTCCTTCAACGTGTTCGTTTTTATTTAGTCAAAAGTTGGTAAGCCACCAATCCAACAATTGACTGTTAATAAGTTTCTTGTGCTTACGTAAATGACACAGCAACGTGCACTAATTCTCTTGCTGCTTTCATTTTTTTAAGTTCCAATCATGACTTTATCTACCGAGATTTGTTAAAAAAATTGAATTCATTGGAAAAGAAAATCAAAAATTTGGAATATTCTATTCAACGTAGACGTTTCCAGTTAAATGATTGCAAAGGATTTGGCACGGCTCTTCTTTTCCAAATCATAGATAACTTTGCAATTTCAAATATAATGTCGACTACTAATATATTGTTGGTACTTTAGTAAATCTAAATGCACCCTTCACTTAGAATCCACAATGTGAGTAAAGATGAATATCATTGAAAGAATCTTACTTCTCGCTAGTTTTGAGTTTTTTCTTCATTCAATGCATCAAGGAATTTATTTCTAGTTCCTTCTAAAAGGCTGGGTTTTTATTTATTTGCTAAATTTCCACTATGCCAAAGGTTTCCCATGCTTCGAGCGAATAACTTTACCATTTCCATCTAAGTAAGTAACAACTATGGTGTTTCTTGTCTTGCAGGGTGATTACTTTAATTGGCGTTAGCTGAAGTGATGATCCAGTCAATAAGATTTTCTGGCTTTCTTTAATATATACAAGGCAACATTTCTAGCTATTTCTTATGGAACCATAGAACTCTTGATTGTATTAGTTGTTATTTTTCATTTTCACTCATATGTTTCTTTAGATTTGATGGAATTGTTAATTTTCTGTAATGTATTTAATAATGCTTTTGACACATGAACTTCTATTTCAACTTGCAAATACTTGGCGATATATATTATATTTTGATGCAGTCTTCTTTTCTAATGTTTCCTCGTAGCATCCTTAAAACAATAGCTTCGTACATTCTTCGATTTAATATTAGCATATTCACTGAATTTGTATCTCAACCTTGCATAAAGTTCATGTCTCTCTATGTTTTTTTCCAAGAGAAGCATGAGCAAAGCTCCACTTGGCTTCAATAAGATCATAATGTAAAGTTCATTTTTTCCAATTACCCTTATTGCCAATGGCTTGGGAGAAACGATCTGTGACATTTCAAAAGAAGATAGATGAGGAAATAAGTTTTCTTTTTCTTTGGAGTTCTTTATAAATAGGCTCAAAAAAGAAAGCCGTTTTCAGGGAGAACCAAAAAAAACTTCTATTTTCATTCTCCAAATTGTCGGAAAAAACAAAAATCTTATTTTGTCCTCTTTTTCATTAAATCTCTATGATCAGATGATATTTTATATCTTCACCAAGCTTAGAAATAGAAAAGAAATAGAAGTTTTATCTGAATATCATCTGTTAACAAATATTTGGAAAATTCTATTTCCAACAATTGAATACAATTGTAGGTGCATTTGACAAAGATTTCTCTATTCCATTCCTTCAGATTTTTGCAAACTGCGGATGCAAATTTGACATGGTTATTTTAAATTAATTGGTAAATTTTTTTACTTAAACCAATCACTTGTGATTAAGTGAAGTTGTAGACCCTATGAATCCTGAAAATTGGGCCTATCGCATCCCAAATGCACGACTTTGGTTAGCATGTGACACGGCTGCGTTTTGTATGGTGTAAAACTCTAAAAAAATATGCGAGGTTTATTGGATGGACAAAACATCAATGAAATCAGTGGTGTAAGCTCCAAAGCATTAAAAAAAATGTACGAGCTCCAAAGCGTCAAGGTCCTGCGAGTCGTGCCTTTCTCTAGTCCTATCTGGAGTCAGTGGTAAGGAAAGCGGACCGTAGTTGCGACGCTGCCCCGAGGGAATCGACTTCCACGCCAACTTTCTGAACCTTTTTTTTATTTTTTGTGCAGAGAAAAATGAAAACATGAGGGTGCTTCTCAAAACACTTCAACAAAAATATTTTATAAATATGTTAACATATTTCTTAATAATAATTATAAATATTAATTACTGGTAGATGATTAACAAATATTTATTAGTTATCAAAAAAATCTAACATACGATTTATTAACAATAATATATTATTTATATTACAAATAAAATTTATTTGTAATAGAAATATATTTTATGATATCTGCATAATTAATTTTTAAAATATTTACTATATCATGTAAATATATTCCAATATTTGAAATATCTAATGTATTTCAATATGCAGTGATAATGGCTTTGAATTTGAGAGATTTCTTTGCTGAAAAGAGAATTATTCATCAACGGAGTTGCGTCAACACACCCCAACAATATGGAGTTGTTGAATGCAAACACCAATACATACTCAATGTTGCTCGTGCACTCCATTTCCAAGCTAGCCTTTCTCTTTAATTTTGGGAAGATTGCGTACTTACAGCCACCTACCTTATCAATCGCCCCCCAACTCCACTTCTCTTAGACAAGTCTCCTTACGAACTTCTTTTTTCTTCCAAGTCATCATATTCTCATTTGCGCATTTTTGGATGCTTGTGTTATGCTTCGACTAATGCTACCAATCGTTCCAACTTTGATGCCCGTGCTAGGCGTGGTCTTTCCTTTGGTTACCTATATGGTGTCAAGGGTTACAAAATTCTTGACTTTGACACTCATGCAATCTTCATTTCTTGGGACGTTGTTTTTCATGAAACGATATTTCCCTACCACAATCATTCTTCTGAAACTTCAATTGTGCTTCCTCGTCCCATTCCTAAACACGTGCCAACTTCCTCCTCGCCTCCACCCGGGACCACCACTGCTCCTTCACCCTTGCCACCGCACCTTTCCAACCCAAGGCGATCTTCATGGCCACGACAATAACCAGGATACTTGCAGGACTATCATTGCCATCTAGTGTCATCTCCTAAATCTTCCCAATCATCCACTATGTGGTCTGGTCTCCAGTAGTTAGGTACTCCTCATGATCTTTCTTTATCACTCTTGTATGATCGCTTGTCTCCCCTCATCATGATTTTGCTTTAGCTATATGTTCCCATATCGAACCTCGCACCTTTCAGTATGTTGTTAAACATGGTCACTGGCGTGATGCCACGGCTACTAAGATTCTAGCACTTGAGGAGAACAATACTTGGACAATCACTACGCTTCCTCTTAACAAGCATCCAGTCGATTGCAAGTGGATTTATAAAATCAAGTACAAATCTGATGGCACCATCGAGCGTTACAAAGCTCGCTTAGTGGCCAAAGGTTATACTCGATGAGAAGGTTTTGAATACCATGACACATTTTCTCTTGTAGCCAAATTAACTACTGTTCGATGTCTTCTGGCCGTAGCAGCTATCAAGAATTGGGAGTTGCACCAACTTAATGTCAACAATGCCTTCCTTCATGGTGACCTCCATGAGGAAGTATACATGTCCCTTCCACCGGATTTCTCTAGTCAGGGGGAGCATCAGGTGTGTTATTTCAACAAATCCCTTTATGGCTTGAAACAAGCCTCTCGGTATTGGTTCTTTAAGTTCTCCAGCACTCTTCAAGAGCATGGCTTTATACAAGCCTCATGTGATCATTCTCTTTTTAAGCGGGTACATGGTACTTCTTTTACAGCTCTCCTTGTTTATGCCGATGATATTATCATCGCCGGTAATGATAATGCTTCTATTGCTGACCTTAGAGCCTTTATTCATGGTCGTTTTAAGACTAAAGATCTGGTCCTCTCAAATATTTCTTGGGCTTAGAAGTAGCTCGTACTTTCAAAGGAATTTCTTTATGCCAGCGCAAGTATGCTCTATAAATTGTTGCAGATTGTGGTCTTCTTGGCTTCAGACCCATCATTTTTTCCATGGTTTAAAATCTGAAGCTCACCAAGATAGATGGCCCCTCTCTGGATGATCCCACAAGTTATCGTCGACTAATTGGATGTTTACTGTATCTCACGATTACCCGCCCGGACCTATCCTATACTATTCAGATTCTCAGTCAATTATGGATAGCCCTCGTCAACCTTACATGGATGCGGCTACACAGGTTATTCGTTATATCAAAGGGACCCCAGGTCAAGGAATATTTTTTCCTTCATCTTCTCCTCTACATTTGAAGGCTTTTTGTGACTCGAATTGGGTTGGTTGTCCTGGTACTCACCGGTCTGTCACCGGATACTGCATCTTCCTTGGTGATTCTCCTATTTCTTGGAAATCAAAAAACAAAGTATTGTCTCTCATTCTTCGGTAGAAGCTGAGTATCCCGCCATGGCTTTCACTTGTTGCGAACTTACTTGGTTGTTAACTGCTCTACAAACTTTACAGATACAACATCCCCAACCTGCTCTCTTATTTTGGGACAACCAAGCTGTTTTGCACATTGCTGTAAATCTCGTCTTCCACGAACGAACGAAATATATAGAAATTGATTGTCATCTCATTCGCGAATAATTGCAAGCTGGTGTTGTTCGCACTCTTCATGCTTCTTCTGAGCATCAGATTGGTGATCTTTTTACAAAACCATTGGGCTCCGATCAGTTTAATTTTCTCATCAGCAAGTTGGTGTGTATAACATACACACTCCACCTTGAAGGGGAGTCTTAACGTATGACAGGTTAGCAGCAAGCAAGGATTAGCTATTTTCCTTATTTAACTCTTTTTTTGTTTTGCTCCTTCCTTTCTTTAGTCCTTCATTGCAGCCATTGATTATTTCTTAACATATGACAGGCTAGCAGCAAGCAAAGACTAGTTGTTTTTCTTATTTAGTTCTTTCTTTTTTTTGCTCCTTCCTTTCATTAGTCCTTAATTGCAGCTATTGATTATTTCAAACTCTTGTATATATAGACAAAGCATACAGCAATACAACAACAAGGCACAAAGCATCTTTCCTCCAATCTTGGGTTTCTTCATATTTTGTCAGTATCTTATTAACTTGGCTTCATTCAAAAATCTAGCCAAACTTAAAGAAAAAGTATCTTATACACTCCAATATCTTTCTTTGCGTACGTTAAACTTGCAATTTAACGAAAGAGGAAGCTTATGGTGTAAGATCATCCATCAAATAGCATGAATAAATTAAGCACTGGAATGTACATGATCACACATCTATCTCTCATGATGCTGGATGTATTAAAAAGCTTCTCTGAAGGTATCGCCTTGCTTTCCCTATGTAGAACACAACAGCATTGGAAATATCTAGAGAACAGATGATCACAGGCATTATTAGAGTACATGCACTATGGAGGAAAACGGAAGGAATTAAACCAGTTCAAATTTTATCATTTTTTATTTTTTGACTTCCAGGACAATGCCCAACTTCCACTGGGATGATACACTTCGACAATACACACACATATATCTATCTTTTGACATGTGTACATGTGCTGCAATACATTCAACTCAAACTTATTACCAAACTTATACATCAAGTTACATTTTTTATTACCAAACAGACTAGACTACTGCATGCCGCCCACATCTCCAACTGGGCTCTAAAATAATTCCAATACACTACTCTATGCACGCTAATCTCCAGTCGCTGCGGTCCTGTTTTGGCTAAAGACCATCTAAGCCTCCTTGCTCTTCTGGAAGAGAGAGTAGGCGTCGCTGTATATGGCCACCACATTCGAGAACACAGCAAGCACAATCATGAAAGCGGATAGGATCCTATCACGTTTCGTTGCTATGCCATGAGGATCTCTGGAATGATGAAATAATTAGAATTGTCATTATCAGGAATCAGAAGGAAGAGAAATGGCTCAAGATCAGGGGAAAATTCGATGTCAATCTATCTATACAAGAAATTATATTTCAGAGGATAACTGTTTAGATGTTTAATCTTGGCTTTCAGACTCATGGATCCAGAAGCTAGACAACTATACTCGACATGTTTGGATTTCCAGAAATCTGGCCATGCAATGCAGAGTAGAGTTGGAAGTCCACAGGGAAGTATAGGAGTTTACCTGAGGGTAATGGCTGCAGGAAAGATGAATCCAATACAGACAGCAGCAGTTGCACCAGTAAATTGGAAGGCATCCCAGATACTGGGAATAAAAATTGCAGCCAAGTATATCAGAGAGAGGAGCATCACTGTAATGAACGCAAATCTCCGGTTATCTGAAGACAAAGGACTCGCTGAGGGAAAGATTAGGCCATCAAGGTTGAGTCGGAGCGCAAAGAAGACCATAGGAAAGACGAGCATGATGTGTCCAGCATAGCTCACTCGGACAATGTCATTGAGAATAGAACTGTATGAGATACCGAGATATGAGTCGAAGTTGGCAAGCACGTCATCAAGTATGGAGTCACCAAAGAGAAGGAAAGCAAAGAAGCTTGTAGCTATGTAGACAATAGAGCAGAGGGCTACAGAAGTCTGCACGATTGGTCGAATCTGCGAAGAGTCTTCAAGCTCATTATCAATGCTGTGAACTGCAGAACAACAAAAACACTGCTTAGAGTTAAAAGAATACCCATTTTCCTGCACTCGATAAAAAATAAAACAAGAAGAAACATACGGCAGTCCAAACTGATATTGATATTCTTGAATTCATTCCCAAAGTTTTCTCCCCCTTTTCTTGTAATTGAGTCAACTATAATTAAAGTTCTAACCTCAAGATCCTAATTCAGTGCAAGTTGTGATCTTGAACATTAAAATGGCACGAGACACAAAGAGCCTTTTCCCAATTGCATTAATACGAGCGTAAGAACTTTCGTGGATATCTTATAATCACAGTAATACAATTTAATCACAATTTGTTGGAAACATATTAAATATCAGATTCCATTGGTCCTCCTGAAGGATAAAATGCACTTATTTTGATAGAAACTATATAAACTGGTACATATAACTAAGTTTTACATGAAAAGAAAGAAACTTATCATTAGTCCTAATATACACTATTGAAAGATAACAAATAATGGAAAAAAGAAAAATAAATCAGCACTAGTGTTCACAAATTAATTCTATTTTTATTACCATGTTTGTATATCAAAAGCAAGAAAGTTCAAGATGGGGAGTGCATACCATTGAAATGGCAGATATATGCAGTGACAACAACAGGGACAGTGGTGAAAAGATTCCAGACAGATGCTAAATCTGATAGTTGGGGAAACAGTCTGGGCATCAGGATGCTTCCATTCAGTAACTTGATGATGGCAATTCCAGCAGTTATAACAACAAAAACAACCGCTAGAGCAACTGATAAGGCTGAAGTGTATCTCAGTGAATCTGCATGCAAAGGAACAGAAATTCTGCATCAATAAGTGAAACTAAAGAGCAAGGGGGGGGAAAAATGACTTGGACAAGGCATGACATGAAGCAGAGAGTCGGATTAAACTTACCTACACGCTTAAAGCTTGTTAATGGAATGAACACGATGAGGGTTGTAACTAGAAGAACAAAAGCACGGCAAGTCCACCAATGTTCTCCAAACCATCCTTCCAAGATCCCGGAGTGGTGAATGCCACTAGAAGATGTTCCAGAAAGCACATCACCTTGTTGCAGAGGTTAATTGTAAGGTTAATGAAATATCCTTAACTCTCTAAACAGGAAATATTAGAGCAAGTCATACTAGGAGTATTTCATGATGCAATCAGAATGACATAAAAAATAATAATGAACGATAGTCAATTTAGGAACGGATACAGTTGCTGAAAAAGATATATAAGTTGTTCAGAATATATTTTAGTAAGCAACATACAAGCTTCTTATCTTCCAAAATATTTTAACTATTATAAAAATGATCATATGATAGCTTCTGGGATGCCGGATTAGCAGGGTAAATGAGAGAACTGCAAGAGCTGAGTAGTAGCAGATGTAAAGCGTAATGGAAAAGGAAAGTAAACTCTCAAATTATTAAAAAAAATTATATAAATGACAGCACCAAGCACTTGAAAGAAATTACTTTACAGCTTAAACATCCATAACCATTTCAAATATTAAATGTTTAAATGAGCAGCGACAGAATTCACAAGCTTAATATTGCTCTCAATATTTTTAATAAAACCGAAAAAATCATTCTAAAGCAACTCATTCAAATCCACAGGGGAAAGAATTCACGAATTAAAAGAAGAAAAAATATTCAAGGGCTTACTAGAAGTAACAATATCAAATTATTGCCTACCCAGATGCTTACAATGCCAAGGAAATCTAATCGAAAGAATCATGTAATCATAGTGCCCACAGATGTTAAAATGGTAAAATACTGCAACAACCGATGATAACTCGAAATTGGAAATAGAAGAGAAGTTGTGATTTCATACCAATAATAATCATGTACACAATCATCATGCCCATATTATTCACAGTCACACTAATCTGCAACAGCATTCGTCCGAACTTCCCGAACGCATCTCCCATGACTCCTCCATATGAAGTTTCCTTCCCTGCCCGGCTAAACCTGATCAGCATCTCGATCGAAGACTCGGTCAGGAAAGCAACAAAAATGATCATCAAAATCCCAGGGATTAGCCCCAAGACTTTCATGGTGGCAGGCAAGGCCATGATGCCAGCTCCAACAGTGGATGTCGATAAATTAAAAACAGCCCCTGAAAAGGAAGCTCCATTGAATTCACTAAATCCCCCATTTTCCTGGATGGTTGGTAGCAGCGGAGCAGTCTCATCTCGAATCTCCTCATTCTTCCGGCCTCCCTTCCTCTCGATCGGTGGAAGGCTTCCAATTGCCATGTTTGAACTCTTCCAAACGAAGATTGTTTTTTTTTTTTTTTTTGATGGGCTCGGATTACAGAATCCGAATCAAGCTCTTGAAGTTAGCTCCAGTTTCCAACTTTGGCTCCCAGAACCTAAGAATTCGAACAATTTAAAGCCAGAAAAAATCACTTCAGGGATTCAGACCATGGCTAAAAATCTGGAAAAAAAAAACAATTATATATCTAACAAAAACCTGATGAGTAATACATTAGTTATAACAAAATTACTCCTTCACAAAGAGATTTCAAATTCAGAGCTTTACTGTGTACATGAGTTCGAATTTAAATTCTAACGCAGCCGGATGCAAGAGCTTTACCACTCAAACAACTTCAAATTTAAATTTTTGAAACGGTCAGACATAGGTAAAAGGAAAAAAAAAAAAGTGAAATGGGTTCGATCCAAACAAGATTTTTACAAGAAAATCAAGAACAAGCAGCTACGAAAACCAGCGAACCTTGAAATCGATCAAGAGAAGTCTTTAGCTTGATCCCAGCACCCAATCCAAGATTCGCAACACCCAAAACGGTAATCAGAGACAGAACCCGGGAAGAATAACAAAAAGAAATCCTTCTTCTCTTCCTTGCATCTCATCTTTAAAGTACTCAGAGAAAGGGCTTCCGCCTAGCCGAAGACTTCCACACACTCTTATCTCCGAATGGACCCCTCACTCGGAGAACAAACGCCGAAACTACTGAATTTCTATAATTTTCAATCGCTCTCGATAAAAAGAAGACATTTTTTTATTACACCACCGAGCAGAGCAACGTTCGTCGCCTTCCGGCGGTCGAAATCCCCACGTTTTCGGTGATTCTGTTTGGTAACGCAGCTCATGGCCCGGCCCGAAGAGGCTAGGCCCAAAGCTTGAACCCTAGGGATGCAAATGGGTTGGATCGACCCGTGATCCAATCCGACCCGCATTAGACCCGACCTGATCCAAATTTTAGGACTCGCAGAGATAAGTCGGATCCTAAATTTAGATCTATTCTATTTTTCGGATCGGATTGGGTCTATCCAATTTTGATTCGGATCCGAATCCGACCTGACCCATATTTTTAGGTCAGTTTCTTACTATTTTATAGTGAAACTTTAAATATAAAAATATATAGATCCGAATCCGACTCGAATCCGACCCCATCCAAATGATCTGTCGGATCAAAATTTGTAAGCATAAATATGACCCAACCCAAACACGAGTCGCACAAGCGGCGGCGGCGGCGAGGGGTTAGCAATCCAAAGATCGGCAAGACCCTGGGATTCATCTATAAAGAGCACTCATTCGCTTCTACGAACTCGACAATCGGAAATCGTGAGAATTCCTCCGATTTCTCAGAACAAGTTTCTTCTTTAGTTTTCACTGGAAAGCAATCGTCGGATCTTCACCGGATTAGTTTCTTCTTCCTTTTTGTCTCTTAGTTCGATGGTCTTTGTCGCCATGAATTTGGGCCAGCGAGAAGTCAGAAAAGGTGAAACAGGGTCATCCTTATTTTTTCTTCTTTCTCCATGGTTTGTCAACCAATGCCGGCCACGACTCGTTGCTCGAGGCTCTTACCAACGGCGTCACTGCTGCTGGGGCTGCTGCGGGCCGTCATCCCTCAGCTCTTCCATGGCGGGTTGAGAAGGAGAGGGAGAGAGATTTCTCCCCTATTTTGAGTAAAGGAGAAGACTCTCTCTCTCCTCTTTTCTCTCTCTTCTCTCTTGCTGGGTTAAAAGAGTTGAAGAAGGAAGCAGGAAATGCGATAGACCCCAGGTGAACCTCAATAGAGGGTTCCATATAGTAGGTTTCAATTTATAATTTTTTTATTTTAATAATGATTTTAGTACTATAGGGGAACAATTTATGGGATGGGGAGACTTGAGCAAAGTTCTGGCCCTGCGGTTCCTAAGTGAGGTTTTTATTGGGTTTGTCATAAGTTAAGGTAAGAATCTTTGTACTTGATCACCAATATATATATATATATATATTTATTGATTTGTGCTGTTGGATTTGCATCGTGAGATGGCATCATAAGATCTGCATTGTGAGATTTACATCGATAGATTTGGTTTGGTATGAGATGGTATTTTTATATAATTTTCGGTGCAGGCATACTTGTACAATTATTATATCTATCTGATATTGAAAATTGTGAGAAATATATTTTGTAAATAGAAAGTGATTTGACAAGAATAACATGCAAATTAGATAGATAAGATATGATTTGGACTAACTCGTCATGGGATAGTCTCCACGTGCTTATGCATGGGATAGTTTCTACGACTTATGCATGGGATAGCCTCCACGAGCTTAGGTGTGAGATAGCCACCATACGCTTACGCGTGGGACAATTTCTACAAGCTTATGCATGGGATAGTCACCACGTGCTTATGCATGGGATTTTGTTTAGCAGTCTTATACTGGGTCATGATCTTGGTTAGTTCAAAGCCAGAAAAAAATTGCAATGAAACTTAGAATTGAGATATTGAGAAACAATTGATAAGATAGATAAAACCAACGCCAAATAAAAGGTTTTACTTATTAATATTTGTGATATATATCCCTTTTGACAAGTCGGATATTTGATGTATGTATATTTTGATATTTGTTGTTTTAATTGAGTTATATTGGATGCTTGAAAAGAGATTTTATAATTTATTTTTTTTTATGCTGCTTATTGCTATTTTCAAACTATATTATTATATTGATGTGAATATGCGGAGTTTCTTATCGGGATATAAAGCGCACAACCCTCTTTTCTTTTTTTTCAGAGTTGGAGTTTGCAAGTTGTTTACTTGGTTGCTTGCCTATGGTTGAGATCGTAAGGAAAAGAGATAAATAGATAGAGCATTATTACTATCTGTTAGATAGATGAATTTAATTCTATGCAAATTTATTATTTATTATGAAATAAGATTATTTTTGCTTATAGATATTGAGATTGTAATATATTTTTTTTCGGGCCTCCTATAATTTTTTAGAACCTGCTCAAAAAATAAAAAAGTGCGGCCATGTGGCCGACTCGGAACATTTTGAGCCCCTTAGGGCCGGACTCTTAACGGTGATCCGAGAGGGAAGGGGATCGCACCCAAACCCTCGATGCCGTACCGTGGCCTCCAGAGCGGGGTGGTTCTTTTGAACCGGAACCGAAACTGAAAGGTAATTATTGATGGTAAATACTTCAAAACTCCCATGCTCGCAGCCATTTATCTGTGGTAAATACTTTCCATTTCGCTCGGTACATGCATCCGAACACGTGCTATAACTGTTTAATCGCGGAGTGGACACGCTTCGCTCTTTCGCTATTGTGGTAAAAGAGAATTGCCTTTCCCTTGGTCGTCATTCTAGTGATGTCCCACTGGACGCCGGTAGCGAAAGATGCCATTTTAATAAGCATTTTAAAATAGTCACGAGATGACGGATAGTCGTTGGTTAAGCATTTTGTGAAGTTTAATTAACAGAATAAAAAAAACAAAGCCGAGAAGGATGTCCCAATGCACATAGTTTCCATCTCCCTTCAAGAAGGTCGGATATATATTCAATTTTATTCTTAAATGCAGGATAACTATGTGCTTGAAACTTTCATTGTACGGTATTCGAGAAGATTAAGACTATGTTTAAAAGAGCTGTTGGCAGTAGAACTGTTGGAAGTAGAACTTTTATAAAAAGCTATTTACTGTTTGGTAATTATATTTTTAAAGTGCTGTGACACTTTAACATGTATTTGGTAAATAAATTAAGAAATTACTTTTGTACGACAAAATTACCATAAAGGATATTGCATAGTATTATACAACAGAGCATAATAAAATATAACATATATTAATATATAAATATATGATATAGTATAATATTACTGCAATGTAATATAATATTATTATAATATAGAAATATAATAATATATACTATAGCATAATAATTTAATATTATATTAAATTATTTAACATAACATATCAATGTATTATGATATAATGTAATATAATATTATATTTATAGTATAATATAATAATAAAGGTATAAAATATTATAATTATTAGCGTACATTAATTTTCTGTAATATAACATAATATTAATTATTTAACATAACATATTAATGTATTATAATATAATGTAATATAATATTATATTTATAGTATAATACAATAATAGGAAATAAGAATAATTTTTTTGTACGAAGACTCTTTGTTAGGGCTCCAGCAGATTTTTAAGTTTATCAGGGACAAAGTATGTAATTGTTATATTTTATTATGGATATTTTGTAAAAAAATAGCTTTCCGACAAAGCTCAAAACAGCTTTTTCGAAAAGTTCTAAAATAGAGTTTCTCATAAAAAGTTGTTTTAGTTTTTCCAGAAAGTTATTTCGAAATTTTTACTAAATATCCTTTTTCATCCAAAAGCATTTTTAGAGAGTCAGAAAGTACTTTTTGGCCCTCCAAAAGCTCTCCCAAACAGGGCCTAAGTATACGCAATCTTATCCAATATGTAAAAATATTATTTTCATATTTTGAACTCTACCAAAATTCTTTTTTTTCTTTCATGTTGAGCTGTTTGATAAAATTAACATGACTAAATAAAAAAAATAGGACGACTGCGAATGCACTTATTCTCATATTTTGCTGCCTTGGTAATTTTGCATTTGGTCAACGACGTATTTGTATCGTGCCAATTGTCATAAGTTTGCACTCGTTCTTCATCATCCACACATGGAAAAAAAGAGAAGTCATACATGTGGCTGAACACCTCGTAGTATCTTTCAAGCAAAAACCACTCTGCCCATCTTGGAGCAAACGATATTTTAGTAATATTAGGAGATACAAGGGAAAAACTTGTTTGCCCCCATTAGGACTGTTCATGGTTTAGTCATGGACACCAAAAGATATCAAATATTAAATAAATTTAATCTGAAGTACGATTAAAAATATATATAATTTAAGCTCCTCTATGCGTCAAAATATGATATTCTATTATTTTTGAATCTTATAAATATGCAACTTTTTGTGTGCTTGAAAGGGATTTGATAAGTAACGTCGTTTTACTTGGCCTACTCACCCTTGCGTGCTTCGATTGCTGAGCTTCCATTCGCCATCCTCAAAGTCTTATGACGCGCGTGGTACTTTTCAGTTTGATATGGCAAGACGGGGTGTGATTTAAACAAATTGTAGACGGTAGATAATACTATTTTTTAGTACAGATGCTGCCTTAGTGCGTACTAAATGCCAGATAGTACAGAAAAAAATATATAAATATAATTATATGATTTATCTTGTTAAAAATTTTTTTTATTTTTTACTATGGCGGACATGTGAGACTACACAAGTTCAGATATACCCAATAAAATCAGAAAACAACATATCATGAATAACTTAGGCAACTCTTCTTTCCGGATCCACAATGTGCAACCAGAGTGATTGGCCACATAAGTGGCCATCTAGTCTGCAACGCCATTAGCCTTCCTAAAAACATGCTTGGTCTGTAACGCCACTCTATCTCTGACCATCGATCAAATATTTTGAAGCAGAAGGTGGTCCCAGCCCAGACTACTCGAACCCCCCAGAATCCAACCTATCACAGTGACCGAATCATCCTCCAAGATGATAGAGTCAGCCCGCAATACGTATCGAGCATAGCGAATACCTGCCCAAACCGCTCGCAACTCAGCTCCGAGAACAATGCTTTGAGATAACATTGGATGGTTCCGTATGGCTTCTATTTAGTAATAGGAAAGAGGAGGTGCAAGTATTCAAAGTTTCATAAAATGCTTGGGAGTTAGAGATAACATGTGAATGTTAAGCCTTTACGCTGGGATAGATATTAAATACTAGATTGTATAGAAGAAAAAAAATAGGTTTAATTATATAAATTACCTTGTTAGAAGGATGCTTGAGAGAGCGTTGGATGATTAGATATGTTTTCTACTTAGTAATAGAAAAGAGGAGGTGCAATTATTCAGATGTCCTTAAACTGTCTAGGAGTTGGAGAAAACATGCGAATGCTAAGCTTTTATGAAGACGTACATATTAAACGCTAGATTGTAGAGAAGAAAATATTGGTGTAATTATGTGAATTACCTTGTTGGAAGCTAGGATGCTTGAGATAGCATTGGATGGTTAGTTATGGCTTCTATTTAGTAATAGGAAAGAGGAGGTGCAATTATTGAAATTTTCTTAGAATGCTTGTGAGTTGCAGATGACATGTGAATGCTAAGTCTTATGCAGGTGCAAATATTAGATAGACCCAAATACATCACATCTAAGTATTGTCTACCGATAAATGATCAAACAGGAATTCAATATGTTGATTCATGGAGGTCAGCTAGCCCCAAAAGAGGGTTTGCCCAACATGATCCATATCCAATAAACCATACGATAGGACGAGTTGTGAGTACATCATTTTACGTGGCATAGCATGCGAGTCACTTAAGGTCTAAATTAAAATTTTTATATTAGTTCAACATGTTGTATTCTATTTCTGTCACGCCCCGAACCCGGGGCCCGGGGCGCGAGCAGACGCCGCGCACCTGCAGGGCGGACCCCGCAGGCATGCAAGGCAGATAAATCTAATCAACCATCAATAACTAATTAAAGATAATTTCCAGTTTTCATATCAAATGTCCATATATACATAAGTCAAAAGAAAAAGTCAATATCTATTAGCTAACTACATCATGATCACTCCATCCCGTAATCCCCATAATCATATATCATCACCTGCAAAAATGTAAATAGTAGGAGTGAGCTAACAGCTCAGTAGGCAACATCATGCAGTAAAGTCATCATATAACATGTCATGATACATATGAAAAATAACTAAAACTCATAAATCCAAAAATCCACACGATAACCCGTAAACCCAATTCGAGACTCAAAATAACTCAACCGCATGACTACGGCCACATCACCCAGTGGCATGGTTACACCGAAGTGCCAATACAACTCTCCGAAGAGCCGCTCACTGAGCCAACGCACCACTGTGCCGCACCCCCTGGTGCCAAACTCACGCTCCCCCGAGCCGCTCCGAAGAGCAAAATGCACCCCTGTGCCGCCACTATTCTATCACCGGTGGTCGCGGTGTCGAAACTAGTTCCTCAGTACAAGTCGACAGGGCCAACGTATCATCCCATTGGCGGAGCCTAAACTATAGTTACGCGGATTTTAAAAATCAACAAATCAACTTTCCAATTCAAGTCATGAACAAACTCCCAATAGTACAGTACA
Source organism: Phoenix dactylifera (assembly GCF_009389715.1). Classification (NCBI taxonomy): domain Eukaryota; kingdom Viridiplantae; phylum Streptophyta; class Magnoliopsida; order Arecales; family Arecaceae; genus Phoenix; species Phoenix dactylifera. The sequence goes on along the minus strand of NC_052392.1, from coordinate 14,588,906 downwards.
TAACAGTTTATGAATTTAAATATTAATTTCTAATTCTAACACATATTGCCCATAATAATTTAATAGTTTATGAAATTAAATGCTAAATTCTAATTCTAACATATAATGCCAATAATAAATCATAACATCAACATATGCAATGTACATGTTAAAATTCTACTTTAAAGCAATAGGTCACCTACCTGGCTCGCTTAAAAATCCCTGCCACAGATATCACGAACTCCTGATTAAACATAAATATTAATTATTTAATTAATTAAGAAACATAATTTAAACTAATTTCAACCCCTTAAACTCCTAAGTTCATAAATCCAAGAATGGGCCCCTAAGATCAAACATAGACCCTAAAATCAGAATTCCTTAAACCCAAGTCAATTGTGGCCCAAAACAGATTAGGCCCAATTGAACCAAACCGGATAACAGGTCCAGATCAGATTTCGGGCCCAACCCAACCAGCCCACAGATCCAATCAGGCCCAACTCAGCCCAAAAGCAGGTCCCTAGCCCAACCCAAACCAGGTCTGATCAGACCATAACAAAACCCATTCATGGAATAGGTGGAACCGGTTCACAATTTAAACCCGGTTCAAAGTCTGGTTTACCCTTAAGGCACGGATTTCAAAGCAAGGAAAACCCAGACCGAATAAAGAAGAAAAAGAAAGAGAAGAAGAAGGAAGAGAAGAAGAAGAAGAAGAAGAAGAGGAGGGAAAGGAAGAAGGGGGGGGGGGGGGGGTGGCCGGTGGTTCCGGTCGGCCCTCGGCGGTCGACCGTGGCCCTCGGCGGCGGCGCTCGGCCAGCCGCAGTCGGCCACGCCACTGTCACAAGCGGTGCCGGACGAGAAGAAGGAGAGAAGAAGGAGAGGAAGAAAGGAAGGAAAGAGAGGGACCGGGGCTGGGAAGCCCGGCCCCCCGTTCGCCCACCTCCGGCCGAACTCGTTTCGGCCGGATTGACCCCGGCCGGCCACCGTCGGCCGGCCAAATCCCACACAAAAAAATAAACTTCCCCGAAACAGGGGAATTGAAACCAAATAATCTCCCCTCACTTCTCTCCCCTCAAATCCAAAAATAATAGTAACTATGTTATCTTGCTCACCTCCGGTCGTCGACAGTGGTTCCCCGGCGGCGATGGCGGCTCCGGCAGTGACGGGCTCCGGCGACGGCAGCGGCAGCGGCTCTCAAGGAAGGGGAAAGAGGAAAAGATGAGTTTCTTTGAGGGATGGGCTCTCAGAGAAGAGAAAGAGGGAGAGAGAGAGAGGGAGAGAGGGAGAGAGGGGAAGAGGGAAGAGGGGGGGGGGGGGGGGGGTGGTGCGAAGATCCCGCTGGACGTTCGGCCGGCGTGGTCATCGTGGTCACCCCCATGATGACCCAGCTGAAGTCGGCACCCCTTGCCGACTTCAGTCTGTTGGGCCCTAGAACGGGCCCAATTCGAGTCTTCACACTCTAACCAACTAAAAAAAAATTTCGTCCTCGAAATTAAAACATACCTCAATCCGAGAACAAGGCAGGAAACTTCTCTCTCATCTCCTCCTCCAGCTCCCAAGTAGCTTCTCTCTCACTGTGATTGCTCCACTGCATCTTTACATAAGGAATCGAGCGCCTCCTCAAAACTTGGTCCTTCCTATCCACTATACGGATAGGCTGCTCAACATAAGAAAGATCTGCGCGGAGCTGCAAAGGTGCCACTTCAATCACATGACTGGGATCAGCAATATACCTCCTCAACATAGAGACATGAAAAACAGAATGAACCCCCGATAAAGCAGGTGGAAGTGCCAGCTTATAAGCAACAACTCCAACTCTCTCGAGAATCTCGAATGGTCCCACATATCTCGGGCTGAGCTTACCCCGAACTCCAAATCGCATTACCCCTTTAGAAGGGGACACTCTGAGAAAAACATGATCTCCGATTTGGAATTCCAGATCCCGCCTCCTAATATCAGCATAACTCTTCTGTCTGCTTTGAGCTGCCCGAAGTCGCTCTCTGATCAGCTGAACCTTCTCCACTGTCTGCTGAATAATCTCTGGACCCAGAATTTTTCTCTCCCCCACATCATCCCAACAGATAGGTGATCTACACTTCCTACCATACAATGCCTCATAAGGAGCCATCTGAATACTTGCCTGGTAGCTATTGTTATAAGCAAACTCTACCAACGACAAATGATGATCCCAAGAACCCCTCATATCAATAGAACAGGCTCTCAGCATATCCTCTAGAATCTGAATGGTCCTCTCGGACTGCCCATCTGTCTGTGGATGAAAAGCTGTACTGAAGCTAAGAGTGGTTCCCAAAGCTTTGTGCAAACTGCCCCAAAAATGAGCCACAAATCGGGAGTCTCTGTCAGACACTATAGATACTGGAACTCCATGCAGCCGCACGATCTGCTCAATGTACAACTCTGCAAATCTCTCTAGTGTCATCCCAGTCTTAAATGCTAGGAAATGTGCTGATTTGGTCAATCTGTCTACAATCACCCAGACTGAATCATTACCTCTGAGGGTACGAGGTAACCCTGACACAAAATCCATAGTAATATGCTCCCACTTCCACTCTGGGATCGGCAGGGGCTGAAGCATACCAGCTGGTCTCTAATGCTCAATCTTAACTTGCTGACAAGTTAAGCATTGAGATACAAATTGGGCAATCTCTCTCTTCATATTATTCCACCAGAACACAACTTTCAGATCCCTATACATTTTTGTACTACCAGGATGCACTGTATATCCCGTACTGTGAGCCTCCTCCATAATTTCCTTCTTCAGACTAGGATCATCTGGAACACAAACTCTGCCAATGAACCTCAATGAGCCATCCTCATGTATATGAAAATCAGGCTGAGATCCAGACTCAACATCTTTCTTGATCTTCTGGAGCCGAGAGTCATCCACTTGCGCTGCCTTAATTCTGTCAATGAGTGTAGGCTGGACTCGCAAGTTTGCCAACTTCAGGGTAGCATCCTGCAGATATACCTCTATTTCTGCCCTCCTCAGATCCTCCAGGATATTTCTTTGAGTAGTAATCAAGGCTGCAACATTTCCTAAAGATTTTCTACTTAGAGCATCTGCTACCACATTTGCCTTCCCAGGATGATAATGTATAGATAAATCATAATCCTTCAGCAATTCCAGCCATCTTCTCTGTCTCATGTTCAGCTCCTTCTGAGTGAAGAGATATTTCAAACTTTTATGATCAGTGAATACCTGGCAAGTCTCTCCATAAAGATAATGTCTCCAGATCTTTAAGGCAAAAACCACAGCTGCAAGCTCAAGATCATGAGTGGAATAATTCTCTTCATAGGGCTTAAGCTGTCGGGAGGCATAAGCAATAACCTTCCCATTTTGCATTAACACACAACCCAAACCCTTCTTGGAAGCATCACTGTAAATGGTAAAATCAATACCGGTAACTGGTAGGGTCAGAATAGGTGCTGATACTAGACGATGTTTCAATTCCTTGAAGTTTTTCTCACACTGATCCAACCATTCAAACTTCACTCCTTTGCGAGTGAGTCGAGTCAGGGGTCCAGCAATACTAGAGAAGCCCTCCACAAACCTTCTGTAATAACCGGCTAGTCCAAGGAAGCTGCGAATCTCAGACACATTACTCGGTCTGCTCCAATCAACCACAGCTTCAATCTTCTTTGGGTCAACCATAATTCCTTCCTTAGAGATAACATGCCCCAAAAACATCACCCTGTCCAACCAAAATTCACATTTCTTTAGTTTACCATACAACTGATTCTGCCTCAGAGTCTCCAAAACAATCTTCAAGTGATGCTCATGCTCTGCCTGACTCCTTGAATATATCAGAATATCATCAATAAATACTATCACAAATTTATCCAGAAAAGGCTTAAACACTCTGTTCATCAGGTCCATAAATGCTGCTGGTGCATTAGTCAAACCAAAAGGCATCACAAGAAACTCATAGTGTCCATATCTGGTACGGAAGGCAGTCTTGGCTATGTCAGACTCCTTTATCCTCAGCTGATGATATCCAGATCGAAGATCAATCTTGGAAAATACTTGAGCACCCTAAAGCTGGTCAAATAAATCATCGATTCGGGGTAGAGGGTACCTATTCTTAATAGTCACTTTATTGATTTCCCGGTAATCAATACACAGTCTCATACTGCCATCTTTCTTCCTTACAAATAATACTGGGGCACCCCAAGGAGAGACACTAGGTCGAATGAAACCCAGATCCAATAGCTCCTGTAATTGGTCCTTCAGCTCCTTTAGTTCAGCAGGGGCCATTCTATAAGGAGCTTTAGACAAAGGTACAGTACCAGGGATTATATCAATAGCAAACTCGACATCTCTATCAGGAGGTAAGCCAGGCAGATCGTCAGGAAAGACATCAGGGTACTGACTACTGGTATATCCTCAATTCTCTGTTCAGACTGTCCAGAATCTGCAATTGCGGCCATAAAGATGGGAAACTCCTTTCTAAGAGATCTTATGCCCTGCATAGCAGACACTACCTGAGAAGAGACACCCCAGTCATCACCCATAAAACTGAACTCATTAATACCCGGGATCCGAAAGGTCACCCTCTTCAGAAAACAGTCTATGGTAGCGTGGTATGCAACCAACCAATCCGTACCCAAGATTACATCAAAGTCATGCAGATTCATAACAATCAAATTAGCTCTCAAATCTCTACCCTCAACTAGTACTGGACAGGAAATGCAGATCTGACTAACTGTCATCGTACCCCCAGCTGGAGTACTAATGCATAGTTTTCTCTCTAAGGAAGAGTAGTGTAAATCGCACTTATGCACATATGAAGATGAGATAAAAAAATGCGTAGCACCAGAATCAAATAACACATAAGCATAAGTGGAAAATACCAACAGTGTACCTGTCACTACAGTGTTGGATGCCTGAGCATCCTGCTGAGTCAGTGCATAAACTCGTCCCTGGGTACGAGATCCTCCTCCCCTTTGCTGCCTGGGAACAGCTGACTGGGTAGCTTGTACTGGAGTGAAGGAAGTCTGTCGTTGAGGAGCTACAGAACTCGGTGGCCTCTGCGCAGGTCTAGTACGAGGACAACTGGAAATCCTGTGACCCGGCTGACCACACCCGAAACAAACTCCAGAAATAGTCTGAGTCTGAGGGCACTCAGCAATCCGGTGGCCCTGCTGACCACACCTGAAACATGCTCCAATACCAGGCCGTGTCTGAAGACACTCAACAGCTCTATGTCCAGTCTGGCCACACCTGAAGCACACTCCTGATATCCCCCTGCGATCCGGTGCAGTCCTTCCATATGGAACTCGCTGCCCTGCTCCTGGACGGAACTGCATAGGTCGGCGCAGATGCCGCTCACCGTCAGAATCAAAGTCCCTGGTCCTCTTTGACTTCCCTTTCTGAGCATCCTGTGTCTCCTTCCAGATGATCTCCATATTTTTAGCTCTGTCAACTAGGTCATCATAATCAGTCGAGTGAACAGCAGCTAAACCCTGACGCAGGCGAGGCCTCAGTCCTTCCTCAAATCTACTCATCCTAGATTTAGGGTCTTGGACAAGAGATGGTGCAAAACGGAACAACCGATCGAACTCAGCCTCATAGTCCTCCACAGTCATACTCCCCTGAGAGAGGCTCAGAAACTCCCTCTCCAGCTCCCTGATACGACTGGAAGGGAAATACTTGGAGTAGAAGGCCATGCGGAATCCCGGCCAGGTCACAGATCCTGCATCCTGCATCATGGTCCTCTCTACAGACTCCCACCAATGATGAGCCTGATCCTGAAGCATATAGGTGGCAAATCTGATCTTTTCCTCCTCAGTACAACCCATGGCCCTGAAGGCCTTCTCCATCTCATCTATCGAACATTCGGCCTCTTGGGGATCGGTAGTTCCCTTGAAGGCCGGAGGAGCCAACTTCCTAAACTCTGCTATACTCCTCCCCTGATCTGAAGAACTACTAGAGGGAAGTAGCTGCTGTGGTCCCCTCTGCTGCCGAACTAACCCAACAACCTCTCTGATCAGCTCCAGTACTGTCTGATCAGTCTCGTCCTTCTGGACTCTCTCAGTCGGATGAAAAGTGGTTGGATCACTCCCGATAGTCTCGATCAGGCGGCGAGGTGCCACACGTGCACGGCGGGGCGGCATGCTGATACATACACAAATAACACAACATCAGGGTTAGATCCATCCACTGTAAGATTTTCTACCCCACTATCATTTCTTCACATGTGTCCCTATATTCCTAAGTTTTTTTTTCCGAATAACACATCATTAGTGTTAGATCCACCCACCCACAAGATTTTCTACCCCACTCTCATTTCTTCACATGTGTCCCTATATTCCTAAGTTTTTTTTTTTTTCGAATAACACATCACTAGTGTTAGATCCACCCACCCACAAGATTTTCTACCCCACTCTCATTTCTTCACATGTGTCCCTATATTTCTAAGTTTTTTTTTTTTTCCGAATAATACATCATTAGTGTTAGATCCACCCACCCACAAGATTTTCTACCCCACTCTCATTTCTTCACATGTGTCCCTATATTCCTAAGTTTTTTTTTTTCCGAATAACACATCATTAGTGTTAGATCCACCCACCCACAAGATTTTCTACCCCACTCCAATTTCTTCACATGTGTCCCTATATTCCTAAGTTTTTTTTTAATTATTATTATTTATTATTATATTTATTATGATTCTGTTATAATGTCCATAGTGATCTTTAACCTATGCTCTGATACCAATAAATCTGTCACGCCCCGAACCCGGGGCCCGGGGCGCGAGCAGACGCCGCGCACCTGCAGGGCGGACCCCGCAGGCACGCAAGGCAGATAAATCTAATCAACCATCAATAACTAATTAAAGATAATTTCCAGTTTTCATATCAAATGTCCATATATACATAAGTCAAAAGAAAAAGTCAATATCTATTAGCTAACTACATCATGATCACTCCATCCCGTAATCCCCATAATCATATATCATCACCTGCAAAAATGTAAATAGTAGGAGTGAGCTAACAGCTCAGTAGGCAACATCATGCAGTAAAGTCATCATATAACATGTCATGATACATATGAAAAATAACTAAAACTCATAAATCCAAAAATCCACACGATAACCCGTAAACCCAATTCGAGACTCAAAATAACTCAACCGCATGACTACGGCCACATCACCTAGTGGCATGGTTACACCGAAATGCCAATACAACTCTCCGAAGAGCCGCTCCACTGAGCCAACGCACCACTGTGCCGCACCCCCTGGTGCCAAACTCACGCTCCCCCGAGCCGCTCCGAAGAGCAAAATGCACCCCTGTGCCGCCACTATTCTATCACCGGTGGTCGCGGTGTCGAAACTAGTTCCTCAGTACAAGTCGACAGGGCCAACATATCATCCCATTGGCGGGGCCTAGACTATAGTTACGCGGATTTTAAAAATCAACAAATCAACTTTCCAATTCAAGTCATGAACAAACTCCCAATAGTACAGTACATAACAGTTTATGAATTTAAATATTAATTTCTAATTCTAACACATAATGCCCATAATAATTTAATAGTTTATGAAATTAAATGCTAAATTCTAATTCTAACATATAATGCCAATAATAAATCATAACATCAACATATGCAATATACATGTTAAAATTCTACTTTAAAGCAATAGGTCACCTACCTGGCTCGCTTAAAAATCCCTGCCACAGATATCACGAACTCCTGATTAAACATAAATATTAATTATTTAATTAATTAAGAAACATAATTTAAACTAATTTCAACCCCTTAAACTCCTAAGTTCATAAATCCAAGAATGGGCCCCTAAGATCAAACATAGACCCTAAAATCAGAATTCCTTAAACCCAAGTCAATTGTGGCCCAAAACAGATTAGGCCCAATTGAACCAAACCGGATAACAGGTCCAGATCAGATTTCGGGCCCAACCCAACCAGCCCACAGATCCAATCAGGCCCAACTCAGCCCAAAAGCAGGTCCCTAGCCCAACCCAAACCAGGTCTGATCAGACCATAACAAAACCCATTCATGGAATAGGTGGAACCGGTTCACAATTTAAACCCAGTTCAAAGTCTGGTTCACCCTTAAGGCACGGATTTCAAAGCAAGGAAAACCCAGACCGAATAAAGAAGAAAAAGAAAGAGAAGAAGAAGGAAGAGAAGAAGAAGAAGAAGAAGAAGAAGAAGAGGAGGGAAAGGAAGAAGGGGGGGGTGGCCGGTGGTTCCGGTCGGCCCTCGGCGGTCGACCGTGGCCCTCGGCGGCGGCGCTCGGCCAGCCGCCGTCGGCCACGCCACTGTCACAAGCGGCGCCGGACGAGAAGAAGGAGAGGAAGAAAGGAAGGAAAGAGAGGGACCGGGGCTGGGAAGCCCGGCCCCCCGTTCGCCCACCTCCGGCCGAACTCGTTTCGGCCGGATTGACCCCGGCCGGCCACCGTCGGCCGGCCGAATCCCACACAAAAAAATAAACTTCCCCGAAACAGGGGAATTGAAACCAAATAATCTCCCCTCACTTCTCTCCCCTCAAATCCAAAAATAATAGTAACTATGTTATCTTGCTCACCTCCGGTCGTCGACAGTGGTTCCCCGGCGGCGATGGCGGCTCCGGCAGTGACGGGCTCCGGCAACGGCAGCGGCAGCGGCTCTCAAGGAAGGGGAAAGAGGAAAAGATGAGTTTCTTTGAGGGATGGGCTCTCAGAGAAGAGAAAGAGGGAGAGAGAGAGAGGGAGAGAGGGAGAGAGGGGAAGAGGGAAGAGGGGGGGGTGGTGCGAAGATCCCGCTGGCCGTTCGGCCGGCGTGGTCATCGTGGTCACCCCCACGATGACCCAGCTGAAGTCGGCACCCCTTGCCGACTTCAGTCTGTTGGGCCCTAGAACGGGCCCAATTCGAGTCTTCACAATTTCAATGTGGCATGTACGTTCATAATGATTCATGCAATATTAAAAATATGATAGCATATTAGTGGCTCGGTGTTATTACGATAGATATGACAATTGTTTTGAGAAGTGTTGTTTTTGCTCAAGAATACAGATGCACACTGAAAATTATATCATACAGATGCACACTGAAAATTATATCTTTCAATTCCTATTCTCCTAATATATTCATAATTTTTCCGCATGAGCAATCAAAAATTATTCAAAGTTAATTCAGCAATTCATGATTTTTATAATTTACTCAAATTATTTATAATTTTTATGAGAAAATAAATGATGATGTTACCTATTAATTTTTGCAGTGGATGTTGCTGCATTTATAGTTGTCATCTCCCTATTTTTTATTTTCACTCAGAGACTATCCTGCCTATGTTTTTTACCTGCGTCATGGAGGCAGATCACTCTACTCCCGCGGTGATTGGTTAGGGTTGGTTGCTGCGCGGGCACAGCGTATGCGAGAGGCTCCTGGCCACGGAGGATCCCAATATTTTTAGTCCAGCTTAAAAAAAAAAAAAAAAAAAAAGGTAGCCACGCCCATGACGAAGTCCCGGACAAAGGCGATTAGGACCCGCTCCTTTTTTTTTATTTTTTATAAAAAGGACACGCCTTTTAATTATCATACTAATTCAATCTAATGATCGTTTACCACGCGCATGAATACACCTAAAAAAATTAAAAAATAGAAGACAAAGAAAAGAAGAACAAACTCAAACTCTCCCAGAAAAACTCTTCCACATAATGCACAACATAGGAGGCAACCCAGTCAACTGCACTGTTCGCCTCCCAATAAATATTAGTGCTTCGAAAAGAAACAAATATTTTCACAAGCCCGCAGATATCTCGAACTCTTTCAGAAAAACTTACTTGAATCATGCAAAGCATAGGAGACAACCCAGTCAGCAGCACTGTTCGTCTCCCAATAAATATGAATCTCCGGAAAGAAACAAACTTTCCCACAAGCCTGCAATATCTCGAACTCTTTCAGAAAAACTCTTCTGAATAATACACAGTATAGGAGGCAATTCAATCAGCAACATTATTCACCTCCAAATAAATATGAGTACCTCAGAAAGAAACAAACCTTTCAAGCCCACAGATATTTTGAAGCAGCAGGTGCTGGTCAATGTGGCTACATTTCTATTTCCAAAGTTTATCGCCAACCGAACCATTGCTGCTACTTTGGAATAAAAAGTTGTTGGCCGTTTGCTTCTGGTCATGATACCAAAGATTAATCACCGTCTGAATCATTTCTTGTATACCGCATAAAAAGTTTTTTTTTGTGGCATTATTTTTAGAAGCTTGTTTTCGGATACCAAAAACGTTTTTGTTTTCTAGCTTTTGTCTTCTTTCTCTAATCCTACTCCAGCTATGGATTCTGTTTCACCCACAAAATCCAATAAAGATATCTAGGTTTCTCAGACCATACTTTTACTTGAATGTTTTATTTGATATTATCTGTTTCTGATTTTTCTGACCTTGTTTCTCTGTGTAAGGCTGAATTCTTAAGCTGTCATTTTTGCTGCTGGATTTTTGAGCTCTCTTCCCACGTGTTCAGCTTTGAAAGGCCATCGACTTTGGTCATCATCTCGATATTTTATTTCATATAGCCGGGTTTGAACGTTTCTTGTAGCAGCAACCTTGGAAGCATTCAACTTGTTAACATTGTTGACCACGTCGACGCTTTGATTACAGTTTATTTATTAGCAGCTTTATCTTCTGCAGTCCAACGAAGCTCAACCGTTGTCTCCTCGAGCATCAACTCTGGTCCTGTGCGTGCCTGAGGGGAAAACCATGGCATCTTTCTCGATCGAGGAGTTCCTAGGCGAAGGGGCTCTGAAAGGCCTCATCCCAAAGCTTGTGGCAGGTGGCTGGGATGATGTACCTACAATAAAAATGATGAATTCTGAAGACATGGATTGGATTAAATTGACGCAGCAGCAGAAGGTTTTGCTTTCTTGCTCCGAATTATATTCATGCGCACTCAATTTAATTGATTCTTCGAACAAAGACTATTACACCCCATATGGTATCTTTCTCTTTTGCATTGATGTATGTTGAGTTATGTGAAATTGTTCTGATTGCCTTCCTTGAATGAAATGGTTGGCTGCTTGTTCCTCCAAATAAATAAATAAAAAAAAGAAACAGTTAATTACTTGATTGTGTTTATGTTGTATTAAATTTCAGGAAATCACTTGATCCTCCTAATAAGTTTGGTTAGGTCGAAGCTTTCTCCCTTTCGTTCTTCTGTCTGATATCTGTCTTCCTTGATTAGTTTTCAGGCTTTTATTTTAAGATACAAATATTCCTGAACTTTTTTTCCCCCCACTGTTACTACTGGGTAATAAAATGATGAAATTCTTCTTCTTGTTTGTTGTTGAAAGAAGCATGGTAGCTGTTTTGGGCATTTTATGAACTTGCTTGCTTCCGTCTTGATGTTTGGCATCTTAAGAGAGAAAAAAACAACATAAAGGTCAACTTCCATATTTAATTCTTCCTCCTTATTTCAAGATCTTAAAAAGGAATATTTATCTGAATCAAATAACACAGTTGCTAGTATTCCAGTTGAATGATTGAAGATATTGGCATTCTTGATGGAATTTTTTTTGCCATATTCAAATACTTCTTCTCAGATGAATCGTTCGTTGAACTGCATATACTTTACCTCACTGATGTTTGCACTGAAGTCCGATCTCAATGATGGATGGATGAACTTCGTATTGCATTTCTTCAGGATGCGTTGGAGCTCAGGTCATATCTGCACGACCGATCCTTGATGGAATATGCTGATAGGCTAGAATCCTCCAAGAAGTCTCTAGCTGAGCTTCTAAGTACAAGCACTTTGGAGCTTTCGTCGCAGTTTGGCATGAAGAGAGGCCATGTTGCACGTTTCATCGATCGAGCCAGTGCTTGCAGGGTCTCCATGCCACCCTCATATGTTCTTCCTGCCAGGGAAAGAAGCATGTCTTCTATCAGCAGTAGTCAAGGGGATGAACCTTCTAAAACTACAGAGAAGTTGCAACATGTCAAGACCCCCTTAAAGGTAAGCTCATATCAGGAAAGGTCTGTCGAGCAATCGGCAGCAGGCTTGAAAATCAGTGAAGGATATGTCTTTAAGGGTATAGTTGCTGCGGAACCTGCTGAGCCAAGGCTATGTGGTTGGATCCAACCTCCTCCAATAGTGGAACAAGTTGCTCCATACTCCTCCATAGAAAACATCTCAGTTCAGAAGCTTACCCCTGAGTATAAAGGTGGCATGGCGCGTTTGGTGACTACAAAGGCTCCACCTATGAAAGCTTCAGAGCTATGGAAGCAGAAACCAACTATTTTACTTTGTGTTCGACGCCCTGGGTAATGATCATTATTGATTTCACCCATTCAATCTGAACTTTCTATTTTTCCAGCATTGCATAATTAGTTGCTTATGCTTATGCTTACATGTGCAGGTGTGTTATGTGCAGAGCTGAGGCTCATCAGCTCTATTCAAGAAAACCAATATTTGATGCCATGGGATGTCAGCTGGTAGCTGTTCTACATGAGCAAATAGAATCTGAGGTAATGTTTATGATCATTTAGTTTGAGCTCTTGCTATATACCTTCTCTTGAGATCAATCCAGGTACTTAAAAAAAGTGATTTATTGGAAACCAGCAAATAATTCTCAAGTTTTCAGCAAAAAGTAGGACTTTCAGAGAATAATCGATAAAAAAAAATATGCCTATTGTAGTTCTGTGAATAATTTATGTTTTCTTTGGATATTCCATGAATAATTCTTAAACTTTTTGAACTGCTCCTATTCATTGTGCTGTTTTTGATGGATTTTTTCAAAAGTATATCGCAGTTGTTTCAATTTTTAATCTCTGACATACCTCCAACAAATATATCCAAAATTTTGCCTGAGCAAAACATTTCCATATCCCAACCTTGTTAATATGGACACAAGTGAATTGTTTGTTTTGATGATTCCAGATTAGCGATTTTTGGCCTCGATATTGGGGTGGGGCTGTGATTCTTGACCGATCCATGGATTTCTTTAAAGCTCTTGGAGGAGGAAAGCTTCTTAAAAACAAGTTTATAACAGGGTTTCTTTTCAACCCTCGTGCTATTGCAAATTACAAGCGTGCAAAGGCCACAGGATTCCAAAAAAACTACAAAGGGGAAGGTGAAATCATGGGTGGACTGTTTATCATTGGCAGTGGTAAAACTGGCATTGCCTACCAGTTCATTGAAAGGAATTTTGGGGATTGGGCACCTACTGCTGAAGTCATCGATGTATGCAGCCGGTTGCAGGTATTTTTGTCACAAATGATATTTATTTTGTTGAAGTAAATTTACCAACTTGTAGTTAAAATACCACTTTAGAATTGTTTGGTAATTCATTACCTATAAAATCTTGTTGCTCCATAACAGATTTGCATGCTGATTTAATATGAATGTAATAAATATTGAATACTGTGATTAACATAAATCAGTTTGCAATTTAGATCATGCATCCATAGTGTTTGGAGGTGAGAACACTGCAAAAAATTAGTTTGATTTGGAAGATGTATAACTTGTGGTTTCTATTTGTTTGGTAAGTTCTAGGATTAGCACTGATCACTGAAAAAATGGAAAGCTACACCCCTTCCCTTTCTACGTTTCCCTCTAACGAGGGGTTTGCAAGATCATGAGTTCGTTTAAGGCATTGTATGCTAAGAAAATAAAAGAAGAGAAAAGTAAGTCAATGGAAGATAAGAAAAGAAACAAAAACAGGAATCTTATAATGTTTGGGAAAGCAAATTGCAGAATAAAGCTATAGAGAATGCGGATTGAATGTTGTTCTAAGTTATTCTTATCTACTACCCCTTTTGCTATTCTCTCTAAGTCAATAACTCACTGGAGAAGAAAAACTTTAGGTTAAACAGATAATTTTGGCGCCTAAATGTTACCTCTTTCTTTCTCTCAAATTTCCTTTTCTTTGCAAACAATGGATAAGAAAAATTTTGTCTTTCTTCTTCTCTCTCACTTACTTAGCAATGAAACAGAACCAGGTGGATTGAAGAAGGAAATTAATGGTTTCAGTAATTTACACTTTCAGCTCAATATTTTAACGTTCCTTACTCCATATGAGCTTCTTGCTTCAATAACTTATGAGAGCATATTTTGAGTTGCTTGTTTCATTTGCTTATAATTTGGAAATTTAACAGTGCTTTTACTTTGTGCAGAGGGAGCTGCCAAGTCAAGGCGAGTCGCTATAGAGAAACCCATGTAGGGTATGAACCGCTTGTCAAGATTTGGGCATTCATTTGAGGAATTGTTTGCCTTATGTCACTAGAACTCTTTTACAGAGGTCTATAGTTTCTTGAAGCTAGGAAAAATATATTGAATTCGCATTCTTTTATTATAAGATTGGGTTTGTACTATGTGGAACAACTTCAGTTGTTATAGATATATGGAGTTTTCCTATTGTTATTTGCTCTTTATTTTATTTTTCTTCTCTCTCGATAAATACAGAGCCATATAATGAGAGACAATGGATGCCAAAGTTTGCCGCCTCGGTACCAGACCCCGTACCGGTATCACACTAGTACTGTGTCGGTATGGTACGGTACAAAATTTTCCCAGCATACTGAGTCTCAGTACACCTCCTGTTTCAGATATCGGTATCAAATTGGTATGGCACGGTACGTCCCATACCACCCAATTTGGGTCAGTACGGCGAACCATAATGAAAACATTATTGGTTTAAGTCCTCATCCTAAATAAACATGTAAGCTTTAAAGATATATAAACCAAAATAGAGCACAATCAAACAAAATGGAATTAGATAGGTTTGAGACGACTCTCTATCTGCCATAAGCTGAATCTAAACTGAAAGGTAACCACGGAAAGTGGCCAAACAGATTAAAACCATTCAAGTTCAGCCAATACCTGTCATGCTTGAAGTTCAACTTTGTGTTGCAAAACATACATGTCCTAGCATAACCCAGGCAGCTATATTTGCTAGGCCATACCAATTTCAAGATCACTCTCTTTGCCACTGAATTGGCTGTAGAAGAGGCATCTGCACTATAAAGCAGAAGTAAAACATGGCTTGCATTTGCACATAATACAGAAAGCTTTTGTCAAATAACAGTAACAAACATATAGTTGCATTAAGAATCAAAAAGACTAATAAAATAATATGTAATTGAAGATCACATATAACTATTACACTGGCTGAGGTGTCATGCGAAAGCCCATGAAAAATGCAATACAACTAGACGCTACTGTTGCAACCCCCCCCCGCGAAAAAAAAGAAGAAGAAGAAGAAAAAGCAAAACAAACCAAAGTAGTTTTGCTGGACTCCCAAAATTGGCCTATTCCTTGGTTCACATGATAACCCTAGCAAGGTGCTGTTGTAAAATTCCCTGAAGTCGCCACAACTCTAATCATGTTTGCAGAATCATTATATCTGTCTCATTATCATCTTTACTACCAGAGCCATCGGAAGCCAACAAAATCTGGACTACCTTCAGATTATCTCCAATACTGTATATAGAGGTTTCTGAAATATTAGCCCCTTCGAACTCTTGTTCCATTTCTCAAATGGGATCACAAGAAACAGGTCCTATATTTTGGGTCCCAGGTATGGATTCTAGCTGACATATGCTTCAATCTGTGCCAGAAACTATCAATTCCCAATCCTATAAAATAAAAGAACACTTTATCCATGAAGTAATAGAAACTTTTTCATCAAAATTCTTCTGCATAATTCAAACAACCATTGCTATAAATATGTGCTGATGTTTGTTTTATATATTCCATATCATTTTGCAATGGTATGCTTCTGCTGTACTTATAGATTAAAATTTTCCTCTCTTCAAAAATGTTTATTTTGTCATCCAAATATTATGACAAGGTTAAATAAATCAGTTGCTTGAAGCAACTGATGAATGATTAGCTCAGTCATTTACTGATGAATGTGCCTAATCTTTTCATGTATAAATTGTTGGAAATTTACTTCCAACTTGAACAATACTGTCTGCACAGGTTTCTGAACTTTCTAGTTTGTTGCATGAATTGTATCTGACAATCTTGGAACAGATTGATAAATCCTCCTTGATGCGATTCTTTGGGTTTGTCTGGGTTGAAAATTATTTCATCACCAGAAATCTCCACAAGAGCACACTCCATTACTAAACTTGTGGAATCGAACAGCATCTCTCACAAGAATTTCACGGTCAACTATCTTAGAAATGAACTTGGTTGCATTGTGGCAATCTCCACAAACACGGAGGTTTTTAACTACTCTTATCGGCAATTCTTGAGGTATAAAAATCAAACCAAAAGCAATGGCAAGCTTCTCGCTATGATGGTTAAGCATATTCATCTTCTCAGCCTCCCCTACATCATGCAAAACAGAACTCATATCAGGTTTGTATCCTTCCTCAACCATCTTCAAATGGAGCTTCTCTAGCTCAGCGTATATTCTTTCCGAGTAGGGGTGGGACTGGTCGTCAGCTGAAAAAATGTGCACCTTATTCTTGTGCTTGATCCAACTGCAACCAGGCTCCTTCCTCACTCTTCTATCTCTCATTCCCCTCCTTAACCGAGCAACTTCATCCCATTTTCCTCTCGC
This sequence comes from Phoenix dactylifera, assembly GCF_009389715.1. Lineage (NCBI taxonomy): Eukaryota > Viridiplantae > Streptophyta > Magnoliopsida > Arecales > Arecaceae > Phoenix > Phoenix dactylifera. The sequence goes on along the minus strand of NC_052392.1, from coordinate 14,572,393 downwards.
CGCATACATATTTGATAGCAATACATAGCTTGCAGGGTTCTGTGGATCAAGTTCCAATAGATTTTCTGCTGCCCATTTCCCAAGTTCCATGTTGCCATGGACCCTGCATGAGCTCAGCAGTGTCGCCCACCCAATTGCATCAGGGAGACAAGGCATCTGCTTAATAAAATCCTCAGTCTCTTTCAACCTTCCTGCTCTGCTAAGTAGATCAATCATACAAGTGTAATGATCAGCTATGGGAGTTATTCTATGTTCTTCCACCATAGAATTGAAGTAGCTATATCCTTTCTCCACAAGCCCTGCTCGACTACAAGCAGATAAAACACCAATGAATGTAATGCCATCAGGCTTCACTCCCTCAATCAACATTTTTTCAAACAATTCTATCGTCTCTTTTGCCTTTCCAAACTGAGAATAGCCCGAAACTAATGCAGTCCATGAGACCTGGTCCCTAATCTGCATCTCCTTGAACAGCCGGTGCGAGTCTTCAGTGCTTCCACACTTTCCATATAAGGTAACAATCGCATTAGACACAGTAATAAATGAGATCAACCCTGAGACTAGTGCTCGACAGTGAAACTGCGCACCCTCTTCCAAGCTAGCTAGATTGGCGCAAGAGCTGATCACACTACCAAGGGTAAAATCATCTGGCTCGATACCATTCCTTTGCATTTCACAGAAAATCTTCATGGCTTGCTCACTACATCCATTCTGGCCATAACCCACAAGCATTGCAGTCCATGACACAATGTTTTTGAATGCCATTCTCCTAAAAACTACTTCTGCCAACCTTATGCTCCTGCACTTTGAATACATATCTACAAGAGCACTCCCTACAAAGACGTTGTTGTCATAATATGTCCTAATTATATAGGCATGAACCTGCTTCCCCTGTTCCAGAGCCGAAAGACCACCACACGCAGTCAGAACACTTCCAAAAGTATATTGATCAATACCTACACCCTGTGCTCTCATATCTCTGAAAAAACTAAGGGCTTCCAATTCCAGCCCATTCTGGGTTAGACCGGTGACCATTGTGGTCCATGAAATGGAGTCTCTTTCAGACATCTCTCCAAACAATTGCTTTGAGTCCTCAACCATGCCACACCGAAGCAACCCCGTGATCATGGTGTTATACACTACCAAATTCTTCTCCTCCATCCTCTCAAAAACATGTCTTGCTTCGCCAAGGAGCCCTACTTTAGAATACATGTCAACCAAAGGACTACCCACAAAGACATAGCGTTCAAATCCATACTTTATGATTTGACAATGGACTTGCCGACCCAAGTCAGCGGATGACCGAGCCGATGCAAGAATCAGCATTGTCGAAAACGTGATGCGGTTCGGTGCCGCTTGTCCCTCTCTTAACATAGCTCGGTAGGCCTCAAACGCTTTTTTTGCGGAGCCGTGGCCCGCGAATCCCGATACGAGGGAATTCCATGAGACGCAGTCCCTCTCGGGCATCGAGTCGAACATCTGCTCCATATCATAGAGGCATCCGGACTTGGAGTAGGCCGAGAGGACAGCATTCCAGGAGAAGAGGTTTGGGTGGGGGATTTGGTCGAACACGCGGCGGGCCTGGGCAGGGAGGGCGGCATTGGAGTAGGAGGTGATGAGGGTGTTATAGAGGAAGGTGTCTATGGGGTTTAGGGCTCTGAGGATGACGCAATGGAGCTTCTTGAGGTGGGATTGGTTGTTGGGTTGGGAGCAGAGCTTTAGGAGGGAGGCATAGTGGTTCGAAACAGAGGATGGCATCGCCGGAAGGGGAGGGGTAGAAGAACGGGTAAGGTCCTTGAAAAAAAGGAGCGGTTTTGATGTACGTGTAGGGGGCATATATGGAATTGTGATGTGGGGTTTGGTTCGGATTGAAAATACTTACCGACTTCTTTTTTTTTGAAAGGAAATACTTGCCGACTTCTGAATCTGAGTACTAGCACGATACAAACGAACACCTGTGCTTCAAGATTTCCCGAAGGATCTTATTTTATGGAAGTTCTTGATTCGCGCCAAGCTACGTGTTCACAAGAAGCCAATCATAATACGAGATGTATAGAAGTCATTATTATGGGCCGATACCCATGGATACTACACCTCGGAATTGGCCACAGCAGACATAGCGGACCAATAAATAGAAGCTCGACCAATAGAGGCGGACATGGAGAGTCCTTTAAATTTCAAACTCTCTCCCTCTAGCTGGTAACAGCTCGATCATGATTGTAAATAGTTTTTTTAATTATGCGATGTGCAACGATCTGTATGGATAAGATGCGTGGGCATGATCCTCAGATGAGACGCACAATCTATTACCAAAATAGCTAGCGCATGTTCTCGATGTACTCGGCAACTAGCGCTAGCTCTCGTCTATATAAACTACACTTGAGGAACCCTCTAGATAAGTTTTCTAAGTTCTCCAAATTCTCTAAGTACTCTTTCGATCCTATTATGATATTATTCTGCCACTTTCATAACACCTTCGTTGTTTTTGAAAGCTGTCTGAATTAGGCATCCAAGGGTCTCCATCGGTTCCTCTCTGGTAAGTGATTTTTTTTTTTTTTTTTTTTTTGGTGAAAACGGCAATTCATATAACTCTAAGTTGAGTACATCCAACCAAATCAAAAGAAAGTAAAGAGAACAACGTAGAGGGAGTATCCCCTAACGAAGTCCAAATGACCTCTCCGGAGTGCCGAGCGGCATAAGAGGCGACCCAGTCTGCTGCACTGTTCGCCTCCCGAAAAACATGTGAAGCCTGGAAGAAGCTCGACTCCTGAGCCAATCTCCGAATCTCACGGATGAGAGGATGATCATCTCCGTGTCTGTCCACTCCCCGAATCCACTCTATCACCACAGAGGAGTCTCCCTCAAGGCAGATGTGCTCAGCACGCAGTACCCGCCTCGCATAGGATATCCCCTCCCAGGCTGCCCGCAACTCCGCACCAACTACGGTAAATCCCGGCGCACGGCGGCCACCGGCTGCTATCAAACTGCCGAGGTGGTCCCTGATAACAAAGCCAACTCCTCCTGACACCCCGTCTACCGACCTACTACCATCAAAATTCACTTTGAGATAACCAAGGGGTGGGGGTACCCAAGAAACTAGGGCGAATCTGGGCGCTGTGATAGCAGAAGAAGTACCCCAGGTATCCCTGGCCATCTCAGAAGTGAAAGTGATAGCAGTGGTAGAGACCTCCCTAGCAAGACGCAGGGCCCTGTCCATCACCAGCCGCGGGGGTGACCGTCTACCCTCAAAAATGCCGGCATTCCTATCCAGCCAGATGGAGTGAGCCAAATATGCCCCCCGGATCCCGGCCTCAGCCGTGCTCGGCCGCCGCATAGCCACTCTCAGCCAATGGATCAAATCCTGTGTCGACTCGACTGAATGGGGTAGCACTGTGGGCGATCGGCTCCAAATGCCCCTAGCTCTGGGGCACTGCAAAAGAGCATGATCCATCGTCTCCTCTGTCTCCGTACACTCGTCACAATACTGAGTGATCCTCACCCCTCGCCGTGCCAGTACGCTCCTGGTCGGTAGGCAGCCCCACGCTACCTTCCAGATGAAGAGCGCCACGCGCGGGTGAATCCGCATCCTTCAGATCCATCCTCCCTCTATCTGTCGTGCTGGCTCCCGGCTCAATAATGTGTGAATATCCCTAGCTCGCACCCGCGATCGCCCTGTCGGCATCCAGACTAATCTATCCGCCCCTCCCTGGGCAAAAATAGGTAGGATCAGGATCCTCTCCGCCAACTGCTCCCCGAAAACCTCCCTAATCAGCTCCACCCTCCAGCGGTCCCCCTCCGGCTCCATCAAGTCACTGACCCTGAGACCGGCTACCCTCGATGTATCCGCTGTAATCGGAAGTCTACTCATAGGCTGCTCCGTCACCCACCGGTCCTCCAACACATCAACAGATCGACCATCACCAATGGCCCATCTAATCGCCGGAAGCACCAAACCTGCTCTAGCACAAATCTCCCTCCAGATCGGTGAGTGGCGCCGCCCGGGCCGGGCACCCGGCACTGGATCGCCATACTTGGCCCTCATAAGTGAAGACCACATGCCATCAGGCTCCAACACCACTCTAGCAGCGTGTCGTGCAGCTAGAACCTCCCGCCTCGCCATCAGGATCCTCCAGATCCAACACCACTCTAGCAGTGTAAGTGATTTTCCTTTGTCTATATTGTTTTAGGTTGGATCCGGCGTCAAAATCACAGTTCGCGTCTAGCTTTCTCCATTCTTTTTTATCTTGGAGACATGCAACAACCCCTAAGCTGACCCCTCCGACCCGAACAACAAATAGGCCAACCTCTCCAGCGACCGCATCAACACGGCACCTGGGTCGGGCCAAATCTCAACAGGAACACTATCAAAATGGAGATTTATTAGCAAATGTCTAGCAAGGTAATCAAGTTGAGGGTTTTTGCTATGACAAGGGGAGTAACAACTTAGTCTTCTCTATGTCATCAAAATACAATCTTTTTACATCCTTTGAACAAGAATCTGGTATTATTGTACATTCTCCCTGGAACTCATGAATTGTTTGTCTGGCAGGGAGCCTCATGAAATATAACAATTATTGTCGTAGGTTTACTTCTAGTATATTGTCACATTATCTAGTGCTTCACATCATGTAATATACTCCTCAGGATTTCTAGATACTAAATCACCTAACAAGAGTGCCCCTCATTCAACATGAAACTCATGATGAGTGCCTAAATGATTAATTCTTGACAGTTGGACAAAGATCATGGCATGTCCTTGCTGTTGCACCCATAATGCAGCTTTGGAGCGTTCCATGCTCTCCTGTCAGTCAGCCCATGTTGGCTCAGCAGGCCACTGGTGGTTGGATAGACCTACCATCACCTACAACTTCAGACACCCGTTCTTCATTATTTTTAGATGAGGAGACCATGTTAGAGAGTTGTCTGCTGTGAATCACTAGCATAATACCGTCAGAAAAGGATTGAGGACATAACTAGGATGTAACAGCCCAATCTGAATAAGCTTTCATGCATGATCAAGTCTTCCTCTTGAACGCAACCATCCATTCCTTTTGGTTATGAAGCTAACCACCTCTTTATTGTTTACCTTAAATTGGACAAAGCGTAGCAGTTTCTATTAGGTTTGTATCTCCCACAACCTCAGTTGGATGTGGCCCAAAGGAAAGGCCTATATGAAGCAGTGGGGCATCTCGTGCTTGGAAAGTGTTGCTGGTTCGGTTTCACAGCACTGTTGAAGGCTTCACTAGCCAAGCTAAAGTAATGGCATATGCTGCAAGCTTCAGGCTGAGTTTATTGTTGAAGTAGAACGCCTTCCTTCAGGCTTTGGGACCACTGGTGTCCCAGGCAAACCGCCAGTAGATCTTTGTCGGATCACAGTTCCTCCACCAAAGCCTCTCACGACATCAGCTATATCTTTAACAGGGAGATGTTGCTCACTCCAATTTTGGAAGCAATCAGCCAAAGAACCACAAATTAAGCATCAGACAGGCCCCATTGCAGTATGATCAATTCCCTTTCACCGGTGAGGATTAGATCCGCATCTGATAAGACTTTAGACAAAGGATGCAGGTAAATAAAGATGCTCCTCTGAACAGTAAGTCACTTCCAATTGCTTCTCCTCTATGCTAGCCAAGCATTACATATTGCTTCTCTTAAACCAACCAAAGCTGGTTTTTGGAGAAAGAAAGAGGTAAGCAGAAGGAAATGACATAGAATGTTGCTCCATTGCACAAAGTTCCACGAAATCTATCAAGAAAGATCGTTCCTGAAAATCACCATATCAACAAGCTCTATATATTCCTCTGGCAAATTAGCCATGTCAAAAGAATCTTTAGTTCAGGAAAATTTGGACATAATTTTTTGAGAAGAAAAAGATTAGATATATGAACTAGAGCATTGTACATGGAAGTTTGACTTCAGATATAGGAAAGCCTGAGTGTTTACAAACACATTTACTGGCATGCAGACATTAAAAAAAAATTCATCAGTCGTATTCAAATATAAAAAAGACCCTGATATTCAGGGCCATTTCACCAGATCCGTTCAGGATTTTTGGGCTACATGCGCCAAGCTGTTGATTCCAACATCATCATACAATGGTTATAAGATTTCCAATAAAAAGAAATGAAGCTAGTACATGATATAACCAACTGCAGGGCATGCAGCCATTGCTATACAACAAGGAAACTTTAGGCAATGCTTTGGACTTGGATGCTTAAAGTGGAATCAGCTATTTTCCACTAGAGCTATCGGATGAGCATATGCATCCCCTTTTGCCTCTTAGGTACCATGTTGCAAGGGCATGAGCTTTGTATGAAAAAAGGGTAGCTTGAAATGTATTATATGTAATAACCAAAGCTCGACTTCTGAAAAACTTGGTGACAGAAAAACCCATGAAGCCAGATGAGGAGACTTTATCTTAGCTAAGGAACTCTGATAGAGTCATAGTTTCATATGGGGAAGCCATCACGAGGTTTACCATTCAACTCTTTTGTGCTGAGAGGAGGATTGGTACTATAACTCAATTGCATGACATTGTGGAGCTCATCATCCCACACGCTTGGTATCTGCAGAGATATTAAATAAAATTATGCAGTCTAGATTTGCATAATGTTATCTTGCTAGTGATATAAGAAAGTTTAAAAAAAGGTGAAACTAAGGGCATTATTTGGCATTGTAAATTTGAAATTAAGGTAAAAATATTCTTGACTCCTACATTTTGATGTTTAAAATCATTATCATGCCAGTTTTATTTTATTCTGATCTAAAGATAATATCAGTCTTCCTCTCGAGGAAAAGGTACCATAACTATTAAAATTTCAAATGTTTGAAAGAGTTTTATTTTAAACTTTATTCATATTTTTGACCTAGGGTTGTGAGGCAAAATTCCCACAAGGATATCAATCTATGGCAGTTGTATTCTTGATTGAGATAGTATGAGAACGAAACATCTGGCTTTAGAAAAAATCATCTTCAGTGTACTTGTACATTTACAATTATATGTGGCTATTTATGACTTGTATATAAACTGGATGATATACTAGCCTAAATTATTGCAAGGTGGCTATGCTTTCCAATATTCTCTTCCATGAACTGTAACTTTTTGCTGAATCATTTTAACAGAAAAAGCATTTGTGTACTCATAAATATTACAGTATGACTTGTAGATAACATGAATGATATACTAGCCTACATTATTGCAAAGTGGCTATGCTTTCCCATATTCTTTTCCATGAATTTTTGCTGAATCATTTTAACAGAAAAGGCATTTGTGTACTCATAAATATTACAGTTTGAAAAATGTGGTTAGATAGATGGGAAAAATATGGTTAAAAGACAGTAACAAAGGAATTTCTCCTTGAAAATTCTTTAAGATAGAAGAAAGCAAGTTAAAATATATATAACCTAACAAGGAAGACAATTGGAACTACATTAAGAAAAAGAAACTCCTACTTATCTAAAACAGAGGCACATATGAAAGTGCAAAATAGATTTCTCTAATTTCACTATATGCAAGTGATTACAATGGAACATATGCTCCCTTCGGTTGGAGTCCATGTTTAGGAGCTTGATGTGGGAATTAGATATAGTTTGAATTTATGCATGGGAGGAGAAAAATAGTCATCCTTGTACAGGTCAAGCACGGCAGGCAATCAAAAGAAATTGAAATTTCTTTCCTCCCCATTAAAGATTAATTTATAGTTGCGAATTTTTTTTAACTTGTTTAACATTTATATTAAGAATGGCAATCTAAAAGTGCTTTAATTATACTGCAGCTGGTGTCAGTTGAATCAACATAAAAAAAAATGCTGGTTAGTGGCCAGAGGTGGATATCATACAATAATTTAAAACCCTACTTCAAAAATTTAGTCCAGGGTCAAGAAAAAGGCTACTCTATACCTTTGTTAATTCATCCTCTGGGCAATTACATACTAACTGTAACAGCTCAGGTTAATAATAGTTTCAGTTCAGCTTATTGGTTCTTTGGTGAATGAAGAGAAGACAGAGAATTGGAAATATTCATTTGCTGAAGCCTCTCTTTCTAACTTAAGTTATTGGTGCTCTAAATAGGGAGAAACATCTTCTTGCTTCCCCCAATTTACCCAATTCCTCATGTTTCCATTGTGCAAAATGACTTCTGCATGCCTGTATGCATGGAATATTCTGATCCAAGCAAAATCAAAATCAATTTACTTTCAAGATGCATGAAATATGATGTGATATCATTTCCTCATGCATAAGGTGGATTGTCAAGTAGGAAAACCTGAGGTGTAGGCTCTTTGAATCCATTCATGACAGCCAATTGAGCATTCATCACTCTCCTAACTGCATCTGAAGGGCTTCCCATGCCAGAAATCCCAGCTTGAACCAAACCCTGTTGAGATGGATGCAACTGAGGATGAATCATGTCAGGCGAGAAACCAATCATAGACTGAGAACCACCACGGAATTGAAAAAGCTGTTACACGAAGCAGCAGATTATATCAACCAATTATACCACTATAAATTTTAAGAAAACAAGCATCAAAGAAGCCAGATTTATCTTTTTAACTCAATAAATATGCCATTTTTAACTGTCTTTTGAGCCTATGATCTGAAAAATACATCCTTTCAGATGATTGCTGATCGAACATTAGCAATAAAGGAGATATGATACATACATCTTTAGAAAGAAGCCCTTCTATGTTGAAGTCCACTCGTGGATTCACGGTTGCAAGTTTCATAGATAGAAACTGGGGGAAGAAAAGATATTCGATTAGTTACAATATTTACAAGTGAATTCATTCTAAATGATTAGAAATATATGATATTGAACAACATATGGATGCAAGGCTTTATGTTCACTTAGGTCAAAGAATAAGAGTCTTCCATGTCCAAAAACAAGACTAGAACTATATGGTTATAGAGCAAAAATACCTCAACTTGCCGCTGTAATGATTGAACATAGTTTATGATCTCATCCAGCATGACTGCCTTTCCTGTAACCTACAACATTCCATAACTAAATAAGAACATATAATTGAATTTTGCATATGAACGTCATAAAAACTATTCTTTAGACATACTTTACTGCAACCAGGCACAAGGTCTTGAAGATACTTCATCCTTTCGCTTATTTTTTCCCTTCTTACCTGCAAAAAATATCAGTTCATTCAAACCAAGTAAGCTTCTATATGGAAACAAGACACAAGAAAACTTCCGCAGCCGCATTACTGGAACCTTACTCTTTCTGCAAGACTATGGCTATTAGTTGCCTGGCCACGCCTCGCTCTCACGTGAATATAATCTTCCTTCAGATCTTCTGTGCTATCCTTGGCCAGCTTCCCAGTAGGCTTTGAGTTGCTCTGCTCAAGATTCTGTTTTGTTTCAGTATTATCCTTTGAGTTTTCCATTGACAATTGTGTGCCTCTTTGTACTTGGTCCAATTCCATATCCTACCATGGAAAAATCCACTCAGAAATCTTGTCTATAGTTCCATGCAGAATAGAAGGAAAAGAAAATAGTCACAACAAAACAAGCTCATCGGAAGAAAAAGTTGCTATCATCTACCTGATTGGATCTTTTTCTCTTCTTCGAACCAAGATCACTGGAAGAAGAATTCCCGGCTGCGTTGGCCAATTCAGGGGACTTCTCTTGATCAACTTCAGTAAAATTGGCCTCTCGGCACGCGTTGCTCAAGTCCCCAACCAGGGAGCTCCCCTTGTCTCTTCGGTTCTTCGATGGACTTCCGCTGCTGGATCCATGATCAGCTGGCACAGTGATATCCCTAGGAACTTCAGTCATGTTTAATTCACTCTTAAGGCCCTGAGTTCCAGCGACACCTCTTGAGGCATTAGAGTGCGCAGTCAAAGATTCAGATGAGCCAAAAGGGTTCATCATGCCACCAAAATTAGCACCACTGAAGCACGAAAACCTCGCAGCCCTCTCAACGAAAGCAGAATCAGAAGGAAAATGGGAGAGGCTTGGGGGTAGAACTCCAGGGACGGCTTGCAAGAACATGCCTTTAGAAGACACTGCAACTGGTTTTCCAATTGGTATGCTACTGGAGGCACCTCTGGTGGTCTGAGCATTACTAAAACCCAAGTTCTGTGGGTTGGCAGGGTGGCTCCAGACGCCAGGACCAAAGAAGTCCACCCCAGGAACTGAAGGACACGAGGAGGAAGTCATGGAAACACCTTGGCCCATGGCAATGGCAGGGTTGGCTGGAACAGCACCCATCGACGGTTTGCCGAATCGGCAGTCGGCAGAGACATCCCCACTCCTTTTCTCCATCCCAAACCTATCATTTGGATTCGTTTCCATCTCTCTCTCTCTCTCTCTCTCTCTCTCTGTCCCTTGACAAGAAAATCTTAAAGAGACAGCTACCGAAAATTGGATCTCTTCTTTTGATGTAGAAGAAGAAGAAGAAAAAGAAAATTCAAACTCGATCTGTTTTGCCAAATTTGATCTTGGTGATCCAGAACAATGTCAATCCAACTATAGAGACCCAAATAACTGATAAAGAGAGTTGGAACCAATAAGAAAGACGAGTACTCGACTGGAAACAAGTAATTTCTTAAATAGCAGGGGCGAAGGACTTCAAGATCAATAATTTTCCAATTAAGAAAGCGAGAGAAGAATAACAAGAGTCGGCTAATCTGTCGAGAATAATTCGAAGACAGCTGATAGAACAGAACATATGGATAAAAAGCGCAAGAGCATAGAACCTCTTCCAAAACCTAGTTCACTAAACCCACCAATCTCAGAAGAGAATCCTCAAAATGTCGCAGAGCCCCCAGCTCATATTAGAGGCCATTGTTCCAGATACCGGCAGCTTTATTGATCTCGAGAACAAAACTAAGCAAAAAATGAAAGCTTTTTTTATGATACAAACCCAGCAATAGTAATTCAAGATCCCATTTTACCAGCAAGACAAATCGCATAAACTTTGACAAATAACTTCAAAGATCATCAGTCAAAGCAGGGATCGATTTATGAATGCCAAAAAATTCCAATAACACGAGCGGGCAAACACCAGAAAACGCCAGGAATTGGACATAGAAGGCTTCGAAGGACAAGAAACACAGTTGCAAAGAAGGGTTGAAAAGACAAGGCAATCAGAGAATCCCCTCTGCTCTCAGCAACCTGAGAAGAAGCAAGAGTGCATCGGTTTCAGAGAAGAACAGAGCAGCTCAGTCCAAACCATTCAAAGCCAAAGCCTCACCCACTCCCTTTCTCTACGCCACACTCAAAGCTCTAAAGCCAAAACAAGACCACGCCCAAAGCACACAGTGAAAAGTGGGAAAAGGAAAGGCACCAACTTGAGATTCCTCCCCTCTTTAACTTCCCTGCCCTCCATTGAAGCTTTTTCCATCGAAACAATTGGAAAAAAAAAAAAAATGCGATCTTTCTCCTGTTTGCGCTAAGCTTTTTAAATGTCTTCTTCTGCCCGGAAGCCTCCTTACACGCCTATCTCTGAATGAAGAAAGAGGTATCTTAATAGATGAAAAAGAGATCTAGTGCTGTGCGTGTGTGAGAGAGAGAGGTGGGATAGGAAAGTTTGTATCATTTATACCTCAGCACTGCACAAGAGGAGAGGACCAATTGAATGATGAGCACCGCCCTAAAACTATATAGATTTGGTAAAAAAATCTATGGAAAAAAAAAATAAAGAACAGACTCCAGTGCCCAACCCCCTTTCCTCTTACCACCAATTTATATATTCCAAAAATTGATTCCATCACACTTTTTTACAGTTCATTAGATTCTTTAATCTATGTAACACTGTCTTTAACATTGTTTTTTATTATTTTACTTGACTTATCACAGCCTGGAGCTAGCAGTGGAGCTCTGATATTACCTAGTTCCAGCGCTCCATTTCATTTTATCTGAACTTTTCTAATGAGCTCAGTTACAGTAATTCGCGGAGGACTGTAACTATTTTACCCCTTTCCACTACCACTTGTGTCTACGTTACAGTTTGCAATAACGCTGTAATCTCGCTGCTGCAGCTTCATCAAATCAAATTGCTCATTGTCAAAACGTCCAGTCTAATGTTTGATTCTATATGTAGCAAATACCTAGAATGGCCGTTGTTGCTGGTGGTCCAAACCGAGAACGATTGACACGACGGTGTGAACGGGGTTCCGCCTGAGTTGTCTTGGTTGGTGCTGGTTGCGCTCCACCTTCCGCCAAGGAACCTGCAAACAAGCCTTGCACCACCACCAGGGTGGTGATGGCCCTCCGACGGTCAAGTCAGAGGAGATTGGAGGAGGAGAGATGATAATCACAAGTGGGAGAGAGTGCTCTGGGAGGTATTGCTTACCCCCCCCCCTTCTCCCCCCAGCCGCATATATGCCTGGCTGGGAGGTCTCTCAAGGGGGTTTGTCGTCGTGGGGCACGATAGAATGGCCACTGACATGGCCGTTACGGGGCGTCGTGGAGCAGCGCCGGGTACGGTCATGGCAGGGCGTAGTGGAGCTCCGCTTTGTACGGTCGATACAGGAGATCGTGGGCAGCATCGGGTACAGCCGTTGCAGGGAGTAGTGGAGCAGGAGGCCGCGGCGTGCCTCTGGAGAATAGCCTGTCGTTATCAAAAGATCTCCGATTCGGGGTCGGAATGCTGGATCATAGGGCAGCCGACCCGGGGTCGGGCTGCGGAGCCGAGGAGGTCCGACTCGGGGTCGGAGTGCTGGATCATAGGGCAGCCGACCCGGGGTCGGGCTGCGGAGCCGAGGAGGTCCGACTCGGGGTCAGAGTGCTGGATCATAGGGCAGCTGTAGCTTTCCTGGATACGCGTGCCGATCACGTGGGGCATGGCGGCTCAATTCCCCCATAACAGTAGCCCCCCACTTCCGAGCCTGGAACCAGAAGGGGAACAGGTGAAGGGAGTGATGTTTCGAGATTGCCGCCATCCTTCGGAGAGGCGCGCGCGCTTCAAGCTTCCCGCCTTCTTTATGGCGTATGGCGGTTGCTGCTGACCTGGCAACCTGAGGATTTCGGCGGACATCCTTCCTTAATGGTGTCGATTCGCCTTTGGGGTGCGAGCGACCCTTCGGCGGCCAGGCGTCTTCTGGCGTCATCGAGGTGTCACTTGCCCTTTCGCCTATTTAATCGGGGGCCCTCCCCCGTCCGTCTTCTTCTTTACGGACATTTTCGAGTTTCTCCTTTGCGCTACCGTTGTTGCCGCCGAAACGTTCGCTTGCTTTTCCTTTGACGCTCTCGGAGCCGTTCTTCCTCCTCTTCAAGTGAGTTTCCCACTCTTCTACTTTGAGCTCTTCATACTTTTTCTTTTTGTACTAGTGCACCCCAGTCGTTCCGGCCTTTCCCTCCTTCTTGACCCCGTCCTGACCGTAGATTGGCCATTAGGGATGGGCGAAGTGGGAGCAGATAGCATCAAATCAAAACTGGTCGCCGAGGGCTTAGACGGATTTGTGGCTCGGTACCACCTTCCCGAGGCCTGCAATGTCACGCTCCCAGGGCCTGAGGAGAGGATGTCTCATCCTCCCCGAGGGAAGATCGCCATCAATGAGGGCATCCTCCAAGCCGGGTTCCGCTTTCCCCCTTCAGACCTAGTCTTACAGGTGCTCCGGGGTTTAGGAATGGCACCGACGCAACTGGTGCCGAACTCGTGGCGTGCTCTGACGGTCTTCCAGGTTCTCTGTCGCTTGCATGCGATTCCCGCCACCTTGAACGTTTTCTGGGAGCTCTACGGCCTGAGCGGCCACCCCCAGGACAAAGGGTGGTGGTGCTTCGCAGCGCGGCGAGGGTGCGGCCTTGTCAAGGAGGGTCCTACCTCCATTCACCACTGGAAGGAGCGCTTCTTTTTCGTTGATGCAGACCCCTCCTGGGAAATCAGGGCAATCTGGGGGACGCCGGTGAAGTCCCCAATTGGCCTGTCGAAGTTGTCGAGGGAGGAATCCGAGGGCGTCGCCGCCTTGAAGGGGTTGGTCGCCGAGGGCCAGCTTCCCCCGGTGGGCCGCCTCATTTCTGAGGATACCTTGGTGAACGTCGGTTTGAGCTCGGTCCCCACCGACCGTGAGTCCGCCATCGTTTCTTTAGCTCTTTTCTTCTCTTTCGTTCCTTTTTCCTTTCGGTTTCTCAGTCCCTGACCATCCCGTCCTTCTTGCAGAGGTCGACGACGTCATGCGGTCGGTGAAGTCGAAGGCTGTTGGTAGGGCGTCCCTGCTGGAAGCAGTCCGGAGGAGGAAACGAGCTCTTCCGAGCGGGGCCCCACCGGCGAAGAAGTCCCGTAAGGAGATACCTCCGATGCCGACCGACGAGTCCGGGCCCACCGGTCAGGGAGATGTCGTGGGCACCGACCGGCAGCTGACGCTGTACCAGCCCTCCGGTGGTAAGGTTGCCGCTACTCCGGAGGTGCCACCTGAGCCTGCTCAAGACGGACGGGTCGGACGTGATCGGTCCCCGACCCGGCCTTCGACTCGGTCGGCTCCTGATGACTCGAGGAGGGACGCGCCGAGGCCCCGGCCGAGCGGGACCCTATCAATTCCTGGGGCGACCCCCGCCCCGAGCGCGATCAGTCGGACTCTTCCCCAGGCGATGGATAAGGGTAAGGCTGCAGAACCACCATCCGGCTCCGGGGAGAAATCGGGGTCTGCCTTCACTACCGATGGCGCCCGAAATCTCATCGAAACAGTGTTGCTGGAGAAGGACCGTCGGCGGGTCCGGGAGTTGGATGTCTCTGACGTTGGGGCCGCCAGCTGCGTCTGTCTCATGTCGGTGAGTGTTCTTCTGGCCGTCTTTCACCATTTATTGGCTCTGTTGTTCTCCGCCTGACTCCCTTATCTTTCCTATTTCTTAGCTCGCCCAGTACATGATCCGTCTGGAGGAGTGCTACAAGGAACAGGCGGGGCTTTTGGCGAAGGCCGAGGACCGGCTGAAAGCAATGGAAGAGGGAGGCCGGGCTGCGGCAGGCAGGACGACCGGGGACCTCGAGGCGAGGCTCCGGGAGGCCGAAGAGCGGGCACTCGGCTTCGCCGCCCTGGAGGAGCAACTGTCAGAGGCTCGGGAGCAACTCAAAGCTGCCTCGGGCCTCGAAAGCAGGGTCAAGAAGGCGGAGGAACGGGCTGAAAAGCAGTCCCGGAAGATCGCGGACTATCGAGAGCGGTGGGAGAAGGCCCAGCGGTCTGCCGACAACGCCTGCGACCGAATCCGCTCTTTTGAAGCCAAACTAGGCGAACTGGAGTCGGCCCTGGAGAAGTCATGCACGGACGTCCAAGAGCTCCGTTCGCGCCTGAAGGAAGCCGAGGCCGCTCGGGTTGCTACCGAGGCGAAGCATAAAGAGGCTCAGGCTGATCTGCTGAGGGTCTCCTCTGAGGCCGAAGGCCGGATTGTGGCGAAGGTCTTGGAGGCCAAGGCTCAGATTATGGAGCGAGCTGAGGCGGAGCTGGCCGAGAAGAGGGCGGAAATCGGGCGTCAGGCGGTAGAGGCTTATCGCCAGTCCGCCGAGTTCGCCCATGATATGTCGGAGGCAGTGCGGACCTATCGCCAGTCTGACGAGTTTGTCCATGACGCGTCGGACGCGGGGGCCGAAGCCTTCACCTTGGGCTTCGAGGAGGGCCTGGCAAGGGTGTCGGCTAAGTATCCCGAAGTTGACCTGAGCGAGATCTCCCTCCTGGACTCCTCTCCGGCGCCATCGCCTGCTGGTTCTCCTGCTGCTTCCCTACCTCCCGCGGACGAGCCCGGCGTTCCCGACCCGGGAGTTCCTCCAAGCTGACCTCTTGTACCTTCCATTGTCTTTTTTATTTTTGTATGTCGGCGTTTTGCCCAATTGTATGGGCCTCGGCCCTGAAAATTAATGCACGTTGAATATTTCTTCATCTCGCCCTCGTCCTCTTTTTTTTTTTAGCTCTTGGTTGCTTCTTGCTGACTTTTGATTCCCGAAGTTCTTCCGGCGCTAGGCCAGGCATCCGAGGGTTAAACCTCAGGAAACTCTTCCGGCGCTAAGCCAGGCATCCGAGGGTTAGGCCTCAGGAAATTCTTCCGGCGCTAAGCCAGGCATCCGAGGGTTAGGCCTCAGGAAATTCTTCCGGCGCTAAGCCAGGCATCCGAGGGTTAGGCCTCAGGAAACTCTTCCGGCGCTAAGCCAGGCATCCGAGGGTTAGGCCTCAGGAAACTCTTCCGGCGCTGAGCCAGGCATCCGAGGGTTAGGCCTCAGGAAACTCTTCCGGCGCTAGGCCAGGCATCCGAGGGTTAGGCCTCAGGAAACTCTTCCGGCGCTAGGCCAGGCATCCGAGGGTTAGGCCTCAGGAAACTCTTCCAGCGCTAAGCCAGGCATCCGAGGGTTAGGCCTCAGGAAATTCTTCCGGCGCTAAGCCAGGCATCCGAGGGTTAGGCCTCAGGAAACTCTTCCGGCGCTGAGCCAGGCATCCGAGGGTTAGGCCTCAGGCAACTCTTCCGGCGCTAGGCCAGGCATCCGAGGGTTAGTCCTCAGGGAATTCTTCCGGCGCTAGGCCAGGCATCCGAGGGTTAGTCCTCAGGGAATTCTTCCGGCGCTAAGCCAGGCATCCGAGGGTTAGGCCTCAGGAAATTCTTCCGCTCGCTGGTCGACCAAGGCTGGCGCAAGCCGAAGCGACCGGTCGGGGCTTCCGGCTAGTCTGCTCCCGGGATGATCATCGGGTTAGCCAGGCATCCGAGGCCCGAGCCTCGGGAGATTCCACTCGTTGGTCGGCCAAGGCTGGCGCAAGCCGAGGCGACCGGTCGGGGCTTCCGGCTAGTCTGCTCCCGGGATGATCATCGGGTTAGCCAGGCATCTGAGGGTTGTCAAGCCTCAGGGAAATTCCGCTCGTTGGTCGGCCAAGGCTGGCGCAAGCCGAGGCGACCGGTCGGGGCTTCCGGCTAGTCTGCTCCCGGGATGATCATCGGGTTAGCCAGGCATCTGAGGGTTGTCAAGCCTCAGGGAAATTCCGCTCGTTGGTCGGCCAAGGCTGGCGCAAGCCGAGGCGACCGGTCGGGGCTTCCGGCTAGTCTGCTCCCGGGATGATCATCGGGTTAGCCAGGCATCTGAGGGTTATCAAGCCTCAGGGAAATTCCACTCGTTGGTCGGCCTAGGCTGGCGCAAGCCGAGGCGACCGGTCGGGGCTTCCGGCTAGTCTGCTCCCGGGATGATCATCGGGTTAGCCAGGCATCTGAGGGTTGTCAAGCCTCAGGGAAATTCCACTCGTTGGTCGGCCTAGGCTGGCGCAAGCCGAGGCGACCGGTCGGGGCTTCCGGCTAGTCTGCTCCCGGGATGATCATCGGGTTAGCCAGGCATCCGAGGGCCGAGCCTCGGGAGATTCCACTCGTTGGTCGGCCTAGGCTGGCGCAAGCCGAGGCGACCGGTCGGGGCTTCCGGCTAGTCTGCTCCCGGGATGATCATCGGGTTAGCCAGGCATCTGAGGGTTGTCAAGCCTCAGGGAAATTCCACTCGTTGGTCGGCCTAGGCTGGCGCAAGCCGAGGCGACCGGTCGGGGCTTCCGGCTAGTCTGCTCCCGGGATGATCATCGGGTTAGCCAGGCATCCGAGGGCCGAGCCTCGGGAGATTCCACTCGTTGGTCGGCCTAGGCTGGCGCAAGCCGAGGCGACCGGTCGGGGCTTCCGGCTAGTCTGCTCCCGGGATGATCATCGGGTTAGCCAGGCATCCGAGGGCCGAGCCTCGGGAGATTCCACTCGTTGGTCGGCCTAGGCTGGCGCAAGCCGAGGCGACCGGTCGGGGCTTCCGGCTAGTCTGCTCCCGGGATGATCATCGGGTTAGCCAGGCATCCGAGGGCCGAGCCTCGGGAGATTCCACTCGTTGGTGGGCCTAGGCTGGCGCAAGCCGAGGCGACCGGTCGGGGCTTCCGGCTAGTCTGCTCCCGGGATGATCATCGGGTTAGCCAGGCATCCGAGGGCCGAGCCTCGGGAGATTCCACTCGTTGGTCGGCCTAGGCTGGCGCAAGCCGAGGCGACCGGTCGGGGCTTCCGGCTAGTCTGCTCCCGGGATGATCATCGGGTTAGCCAGGCATCCGAGGGCCGAGCCTCGGGAGATTCCACTCGTTGGTCGGCCTAGGCTGGCGCAAGCCGAGGCGACCGGTCGGGGCTTCCGGCTAGTCTGCTCCCGGGATGATCATCGGGTTAGCCAGGCATCCGAGGGCCGAGCCTCGGGAGATTCCACTCGTTGGTCGGCCTAGGCTGGCGCAAGCCGAGGCGACCGGTCGGGGCTTCCGGCTAGTCTGCTCCCGGGATGATCATCGGGTTAGCCAGGCATCCGAGGGCCGAGCCTCGGGAGATTCCACTCGTTGGTCGGCCTAGGCTGGCGCAAGCCGAGGCGACCGGTCGGGGCTTCCGGCTAGTCTGCTCCCGGGATGATCATCGGGTTAGCCAGGCATCCGAGGGCCGAGCCTCGGGACATTCCACTCGTTGGTCGGCCACTTGTCGCTCGCCGCCCATCGGGGTTTCTCTGTGCCCAGCCGCGACCGTGTTTCTCCTCTCCTCCAAGCGTTGCCTGGGGGGAACACGAGAAGGGTATTAAACGCTAATTAATGCGTTACCTGGGAAATCGGATCGCCAGTTGCTGCTGGTGAGGAGTGTTAGTTGAGCGGCCGCGATACGCGGGTTCTTCGAGGAGGATGCGGCCTGGGCGCGAGCGGAGACACGTGGACCTAGGGGTATACGTCACCCGGATCGTCCTGCACAAAGAATGCGATTTAAGGAGAATGACGCTTAGGAAATCGCGGGGAGATACGCCTCGGGAGCCGGAACGGCTCCGGATTCAGTGCGCCTGCATTTATTGGAGCCACCCGTATCGGAACTACCAGGGGGCCGCAGCTTGGCTATAAATACAGGTGCAGGTACGATGGAATTTGCTAAGCCGGAGCTGCAGGTTGCCATGGATCGCGGACCTCCTCCTTGGCATATGACTGAGAGACTCCTGTCGAAGGAAAGGGGAGGCGCTCCCCTTACAACTTCAGCCAACTAGCCGTTTCATCTGGGATCAACAAGGAGGGTCTCCCCGGCGGAACTCCGCTCTAGGCGTTTCATCCGGGATCACATCTCCCCTCCTTGAAGTTCAGCCTCCCGGTTGAGCTCTGCGCCGGACGCTCAATCCGGGACCGCGCCTCCATATACTCTTCCCCCTCGAATCCCTTCTCTTTCCTACCACTGGGGAAGATGGGAATATCCTTTGGAGGCGGCGTTCCCCTGGGGGCAGCGGGAGCTTCTTCTGCGGCGGCTCCTCCTCTTTTTGGTGAGGTGCTGGATGGCGCCTCCGGTTAGAAGCACCCACTTCTGGTGGGACTGCAGCCGCCCTGGGTTGAGGGTTTGGGTCCCCACCTCTTCTTTACTTTCTTTACTCCCTAATTCCCCTCTGGGAATTCCTTGTAATCACACGAGCACGCCACTGTAACCAGAAATTATTGAAATGAAAAGTATTGCACCTTTTTAAATTGTCTTTCTGGCCTTGTTGTTCTACTGGTAATACATCCGCAGGTTAGCGGAATTCCAGCCCCTTGGAATTTCTCGGCCATCTAGGGCTTCCAACTGGTAGGAGCCAGGTCGGTTTACCCAACGAACTTTATACGGGCCTTCCCAATTTGGCGCTAGCTTCCCACCTTCCGTAGGTTGAGATGCCTTAGCTCGCCTCAGCACCAGATCTCCAATTCTGAAAAGCTTCGGTCGGACTTTGGAGTTGTAATACCGGGCCACCCTCTGCTGATACATTGCCATCCGTACCTGAGCCATTTCCCTTGCCTCTTCCAAGAGATCCAAGTTCCCTCGGAGTTGCTCTGAATTGGCCTCGGGTCGGTGCGCGGCCACCCGAGGCGAGGGGAGTCCGAGCTCCACGGGGGCAACGGCTT
Source organism: Phoenix dactylifera (assembly GCF_009389715.1). Classification (NCBI taxonomy): domain Eukaryota; kingdom Viridiplantae; phylum Streptophyta; class Magnoliopsida; order Arecales; family Arecaceae; genus Phoenix; species Phoenix dactylifera. The sequence goes on along the minus strand of NC_052392.1, from coordinate 14,552,582 downwards.
CCGTGCCATAGGTTAGGCTGAAAGGCGTCTCTCCAGTAGGAGTCCGTTGTGTGGTCCGATACGCCCAAAGGACATTCTCGAGTTCCTCGACCCAAGCTTGCCCCGTCCGGCCGATCCGCGCTTTGATACCTTGGAGGATTGTCCGATTTGTGACCTCGGCCTCGCCGTTGGTTTGGGGATGCGACACGGATGTGAACCGATGCTCGATCCCGAATTCCTCGCAGAAGTCCCGGAAGTGCTTGTTATCAAACTGTCGACCGTTATCCGAGATGAGGACCCGAGGTACTCCAAATCGGACAATGATGTTCTTCTTCACGAACTTCCGGACTTGTGCCTCCGTGATGGTGGCCAGTGGCTCTGCCTCCACCCACTTGGTGAAGTAGTCGATGGCGACAATCAAAAATTTCCGCTGGGCCGAAGCGACGGGGAATGGTCCGAGGATATCCATTCCCCATTGTGCGAAGGGCCAGGGCGCGGTGATTGGCGCCAAGGGGACAGAGGGGACTCTCTGGACGTTGGCGTGGCGCTGGCAGGCGTCGCATTTCCGCACGTGGTCCTTCGAGTCCTCCATCAAGGTCGGCCAATAGTAGCCTTGCCTCATGATCTTATGCGCCAAGGACCTAGCCCCCAAGTGCGATCCGCAGATGCCTTCGTGGACTTCGCCGAGGGCGTAGGCCGCTTCCGCGGGGCGGAGGCACCTTAAGAGGGGGGCGGTAAACGAGGTCCGATACAGCCTCCCTTCATAAAGTACGTAGTGGGCGGACTTCTTTACAAGCCGCCGGGCCTGATCTTCGTCTTCAGGGAGGATTCCTTCGGCGAGGTAGGCGACGAGCGGGTCCATCCAAGACGGCTCCGGATCAATTGCCATCACCGCTCCAGCCCCGTCAATGCTCGGGGCATCCAGGGTCTCCAGGTAGATTGCCCTCGACAAGTTGTGCGCGTCTGCGTCCACTAGGCGGGACAACCTGTCGGCCCTGGCATTTTCGCTCCTCGGGACCTGCTGAATGTCAACACTGCCGAGGTCGGGAATGAGTGTTTGCACCTTCCGGAAGCCTCGCTTCAGGGCTGAGAGAGCCACCTCCTGGCTCAAATTCCGGACCTCCAGTGTTGCCTTGTTGAAGCGGGTGAGATAATCCCGCAGGCTCTCTCCCTCGTTCTGCCGGACATCGAAGAGGGAGTCGGAGACCAGTCTTCGCCGGCTACTGACGGCGAAATGGCTGATGAAGAGACGGGTGAACTGGTGGAAGGACTGGATGGAATTAGCCTCCAGGCCGGCGAACCACGCCCTTGCCGGGCCGCGGAGGGTCGCCGGGAAGGCCTTGCAGAGGAGAGGATCCGATGCTCCATGGAGGAGCATAAGAGTCCTGAAACTCTCCACGTGGTCCCGTGGGTCCGCCGCCCCGTCGTAGGGTTCGATCGCCGGCATTTTGAACCCCGGCGGGTTTAGGGTTCGCAGGATCCTTGAGGCAAGCGCCGGCTGGGAGGAGATTTCCAAGTCGGCGAAGGGATCTTTGGAGTGGCCCTTCAGGACCTGGAGCTGTCTGTGGAGATCGTCCACCCGCCGGTCCAGGGAGCGCGACCGGTGGGTGGGAGACAAGGAGCGGCGCGAGGGGGACCGACTGGAGTGCGGGCCCCTCGAGGACTGGGGTGTCTGAGAACGCGCCCGGGTCCGCCTCTCGTACCCCGCGCAGCTCCGATGAGAAGGTCCTGGCAGAATGGACCGCACTCGAGAATCCTCCCCGCGCCGGCGCTCCTCTCCATGGGAGAGGAAGGAGCGCGGGTTGTGAGGAAGAGGCGAGTGCTCGGGGAGCAGCGGCTCCTGAGCCCGCTGCGGCACCCGAGAGATCACACCCTGCAGATTCTGCACTGCCTCCGCGAGGGTGCGAACCTGCTGGGCTAGCTGGTCGAACTGAGCAGGTTCGACCGTCTGAATGGGAGGAGAAGCGGTGGAATGCTGCTGAGAGTGTGTTGGGGACGCAGCAGCCTCCCGGCCAGAGGCGCGAGAGGCTCCGCGACCGGAAGCATTGGAAGCTCCGCGACCACCTCGCCGTGCCATTACGACCGTTCTGAGATTCGGTGCCCTCCTTCTAGCGCCAACTGTTGCTGGTGGTCCAAACCGAGAACGATTGACACGACGGTGTGAACGGGGTTCCGCCTGAGTTGTCTTGGTTGGTGCTGGTTGCGCTCCACCTTCCGCCAAGGAACCTGCAAACAAGCCTTGCACCACCACCAGGGTGGTGATGGCCCTCCGACGGTCAAGTCAGAGGAGATTGGAGGAGGAGAGATGATAATCACAAGTGGGAGAGAGTGCTCTGGGAGGTATTGCTTACCCCCCCTTCTCCCCCCAGCCGCATATATGCCTGGCTGGGAGGTCTCTCAGGGGGGTTTGTCGTCGTGGGGCACGATAGAATGGCCACTGACATGGCCGTTACGGGGCGTCGTGGAGCAGCGCCGGGTACGGTCATGGCAGGGCGTAGTGGAGCTCCGCTTTGTACGGTCGATACAGGAGATCGTGGGCAGCATCGGGTACAGCCGTTGCAGGGAGTAGTGGAGCAGGAGGCCGCGGCGTGCCTCTGGAGAATAGCCTGTCGTTATCAAAAGATCTCCGATTCGGGGTCGGAATGCTGGATCATAGGGCAGCCGACCCGGGGTCGGGCTGCGGAGCCGAGGAGGTCCGACTCGGGGTCGGAGTGCTGGATCATAGGGCAGCCGACCCGGGGTCGGGCTGCGGAGCCGAGGAGGTCCGACTCGGGGTCGGAGTGCTGGATCATAGGGCAGCTGTAGCTTTCCTGGATACGCGTGCCGATCACGTGGGGCATGGCGGCTCAATTCCCCCATAACAGCCGTTATTTGCACAGGAGTTTGTTTATGGGTTCAAAATTGAGTTTTTTTTTTCATAAATATTCTTTTAAAAATTTAAATTAGCATAAATATCCTCTTGAAATTTATATTTATTTCTGTATCTTCATAAAATACTATTTTTGTACAAATATTCCTAATATAACGGCTCTTCTAAGTTCTAACACCATTAATAAAACTATATTTATTTTAATTAAAAATAAAATAAATATAAAAATTGTTTGTTTGTCCTTCATCGCGATCGCCTTATATTTTTTTTTTTGTACATCTATCCATTAAAAACATTTTAATTATTTTAATTCGAAACCGTTAATTTTTTAACAGTGTTAGATGACATAGGCACATATGCAAAAATAAGAATAAAAAAAATTAGAATAGCAAAACAAGTGATATATATATATATATATATATATATATATATATATATATATATATATGTAAATATCAATTTTGGAAGGATATTCGTGCAGAAAAATTTTCAAAATTTTAAGGCGATTTATAAGTAAGCCATAGTCTAATGGTGCTTTAGATTAGAATGTCTCGATTTTTAACGGTCATGATTGACTGGACTTAGAGACGTTCGAGTACTGTGCAAGTTTCTCCACAGTAACCTTTTTCTTTCTTTAATGGGTGGTTGGGTTGGACCAGATGTGGGAGATCTAAAAAGGATATCTCGGGAGATTTTGGCCGAATCGGTGCGAGATTCTAATGAGATATGGGGACCCGGCGTGAGTCCCCACACCGGAATCATCAGTGTGGAGTCCCATAGGAGGGGTCCAGTGATCAGACGGCTGCAGTTGCGTGATGCCTCAGATCCACCGACCGCCCTGCTCTGCTTTTTGGGAGTTCCGGTGGACCACCGAACCCCAGGAGGACATCGGCGATGGGGACGCCGTATCCGTTAATTTTGTATGGAAGGAGATTTGCCCTTCGCTAGGGAGAAAGTTACGGTGTAAGCTCATGGACTTGGACTGTACATGTGGACGATCGAACGGTTGGGAATCGACGTGGATGCCAGAAATTCTGATAACAGATTGCCATGAAGGTTATTAATCGTTAATGCCCCTGTTGTGGGAGGGAGGGGGCCTTGAATTTAGTCCCACATCGGCTAGAGCGGAAAGGTTCCGTGCCTTATAATGAGGAGGGCGAAGCCTTTTTCTCACGACGGCCCTTTTGTGGGACAAAACCGTGAGGGCAATCCCCCCGTCAGCGCTGGACGCGCGGGCCGGAAACGTCTCCCTCTGTCAGCGCTGGACGCGCGGACCGGAGCGCCCAAAGCGGACAATACCTCGTGGGGGACGCGGTCTCTTTCTGCTCGGCTCGGTTGGGACTAAGGCTGTTGCCGGGGTGAAAATCCCGCAACAGATGGCGCTAGAAGGAGGGCCAACCTCCTCTCTCCATTGACTACCCTCCAGGACTGTGGGGGCCCGTTGGGGTAAAACCTGGCCGGAACCTTCCCGCTGGGGGGGCTATGTTGTGGGGGGGGGAGGGGGCCTTGAATTTAGTCCCACATCGGCTAGAGCGGAAAGGTTCCGTGCCTTATAATGAGGAGGGCGAAGCCTTTTCCTCACGAGGGCCCTTTTGTGGGACAAAACCGTGAGGGCAATCCCCCCGTCAGCGCTGGACGCGCGGGCCGGAAACGTCTCCCTCCGTCAACGCTGGACGCGCGGACCGGAGCGCCCAAAGCGGACAATACCTCGTGGGGGACGCGGTCTCTTTCTGCTCGGCTCGGTTGGGACTAAGGCTGTTGCCGGGATGAAAATCCCGCAACAGATGGCGCTAGAAGGAGGGCCAGCCTCCTCTCTCCATTGACTACCCTCCAGAACTGTGGGGGCCCGTTGGGGTAAAACCTGGCCGGAACCTTCCCGCTGGGGGGGCTATGTTGTGGGGGGGGAGGGGGCCTTGAATTTAGTCCCACATCGGCTAGAGCGGAAAGGTTCCGTGCCTTATAATGAGGAGGGCGAAGCCTTTTCCTCACGAGGGCCCTTTTGTGGGACAAAACCGTGAGGGCAATCCCCCCGTCAGCGCTGGACGCGCGGGCCGGAAACGTCTCCCTCCGTCAGCGCTGGACGCGCGGACCGGAGCGCCCAAAGTGGACAATACCTCGTGGGGGACGCGGTCTCTTTCTGCTCGGCTCGGTTGGGACTAAGGCTGTTGCCGGGGTGAAAATCCCGCAACAGCCCCGATCATGAATCCTCCACAAACCGTTACTTGCGGTTGTTACAGGAATAACGGTCAAAAGTCATAACTTTTGAGCTTTATTTAAATCTATCCATATAAATAAATAAATAACAATTAATATTGAAAGGAATAACGGCATTCTTTGCTCACGTCATTGTTCCTGCAAAAAAAAAAAAAAAAAGTCTAGCCAGATACTTAAATTTTAAAAAATATTATATTATTTGGATGAATCATGAAAATGTAAAATAAAAAGCATTACTTATATTTAATGAGAGTCATGATAATAGAATAATAATTAGATAATCGTTGTTGCTTGTTTTTTTTTTTCCGCTATGGACCGTTGTTTTAAATATTTATACAAATTAAATAGATTTGATTAGAATTAACTAATATAGATCCAATGGCAGTTAAGGTTGACTTAAGTCAACGTTAAGACCCCACTAGAGCACAAAGAATCAGATTGATTTAATTGGATGCTCGTCAAGCAAATTCGATTGGAAGCTCTAGGGCTATGAAAGCTTGACACTAGATTGAGTTGGCTATGAATTTGATTGCTCTAACCAATAAATTAAAACCAATATGCTCCAACTAGGTCCTATTAGACTAATCCAATCATTATATATCGATTAGCTCGGGGTTAAGTTTAAGGTGAGGTACTATGCTCCTTACACGACGTTCTATTGATCGGTGAGATCTAGGCTGGTCTAATCCGACAAACATATACCTGGTTTAAAACGGTAAGATTAGAATGAATCTATGCGAACAAGTTAGGGTCAAGTAATGATTCGTTGCCACCAAAGATAATCAAATTTACGATTCATTGTGCCCTATTTATCAATTCTTGGTGGAGGGGTTCACATGGTCTCTCTTTATCATGAAAACTCCATAGAACCATAAATTGATTTGTCTAAATCAATAATTATGGTCTCTATATAGGATGTAACTCTCACATGTTATAAATGTGTCCCCAAATTACATGCGTTTTTCGCCATAGTTTTGCTCATGAAAATTTGTTTCAAATTATCTTCCATCCTACTCTGAGAAACCAAACACGTCCTATCTAAGATATATTACACAAAAAGCTAAGGGCTCGTTTGGTTCGCAGAAAAAGGAGGGGGGAAAGTGTGGTCAACGGGAAAGTAATGAAATGCCTCTTGTTTGGTTGGAGTTTTCAAAGGAGAGAGATGGGAAAGTTGTATTCCCATGGGAATATGATTCCCACATTTCATGGGAAAGTCTTTCCCATGAGAAACATGGGAAAGTTACTTTCCCATGAGGTGGGAATCACTTCTTTTTTATTTTTTCCCAAAAAGACCCTTCAGCATTAAAGAAGCATTAAAGAGGCATTAAAGACCTAATTTTTATTAAGGGCATAATAGGAATTATACATAACTTTCCTAGGAAAGTGGATGGTCAACCAAACATAAGCACTTTGGAAATTTGTCATTTTCCCATGGTTAACCAAACATGCCAAAAGTACTTTCCTAGGTATCCTCTTTCTAGGAATCTGATTCCCAGGAATCATATTCCTAAGAGGGAAAATACTTTCCGCGAACCAAACGAGCCCTAATTGCAGCAGTCAATAGCCAGCGAAAGTAGGCCGCTGTTTGTTTGTAACGCGTAATGCTACAAACTCCTCCGGACAAAACCAGGGTGCGACTCACCCACTTCATACAACCATACTTCATACCTACACTACTTGGGTTGGCAGCTAAAATTGCACATACCTACCAAGAGAATAGAGATACTCCTCTCTCTCACACACATTAATACATGCCATTATTAGACATCATAGGGACTTGAGCCATGCATAACTCCAAACATTAGAATATTGAGGTTCCCCTCACGCCCCCCTTTACTAAATGAACCTCAATTAGGCCATTCGTACCATAATAAAATAGAACATATGGGAGTAAAAAAAATAAAAAAATGATTTGCGTTAATTGAGTGGGTTTCACTAGGCACTTGCTTAGGATCTTTTTCTTCTCTCTCTCTCTCCCCCCCTGCTTTCCTTTGCGTCCGCAAAATTCCTTTACAACATCGAAAAATGCCCCCTGCTCCTCCAACTCTCCAAGGGGAGGGTGGGGTTCCAAATTCCGATGTAGAAGACAACGCGGCACGACGTACTTCTAAAGTTAAAAAAAGGAGGACAGATTCCTTGGCACCCATCTCAGCCAATTTGATTAATTCATGCCCCAATTGCATCCTTCCACGTGTCCCTGTGCTTGCTATCCCATGGGGCCTACATGTTCCAAAGACAGGCAATGGTCATGCCACATAGAATTTGGTAGCCAAAGTAACAATTACTAAAGAATGGTTATAAGGATGCATGTGCTTGGTTGGCATGGCACTCCTTTTGTGAAAGTAGGGACTAAACAAGCAACAACTCATCTAAAGCAACCAAGGTTGGAAGGTGGGGAATTGAGATAATTATCAAGCCTGCGTTTGTATACTTATTAGTTTTCCATTTAAAATTGCAACAACTGAGGTGGGGACCTCTTTGTCTCACACTCATTTGAAGCAGAAGCACCACTTCTGCAAGGTAGCATTTGTGCATTTTCAAAAATTTAACTGATTTTTTGTTGAAAATTTAGCTCCATAAACTCCTTCCTTTAGAATTTACTTCTTAACAAATTAAATCTTTGAGAGATTTACTTGTTTAATCTAAAAGTGGAGTTATCAATTGACGATGCATTTGGACCGGTAATGTAAGACAATTAAAATATATAAATAAATCTACCTCATTCTATCAACTTAAGTTTTTAGAAATAATAGTAATTTCAATATGGTATCAGAGCAGAGATTCTGAGTTCGAACCTTATCTCCACACTCTTTAACCTCATTATTAAAATTTCGCATGTTGGGTTCACCGAAAGTATAAGAAAATATAAAATATATAAATAAATCTATCTCATCCTATGATCAGCTTAAGCTTTTAGGACGTGGTTATTTCAACGGATAAATTAGAGTATGACTAGTAATTTGATCAGGTTTGGATTTGATCTAGCTGGAAGGTTCGGAACTACTACTACGAGTTGTTTGTGGGTCTCAGAGCTGAGCTCGAATCTTCGATCGAATTGGATTGGCCTCTCTAGATCCCAACAATAAATAATTGATCAGAAAATTAACCCAGCTGCCATCATAGAAACTTTTCTCTTTTTGATCCCTGGTGCGTGCACTGAAGGGAAGTTTGACTTTGGACCTATATTAACAGTACCCATTATATTTCTCTATAAGTAAATTCCTAGTAAAATCATCGATGGTTCTAATAGAATTAAACTTGACCTGATTGGACACAATTGCAATCCTATTAGCCCAACAAGCTTAGCTTCAAAATATAAGATCTAGCCTCTTCGAGTCAAACTACTTCTTTTTTTTTTCCCTTATTTTTCCAAAAATAGAACTAGGATTAAATCTTCACTCAGTAGCAGACCGGCAAGATTTTTGATCCAAGGCCGGGTTAAGTTACGGTATAGCTCGTTAAGCGACCAGGCGACCAGCCATATATTGCAAACTAACGGTGGACCATTTTTTTTGTTTTTTTGGATCTACCAAAAGAAAAGACCAAGGACATCTATTGGATCCACATATGTGGTCCTCCAAACAACGTTGAACCATTCTTAATGCAGTCTTTATAAAGCATTATTTAGTTGCATATAGTAGGATCAGATATAAATCGGATACTAATATATTCATATTTATATTTCTTTTGACGAATACGGATATAAATATTAGTGAGATGCAAAATTTCATATTTATATTTATTTTGAACGAATATAGATACAAATTAGATATTAAAAGTACAAATATAAATACAGATATAAGTCAGATAATTAAAATTTATAACCATACAACTAAAGATAAAACTAAATAAAAAATAAATCAAACTAATAACAAATTAGTACCATCATTTATTTTTTATAAAATTTCATAATTACTATATAAAATTAAATAGAATTATAAATATAACCGGACATTTGAATATGGATCAGATAGTTATCTATTCATATCTATATCCGTATCCAAATAGATTCAGATATGAAAATGGATCTAGATAGATATTTGGAAACATAATTTTTACATGCATGAATTAAATCTCTCTTTCTATCCTCGATCCTACAAAGAACATATACTAGGGACGCTAGTTTTAAAATTAAAATTTATCCTTGTCACGTGAAGAGAGGGGATTAGTGCAATTCACGGGACTGATACGATTCAGGATAGTGTTATGATATAAATAACTAATCCTTTTAATGCCACATGGCATACCAGATCTACCGAGTTTTTTTATTTATTTATTGCTATAGATTATATTTTAACAAGAACAGGCCTCGTAGCATTTTTAAACATCTAAGCAGATGCTGCTACAGAAAAGTCCAAACACTATGCATTTCGATGGTTTAAATATCAGTCTCCAATGTGCGTTTGGGATATTCTGCTCCTCCGCGTCGACGAAGGTCCACCGCTTAATCATTGGCATCGAGCTAAGAAAATGGTACAGCTTTCACGGGCTGTACGCATTTACATATTGTACCGTTATGCATCCCCAATTAGAGAGGGAGAGAGAGTGTGTGTGTTTCTTGGCTGCGATCATTTTTTTTGACTGAAATTTCTTATGGGAGTCTGATGTTTGTCTCGAAAAGTTGATAGGCAATTTGACAATTAGGTCCGTGCTTTAGTCAATCCGGGAACAGCTATTTCTTAGTAATGGATCCCCACGCCTATTTGTAAGTTAGATGGAGGTCAATATCACTTAACTAGCACCTAATTTTTAAAGCATTTGGTTGTCATAAAATGAGCTTAAAGTGTGTTCCTCATGAATGTGGATGTCAGCTTTGTTTTGCAGGAGTAGTGTTTGTCTAGCTCTTGCAACATCGATGCATAACATGATCAAGATGGGACTCCATGATTACTCCCATGCACTGGTAAGATGGTTTTTTTGCAATTGCATTTGGATCTGGAGAAAAAGCCACTTGAATTGTCTCTAATTTTAGATCCACAAGACATTCAACAAATGCAATTTGGGAAGTTCTTGCAAGGCTGAAAACAGTTTGAATGTCCATCTCAATGTGCATGCGCCGTAGCTGCTTATTTGGGAAGGCAGCTAGAGTCCTGAAAAGAAAGAAAAAAAAATTTAGCTAGCATATGTAGCCTTCATTCAATTACAACTACAAGTAGGTTTGCAACTTCTAGTGGATTTGCTTAAACTTTGTTCACATAGCATATGGTCTAAGGCTGCACTACTTTTCAAATACCTGCTCCCATTTGTTGAGTGGCGCAACCAATACTTGGTATCCTATAAATTTGTCTGCCAATGCATCTTCTACTTGGTCGGGTAGGGGTCGAACAATATCGAGCCAGTGCTCGATTAAGAGAAATTTTCACAGGATTTACCATAGGTCTCCCGACTTACCTAAACCCAATCTACATTACAACAAAAACTCGCAATTAGAATCTTCTTAAGATAAATTCTAGACCAGCCCATCATGTTCTGAACAAAACCGATCCGACCGAGATTGCGTTTAGGCTAAAAATTATGAAGTCAATTGTTGGGTTGATTTCTTTTGTGGTTCTATTGCATTTCGAGTCTGGATCCTCCATATTTTTTGGTAGTAATTGAATCCTCCCTTTTTGCTGCAAAGGTCCAGTTCAATTGAGCACCTGACAGTCTTCAATTGGACCATGAATTGGAGTGGATCCTAACTCTAGCTTATAATCTTGCCCTCGTACTACAGAAATCAAAATCTTACCTATTTTCCTAGCATGTCATCAAGAGAGACATGGGCTGGGAAGCTCCATTAATTCCCCAAAATCATGATGTGGTATGCCATGGCGTTCGTTGCTGCTATAATGCTGCCCATCTGAATAATGACAGGAGTAATGCAACGCTGATTTAGAAAAATCACTCAAAAAAGTTCCTCAGGTGTCTTGCACCAATCACTTTGCTTTATCTAACAGCAATGGACAATACATCACACCTGCTGAGTGACTTTTTCTCTCAGGAAAGCCAAGAAACGAAATTTTTTCATGTCACCTAATCATCAAAACAAGTTACCACTACATCTGTCCATCACAAAACTGGAATTCTAAGTTAAACGACATCAACGGTCCTATAAATAACAACATTAGGTTCATCATGATTCAATACAACTAAAAGGTCACACTAAAGCTACAATCTAAGAACGAGATTATCAGTTAGTCCGCTGTCAAGAACTAGAAGTTACGCCAGGGAAATTTAGTCATCATAAAACAAATCTTTGAGGTGCACAACAAAAGCAGCAACCACTGCTTAGCTCAGAGAGTGCAACAGAGAACTGTGGAATATGCTGTCATGAGGGTGATACGTGGATAAAGCCAAGCTCATTGGTTTTGTTTTATTAAAGTTTTGCATCACTGATTTGATGGTTAATAATCCTTCCAAACTTCTTTATACTCATCAATGATAACCTCCCGACCTTAATTTGCCATATGAAGCATCCAAATCTGATTATAACTTTCAAAGACCAAAGGCATATTAGTTAGTCTCTTGCTAATTTACATCAGAGAAGGATTCCTCATGACTTCAATGTACGAACGGATAAGAAAGGTATTGCCAATTATCTTGGTGGATTCATTTTAAGGAAAGTCACCATCAAGCTTTTCTTGAAAAAGATTGGTCCTCCCTTCAAAAGGGAAACGAGCACGTCTTCTCTTCGTGCACATTTAACACACGGCCTCATTTTCGAACAGTGGTTAGTTGTGTCCATCAAAGAAGCCATGCTCCAAAGAGGGTCCTCATTGTCCTTCTCTAGCTAAAGCTTGGAAGACTTGTGGCTGCTTTCGCCACCATTTTCAATCAACCAAGCTATCATCGCCACAAGGATAGGAGGGTTGATAGAGCAATATGGTTTGCTAAAAATCATATTGCCATATGCTACAAGTGATTGATGAAGAGACTTCGGCCACGTCTCTTGCACTCGAGCCTTGCATTGCCAAGAAATCGAACCATGGAGCCCTCACTTTCCAATTGAAGAGGGACTTCTAACTTGTGATCTATTGGTGTTCCTTATCTTGCTTGCTTACGTAGATTGAGAGTTGAAAATGTTAATGGAGTTAGATCTTAGAAGCTTAGGCTCGAAGGAAGGAATGGACTTATCCAAAGACAGCTAGTCCACAGCTTTAATGATTCATGTCGTAGGATGTTGACCTCTGAAAGTTTGCGGGCAATATGAAGGGTTACCAAATCATAGTTGCAGGCAGCTGGCACTTTCAGCTCCGTTCTTAAGGATTCCATCATACGTGTAGTAAAATCCAAATGAACCATGGATTTACCACTCGTAGATTTAAGCAACTAGAGATTTTCTGTTTTTTTTTTCTTGAAAAAAAAGAAACTGAAAAGAGAACTTATTCAGAGAGACAAATCGATTGCAAGGACTTGGCCATCTTGGGGATAGAATCCAACTCATTTCACTCAGAGAAGCGAAGACGTCCTTGCTTGGTCTTTTACATGCTCTCAGCCAAAACGGTATAAAAGCATTGGACTCGTGCCACATTACAAACCCCCCTTTTCTTTCTCATCTTTCTTGTGGCCGGTGCCCTTGCATTCTTGAGACTGATCTGAGACTCGGGCTATATTGTCGCCAATTAGGACTTGATACAATTGACTAGAATGAAGAGCTTTTGATCAAAATGCGTCCATTATTGAATGCCCTTCCAATCATGGAGAAGCTGGAAAGAGAATCCACCGTGGATATGTTTGGTCGGAGGAGAGTTGGATTTTGCAATAGAAATGGGAATTAGTGATTCCCATTCTAACCATTTGATTGGAAGGAGTCTCATTTCTATTCTGATTCCAAGAAGGAATGAAAATATGCTCTAATCTTCCAAAATTCAATTCATATTCTCTCTTAGTATTCAAATTCCATTCCAATTTCAGTTATGAACCAAACGTAGAGGGATATGGCCATTCCGATTCTCATTTCAATCCATTCTGATTCCGATTTTAATTTTCTTCACGTTCCAATTTCGATTCCGATCATAAACCAACAAATTATCAGGGTTTGTAATGTACAGATTGGTTTATAGCACATGGTTGATTAGAAAATTTTACGAAGATTTTTAAAACTATTTGGTGCAAAGCAAACAAAGCCGTGTGTTTGTTAAACTCTGATTTACCCTTTAAGTTGCATTACAGTGGTCCACAAGTAATGCTAAAGGTCACACAAAGGGGGAGGCTAATCTTTTCTAGTACGAGTCGGAGTAAGGTTGAAATGGGATCAGATACGGATCGAATATTAACATATCCATATTTATTTTGTTTGATGAAGATAGATACGGATACGGATGATAGTCGAACGCAAAAATTTATATCCATATTTGTTTTAAATAGATACATACATAAATCGGATACTAAAAATATGGATATAAATACAGATAACTAACTTTTATGACCACAAAATCAAAAATATTACTAAATGAATAATAAATCAGACTAATAGCATATTAATATGACCATTTATTTATCTTAAAAGTTCATGAGTGTCATATAAAATTAAATAAGATTACAAATGGAATCAGATATTCGGATATAGATCAAATAGTTGTTTATCCATATCTCTATCCATTTTTTTTTACGAATATGGATACGAATACAAATATTAGCTAGATGCTCAAACGGATATTATCCAATCTTCTTTCACTCCAAAGTTGGAGGATAGTCCATTTAACTAACAATGCGGAAGACCAGGCTCCTGCAATCCCCATTATTTTTCTTGAGAAAAGAGGAAAAGAATGTTCCCGTAAGCCTGACCCGGTGACCCAACCGGATAATATGAATCAGGGAATCAGAATTTGGTTTCTAACTCGCTACACCCCTATTCTTTTTTTTTTTTTTTACTGTTACTTTCAGTCTTCGTATTGGAGCGGTAAAATAGTACTCGGTTAAGGATCAGATCAACTTCGTAGCCCTTTGATTCGAAGAACTGAAAACTCTGAACAGGTAGGGGTCTGGATCCGTACATAAACTTTATTGTAGCCTTGGATCCAATTAAACATTATTGGTTTAATTCCAGCCCTTAATCCTGTGTATATAAATAAGTTAACGTTATTGCGCTAGATTTCATGCATTAAGATTTTTTTTTTTTTTTTGAGAAAAAATACATGAAGCACTTAATTCTGGCGTTTCCCTACATATAGCTCGTCCGTGCTTTTCTCCATGGCACCGCGTCTGACTCCGCGTGGGAAAAAAGGGCTGGACCATAAACTTCCGTGTTCAGGGAGTAGCGCCAACCAAGCTAATCTTTCTCTAGACTGGTTCCTTTCAGGTTAGACGCCGGCCCCTTATTTAGATACTGGGGCAAGGCAAAATATATACATATACATACATTATAAATCTGTAGTTATCTAATAGACAGATTCATCATGAATTTTTTTCTAACTTGAAATCATGGGGAAAAAAGGTCAAGATATAAGCGTAGACTTAAAAAAACAGATAGAAATCATGTTTGGATCCCGCATGCTAATCAATTTGGATTCTAGTTTTGTGTAGATTCACAATGCTTGTCAGCCCCCAGTGTCGGCTTAGGGAAAAGATTGAACTTTGTAAATGGCGAATAAAGGAAGAAAAGGACCGAATCTTTGGCCTTTTTATGGCTCAGCGAAAGGTCTGATCAAGGCCTAACATACCTAGACACTAGATCATGCTTGGCTTGGCCCGGCCAAACCCTAAGCAATGCCTATTCATGCAAGGCCCTATGATCCATTAACGTTACCTTAGGTTTGGGTCAGGCATTTGGACCACAATCTAAAGCCCGACAAGAATTAGGTCAGTTCTACCAGACATCTACGAACTCCATAACTAGCCTTACCAATTGACTGGTCATATTTATGTCCATCAATTAAACTCTGCCATGGTATGTTGTTTTGACCTATTGATAAACCAACAAACAAAACTAAATAGAAAACAAAATGCTGAAAACTATTTCTGAAGAGAACCAAATAACCAAAAAAAAGGGGCAAAATAGTTCAGATTTCATCTTAATTAATTTGTGTTATTCATTAGATCACCAATAGAGAACTAGGTTAAGGTCCAACAGGTACAACTAGGTTAACCATTGCCATTTGCCATGGATATTTCCAACCGAGTGGAGTCAATGGATGCCTAGATAGGCCCCCCAACACTATGTGTAATAATGCAAAAGATGCATTCACAGTGCAATTACTTAAATTCCTGCGAATATCTATGTCAAGAGCATGTAAAAAACATACCCTAGTATATTGGTTCAGCTGCAGGATTGGTACTTGCAAATCCAAAAGTAAGAGTGCAAGATAACATGTAGGGGCACTCATTGAGTAAGCAACTTGGAGTCGCAAGCTACAATCTTCACTCTCCCGACTTGTTCAGGACATTCGTCATTCTTGAATGTTGCACGCTGTAAGATGAAGGTCCAGACATTGTCACAAAACCTGTAGGTGTGCAGGTGTCCCTGTAGAAAAATATTAGACATACAATGAGATGGGTCGCACATCATAGCACAAGAAGCATCAAAACCAGGGAATATGAAAAGATGGCAATGTGAAAGATGATATGAAGAGAAGAGTAATAGAAACAATCAAGAATAGATTTCCAAACCAATGGGTATGATTTTCTTAAAGATTGCACATACATGGAGGCTTGGGGTGATAAAAAATAGAAGTGGTAAAATTCCCAATAATTCCAGATTCAGATTGCCCTATTTTGCTTTTTTTTTTTTCAATAGAATCCAGCAACTGTACAGCCCCGATATGCATGAACTGAGCCAGGCCTATGTCACATATTTGGGAATTCTTAAACTTGACAGAGATCTCGCACTACAATAAAGATAGGATTTGTGTCAATCAGGCAGCCAGCTATAGACCAGGAATATGCAAGAAATATATGCAGACTTGCACTGGGACCAATAACCCACATTCAAGAAACAATTTATCTGTGACTTCTAAAAACTTAGGTTCAATAATTGCATAATTTTGCACATTATAGACCAAGGCGACAGGCATCTCGTGAGAGATGTTCCCCTTCCTCAACAAGTGGTCTTACTCAAACGTACATAGCACTCACAGGATTGAAGCACATAGTTATGACAATCTACTGTAGCGATCTTGAACCGCGTTGTACTCTAACTTCACACTTCAGAAATTGAGAGTGAACTGTCATCTCATTAGACCAATCCCCTTTGGACAAACAAGAATGCAGAGCCCCATGGACAAAAAAGAGAACAAACCATGTAAATCAAACAATGCCTCTAATGTGTTGAAGTTCAAACTACAATGTAAAATTTGGCAACTACCATCAAGTACGAGAAATATACATCAACTTCAGTGAAGAAAGCAACTAGGCATTTCTTCCGATTAAGCATAATGCATTGCCATATGAAAAGCCTCGCATTCTACCTTAAAGACTTAAAATTTATAGCACCAGAAAGATTGCACTTATTATCGATTATTAAAAGATCAAAACTCCTTTCATTTTTAGCAGTCCTAGTAAAAACAACCCCTTTAGAATGACCAGAGCTGAAACTGTGAACAATTCTTTGATAAAACCAGTGCTCATTATTAAACAATATAGATGGAGCACAAGTACAAGATCCTACCCCCATTCCCAACAATCTGTTAAACATGCATCTAATCAGATTGGCATGCATATTATTTGCAGCCTATGGCAATTGACATAACATACACTCATCTCAGTTCATAAATAGACAATGACAACATCTGAAGATAGACCAGAGATCTAAGTGAAGTCCTGGTACTTGGTTATCAATTGCACGGACGAGTGGAGAACTAAACAAAACAATCAGAATGCCTATTCAAATTTAGTTATATTTATTCATATAAGAGAAGATCTCAAATCACTATGTCCAATATATAATCAAGCCTAAGTATAAACTACACATTGTAGTCTTTCTGTAAATGACATGGCTGCTGATCCCATTGATAACGTCCCATCTTTCATTGAAGCTAAGAATGCGGACTAGAGTAATATGAACAACTGTGAGATGTGCCAACACCTACCAATCTAACTCATCAGCTTCCATGGAGCTCATAAAGTAATGGGAGAAGGGCGGTAATATCTACCCAAGAACTAGATTTGAGAAACAGAACCTTCTACCTGTAAAGACTCTTTATACAAGCTTTCACAAACTGAGCTTTTCCAAAGGCATTGCTCTAAAAGTGGCTGTCCCTAGCAAGTTTGGCACATCCTTTCAAGGCTTTATATAGTTCCAAGTGTTCTCCTTATGTATGTATCCTACTCCACATCATGTAAGGACTTCTAATTTTACTGACAAAGAAAATGTAGAAAGATCTCATGTATTTAACAGCAAAGCAAATAACGACTTCATAAATTCACCTATGAAGAAATTACCCTAGCATTATGACTTGAAATGAACTTCGACTCCCATTCTAATCTAGCAATTTTATAAAACCAATTTATCTTTCAGCGTTGTACCTCAATCTGCCAGGAAATATTCAAAGTGATCCTGAATGAATTACAATGAAGCAGAACTTCCCACCTAATGTACAAGTAGTGTCAAAGACAGTACAACTCAACAATATGTTGGACTTGGGAGACTTGAGTGTCATCATCACACTTCCAGTGGTATTATAATTTCCCAATATCAATGTTCAGTATCCTCTCTCTATCGCTCAATTATTCTAATCTAATTATCCATTTCTGCAAATTTCACTCTAAGTCATCATTCTTATGGATTGCCTGCTTCTCCAAGATTTCAACCAATCTCGCCAATTCATTATGCTAATAGTTTCAAGAATTGCATGCTCCAAGTGGACACTAGCCCTACATAAGTTCAACATCTAGCATTCTAACCCGTTACTTCTAGCCTAGGCCAAGATTTCTACACCCTCAGTTGTGCCAGAACAACTACAAGATCTTGTGATACAAGCCAGCAAATTGACTGCATCTCATCCTTAAATATTGCATAAATGAGAATGGAATGTAACTCCTTTACAGTATACCTACGCAATAATTATACCATGTTTGCTATCACGGTCACTCAATAGTCAACAGCAGATACCACAGCATAGGAGGGCTCTGCATCATGTCTCCAGCCTGGTGCATTAGCAAGAAGATTCGGTGGCATGATATGCTGTACCGGTCGGTACCGGACGATGGGTATGGATACTGGTACTGATGGGTACGGGTACCGGTATGCCAGTGTCGGTATGCCTGGCGAACCGCATACCATACCGTACCGACACTCGGTACGCCTATACTAGTGCGGCACCAATACGGGGTCCGGTACCGATACGGCGAACCTTGTTTGGTGGTGATCAAACCTTAAAGGAAAATAATGACGGAAAACAAAGAAGAATAAAGAGAAGAGAAATTGGAATGAGAAAGGAGATACAAGGATTTGCAACTTGGATCTTTTTCTCATGGGCTAACTAGAGACTTGGCTGGTAAAACACTGTACAAGAGTGTGCAGATGAGACTAGATGTGTCCATAAGGTCAAATGTGACT
The DNA here is from genome assembly GCF_009389715.1 of Phoenix dactylifera. Classification (NCBI taxonomy): domain Eukaryota; kingdom Viridiplantae; phylum Streptophyta; class Magnoliopsida; order Arecales; family Arecaceae; genus Phoenix; species Phoenix dactylifera. Next base: position 14,534,046 of record NC_052392.1, on the reverse strand, counting down.
TCCACATGGATATCCACCCATGTGCTTCACTCAAGTGAGACATGACATATGACAATGTATGTGATGTGGAAAACCACCATATCATGGGCCAGCTTTCACCTTAGGTAAAGTAGTCTACATAAAACAATAAAAACAATGTTATAAGAGACCGTCGCTTTGGCTGCCTAAACACACACTTAGGTGAAGCCACCAAGGCATTTGCCTTAATTGTTTCGCGCAGTATTTGACTATGGAAGATGAGATAGCTTTATGAATCATGCTAAGGGAATACTTCGATATATTGTTTCTTTTTTGTTATGCTATATTTCATTCTTTGGATCATAATATTTTTCTAGACTTCTCCTTATATACTGTTATTTTTTAAATTTATTTTCAGGGGTTTCTTTGACTTCTAGCCTCCCATCCAAGCACCTGGTAAGTGCCAAGAATAAAGGCAGCTCCCAGCTGCCCATTTGCTGTCTACAATTTTTAAAATTATTGAAGAAAAGAAAAACACAAACAAGAGAACATATTGATGATGGCTTAGTTAGTGAATGGCCAAATGGGAAAGCGGCACAATCTGGAAAGACGGATGATAGGAGTAGAGAGATGAAGTTATCAACAAAATTATACTCCTCATTTACATTGCATCTTTCCAAAGGTGTTTCATCCTCATTCATTATTTGAATTGAAATCTTTCAAACATTTGATCCTAAAGAATATATTGGTTCTAATGTTGTGGTGGTCCGATCATCTCTGTTCTTCATGCTCTCAATACCATTGCAGACATGAAAAGGCCAAGACATGAAGTTACTAACAGGAACTATGATGAGTTTATTACTGGCTTACCAAAAATATGTGGTTCAGTGATTGGAGCCCCAATTGGTTCATAAATTACTGTAGATTCTTTACTAAATAGAGATTTGAGAACATTGCGATGAATGCTTGCAATAGGTTTTCTAGAGAGAGCAATAGTGGGAAGATGGATGGGGAAAGAGAAGTTCCATGGCTGTGGTTCTTTAATTCTGAGGCTTTACTTTTCCTATAATACGTTTCGAATCAACTAAAGCATATTTTGTCAAAAATTTGATAACAAAGATGTGCTTTAGTACTTAAAAAAATGTTTGAGCAACATCTTCGAGGTCCCTCAGTTCAACTAGATCCATGATCCACAACATAAGGCACATATTACCAGTGATATTTTTCATATCACAGAGAAATTGTATTGCTGCTAGATAAATGTATCATTCAAATAGAATACAAGGTTAATGCTATGCTAATAAAAGTGGAACACAGGATGCCAATCTACTAATATAGAAGGCTACAATGAACCTTGCAAGAGATTTTCCTTCTGTGCAGCTTTACTTTGATGCCACCATCCTTGGGAGCTTTTTTTTGGTTACTTAATGACTAATGCGACCCTTTTATCTTCTTTATTCTAAAGCTTCAATATGGTGTCCATTTCACAATTAAAAAAGTAAAAGAAAAAAGGGTTACTGCCCTTTTAGTGTTCAGCAATTATTCCTTCACTAAAAAATACGCAAAGTGATGCATGCAAGTTTAATCTTCAATGGAATCTGTTCATGCACAAATGAAGCTTAAAAATTATGTTCCAATCGATGTTTGGAAGGAAGTGACAGCAATAAGAAATAAGAATTTTCTAATCAGCATAAAAAAATACTGGAAACCACTCTAACAGAATAAAATAAGTTAAAAAATGATGTTTATGAGGAAAATTGCTGTTGTCAATTAGATTAGAAATCAACAGATTACAATATTGTTATGGTTCATGTTGTTGTAGGTTCTCTCAGAGTCATTAGGCCATTCTGTTTTCTTAAAACAAAACTTAAAGATTAGTTGTTCAATCAGTATCAGATCAAGCATCGACTGTAGAACAAAGGGGCTGGAACCCAAATGCAGTGCAACATATACACCATATAAGACAAATACTGCAGATCCTTACCTTGATAGAAACCTTGCTCTTCACTTGGGTTTCCAAGGCCTCCGTCATTGACTAGAAGAATTTGAGAAAAGAAACTACATAATCAGGAATCAAATTTTTCAGGGAAAATAATAGACTTAAAATGTACAAATCTAACCTTATCAAACTGCACCAGTACTTGGATAGCAAGCTCTGGGCTTAAAGTCCCATTAGAGACCATCTCATCTAGGGTCTCTGTCAAGCACATGCCAATCGAGGACCTCCGGTATAACTCAAACGTTGCCATTACCTATTTTATATTCCAATGCTCAAAAAATTAGGAAAAAAGAAAAGAAATCCCAAAAATTTCACCAAAAAAAGATAAACATAATTAAGAAAAAGTCATCAAAATTTTAAAAAAAGTGTAGGATGATATTTTTTTTTAATAATATTCTGTTTCATGATTACTACATCAACATAGTTTGATGGCTTAGTTTGGTTATATCCATAATTCGAAGGTTCCAAATAATTTTTTCAGCAGATGGAAAGCAATACCAACTGGTTGGCAGCAATGAGACAAAACCATATCTACAGCTAGAAAAATGAAACAAAAGGTACAATATCTGCTTAAGTTATGTTATCCAAAAAAGCTAATTAGAATAGTTACAAAAGTTCTGCTTCCAGCTGTGTGCTTCGAGATCAGTTTCGCAGTGTGAAGACTATTATGGAGGTGCTAATCACACACACCATTGAACCTTATCAACCATGATTCATTCTTTATTATTTGAAATCCTCCCATGCAGATGCAGCCTGAGAGGATTTGTAGAAACCTAAGAAATAAAAATACGACACAAGGTTCAGAATCTTACATTGGGCTTCAGTTTCAGCTGAGCCACAAATGAGTTTCAAGTTTGATATGTACAGTTTTAGTAAATTCCATTTTGAGTTTTGGAGCTTAAGCTAAGAAAAAGGTTTAAAAAGAAAAATAAGAAAATAAAGAAAAAAAATAAGTCAACAATAGATATCATATGCTACATTAGAGAATGCTCTACTGTTGGAACCTTTAAGTTCATTATGTGTAGCTTTAGAAATCTGAAAGCTTTAAAAAGTAAAGATCATTTAAAAAAACAGATAGGATTAAAAAAATTATATTGGTCAATAAAATATATTAAACACCTTTTTTTGAATGAAAGTGAGAAGAAACTTACACAACTTATTAAAAGAGAGAGATTACAGGAGATATTACATACCATTTTAAAACCATTTGTTATTTGCTAAGAAATTTATACACCAGATTCCAAGTTATGCTGTCATACTTCATAAAATTCAAGCAAAGGTTTACATGAACTTGCTTAACTTTGAAATGCTGATATAACTAAATAGCTGAATCAGATCAACTTCACCTGAAATTCGTTGCAACCAAACATCCATATGCATTCTAATCAACCAAAAACTTGAAAACCAAGCAAGTTTTCATCAGTTTTGATCCGAGTCGATTTATTTCATCTGAAAAGTTAACAGTTCCAGCCAAAGCTTCCAACTTGGTGGTAATGGAGTTTTTCACATACCATGAACAATCAATTCTTTCATAAGAATTCTCGGCACAAAGGCTTTACTACCACTTCACCGAACATCATTTAGATTATCATAATCCTCTTCTTATTGAACACTTCATTGACTCTAGAATTCAATAACTTCTTCAGAATGTTACATACATTGTGATGCTTTCCTCAACAAACTCGGTGTATGATCCCACTGTATATCTTTCTGATCATCCTCCTTAAGCCCTGCTATGTATATGATTGGATATGATGCAGATATTGTCAGTTTGCAGGTTGATTCATGGTTTTTGGCAACCAACTAGGTAGTGTTTGAGTGAGAAATTATAAAAGCCTTGTGATAAAATGATGATACTTTTGGCATGTCATTCAACCAGGCTTGTGAGCTTCTTGATCATACTTCCACCACATTAGCTGAGATTTAGTTTAGCCAGCAGGTTGATAGGGCCTACTGGAGATGGGAGTTTCTTCCTTGCAACTAGCAACGTAATATACAATGTCTTTGCGATCATACCTTGAGATAAAAATTGTGTTAGAAAGTCGAAACTTAGTCCAGGGATAGAAATAGGAACCATAGTGCAGCTCTATTTAGCAAGTCTTACTTAAAGAGCAATACAATTAAAGACTATGCTTGTTAAAGTAGATTGCAGCTAGGAAATTCTCATACATACCACAATGTTACATGCTCATAGGGACAATACTCTACCACAAACTCCAGGTATTTCTCAGAGCCACTTTTATTTCACCCTATATTATGTTACTGCAATTCATTACCTATTTTATGAAATATCCCAATGATCCATGCAAACCACTCTATCACAAGAGCACAAACATATGTTGCACCCTCACCTTTATAGTGCTCCATCAAATATATGCTATAAGCCGAACATTAAGATAAGTTAGATGAAATTTTATGATACATCCGAGATCCACCTATTTGTAGCTTTCTATAGCCAATATTTACTAAGCACTCACACAAAAGCTCCAAAGCATTCAAAGCTGTAGCTAAGGATTCTGTTGGCCCAATTGGCAATTGACCTCATCAAGTATAGTACAGCACCACCTAAATGTCATGTAGATCGCTATAATCACCTTGTTATCACAAAAGACCTTTCCTTTCTTAATCCCAGCCTCTTATCTATTTAATCTTCATATAAGGCCCACAACCTGTGCCCACCCTTTCAATTTCATGTGAATAATTCATGCATTATCTAGAATAAAAGAAAAATTACATAAAATTGCATAGCCAAAGGAACAAATGAAAATGGAAGAAACAGAAAATACCGATCAAAAGTTCAGAAAAGAAATTAGTCAATCTAAAAAACCCTCCCATTTGTCACAAGCCTCCTACCCAGGAAGCATATTCACCGAACATGAGATCCCAACCTCCTTCAAATTTCAATGTCCAGACTCCAGACTCTGATATACCATGCCAACTTTACTACTTAGTGGACAAGCATCTTACGATGCCAGTCATCCATGCATGTGTAGGGCAAAACCCTAGCAAGAAACCATTGTATATTGACAAGAAATAGTCGCAAAATAATTGAAGTAGTATTTACCCACAAGAAACAGTATAAGATAGAAAAGAAAATCGAATAAGGAAATCGAAATAATACTATGTAAGTTGAGAAACTAGCTAGTGCTTTTGGATTTCATCTCCAAATATGTTCAAAAGTTTGCTAAAAGAAAACTTATTTGATAATCATAGTAACACATAAATGATGAAGGAGCCACTTGCTTATCTTCTCTGATAAGGAATAGACTGAACTAATGATTTCTCCAATAAAATGGAAAGCTCCTTTCTTGATGGAATTTAAATAATTTCTTGTCAGAATAACTATTAATTGCCAATAAAGTAATGACCTTTGAAAGTGGACTAGAAAGTCCTTTCTAGATGATGCATATAGAATCTAAATCCTTAAGGAGCTGTGAGATGACCCTTTTAGTTGTTTTATAGAACACACAAGGGTAGCCAACCGATGCAAAAGAATCAGAAGAGCAACAAAATCCAACTTACCAACCTAACTCAATTCACACTCAGAATAACTCCTTTATCAGAAAAAAAAAGCCATCCCAAAAGTAACAGGACTGTTGATAGACTTGCTATGACAATCTAAAATCTGCACATTGACCTACTTAGAGCACTCCTAATACTGAGAACATCAACTTCCATATATGGTAAATGACTTGAGCCAAATAATCCATTACTCATTGACAAGTTCATAGCAAGGATAACAGGATAATCATGTATTTTGCATCAAATTGCCAGTCAGTCAGGTGACGCCTGCATATGATTTGAACACTCAAAATCCCCAAAATTCCTGAAAAAATGGACGGTAACTTATTCCAAATGCTAATAACTAGATATTTAGGCAACAAGCAAATAATGTTGCAAAATCGTATCCGGACTCAAATCAAGTAAAATCCAGCTGTCAAATTTAGATACTTCCAAATAAAATTATTGATGCTTTTTTATTAAACACTCACATTATAAGGAAATCAACTCCAATGAGAAAGCAAATAGGTAGACTGTATACAATCACAAACTATGCCACTATTTCAATGTTGTCAAATGGTAGACATAAGGAAAAATTGATGATAATTACTCCTATTTACCAGTTACTAATTAAGTGTCACTATTACAGGATCTAAGCCTCACACAATTTTGTGGTACGTAACTGCAAAAGGGCCATCTTAATTTCTCAGAAGCATCAATGTTCTCTTGGATGATCTTAGCCCTTTGTTTACATCCTATATAAGATTTAGCTACCACTGATAGTCGTAGGAACATAGCTTTCCCATTTAACTGAAGATCCAATCAAATAAATGAACAAATGAGATCAGGCCAAAAAAATAGAGATATATCTATAAAACATGAATATTGAATTACCAATAGATAATGAATAATGAAATCAAGAGGAGAGAACAATCATGTGCATGTGCAAGCTGGTGCAACTTATGATCTACTGAAAGGAATAATGACAAAGACCTCTAAAAAAAATCTAAAGTAGTAGTTAAATATATTTTTAGCTTCATCTTGTTGATTTAGCAAGCATATGGCATGTGGTATGTGGAAACAATATGGAGTCCTTTGAAGTTTGTGTGGATGGTAGAGGCCCACATATGAGCAGAGCAGAGAATAAGCTCAAGAAGCCATAAACCAAAAGCACATTGCTTATCACTATCAACGACTTCCAACCCTCCCCCAAGCAACAGAAATTGTGATCCCAAGAAAGCGGAAAAAAGGAAAAAAGAAGACGATAACCAAGTCCCGAATTTATGGCTAGGTTACACGATCAACCCAAAACACACAATTCTATGGATACGCATTCGCGAATGCGAAATCTAGTTTGGCGTTTCAAATCCTACCCAGCCTCAAAGACAAAAGAACTACAAATCAAATCATAATCAAGAACATAGGAACAAAAAAATCAACGAATTCCAGAAAAATTTGCCAATTTGGGGCATAGAAATCGAAGAGATCAATCAAAAAGCGAACGAAAGCAGGAAAAGAAAAAAGATCGTGCGAAAGAGTATCTTGATTCAGACAAACTACGATAAAGTATAGGAAAACCGGATCACCTCCGATCGAAAGATCTCGGGCTCGAGGAAGATCGCCGGAACCCAAGGTCCCTGGGGTCGAGACGTGAAGTTGGCGAGACGGGGAGCGGAATCTGAAGAGCTAAGGTGGGTGGCAGAGAAGAGGCATTCCCTCTCTCTCTCTCGCTAGTTTTTTTTTTTTTTTTAAGGACGGGCGGACGGATCATACAAACCCAGTATGATATGAATGAGACAGAAAATAAAATGTTACGTGAGAGGAAGAACTGACGAAGTCGTCCCTAGATTCTCTCTTGAGTGCTCCGCCGCATAGAAAGCGATCCAATTTACTAAATTATTTGTCCGGACTATAAAAGAAGTGCACACCTTTAAGCTGCTCTAAATATTGACCAAAAGCCGGTGTAAGACCGCTGCTCCATCCAGCCCTAGATCCAACTGACCACGATGGCCAAGTCACCCTCAACTACAATATCGTTGCCCTCAGGATCCGCCTAGCATAAATAATGCCTGCCCAGGCTGCTTTTAATTACACACCAGAAATCGAGATATCAAAGATCGTAGATTCGCCTGCTGCCAGCAACGTCAAGTTTGGATGTCGGATCACAAAGTCGGCCCCTCCTCTACTGCCTCTGTGGACAACTACCATCAAAGTTGAACTTGAGAAAACTCGGAGATGGGGACTCCCATATAAAGGTAAGTAACCAGATCACTGCAGGAGCAAAGTAGGAGTCCCAGGTGTCCCAAGCTGTCGCCATCACTCCAACGAAGGTAGGATGAAAAATCTTTGCCACCTAAGTCATGGCTCTCTTGAACACAAGCCTAGCCGATTGTCTAACGCCCTCAAAGATATGGGCATTCCTGGTCAACTAGATGTGGTAGGCGATATAAAAGGCCCTAATGAACCACTGTCTAGACCACACACTGCTGATACTGCCCCGTAGAGACTCGAGGAAGGTCAAGGCTGGCGTAGATGAATGGAGGAAGTTCGTGGGCTGGCCAGTGAGTCTGCACACATGAAGGGCTCTCACAACGAAAAAAAACATGATCCACAGTCTCAACCACATCATCACAAAAAGGGTAGGCTGAAGGGATGGTCATCCCTTGGTCCCTCAATACCCCCTAGTGGGAAGGCATCCCCAAGCTATCTTCCAAATGAAAAGGCTAACCCCAGGGTGAACACCAAGCCTTTAGATCCACGCCCCATCCAACCTCTGGGGCGTGTCTCCCCTACACAGGTCATAGAGGTCCTTCACTTTTACCTTGGAACTACAAGAGGACCTCCAGACTCTCATGTCAGGGCTACAATGGGAAGGAATCGCAATAGAGAACACCTTCTTAGCCAGTTGATCACCGAAGAGATAGGCCATCGGCTCCATATTCCACCTCCCCTCCTCAGGTTGAAGCAGATCACAGACTCTCAGACTAGTCATCGCATCCGTGCAAACCATAGTTGGCCACCTCCTTAAGGGAAGGTCAGAGAGCTAGGCATCATCCATCACATCCACCGGCCATCACCAATCAACCATCTAATGTAGGAGGAGAGCTCCAGTGCATGGGCCCAAACCTCTCTCCATATGAACGAGCAACTCCTACTAGCCCATCTGTTAGCATCGAGGGTCTACGAGCCATACTTGGCCCTCATTACCGAGCTTCAGAGGCTCTCTAGCTCAAACAGGAATCTTGCAATATGTCAAGCAATCATGGTCTCTCTCCTAACAAGCACTGAATATCCAAACCTCTATCACAGAGGGGCTGGTAGACCGAACTCCAAGCCACCAAGTGCACCCCACCCTAACCATTGTGAGATCCCCACATGAAGCTTCTGAACATCCACTCAAGTTGTGCCAGTAGGGTCTTCAGCAGTATGGTGTTAGAGAGGAGGTAAACAGACATGAAACTGAGGATGGATCTGACCAAAGTCACTCTACCTATCATCGATAGGGATCTGGCTTGCCACCCCTCTAGGCGCTCCTGCACCCTCTACACGACTATCGCACAATCGGCCCTCTAGAGCCTAAACCTAGTTAGCGGCATACCAGGGTAGTTTCAGGCTCATTCTACTTTGCAACCCCTAAGCATCCCTTGATTGGCAGTTTCAACTAGGGTCTGGTTTTTGGACTGAATGCGATGGCTGACTTTATGAGGTTCACCTTCTTAACTGAAGCAGCATAGTAATCCTTGAGGATCCTCCTAAAGTCATGGCATTCTAAATAGAGGCTCGACCTAACAACAGGCAATCATCTACAAAAAGCAAGTGTGAAATTGGCTGGGCCCCTAGGCCAGGTACATAGGGGGCCAAGGCCTGGTCCAAGGTCACCACCAGCAACGCTCGAGAGAGGGCATCAGCACAGATATAAAGAGGTAGGAGGAGAGAGGATACCCTTGGCTCAGACCAACAGTGGAATTAAAAAAATCCATCGGCGTGCCGTTAATCAGGATAGCACAAGAAGGCGAGCACACACAGCTAACGACCCAACTAATCCATACACCATGGAAGCCAAAGTCCTCTAAGGAGGGTCGAAAAAAGTTCCAACTCATGCGGTCATATGCTCTCTCTCCATATCAAGCTTGAGAGCCATAAGACTTCGGCGGACCAGCATCCTCATCAAGTCAAACATAAACGCCTAGATAATCAAAACATTATCTTAGATGTTGTGCCCCTCAATAAATGCCCCCTGCTCCGGGCTGATCATATGGCAGAGGATCAGCTTCATCCTACAGACCAAGATCTTGGCAATAGCCTTATAAAGAGTAGAGCACAGTCTGATCGATCTATGACCAGGCTCAGAAGTGTTTCGTCCTTTTAGGACCAAAGTGATGAAGGTCCTCTTCCAAGCCTCCACCTTCCTCCCAATACTGAAAAGTATTGAATGACAGCCACCTCCTAATGATGAATAATGCCTCAGAATCCTTTGAAGAAGAAGGGAGGGGACCCATCAGGATCGGAAGCTTTATCCTTCACCATAGACCAAAAAGCTCCGCACACCTCCTCCAACGATACCTTCCTAACCAGAGAGGCATTCTCGGTAGCTGGAACCAACTCATCATGTGGTAGGAAGGTAGCCATCCATCTAGCTCCGAAGAAGTGAAATATCTTCTGCCTAATCTCCTCATCCTCGTCAATCCACTAACCGTTACTGTCCCATAGAGATTAAATCTGGTTTCTTTGCCTCCTGATGATCATGCACTGGTGGAAGAATCTAGTGTTTCTATCCCCCTTTTTGATCCATTGCACTCTCGATTTTTACTGCCACAAAATCTCCTACTGCTGAAGTAAGGAGTGGTGCATGGACACGCACCCTTTCGAAGCTCAGCCAACTCGATCAACAAAAGCTCACCATTCTGATCCTCCCTCGCCTGGAATGCGGCGATAGTAGCTTCAATGTCATCCACCCTCCTGGATACATTGCCAACCTCCCACTGATTCCACCTCTAAAGTCTACTCTTGAAGAGCTCCAATCTGCATGTCACCCCTGTATATAGCATCATCCCGCACCGAGATCCTCCACACACCACGAATAATATCCCAAGACTGGGGGTAAGAGGGCCAAAACTTCTCAAACTGGAAGGAGCTCCAAGAATCAAGGTTGGTCTCCATACTAATAAGCAGTGGACAATGGTTAGAAGTAATTCGTGGAGGTGGTGAACCTGGTAGTTGGGGAACTGTTGAATCCATCTAGCTATGGCAAAAGCCCAAATCAATTAGACCATTCATTCCAATGAACTCTCGAAACTCCATGAACTCAATCTTATCAGTTTAGGGCCTAGCTCCCCTTTTCTTCTAAGGACCATCAATGTAGTTGAAGTTGTCCGCCACTATCGGGGGGATGCCTTGCTCAATTAGGTTAGAGACCTCCTTCTAGAGCACACGACACTGTCTATAGTCAGTACTCGCATAAACTCCAAATAAGAGCCAAGGATTATCTATAAATTCAGAAATCGTGATAGCAACATGTTGGGTACAATTGTGGAACACATCCACCCTAACATCCCTCCTCCAAGCTACAACAATACCCCCCGCAAGACCTTGGGATTCAATGCCATAGAAGGCCCGAGAATGCTGGGAAGTGGTGCCAAACCCGAGTTAGGCTCCTGCAGATAGACGCGTCTCTAACAAAATGCACAACTCAGGGGCAAGCAACTGCACAAGTCTCCTGAAAGTAGTGAAGAAGGAGGGCTTTCCAACCCCCTAGCAATTCCACAACAAAATCTTCATTGATTAGTGGTGGGAGGCGACCTCCTAGCTTCATCCCTCATCCCGGCCATGACAACACGGGCCCGTTCAAAGTGGGCTGAGCTGCTACCATCCTCTGCACTGACTGTCTCTCCACCCAAAATCTCTCTGACCCAGTGGACCACAGTTTCATAGGAGGATTCATCCACACTGGGCCTCCACTAGGGATCACTGCTATTTTCTCCCTTTTCACCCGATGTACCAATAGTGGCACCACCCACCAGTAGATCTACTTGGGGTGCATCAGGCCCTTCCAACTCGAAAGTTTTCCAATTGGACCGACAGAGGGACCACAAGGGATGATGAGTCCTGGCCCGAGGTAGAATAACAAGACAATGCTGGGCTGCGAACCTCCTTCACCTCTAAGGAAGCAACAAGTGCCCTCAACTCCATAGACAAGGAGGGTTGACTTTGGTCGGGCACCGACGTGATAGCATCGGGCTGAAGGGAGAAGAGCATCATCGAGGACCAGAAATCATCGCCTCATCCTGCAAATTCCCATCCTCCTTGAGTTCTGGAGGAGGAGTTGGAGGGCCAGATGCCCTCGGCTTAGACATCGGAGAGGATCGATCGTGGTCAGCTTGAAGGACCATCGTCGATGACACAAGGGAGGGCGTTCACAGATGGGAATCAAAAGTCGACATCTTCATCGCCACGGGAGACACACCTGTTGTGGTCCAAATCTGGCCCGAGGGTGACCACGCCAGAGGAGTCGAGGGAGCCACTGAGGCGTCAGAGAAGAGGGCAAGATCTGCCACCCGCACGCCGGAGTACCTGTTAGAAGTATGCCCTAGAAGCCAATGTGGCTGACGTATATTTATAATCTAGGGCACAAATTTGTAATTTGACTCTTATCAATAAATAAGATTGGGCAATTTGTTTTTCATTCATATTTGTATGTGTCCATGAATCGTCCAAGAAATTAATAGATGATGACACATATTCTCAAGAAGTTGAGAATTTGAGGCATGTACTATTAGGTATTAATTTCTAAATGCTTCTAATCGATTGATCCATCACGAGGGACGGTGATCGATCCGATAAGATTAGTGCACAGATCACTTAGTTAGATGGATGAGTCTTGAGTCCACAGTGTAGAGACACTGGAGTGATTATGCAAGTACTTGTTAGAGAACAAGATACTGAGCGTGACCAAAGAAAGTAGTCACATGGATGTCTATCCACTCGTCAATGACTACTTATACTGCAGTTGTGTGACTGGTCCTTTGACCTGCGATGCCTCAGCTATTCACTATGAGGTTGCTGTAGTTTGACGAGCATGTGAACTTGGACCCTAGCCATTCGGATCCTTGTAGTGTGGATTGGCTGCAATAAGTTCATTTTGGAATAAGGTTGCATCTAGAAGGGATCTATCGACCTTGATATATTAGGAGTGATCCTATATGATTTATGAGACTGAGTTCGATAAATTTCTGACCAGATATTTTGGAAAAAGAGTTTTCCATATCTCGAATTGAAAGTCGAATAAATTAGACATATGACAGACGATGGGGTTTGACGAGTTATCCATAACCTCCGTCATGTCAGGATCCATGATAGAGGGACTGTATCATACGCTAATTGCACCTAGAGGTTCAGATATTCTATTCTGCTTGGTTGCCACCATATACTGCTAGGTGTCACTAGTGGATTGTAAGACTCGAAGGCATTTACTTGGTGATCAATGAACCTTGAGAATAGAACTGAAATTGTTTCAGTCCACTGAATGATATTGAGATAGAGATCTCAATATATCTCACTACCAGTCAGAGTAGAACCTACGAGGTCATACACATAGAGGATTTAATTAGTCAGACTATCATAATTATGATTTGGAATCACAATAGAAGCCAATCATCAATATGATTGGTGATTGAATTAACCCACTAAGTGTTAGTGAGTTAATGGAAGAAGAATTAAGTGGAATTGAATGCAATTGGATTGCAATTGGGCTGATTTAATGAGCCAAATCAAATTGGGTTCGACCCAAATTGATTGGGTTCATGATTGGGTCTATTTGATTAAACCAGGATTTGTGCGGATTTTAAAGTCCACATGTCGTCGTAGGATGAATATGACTTAAGTCGTGTTCACACTATGCGGACTTTAAAGTCCACATGGCGTCGTAGGATGCATGCTCTCAAATTAATTATCCTAATGTGATTAGGAGTTAGCCTAAGTCCTAATTTGATTAGGAATTAGGCTTATCTAGGAAATTAATCAAGACCTAATGTGATTAGGAAATTGATTAAATGGACACATGTCATGTATCTATTTGATGGCGCCATGAGCACAAGGATTGGACACTTGGCATTAATCCAAGGGTGAGTTATTATCCCATACTCCTAATAAGATTAGGAGAAGCCCTAAACCCAATCTATAAAAGGGTAGCAAGGGAGACATCATGGAGCAATTCTCTCCTCTTTCTCTCCACGTCTCCCTTTCTCTTTTCTTCTCCCTTCCCACGGTAGCAAGAGGCTTCTCCTCTTCCTCCCATGGTAGCAAGGGATATCTTCCTCTTCCTTCTCCAAAGTGTTGAAAGAAAGAAGAAGAAGTAAGGGAAGAGAAGAGATCAACTCGCCAAGGAAGAAAGGGTTCTTCCTTCACGCCTCAAGCCCTCTCTTCTTCCTTCATTCTCCACGGCAGCAAGGGGACTCGTCTTCCTCTTCATCCACGGGAGCTAGGCAAGGAAGATCCATACTTAAAGCTTCATCCCTCATCTTCCTCCATTGCAAGCAAGGTTGAAGAAGAAAAGGTTCTTCTTCAAAGAGGTATGTTGTTAATTTTTCTTCCAATATCATGATAGTCATGAGAAGTCTTTGCAAGAGGCTAGCACTCTGGTAAGACCCTATCTCAGATGATTAGATCCTCGTGTGGATACCTGTAGAGGCCGGACACATGTGCGGCTTAACGAGGAACCTAAAAAGATCATTAGGCTGCGGTGTTCTAGTTAATGCAGTGGAAAGTACAATTTCTAGCATTCCAAGCTTGTTTGCACATCTATCTATTAAAAATATTTGTCATTTTAATCGTTAATTTTTAACGGCATTAGATGGTATGAGTATATATGCAAAAACAAGGATAAAAAAAAGGTAACATAGCAAAACAAGTATTTTACGAGGGTATACATGTAAATATCAATTTTGGGAGGGTATTCATGCAAAATTCGATATTTAGGAGGGTATTAATGCAAAAAATCTTAATTTTTTATTAGCCTGGACTGATCCTCCTCCTAACACGTTAAGCTTTTGGGCTGTAAACACATGAAAACTAGTATAAAAACCTAGCCCATTGTGTATTACAACTTTTTATTGGTCATATGAACCCCTCTTTGGGAGATACCAAAGTCAAGAAAAATCTGGTAGGGTTGAGTAGGACCCGAGCCATTTGTAAGCCTCTCTTTCTGAAGTAGGAACCAATTCTGACGTGGACATCATAAGTTGGTGGGAGAAATTGCCATAGTATCATATTGACTAATAAAAAGGATGTTTCTATCTTCCAACAGCTTAAGCTTTTGAGCTGTAGATCCGTGACACTTCCTAGACCGAACCTGAGTTTGGATCCTCTACAATGCTTGTTTTGCACCATAGAGGACTGTATATATCTGGATAGCCACCACATCACCTATTTTAGAGACGGAAAAGTGTCTTGTTCGTTTTTCTTTGCTACCTAGCATTATTCATAGTCGCTCCAGTGCTCTTGTTGGAGGTTAGCCAACAAACCAAATTTTAGGAAAAACTGTCAGTTCAGCATTCGCATCGATATGGTCGAAAATATGCATCTCATTTTAAAATGTACTGTGATGCTAATGTTACGATTTTCAAACCAAGACAAAACAAAATATTGCCGACTCACAGCTAAAGAATTAAAAGGAAAGAAACTTTAACATGTATTTCCTCCGGAACCGCCCTTGCTTTATATCTGCTCCAAACAAAGCACCAATCAAGCTTTTACGTGTACCACAAATGAACCTGCTGATCAGTTAAGAAACCAGCAATTCCTTAGCACGTTGCATTTGAACAGTGTATCTGCGATATCGACATTCTTAAAATTCGAAAACTGATGATATGATGTGGTACACAAAAACCCATAAAACATGTAAGAAAATATCAAAAATATAAATAAATGTACATCATTCTATCAACTTAAGCTTTTGGGACAAACGGTGATTTTAACAGGATATCAGAGCAGAGATCCTGAGTTTAAACCCTATCTGGTCCACATGTGAGAAGAAGTGTAAAAAAATATAAAATAAACAAATAAATCTACTTCATCCTATCAGCTTAAGTTTTTGAAACAAGTGGTGATTTTAACAAAGCAGATCAGCTGATCCATCAAAATTACAAAAATGTCAGTCTGTCCATTTGGAGCCTGACATCTACCTAGCTCTCGAGAGAGAGGCCGACACTAGTCAGTGTTGATGCGCGTTCAGCACTTCTTTGTGGAAAGACCCAGATTGTGATACAGTCGAGCGAGCTGTCACATAACCATGCACAAATCTAAATATATATGTATGTATCTGAGGTTATCAATCTGCTTGTTGAAATTACTCTGTGATTAGTTTTCAAGTTATCGATTTGCTTCTTGAATAGCTCCAACAAGAAATCCTTGCAGATAAACTTGATAGCCTCCAAATGATCATTGAACCTTGGGCAATCCATTGTGTATCTGACCATAAACAAGAGAACATGACAGGATGTGAGCCTAAATATCAACTACAGGATGCATCCTCTCTCCAGGAATAGCAAACATATGATATGAAGCCAAGTGTATATTTAAAATGAAGAAATTTAAAACATGACCAAGCCAAAGGGCATGCACAGATTCATGGTCATTGAATCTTGGAGAACCTACATTATCTTGATTGTGAGAAAATGTGGGAGTGGATTTGGGTATAATACTACGAAAATTGAGCTCCCAAAAAAGTTTAGTTAAGGAAGCAGCTAGAAAGCAGGGTGATATTCCGAAGAGTGAGAAAAGAGATAGAAGGAGAGAGTGAGAGTTATCATTCTTAGTAAGGAGCGTGAGAAAGCCTTTTTGCATGGCTCAATATTTTAATTAAATATTTTTTCTCTCTCTAAATTAGTTTTCTTCTAGTATCTTTTTTCTGTTTTTTGTTTGGTGTTTGTTCTAGATCTTGAGCTGGCACGGTTGATCTACTTCACGTAGCATACCGTTCTGCATGGTATCAGAGCGAGGTTGGAGAGTAGTTGAGCAATTTGCAACTTCGATAAAATTTATTCGGAGTGCAAATTTTTAGAGTGGCGACTTGATTGTTGGTGGTTCGTGTGTTGATAGCTTAGTGTAGTTGAAGAGCTTCTAGTAATTCACTGTGCAGTGGTGCAACTGTGTGAACTCTTGTTTTAGTGATTCGAGATGTAAATCACCATGTGTTGAGTGATTGTTGCTCCCTTATATGATTTTGATGAGCCCAAAATACTTGAGTATATTTTATATTATACTAATGAATTCAAGTGAGTGTTTCAGGGAATATACTGCAATATACATTAGAATGACTTAGAAAGTGGTTCAGGATTAGAAAGATCAATTATTATAATGTTTGGATCCATTTTTATCTTGCCCTGAACTCGAGTCGACTCCAAGGTTTCGTGAGTCGACTCTGGCACAAAAGATTGTATCTGGCACGACCTCGAGTCGACATCCAGGTTGGGCGAGTTGACTCCGGATAGATTGGCTAAAAGCAGAATTATCGAGTTTAGAGCGCGAGTCGACTCCACCTGAGATTGAATCGACCCCAGAGAAAAGACAGAAGATCTATTTTTCAACCTAACTGATATCGAGTCGACTCCGACTGTTACCGAGTCAACTCCAATAAAAAGACAGAAGATCTATTTTTCAACCTAATTGATACCGAGTCGACTCCTACAAAAAGACAGAAGATCTATTTTTCTACGTAACTGATATCGAGTCGACACATAAAAATCGCGAGCTGATGCCAACTTTTGGCGAGCTGACTCCAGACGACACGAGTCGACTCTGATGAGAAAAGACAGAAAGACTAGTTTCTGGCACACTGAGATCGAGTCGACACTTAAAGATCGCGAGCCACCTTTAACTTTTGGCGAGCCGACACTAGATGACGCGAGTCGACTCCAACAAGAAAAGGCAGAACGATTAGTTTCTGGCACTCTGAGATCAAGCCGACACTTAAAAGACGTGAGTCGTCTCCAGAATATCACAAGCCGACTCTTGGAGGATAGTCGGGTAAGTACTTTTAAAAGATAAAGTGGGGAAGTCGTCACCCGAAGAAAATGAGTCGACTCCAGCTACAGTCGAGTCGTCTCCAAGTCGCGCGAGTCGACTCCAATCTCAATGGTCATATTGTCAGGTTGCACAGTTGAGTCAGAACGACTCTTTCACCTTTTATAATGGTTAGTTTTCAAAAAGGAGGCCTCTGAAAAGTGTTTAAAAAGAGAAAGGAGACAAGAACAAAGTATCTATTGAAGAGCATTCAAGTTTATATCCACCAAAAAGGATTGGAGCCTTTCTCAAAGCAAATAGAGGAGTAATTGCCCCAACATCAAATTCAGGAGTACTCTCCTCATTCAAGGCTCGGTTAACTGATCCTCAACCACCAGCATATTCAAGAGAGGATCCAGAAGAGAAGAAGCCATATCCTACTTCAACATAAAATCTATTTGAAAGCTTTTTCTCTTTAATATTATTTTTATTGTGCTGTAATTATATAATTTTTATGTTCTGTTAGTATACTTGATTCAATCAGGGGATTGAATTAAGGGGAACAAGGTTGGTTGGTGAACCAGTGTAAAACCAGCAAGATAGGTTGTGGTTGGTGAACCAAGAAAAACCAACTGGGTTAGATTGTAATCCAGGGTAAAATAATTAGTTTGGTTGTAGTCGGTGATCCTGTGAAAACCGACTGAGTTCGTTGTGATCTTGTGAAAACAACAAGTTAAGTTGTGAGCTTGTAAAACAACTGACTATAATCAGAAAGATTAGAGTAGAATTTCCAAAAGAATTTGGGAAGTGGACGTAGGAGCAGGGTTGGCTCCAAACCACTATAAAACTTATTATGTTTGTGTTGTGGTTCCTTGAGTATCACATTTCCATTGCTTTCTTTATAGCTAAGATTTATTTCTTAGATTAAAATCAAGAAAGCTTTCATAATCTCATTTGATATTCAGAAAAGAAACTAAAGTTATTATTCAAAACCTAATTCACCCCCCCCCCCCGGTTGTCTATTGGGCAACACCATGGTTGATGCTACTATCTTCTTTCTTAATCGATTCAATAAACCTGACCTCACCAACATCAATATGGCTTTTGCTACTACCACTTCTCTCTATACGTTGAACAACACCTGTTATCTAATTTGAAAGGCTATTGTCAAGTCTTATTTGATAAGAAAAGATTTATGGGATATTTCGGATGAGTCAAAGATGATGCCAACAGCAGATACTCTCAATGGTGAGGTTACGAGAAGCAAGTAGAATCTAAAATCTAGGAAGATAATGTTGATTATCCAATTTTTAGTTGATAAAGAAAATTATCTCTATATCCAAGATATACAAGAGCCAAAGAAAGCGTGGGATATTTTTGTGGTTGTCCGCCCAAGTTCTAACAAGGTGAGACATCTAAAAGTTGCTTGAAGAGCGAATTTTAGTCCATGCTTCCCTAAAAATTCGAAAGAAGATCAGAACAGGTTTAAAGATAAAAATTTGAATAGGGGGAACTTGATCAATTAAATACTGGTTCAGGTTTTGAAGACTCAAAGCATAGCAAAATTGATTAGCTTGAGGGTCAATCAGATCCAGAAGAAAATCTGGAAGAGGAGGAGCTTGATCACTTGGATGCTATATTAAGTTCAAAAAAGATCATGATTGAAGTTGCTCGGGAAGAGTCAAAGGATGCAATAATTAATCCGTCTATAGAGATCCTTACTAAGGAATCAAATAATGTAGAAGAGTTTTGTGTCCGGCTATCCAAAATTGAATATTTCTTATGAAGATTTAGTCAACAATGAGGTTGAAAAGCTGACTAATCTTGAAGTAGTTTCGGAGATCAAGTAGAAAGAAGATATGTTTGGTGGAGATGATTCATGTCAAGCCTTTGTACTCGATAAGGGTTTTAGTATACTAATTGATTTTGAAGCTACTTCAAAGTTCGAGGTATTAGAAGACTCGATGTACAAGAATTTGATTTTATATGTAAAAGCCAATTGCATGCAGATACTCAAAGCTACTCAAGTGGATGTATGTGAATATAGCCAAAGCTTTACTATTGATTTTACAGGTGTGC
This sequence comes from Phoenix dactylifera, assembly GCF_009389715.1. Taxonomy (NCBI): domain Eukaryota; kingdom Viridiplantae; phylum Streptophyta; class Magnoliopsida; order Arecales; family Arecaceae; genus Phoenix; species Phoenix dactylifera. The sequence continues at coordinate 14,514,512 of NC_052392.1, read as the reverse complement.
AGGTAATGACCAATGTTTTGGTAAGCAATGATTATAACTAGCAACTTGATACTCGTTTGGAGAAGTTTGATGCCCAAATCTCGACATTGTGACTATAGAGTCAATGCTAAGGAAAAGTATTGCAGAACATCGTCGATTTTGATATATGCATCAAAAATAACGAGCTAACAAAGGAGTTAGTATTCGAGCCCTTGAAGGAGTTCTACCATTCAATTATTGGTTTGACAAGTTGTTACATGTTGTTAATGCGATAATAATGACAAAGGTTGTTGTAGCATTTCACAACATAGACAAGTTCAATATTATTAGACTAGACTTTGCAATGAGTGAGAGTGTTGAGATTCATTGCTAAATCCTAATCGTTGGTCATTAGTTTTAATAACTTTAGGATTCTATTTCTAATTTTATTCTACTTAGTTATTCCTTCTAAAATAGTCATCTAATATTATTTTTTAGTTGGTGTTGGTTTTTGAATTTGAGTAGGAATCAAACCTCCCACCCATTGATGCTCTTGTTGGGAATTGTATCATAAATGTCAGTCGTCAGCATGTTGATGATTGAATTTTGCAAATGAATTAACAAATCAATAAAGTATTTTTTGGCATTATTCATCATTTTACATCTTCAAATAAACTCTTATATGATGAAGTCCTTAGGACTTATTAATGATAAAGAAGGATTTATCTTCGAGTCCCTAAACCAGTTCGCGACCAAATGATATGTTGTTATAAGGACAACAACATTATCGAGATTAGGTCATTGTGTGATATATACGTTGGTTGTCCTCTTAATTAAGGAGTGTGGAGACACTGGTATGCCACACAGGTGAAGTGTAGGAGTACATTTCACTGAATGTGACCAATTTCGAAACACTCTACTGTCGAGACATGTTCCGAGTGGATATGGGTATAAGTATCCCTCAGACCTAAGATCACCATAGTGATTAGCAAGCAACTCACTGTACTTTAGTACCGGACTACCTGAATTTCTAATTCAGTGACGGAAGGTCACTGGGTGTAGTCAAGTACTTGCGTAGTCAGTTGTGAGTTAAGATGGAATTAACCCCTCCTGGAAACAGGAGATAATGTCTTGTGATTAATTCAGCAAAACCTTGGCCAAGGTAATCCCAGTGAGGAGTCACGGGATATCTAAAGTTAATCACATAATGGATGTACTAATTATAGGGTTGACAGTGAGCTCTAAGTCATCCTGGCATTAGGAGTCAAAGAGATGAATTATACAGTAATTATAGTCCAGGGTTCTAGAATATTTGCTTCGCATATATTCGGCCTATCCGAATGTCGGGTACCATTGCTAGATGGTTACATCGATTAGTGTAGGAAGTCGTCCTATACTACTGGCTTAGGTTCGAACCTATGAGGTCACGCGCATAGAAGTTTTCTGATTGATCAAGAAGGCTGATGAATGATTAAGAATCATTCAGAGGTAATTTGGTCAATTTGATTGGCAAATTATCTTATAAAATAATTAAAGTAATTATTGAAGGATTAATTAGTAATTAAATTACTAATAAACTCAATTTGATTGAGTAATTGAGCTAAGGATGAGCCAAATTGAATTGGATTCAACTTTGGGCTCAATCAGGATTTTGACCTGATTGGATTAGGTCAGAACAAAAAAGACTTAAGTTGATCAAATTAATTTTAAATTAATTTGTTCTTAATTGGGGATTGGTCTAATTGGATTAGGTCCAACACAAAGTAATTAATTCAATTTGATTGAGTTTGATGAGCCAAAATTGAATTGGATTCAATTTGAGCTCAATCAGAGTTTGACCTAATTAGATCGGGTTCAATTAAAATGCTTTGTTTTAATGCACGTTTGACCTAATTCGATTAGGTACAACCCAAGAAAATTAGGCTCAGATGATGTGGCAATTAGTGGTGACATGAAATTGGATTTCATGAATTTTGAATAAATTCAAAATTATACATAGCGCATGGAACCCTAGCATGACACATAGCGACATTGTTTGATGTTTGAATTTGAATTCAAACATTAAGCAATATATTCAATGATTTCATACGTCAAATAACTTTCCAAGGTGGCGTGTGAACCTCTGAATCATTTAATTCAAATTTCAAATGAAATATGTGCGACAAGAAGAGGAGAAATTCTGCCACATGGATTTCTAATTCCTCCCCCGTTGCGCATGTGTTTAAAGTTTGGATTTAAATCAAATTTGGTTGAGATCTAATTTGGATTGTTCCTATTCCATTGATGCGCCAACTAAAGGAGGATTTCAGGAGCTAATTTTCGAATTTTGAATGAAATTCGAATGCCATTAAAGGGGGTCAAAGATAGGCGCCGGCAACACAATTCTTTTGCAGCCTTCTTCCTCACACGCCTCCTCCTCCTTTTCTTCTCCATTTTAGCTAGGGTTTTTAGGGTGAATATCTAAAAGATTCAAGATCAGATCTGAGTCCTCTACTTTCCCTACAAACCTTATCTCCATCTGCTTCAAGACGATTGATCAAGAGTTGATTGAATTTCGGCGAGCAGATTTCAGCCTTCAAGTATTCTGCAGCTGCTAGCACTGTTGCGGAAGAAGATTCTTCAGGGCTTCGCATGTACTTCTCGTAGAGGTCATTCGTGTGCGTGGCTGCGAAGTCAAGGATCAGATCCACAACTTTCACCCATCATAAAAGGTATTAATCTAGCGTTAATCATTTATTATGGTGTCAAGGTCTAGGTCCGATTTTCCAAGGTTTTACCCTCTTTTGGGGCTCCTCACGGAGATATCTCCAGAATCCATTCGATGGATATGCGGAGATTAATTGGAATAGAGTTCTTAAGTTTCAGATTTGATAGTTAATCATGCATAAAAGTTTTAGTATAATTGTTTAAACGATTCCGACATAATCCTATGTGTTCTTAAGGCGCTGATTTCTAGATTTGATATTGTAAGCATGCATGAATTAATTTGTTTGATTCATTTTTCCGCTGCGTTTTTGAAACTTAAAAAAAACTATGTATGGCTTGATCTCCGGGTACGTAGGCAATCTGATCAGGTTCAGCCATGGATTTTAAAAAAAAAATTCAGCATGCTAAACACCGAAGAATCTAGGATCCACTTTCACTATTTAAGGGGAACATTGTTGTCTCCTTTAGTAGTATGAAAAAGAGAAAGAAGAAGAGAGCGAGCTTTTTATGGCTCAATTTTTTAATTAAATAATTTTTTCTTTCCTAATTATTTTTTTCAGTATTTTTTTTTCTGTTTTTTGTTTGGTGTTTGTTCCCGCACTTCTGCTCCAAGTAACCCACTGTTCTACAATTCTAACATGATGCCACGGCTAAAATTTTGCACTAAAACGTAATGAAGAGTAGATATACCCGCAAGAGATATATCATAAATAAGTGCAATTCATCTCCGCTCTGATATTAATTTTCACAAAAAGAACCCAATTCTTTATAAATTACCAAGAAACAAAATGAAAAGCGCCACAGCTTAAAAGGCTACACCCTAAAACTCAAGAAGATTACAAATACGCAGAAGAACTTATTAAAAGAAGTGAGATTTATCTTCGCAAGTTTTAACTTCCCACATGATTGGAAGAAAAGAAGTCGATTTTTATAGAAATTGATCGATTTTTTGAGAAAAAAAAATCTAGAGGAGAGGCAAGTGAGCTGATGGCCGACCTAGAAGCCGATGGCCTTGATCCAGCGAGCGCCGAGCTCAGGCTTGGAGAAGTAGAAGCGGTCGCAGTAAGCCAACATCTCCATGATCAAGCCGTCTACGCATCTCTAAGCCACCTCCCTTCCCATCTCCGCCGCCGCCGATTCTTCTCCCTCTCCCGGCTACCGCTCCGGGTCCCCCGACCCTTCGTTAAGCAAGCGGACGACGACGTCGGGGAGCATTCAAACTTGTCTAACATAAAAATGTTAGATGGTTGAGGTCCAGCTCTTGTCTTACGTTCAAACTCTTTATAATATACTCATAAAAAGGTTAGATGGTTGGGTGCCACGACCTGTTTAGCATTCAAACTCTTTATAATATAGAAAGTAATAATCTTTTTCCAAGTAGATATCACCGCGAGATGGAAAAAATTTACAAGCAACTGAGATCCAACTCAAAGAAAAGTAGTGCTTTCCAACGATTCCTAAATAATATGACTGTTAAGCCAATTTCAGAGAAGAGGTGGATAACACAGTCCGCTGCTTGCAGAAGAATCCAAAATTAATACACTTTTAAAAGAAAGGGTTTGCCTCCAGCAGATGTTAAAGTCATCAGCTTTTTTTCTTGAGAAAGATAAAGCAAGGGTAGATGCATCAACCTAAAAGCAAGTCCGCTTCAACAACAACAATAAAAAGAGATCAAAAGTAATTGAAACCTCTAAAATCACTTCAACTTTAAGCAATACATCACTGACATCTTCCTGTACTTAGGATTAGACTTCTCCGGTGGATCATTAATTAATTCACTGTTACTGGATCACCAAAATTATATACCATTTGAGAGTGAATCCTCTCTAAGTGGAAACTTGCCTATATAGCAGATCAGGTGCAGAATGCATTTTCCTGAATATCAGGAAGCCTGAAGTAAATACAAGAATCTGTTCCGATAAAGCAAGACTCCTCTCGTCAAAATGATGTGCCTCACTGCCAATTATCTTGCATATTTGCTAAAAGTCAAAGGTCATGCTTCCGGTATTTCAATATTTGGGAGTGTCCCCATGCACATTCACACACAAGTTCACCAAACAAATTTTGATTCAGCAATACTTAATGTACTCTCAAGAGAAGAAACATTATAAGCATTAGAAGTGTGCATATATACAAATATTGAGACATGCAGAGCTACACAACATGTGAAGCAAGGCAAGAGACATACCTGCTAGAGAGAGAGAGAGAGAGAGAGAGAGAGAGAGAGAGAGCCACCCGCACTATAATTACCTGGGCCCAAATATAGAAGGATGCATAACCCAAGACTCGAACACAAATCCTTTGATTGCTAAAGAGAGGGGTCACCAGTTTTAAGAAGAGGAAAGAACCTGTCCGCTAATCCCATCCTACCTCTGCGAGAGAGAAGCCTGAAAAATTGATTTTTCTGGCATAACTAAGGAAAAGTAACAAAGAAATAAGTAAAATAAAGGCAGATAAAGAAGAGGAAAGGGGGGGAAATCCTTTTCTTTTAATCTCATTCCACATATAAAAGTTGACCACCAGTGGCCTTCGCATCAAAATTTTAAGTCTTTTAATGGTTTAAAGATGGAAAAAATGTGGTATAGATCTAAATTTATTAAAACATAACAAAAATTATTGGTTTTTCAACTTTACTTATCTATAGTTATCTTTTATCCTTTCTTTTTTTCCTCTTTGGTTTTGGCTAGTTGAGATGGATCCAAGGCTTTGTCTTCAGGGCACTTCATACCCTTCTATTTGAAAATCTTCCGGATCAAAACCCTGAAGAAACCATATCTACAAAAGAAATCTAAGACATCAACCCTAAAATCAAATAAAGGGTTCTGTGAGAGATCCATTGGAAGATTGCTCTGCAACAACAATGAATTCACAGTCCTTTGAAAAGACACAATTCTACTGGATGGTTCATCTCCTATCAACTGCGATCATGCTCAACAGAGAAAGAGACATCTTAAAAGAGAACTTGATATTTCAAACAACAATTCTCCCTTTCATAACAAGGAAACCACGGTATCATAATAGAATGATTGTTAAGTATGACTGAATAGCAAACTGGAGGAAGGCTCTTCCATCGCAATCCCCTGACCCAATTTCCAAGCAATTTGTGTAAAAATAAGTGGATAGATAATGAGAAGTAAATTAATGCAAGTAAGCCACAAATATGTTTTGAAAAGTAAAATTGAGAAGAAAAGGCAGGCACGACCTTTGCAGGAAGCTTGAAATATCCAGAAGCATTGAAAGAAAGACAATCTGATTTAATGCTTCAAATATGACAATCCATAGTCAAAAAAATTGACAGGCAGTGATTTGAGCAGTGATGATTTCCACAACCTAAAACAAAACATTCAGGTCCTCATAACAGCATGGTTTTCTTTCATTGTTCTCGGAGTCTAGTATTGATATGGATAAAATCAAATATATTCAAATAGTGTGCCCACCAAAAATATGTTTAATAGTAGCTCTCTCTATAGCAGCAATTGGTTTTACAACTGAGAAAAAGAATTGCTTTGCAATCTTCTTACTATTCCCCATGGTGGATAGCACGCCTTAAGTTTTTCTTCATCAATGCTACCTTCTATTTACATACACATGATATTGCAGGTTTCATGGATTTTCGATGCACTCTGCATAGATGACTGCATCACATGCTATTGGAGTGACTGTCCATTTCAGCTGCATGCAGTTTTTATACAATGTTATGCGGAACCTCAAGATTAACTTGACATAAAGTAATACAAAGGATTCAAGGTTCTCTCTCTCTCGTTTTAAATCATAATTATAATGTTTACAACACCAGACCAAGTCCCCAAACCCCCAACCTCGCTCCCCCACCCCCCAACCCCTGGGGTTTCCCTGGAAAAGAAAGCGAAAAAAGGAAAAAGAAAAACTATGGGCTTCTCACACCAACCAATAGTTCTTCCATTCATATAGATTGAGAATAGTCTTGCGCCTTCTAGTGTCAAGAGTACAAGATGGAGTCAGATAACTCAAAAATATCACTCAAAAAGTCAACTCTGCTGTTGTGATGTATACTCATTGCCCCCCTTTAAATTGACATCATGAAGCGTGCCATTTAATTAACCAAAGTCATTGGTGCAAGACACCTGGCGGACTGTTTTTGAGTATTTTTTCTGAGTTACTGTAACATTGCTCTTAATGAAGTGCTATAACATTAGTTCTCGATTGATCTAAGCGAGCCTGGTTGCAACAGATTTAAATACCTTTTTTGTTGCAACACAAGCTGATAAACAAGCACCAGATTAACACCTTCTTATTAAGAACAGATTAAAAATGAATTTCTTCAGAAATACAAATCAGCCTTAACAAGGGATATTCTCACAAACAATTGTCATGGTTGGATGGATAACAAGTACATAGAAAGAGCCAATCAACCCAAAGCAACAGGAAATATGATAGCACTAATAATGATTTACATTTAGTCAGAAAAGATTTGTATACAAAACTACAAACCATTTAACATCTTCATCAACCAATTTTCAAATGACCCGACTTAAAATCTTAAGAAGAAAATAATAGAGGTTCAATGTTTTCCCTATTACATGAATACAACAGCATCAGGAAATTACCTCGATCATCATCATCACCACCATCATCATCAAGAAGGGAAGAAGTTGTTTTGCATACAAGTCCTAAGATTCAGGGAACATTTCAAAACCATACCTGGCCCTCGACGACGACTCCATCGATCCAGCACAAGTGGCCCTTCGAGCCCTCTGATTCTCGTACTCAGGATCATCGGTCGGCAGCTCATAGCGGCACACAGGGCAGGTGTTCCGAATCCCAAGCCACGGCACAATGCAGCCCCCATGGTAGTGATGCGAGCAGGGCAGCCGCTTCGCTGTTTCTCCCAGAGAAATCTCATCTTTGCAAACCGCGCAAAAGATGATATCGTTGGCCACATCTTCTTTGGTAACGACAACCGACGGAAGGTTCTCGACCACCGATTGGGCCGCCGGAGGGCTACCCTTGATCGAGCTGTTCTGTTCGGTGAATTGCCCGAACAAGATCTCATACTCCGAGGGGTCGACGACATCGTCGCGCTCATCCCCGAGATAAGACTCGGCATCCTCCAGTTCCATCAACGAGTTTCCACCGATGGTGTTGACGGCCAAAAGGACCTCCCAGTTAAGGTTCCTCGCCTCTTGTTCATCGATCTCGACGTCCAATAACTCCTCCTCTCTTTGAGTGGATCCCGATAACTCCTCGTCGTCGCCAACCATCATGCTAAGAACCTCCCTCTCGTCGAGGCGGCCATCGACCTCCTCCCACTCGAAATCCTCATCCAGGTCCCCCCTCCGGTCGTCCTCGATGCGGAGGCAGTCCCAACAAAGGGGGGACGGCAGATCGTCCGATCGGTAGCCGCCGGCATCGGAATTCGAGCCTCCGGCGGCAATCTGCTCGTCCTCCGAGTCCGAATCGGATCCGGGTCCGACGATTCGCAGGCCCTCCCCACCGCGGGAGGGAGCGTCGTGAGGGTGCTCGGACCTCCCGTGGCGGTCGACGAAGAAATCTGCGCCGCCCCGGATTTCTTGGTCGTCGTCGAACCCTAACCCCGGGCCCAGGCCAAGGTAATCCGAGCCCATGTCCTCGGCCCCATCAAGAACGCGGAAGTCGGCGGGGTCTAAGATTTCGGCGCGGCTGCGGGGCGAGGGGTAGGAGGATGGGGAAGAGAAGGCGGGGAGTATGAGGCCGGGGGAATCGAAGGTAGGCGAAGGAGGGGAGAGTGGGAGATCGAAGGAGAAGAAGGGGGGGAGGTCGAGGGTTTCGGGGTTGTAGTCTTCTATGTCGACGTCTTCGTCTTCGTCGCCTTCGCCTTCTAAGACTTCCTCGAAGGGGAGGAGGAAGAGCTCGGCGACCTTCGCCATGGAGGGCCCGAGAGAAAGGGGGATTTGCGATTCAGTTTCAGATTTTTGGCTTTTCTCCAGGATACTGAAGGCTGAAGGACGGTGCGCGTGCGAATGCAAGTGTGCGACCATTTTGAATCCAAAATTTTTTTACATAGATATCCTTTTACTTACTGAATTTTGCATGAATATTTTTTCAAAATTAATATTTGATATATTTTTTGTAAAACTCTATTATTGTACAAATGCCTGTAATATAACGATTATTCTAACGGTGCTAAGAAAAATTATATTTATATTAATTAAAAATAAAATAAAATTTTAAAATTACATTATTGTTTCTGGTCTTCTTCCACCTGCTATCGGGATTTCGATCTATTTGCATATCTATCTATTAAGAATATTTTAATCATTTTAATTTGAAACCGTTAATTACAATTAATTGTCAAAATTATAATATCCTCCACTTGATGCGTTGCAACAGAAAAGAGCCAAAGATATTTATTCTTTTTTCTTTTCATATAAAGACTTTAATTTTATATATGCTCATTAGGATCCAATTCTTGACATGATGGAACGAGGTATTTTAAGGGGGAGAGGTATTTTAAGGGGGAGAGGTATTTTAGGAATAATTATTTTTGCTAGTTATCATATAATGATTGCATGATATATTATCTAGCATGATAAAATGAATTTTGATGACTAATTGAAATTTTAAAGTATTGATGGTGTTTTTTTTGCTAAAAGTTGAGGGTGTCTAAGAATTTTGTTTCTAATTTCAAATTACATAAATGAAAATTTAATATCACATAGTATGTATGGGATGGTATAGCAATACTTGAAAGGGAAATATTACAGTACGAGATTGAAAATTTGTTAGTTTATTTTAAATTAAGAAATTCATAACTGAAAACTAGAAATTGAATTTTGTTTATTTATAATGGGAATGAGATGAATGAGTCAAGCAGTTAAAATAGATGAGAAAACTCAAGGAAGTGGAGCTAATATGTTACTATGTGTAATTTTGCAACAAAGAAAGGCATTGATAAGTAGGTTTCTGTCTAGCTAAGATTCACCTGGAGAAAGATTGGTGATTAAAAAAAAAAGAGAGCCTAATGATATTTTTGTATGAAGATTTAACAAGCAAAATCGATTGAAGAGTATTCCAAAATTCAAAATTCTATCTTTTAATATAATTAATTTAAAGTTTAAGAAATTTATAATTTGTTTACAATGCAGAATTCTCCTTGAGGAATTACATAAGCTAAGTACCACTAGAAGCTAAACATTGGATGTATAGAAATTCCATTCACTATTAAAAAAAAAACATTGGTTTTTCCATATTCAATGCACTTAATTTATTTAACAAAAGAAAGAATATGATCAATGATAGTGATTCCATCAATTAATATTTCAGAGAGAATTTAGTTTATTAGCTTTAGAGGCACAAGCTGCAGGAGTCGAGACCAGAGCCCCTCTCAAGTTGTAGGAGTCACAATTTATCTTGACTTTCAACTAAATCAGATGCCATGTACTGATCAACAACCCCACAACCCCAAGCATTGGTAGTAATGGAGTTAGTCGACACCCCAACACAGTTTATAGGAGGTTAGAGCACTTTACAAGATTCGAACCCCAGTATTTCCTTCAAGAGTACCAACCAACCATCTTGTAAGGATTTTTATGCCACTAACTATGAGAAACATTTAATCATGAGATTATCATGTAACATTTTCTGTCACTTTCCATAGACATCACTCATGCTAAGTAATTAGATAACATTGAATAAAAGATACAACATGCCAGCCTTAGAATTCAGACCCTTGTTTTGATGCATTCTCCAGCTATTTGGAGTTTTTTTTTTAAAAAAAAAAAACTTTGAAGGAGAACCCAGAAGAACATCTCAAGTGGAAGGAAAGAATCATCAAGGATCACTTCGATATTCTTGGCACGAGAACAATGCAGCAACAACAGTCTAATGCCAATGATGGCCAGTTGTTACAACATTCCCGAAGGTAATTGAGTCCAAGGAGTCCAACCACCAAGAGAATCATCTGATTGATAGAAAATATTTTATTTCTACATGTAACAATTATTTAAAAAATCTAAAATAGTTTGAGACATGAGACACTTCAATTGAAATATGATCAATTATATAGCTCGTTTTCTGTAGTTGACTTCAGCTCAGATAACAAAACATCCTCCCATCTGTAGGCCAGTTCTCAAGGGATCTTTCTGCTGCAATGGACCAGTAACTATCAGCAACTTAAATATATTTTGGATGAGCACTCAAAAAATTAACCCTTCACCAAACACTTTAATGTGGTGGAGAAACAGAGAATCTAGAATTTACTAACATCTCAAAAACTTCTACATGACCTTTGGAAAATCATGCTAGGAATGTAGATTTACATTTTATGGTACAAAACAACAAAAAAATGTGCCCAAATGTTATCATTCATATATTACTAACGGATGCTTCAATGCTGAACTCATTAGAACCACCAATGCTAGGCATGTCAAGTGTTAAAGAAGGTCATGCGGCAATTCTGTCAAGGTTTTAACCTGTTTAGTCCCATCTCTGAAAACTAGCTAAAGGTAAGTATTCCTCATGATTTTCACTTTATTTGAACTCTTGCTTTTTTTTTTGCTTTTTGTTATTAACTTTTTCATCCGCATGATCAGCCTTCATCTTCTTGATGGAATCTAGAAGTGATGATTTCTCATGGTTGCTTGATGCTTTTGCAAATGGATTAACAGGCCCATGTGATTGTTTTTGATTGGACCCATCATTTGAAATCCCTCTGCTTGCAACTATGGAAGGCGCCTGATTGACGCCTTCCTTTGGATTCCGTATGCTTGCATCCTTGCAGGTTTCCATGTCTCTTCGCCTTTTCTCTTCAACTTTCTCCTGGTTATTTGGTTTCTTTGCAAATGGGTTGATTGGCTGATAGGATTTCATCTGATTAAATACAATCTTTGCATTTTCTCCCTCTGGGTTTTTGCAAGGTTCCATCCCTCCCACCATATTATTAGCCTTCTCAATTTTCTCGTGCCTTGAAAAGTGAGATTGAGGCATTGTTGCTGACGATGATGTGCTCGTAGTTTCTACAACTTTAGTGATTTCAGGTGCTGGTGAAGCCCTTAGTAGTGATGTGTGGTTTGTGATGGTACCATTGGTGGTTAAACTCGTCCCTTTGGATTCCTTTAATAATCTTTCCTGCAAGCAGAATAGTTTCACGAATTGATCAAGTAGTGAAAATAATAGCTTATCTAGAGAAGTAGCTAAGAAAATACATCCAAAATAATTATCCAACAAACTCAATAGAAAAATAATTATGAGTTCACCTCCAGTATACTGTTGAACCGCTCTGCCAACATGGGAAGCTTCAGGGCAGCGACAAGCTTTATTGCACCCTTGACTGACTTCTCCAATGACAACAATTTAACAAGCTCAGTGGCTCTGACAAGTTTATCACCTTGAATAGTCATCAAAGTAATTAACCATAGGGTCAATTGGTAGTAAATAAAGTCTAATGCCTGAAAGCAACAAGATATCAAAATCAAGCTCCTTACTGTTGCAACAACTGGCAATAAGCCTCAAGATGCAGCGATCAATAGCAGCTTCTGTGTTAAAGGCATCATCATCAAGCTCACTAGTATCTAGACCTGCTGCTGAAAATTCTTCAATTTTCTTCTGTATCTGAAGTTTAAACATGTAGAAGGATTAAGCAAGGAAACATATAGAAAGGTTCAGCAAGAAACAAACGGCAAAATCTGAGCACCATCTTTTGAGGGGTGTTTTAAGAGGGGGGGATGGGCATGGGATGAACCTGTGAGAGATGCAGGTTGCTCATCATGAACTCATTTTCAAGATCATCAGCACCAAGGTCAGAAGAGGCAAGAGGAAATGAAAGGCTGAGTAGTGTAAGCACAGGCTTGGGCATCACCTGGCAACGAGAAACAATGAGGCACTAATAATGGACAGAGATTAACAAGGAGAAAGAGACAAAGGAATCGTACCGATGGGAAAGATTCAGGGGCCTTGCATATAATACAGAATAACTTGCTTGCATTTAAGCCCACCATCCAGTAGTTTTCATCTTCAGACTTTCTTGCTTTGCTAGCACTGCATTTGTGATGATGTTTACATGCGTCATATAGCTTGTACCACATGATGTTAAAAAATCACTAAGTATCGAATCATAAAGTACCTGAAGACTGGAAGCCAACTGCCCCCATGTTGGTTAGAGAACACTCTCAGCACTCCCTGCACAGTTCAGTGGGCATGGTTATAGACTTTAGAATCAAAAAAGAAACAGAAAGTAGAATTTAAGTTTTGGCTGGACTTGAGTTTGGCTCACCTTGGAATCATATGCACTTAGTTGGCCTTCTTCACTAAAGCCAAACCATGTCAAATAAGAACATGGAGTCAAGGGAAGATGGCATCCAACTGGTTGTGTTCCCTCAGATATATCGAATACTTTAACTTCTAGCATCTGCCAATTAAACAAAAATATTCTGAAGTTATATAGAGCAGAGATGGAACTATGTATAAGATGAAAAGAATATCCAGACAAAAAAAATCAGAAAAATAAAAAGAAAAACACAGGTGCAAGCCATTCTGTTCTTTCTAATCTAATACCTTTTTCCCTATGTCAACCTCACTGCTGAGAACAATGCATATGCAAGGCATATGATTTCATACTTTGACTTTATTTTACTCTTTTATTCATGTTTTCAATGGCCAGATAGCTTTCAGCTACTTCAGTCATCACAAATGGCAAACGTACCTGACCTCCTGAGGGAAGACAGCCTGAAGCATGAGTGACAACTGCCAGTAAATTGTTAAAACCTGCTGCAGTCACCACTGGACCATTAAGACAGAGGATATGTCTCTGCAGTAATACTCAATCAGTAAAATTAGAGAGAAAATAGCACATGCTTATGATGTATTTAAAATTCATACATGACTGACAATGAAGGAGGAATAAACTACTATATTAGCAGTATAAAACATTGGTTGCAAACATATTAGGATCAAAAGACATGAAAACAAATTTAAATGGCATGATATCCATCAGCCATTGATGAAATTCACATTAACATCATTAAATTTAAAATGGGTGTGCAGGATATGTGGGCGTATAAGTATGCATGTATGCATGTTTGTACATCGGTGTTTTTTGATGCTCAGACGATGTTGTGGCTGTTGAGATAATGATAAATCCCTCCTAGGTGTTATATCATCAACATGCAATAATGCAGCATATCACATGAAACAAAATCATGTTATCCAGTAAAAATCAAATCATGATCTAAAACACCTAAATACCTGGAAGATTCAAACATTTTTTACAGTCATATTGTCTCAAGAGTTTGTCTTTGACATGAACAAGAGGCTAGGAAAGGAATCAATAGTTCTGGTATACTAAAGCACCTTATCACTGGAATGATCCAGAAGATGTTTCCCCCCAAAGAATGAGCCACCCCAGTCATTTTCATTGAGCACACAGACAGTCATTTTATCCAGCAAGAACAAAGATCCAGGCTTGAGAAAGAGGGGAACAAATACACAGCTTAATCACACATTCAACAGATTGGATGAAATTCTTGTTACACAGTTTAACAGCCATGGGGAAGGACTGATGATAAGTAATTATTGGAAGATCCAAAAAAAGAAAAAGCATTATGCACCACTGTGCCTGTTTATAATTGTGCATTACAGAAAAATACAAAGCCAATCAGATCACTTTGGAGACATTAAGGTGTTATGCACATCAAGTTAAGACCACAATAGCTCATCATTTTGCTTTGTGGTCCATAATCAATAAGCATTACATAAACATATAAACAGTGATTGCAAAATGGACTGATGAAAGCAAAATACAGATAATAGGAAAAAAAAATCCAATTGGTTATTTCAAACGGAACAAGCCTGGAGAAGTTAGGCCCAATGCAAAAAGGCTTGCTTTAATATCTGATCCAACCAATACTAAGAAGTAGGGAACGTTGGTAAAGGATTAAGAAACCATTTTGTAACATGTTTTATGGTAAATTCCTAATAAATAAGGTGGCATAAAATCCACCAGAATTAAATTTTAAAACAGCTTTAGACAATTAATCGATTTACTTACAAATTAAAAAGAATCTGATGTGCATTATTGGAAGGCAAAGACAAATCGATCAGGACTTCTGTTTTTGTATTAGTGAATCTAAACTCGGTTATGAAACTAAACCAAGACAAGCATAAGACAATTCAACAAGAGAAGCATTACTTCAGCTTAATAATAAAGTGAAAAACCCTGCAGAAGAGCGGAAGATCTGGAACACAACACTCTCATTTTGACATCATTAAATCTTATGTCATCTTTGGATTATGGAATACAAATGCTATAATTATCACCAAGAACACCACATCATTATCATCTACATCATTACAGTATGTTTTTTAATCATATCCTAACTTTAGTGCAATGATCTAGTAATGATAGTACAATTTATTACCCTTGTATTATTGAACTTTCAAATCCTTATTCCCTGCCTTCTGGGAGTCTAAGTTCTACAAACAAAGCAATGATGATACAGTATATGTGTTTGGGTCACAAACCTGCAAGCCACCCTCTGTGAAGATGCGAAGAAAATTAAAACTTGTGACTGCAGCCACCCAACCGGTACCAAGGGCCACAGCCTTCACTTCCTCTCCTTCAAGCCGCATTGACCACTAAGTTGACATGAGAAAATGAGAATCAATGAAAAGCCCAAATGATTTGTTGATACATGCTAACGCAGCTACCAGTATTTACAAGGTTCAAAAAGAGTCTACCTCACTGTTATTAGCCCAGCTACTAAAAGGGCGATACATGAGAGTACTCATGTTTTTTTCACCCTTGCATGGATTTGCAAAGACACTCCCATTTTCATTCAACGAAGCCATTGTAAAACCAAAGTAGTCAGTCATGGAAGGAACCCTAGGACCTCTTCCAGTGTCATGAAAATCAACCTGTAAGAAAAGATGTATATGAGTATAGAACCATAAGGATATATATCAAAACAGATAAGCCCTCGAGATCATTCCCTTCCTCTAAATACAAATATGAAGCATAAATTTAGTGATAATCAATAGATTTATAATATAAGTCGAACATGCATCACTGTTTTACTAAACAGTTCGACAAATAGCAGAGTTTATTCTGCTAATAAAATGCTCATACCCAGTTCACTCAGGATCATCATATAATGAAGTATTTCTCATTACCTCAATGTGAGAATATCCTTCATTTTCAATTGTAGTTATACTTCCAAGCATGTTGTAGGCAAGAAATCGACGCTTCCCAGTCTGAGCAGGAGTGGAGCCTGGCTGAAAAGCCTCCTGCATTTTTGACTTTGCCCACTTTGATGAGCTCACATAGTCCTCTTTGGAACCTCTGACACCCTCCTGGTGTTTCATAGAACTTCTCTTACGTGATTCAATTTGGCGCATCAACCCATCCTCTCCATCACTATCTTCATTCGAGTTGTCATCATATACTGACTGTTTCCTTAACCTTTTGCGGCTGAGTGGCATTGACTCACCATGGCTCTCTTCAATTGCATCATCTAGACTTCCGGAAGTGCTTGGTTTTTCATCATCTTCATCAAATAAAAGAAGCCCATTTGCATTTTTTGCTTGCAAACTAAGGGCACCATCTGTAGGGGACTTCATGCATGAAGGAACAGCAGGCTCCCAGATGCCAAACTTACCCATGACATCAATTACAGCTAAAGCATTCCCATTTGGCTTCCAAGACAAACAACATATCCTATCATCAAACTTCTGCCTTTCAATATCCTGCCTCAGATCCACATCCCAGATCAAAACCTGCTTGTCTAACCCAGAAGTGGCAATGTACTTCCCATTCGGAGACCAAGAAAGAAAGCAGACAGGCCGTTCATGATCTCCTTTCAGTGTAAACAATTTCTCAGCTGTATCTCTGTCATACATCACAACATCATTTCTCAGACCTGGAACAGCTAAGGTTTCTCCATCAGGACTCCAGCTCAGTACATTTAGTAGTGAGTTTTCTGCATCGCAATTAGGTGCTATAGCTTTGAGAGTATGTACTGCTATTCCTGATGAGAGCTCCCAATATATGACAGTGCCAAATGCATCAACAGATGCCAGGAACTCATTTGTTGGATCGAAGGCTAAGCCAGTGACCGACCCTTTGTGGCCCTTGAGCACCTTTGAGATCGAGCTGTCCAGGGTAGCAATCAACTTGATGCCATCATCATCACCAGCAGCAGCCAACAAGCTTCCTGATTTGTTAAAGGCCAGGGACCGGATGGGCAAGGTAAACCTAGTGACATTGCTCTGGAACTCTCCATCTGAACAAAGGGGAAAAAACACTAATTTAATAGAATAAACCAGAGTGTGACTAATATAAGAAGGCATCAACAGGAATGTGAAACAGCAGTGAAGCTAATGGTGAGGTAGACCCATCTATAATTGTCATCAGCCCAACCTCCTAGACCAAAAGATAAACTTTTTAGATAAGCACTTCAGTTCTTACGAAATAGTGCAGCATCTAATTAGTCGCATAGTTCGACATAAAGCACAAAAATTCTACCACCCTCGAAAACTCATTTATCACCAAGATCACAGCAACCCGTTCAAATGGATTGGTGCTCTAGCACTGGGCGATAGAATTTTTTTTTTTTTTTTGAGGAGAAGGGAGGTAATACCACCCGGATTTTATTTAACAAGGAAGAAAGCTACGGGTGATAGAAAAAATCATCTCAAATAGAGATCATTTCTTTGACAGAAACTTACCTTTTCTACTTTCTAGAGACTTGATCTAAAAAGCATCTACTTTTCAGAGGGTTGATCTCAGCTAAAAGAGAGAAGATTTCAGGAAGAAATGATAATTCCAACAAAAACTTCTAGAGGGATAATTAAACCCTGATTTTTCCCCCAAATTAAAGAGGAAACATATAACTTTGAATCTCGCATTCATTCTAACGAATCAAGGTCAGCTACCCATTTATAAGACTCGATGAATTATTGCAGTGCAACCAAGCAGTGATACTAAAAATGATCCTAAAAAACATTGCAAAATTGGAAATGCTACAAATCTTGGACCTTGGATAGCCAGGAAGGCCCCCACTTTCTTTTAAGAAATAGCCGATAGCCTTAGTTAAGTTGACGATCATAGAAAACCTCTTTTTTTTTGAAAAAGTGGCTAAACTAGATGGTTCTAATCACATTAATTCTCAAATCTAAACGATTAAGAACGATGCGATGAGATCGGAAGGAAGCAATGGTATACCTGGAAAGCTGTAGAGCTTGACGGAGTGATCGATGGAGCCAGTGGCCAGGGAGCTGGAATTAGCGCTGAAGGCGAGTGCCGTGACCCCAGCCCTGTGGTCGTGGAGGGCTTTGGCGGGCTTCGAAGGCTGGGAGACGTCGTGGATCGAGACGGAGGTATCGGAGGCGGAAGCGGTGACGAGGTGGCGACCGTCGAGGTCCCACAGGATCGAGCAGTAGGAAGCCGAGCCGCTGCTCTTGTGCGCCTCCCTGAGCCTCACGGATCGAGCTTTCATGGCGGTTTCGGTTTCCTCCCTCCTCTGATCTCCTTTGCCTATTCCTCCCTTGGGCTTCCTTTTATTAGGGTTAGGGTTTTGGCGGGCTGAGGCCGGGGTCCATTTTGGCGGGAGCGACGTGAAGATTTTGCTTTCTGGTTTTCGCGGGAAGTCCGAAAATTGGTAAGAGAGATTCCCTGTGGGTCGTATACAAGCATAATTTACGTATAAGTCCCAGTATAACTCATTATTACGTGGAAGTCCCCACTTAAATCCCTCTTTGAACTTTGAACCGAACCATAAATTACGTAGAAGTCCACAACTCACGTGCCATGACTTCGCTCTACGATGAAATAGAAACATGTCACGTGCGTGCATGGGATGTGGCGTGGAGTCAGATACCTCCATGCATAAACCTTGGGTACCAAATTAGACTATTGGGTTTGGCAATTGCTTGAATTTGACTTGTGAGAATACATAGATGGCTTGATTTATAATTTCATATATAGGCATTTTGTGCTATGCAATTTGCATAAATAAAGGTCATCGCGGTGAATAATGAGTTGGAATGCAAAACTTCTCTCAAAGTGATTTTGTTATATTTCCCCCCAAATAAAGTGATTTTTTTATATGATATTACGAGGAAGTGAAAAGCTTCAATTTTAAATCATTCACTACACATGTATTATGATATAGCCTGTGACCGAGCAAGCTTTGGAATTCGCTAATGGAAGAATGGACAGGTCCTTAATTCAACCATTAGTTTAACAAAATGTGGACTCGCATGGAACGACCAAACTAATAAAAGGTTGCTGGGTATGAGTTCTAGCCCGTATAATGATATTATTTTTAGTAGTTTGCAATGATCATTGATCTTTTAATTGATAAAAGAATACGTAATATGTTTTTATAATTATATATGATACTTTTAGACAATATCCATGATTTAACCGTGGACGACCTCGCAAAAATTTGTGTCTGATCTGTGATTGTGCCGAGACGGATTCGAGCTTTGCTTGCAAAAATTTCATCTAGCTTTGAGCTGAGTTCGAATTGCAAGCTTAGGTTACACCTAGTCGAAGGACATACAACTTGGAGAAACCCAGGGCGAGAAGCCCACGTCCCCAACTGCCTGTCGCACCGTGTACGTCCGGTGCTCGAATTTGGACTATGCTCGTAAAGTATTCGATCATATGCCCCAGAAGGATACCATCTCTTGGGACGCGATGATTTCAGGATGCAGCCAACGCGGGGCGACCGGCATTGCAGAATCCCTCTTGGATGCGATGCCTGCGGGGAGATGTTATCTCATGGAATTCGCTGCTCTCGGGTTATTTGCTATTATTCTTAAATCTCGTGCTGCATCAGAGGAACTTGAGATGGGGATCCAGATTCATGGAATGGTAGAAAAGACGGGTCTGGATTTAAACACAAAAGATGATGCTGCATCAGTTAGAGCAGGCAACCAGTTTCATGGGCATGCTTTAAAGAAGACTAGAAATCCAGCCACTTTCTGCGCTTTAAGTATTATTTATTTTCTTCTATGAATTTATTAGTTCCTTTTTAATATATCTCGTGAGGAAGACATGAGAATAGTTATATGGAATTCTTTATTGGCAAACATAAGGCGATGGAGAAGGGTGGTTGGAAGAATTGAATGGGACTTGGGCTAGCCATGATGGTCCATCCATGGAGGAAGGGTGGTCAAGGGTACGGTTGGATATTCAGCAGCAGTTGATGTCAAATGGAGGAGAGGAAAAAGAAGCCGGGATATGGAATTGAGAAGCGGACATTCGAGTACGGTTGGATATTCAAATTGCAAGAATTGGGCTTTGGGGGATCAATTTGTAGGGCGATCAATACCAAATATACTGTGATCTCAGCTTCTCTGAGCTGAGAAAGGAAAATTGTTCCCTGTCTCTATTAATTATTAAATGATTGATATCCAAATATCTTGGCATATATACTGCTGCATAAGTAATCGATAGTACTTCCATTTTACTTATGGTTCGCATTGCACAAGTAATGGCGAGGAAAAAAATCAAAAAAGAAAAAAAAGAAAAAGAGGCATCATGTTGCAAATAATATTGTATGCACAGGAGATCCTGTATGATGGAAACAAACTGATCTAAATTGTCCAAATTGGCTGAAGAGAGATAGAGGAACAGCATGGCCCCAAGGTATTATAGCCATCAAAATTCAACATTCTCGAGAATATTGGCTGATAAGATGGTACAAAGCACATACTGAAGTGTGACAAAGCTCGCTAGATACATCATTAAAACAGCAAATCAACTCGCAGAGCTCCACTCTAAAGCTTTTCGAATTTATACCCCAACAACCAAGAGATTGCCCACTATTAATCATCACCAAGCCTAAAGCCTACTGAAACAAAAGTGACAGCAAAAAAGGTTGAAATACTGCAACTCAAAAGAGGAATGTCTAGAAGATCGCATGAGAAGGAAAAAGGTGCACAATATTGGAGTACTGATGCTGTGGGAAAATACATCAAGCACTTTTAAGCATCACTATTTTTTCGTTGATATACATAAAATGTAAGAACAGAGATCAGCAAGACAAGGAAAACCATCAACAAAAACACAGGAGTAAGCTGTGTGGCTTCTATAGTCCTCACACTCTCAATTTTACATTCTGCACCTGAAGAATCCTCTTCTGAAACTGTCGTGTCTGTGCCTGTATCATGGACAGGTATAGCCACAGCTGGCTTACCTACCTGATAACATAGAGTTAGAAATTTATCAATTTTTCTAAGAAATGTTCTTTGAACTTAAAATACTGAGAAGAAATTTATTGCAATACATGACAACCGATGATTGCATGCCAGCAAACCCGGTATGTCTGAGTCTTGTGAACATATCATGTTGAATTCAGAAAAAACTATAGTTACATGAAATTTCTAAATGTAGTTCCTAAATGCTGACTAGTTAACTGTGAAGCTCTAATGGGTATCAACTACATAAGGTGATGGGTATCAACTGCACCACTATTCAGTTCACTGGGAACTCTATCAAGAGCTCATACTCGATTCTGGCAATCACATTTACATTATCCAGCCAAATTTAATCATTGCAATATAGATAATCATCTTTGATTAGCAAAAAGAGATATAGTACAAGTAATGGACTAAAATACTGGCAAGTATGTTTACATGCATACCTTTTTCTTATACATGGAAAAAGACATGGTTCAGCCAAAAGAAATAAAACAAATATAAAACATTGATTCAACAGGGACTAAATCATGGAACATGACTCCTGAAGAAGGTTCCAAAGGTCAACTAAGCAAAAACCTTTTCAATCATACGTATCAAGAGACCACATGACATCTAGGCCTGTTTCCAGCCCAGGGTGTATAGCTTAGACCCCAACATAGCCCTCCCCGAGGTTATCAGGCCTGAGCCTGGCTAGGCTTAATTGGACTCTATTCATTTTTTGCCAAAACACAAACCGAAGCCTGGCTCAAAAGTTTCCCCAGAATTTAAGACCAATTGGGCTTTAGGGCCTGAAACCTTGTACACCCCCACCCCCTCCCCGCTCTCCTGCCAGCTTGGTTCTTTGGAGAATTCTGAACAAGATATCTTAAACTAGATTCAGGGCAGCAGCCCAAATGATCTCAAGAAGAATGTGAGTAATTTCTATTGAAGATAAGCTCCTGAGAAGTCAATAAATGGAAGAAATGGTCTTATTCCAAACTGAACTTGCATGTAACAATTTTGGAGACTGTATTATAACAAACAGTAATGCTTAGATTGTCTATTTAGAACAGTTAAAGCATACTAAAATTTGATGTCCCTAACAAACAACAAAAACATAAATGGAATGGAAAAGCCCACACAGATGAACACCTTAAATGATGACATTTGCATCACAAATGATGAATTCAACCCGAAGAAGAGAGATCAGACAATTGGTGGAAGTTTTTATTAACTTGTCATGGTATTACTGGCTCAAAACATTGAGAATTAGCTCAAAGTTGTCTATGACAAAATGTCTAATTTTTCTACACAATCAAAGCAATATTTAGGTTATTTTTCTTTAACTATTCATCAAAAAAAAAAAAAGAAAGAAAAGAAGGAAAGATAAAAATGCATTTCATTCAGGAACCCATGTATCATATTACAATAATTTTCTTTGCAATGTTGATGTTTTTTTGTTGTTGTGCCTCCCAAGCTTTTCTATTTAAGCATGTCTTTGTGATGTCAATATATAGAACTATATTATATATGTTTCTGTTATTTTTGTTTTTGCTTACTACTGTGAGGACCCGTGCGGGCGTGTGTTTAGTCACACATCTGTTATTTGCTAGGTAGATCTTAGGTACTTATACAGGATCAAGGAACTCAAATAATACCTTCCGGCTAGCCATTTTGGATGACGTCCTAGGTTGTTACAAGTAGTATCAGAGCCATAGGTTTAATCATGAGTGAGAACTTTAAGTTTTAATAAGGGGAATCGGTAGTTAAGTCTCGTTCAATTAGATTCCGCATAATTGGAAAGAAAAAAAAGATTTTATTAGTTGTACCATTGGTTAATCATTAAAAAAATGATTAATATAAATATTTTGATAGGTGAAAATAAGCAACAAAGAGGAGGAAGTCTTGGCAAATATTGCAGCTAAGAGGAGAGGAGCAAGAGTGAGAGTTGTTAGCCAGCCGGTTGAGCAAACTCCTAACCTAGCTACCATTCAAGCAGACAATGCTGGTGTTTACCAGGTAGTGGCTCAGCTTCTTCAGCAGTAGCAGCGGATGCAGGCCGCTCCCCGACTTGCACAGCCTATGGAGTCTTACTATGAAAGGTTCTAAGGCTAAATCCTCCTATGTTTGATGGTGGAGCTGATCACTTAGCTGTCGAGACCTGGATTCAAGAAATAGAAGAAATGTTTGATGCACTACAATTTTCCGAAGATGTCAAGGTCAGACTGGCGATTCCCATGCTTAGAGGAAATGCCAAGTTTTGGTGGATGGCCATGAAAGTTGCATTCGAGGGTGATGATGAACAACTGACTTGGATGAATTCAAGGACATATTCTATGATTAGTACTTTCCTAAGTTAGTGAGGCTATTAAAGGAGAATGAGTTTCTGTCTTTGAGGCAGTCAGAGAACATGACAGTGTTAGAATATGCCAACAAGTTCAATGAACTAGGCTGGTTCTATCCTCGGCTTATGGAGGACGATCAGAGCAAGGCCAACAAATTTGAGTAAGGCTTGAGATACGGGATTCGATCCCGATTATCAGTTCTGATTTTTACTAGTTACAAAGATGTACTGGACAGGGCTCTGAAGGTTAAAGCTGAACTGATTAGACCAGAAGAGGCTCAGGATATCAGAGAGTCAGAATTTTAGGCCAAAGAACTTTGAGGGCCATGCAAACAAAAAGAAGAAATTTGGGGCATGTACGTTCTGTGGCAAGTCTCATGGTGGGCCTTATCTTAAAAAGATGGAAGCATGTTTCTATTGTGGTCAGCCTGGACACAGCACGTGACTATCAAAAGAAGAATAACCCTAGATCTACTAGATTAGGTGATCAGAGGCAGAAGGGGACTGCTCGGGTGTTCGCACTAACTCGACAGGATGTCAGTGCTAGCGACAGGGTGATGACAGATACTATCCCCATCAGGGTATGCCGAACCAGTCTGAACCGGCCGGTTCGGCCCGGTACAGACCGGTCCGGCCTGGAAGCGGTATCCGGATAGTGTGGATACTGGTTCCAGCTGTCCAGATATCGGTTCCAACTATTTTTGCGCTGGTACCAACTGGTACGTATACGTACAGGCTGCGTACCGATCTCGTACCAGCCCGTACCGGTGCGAACCGGCTAGTTCGCACCGGTACCATTTTTTTTTTAGCACAGCGCGCGTGCGCTGTGGTGTGAGAGCGCATGGCCCGCAGAGCGCCCTGCGCGAGCGAGGGGCCGTGCGCTCGCGTGGGTCATAAATGCCAGCTATCACGCGTCCGCGCGGGCACGGATGCGAAACAAAAAAAAATTTCCGCGCGCGTCCGTGAACAAAAAAAAAACAAAGACTGGTTCGTACCGGACCGGTTCGTATCGTAGGCGACTGGTACGCCTATCGATACCGCCATACCGGTTCAGCGTACCTTGATCCTCATCAACTCTATTGATGCATCTATATTATTTGATTCTGGCACTACACATTCCTTTGTATTTGCCAAATTCTCTGGATCCTTACACTGCATACTTGAGAAATTAGAAGCACCACTATATATTGCTACACCCTTTCAGAAAATGGTAATTGTTGACATTATATTCAAAAATTGCATAATTCAAATAGGAGAAAGGGATTTAGTGACAGACTTAACACAAATAGATATGCAAGATCTTGACCCCATTTTGGGGATGAACTGGTTGTCCCAGTATTATGCTCACATAGACTGTTTCAGAAAGAGAGTAGTTTTTCAGATACCAGGAGAGCTGAAGTTGTATCAGGGCGATACACCCATACAATGTAAGTCCTCTTTACATTTTATTTCTGCAATATGTGCAGGTAAGGCATTAAGAAAAGGGTGTCAGGCCTATTTAGTCTATGTGGTGGATGCTCAAACAGAAGCAAGGCTCGATA
Organism: Phoenix dactylifera; assembly: GCF_009389715.1. NCBI lineage: Eukaryota > Viridiplantae > Streptophyta > Magnoliopsida > Arecales > Arecaceae > Phoenix > Phoenix dactylifera. The sequence continues at coordinate 14,489,825 of NC_052392.1, read as the reverse complement.
ATATTCCGGTTGTGAGAGAATATTCAATTTTTTTTCCTGATGAGCTACCCGAGATGCCTCCTGATCGGGAGATTGATTTCAAGATTGATCTCGCACAGGAAGTTGGACCAATCTCCAAGCCTCCTTACCGGATGGCTCCTACTGAACTGCATGAATTAAAGGTCCAACTACAAGATCTTCTAGAGAAAAAATTCATCCGATCTAGTGTCTCTCCATGGGGAGCCCGTCTTATTTGTGAAAAAGAAGGCTGGGAGCATGAGGTTGTGTATTGATTATAGGGAGCTGAACAAAGTAACTATGAAGAATAAGTATCCCTTGCCTTGAATTGATGATCTGTTTGACCAGCTGCAAGGAGCACAAGTATTCTCAAAGATAGACTTGCGGTTTGGTTATCATCAATTAAAAACCGAGCTGAGGATGGGCCCAAGACAGCATTTCAGACGAGGTATAGTCATTATGTATTTTTGGTTGTCTTTTGGACTAACCAATACTCCAGCTGCCTTTATGGACCTAATGAACAGAGTCTTCAAGTAGTTTTTGAATCAGTTTGTCATTGTATTCATTGATGACATACTGGTCTACTCCAAGAGCAAGGAAAAGCATTGAAATCATTTAAGGTTAGTACTGCAAACTCTATAGGAGAAGAAATAATATGCCAAGCTGAACAAATGTGAATTCTAGCTGGATAGCATTAAATTTCTTGGGCATGTGATATCCAGGAATGGAATTTTAGTGGATATTAAAGGAGATTTGTAGAAAGATTTTCCCAGACAGCCACTCCTTTAACTTGTTTGACTCAGAAACGAGCAAAGTATGGAGTGAGGAATGTGAGCAGAGTTTTCAAGAGTTGAAGCGGAGATTAGTATCTGCTCCTATTCTCACCCTACCATCCAGTATGGGAAGTTTCACTATTTATAGTAATGCCTTGAAGAAAGAATTGGGCTGTGTATTGATGCAAAATGATAAAGTGGTGGCATACGGTAGTCTAGACAGTTGAAACCCTATGAGCAGAACTATCCTACACATGATTTGGAATTAGCAGCGGTAGTCTTTGCTCTAAAGATTTGGCAGTACTATCTATATGGAGAGTCATGTGAAGTGTTCACTGATCATAAAAGCTTAAAGTACATATTTACACAGAAGGAGCTTAATATGAGGCAGAGGAGATGGCTTGAGCTGCTGAAAGATTATGACCTGAATATAAAATATCATCCGAGAAAGGCTAATGTGGTGGCTGATGTTCTTAGCAGAAAGTCAACAGTAGGTACCATAGCTTTGCTCACCACTCAAAAGCAAATTATCAAGGATCTCAATATGATGCAGATTGAGGTGATTGCTACGGGTGCTGGAGGTATGCTACCTAGTCTGATGGTGCAACCGACACTGTTTGAGAAAATCAAGACTGCACAACAGATTGATGCCCATTTATGTCGGCTTAAAGAAAATGTGGAAGGAGGGTTGCAACCCGAGCTTAGAATTCACCAGATGGTATTCTTCAATTTGGAAGCAGATTATGTGGACCAATGATGTTGAATTGAAGAGGAAAATTATGGAGGAAGCTCACCAGCCCCGCTTCTCTATTTATCCAGGTAGCACAAAAATGTATAGAGATTTAAGGGAGCACTACCGGTGGAATGGTATGAAAAGAGAGATAGCCAGTTTTGTAGCTCGATGCCTAGTATGCCAGCAGGTGAAAGCTGAACATCAGAGCCATCTAGTGTACACAATGTCTTCCATGTTTCTCTGCTACAAAAATACATTGCAGATCTCAATCATGTGGTAGAGTATGAGCCAATACAGGTTGAAAAGGATCTGACATATGAAGAGTTTTCTTTACACATCCTTGATCGCAAAGAGCAGGTCTTGAGACAGTGCACCATTCCCTATGTGAGGAGGATTCAGTGGAGCAACCATTCGGAAAGAGAGGCGACTTGAGAGCTAGAGGATAAAATGCGTGCGGGGCATCCATAACTTTTTGAAGACCCAGGTATGTAATTTCGAGGATGATTTTTTTTTGAGGAGAGAATGTGAGAATAGCCCCCTCCCCAAAAAAAAGGGGCCGAAGCCGGCAGTCCCAGCCGACTTCCACCCAGGGCCCTTTTCTCGTGCGTTACGAGGGCGGAGACGCCGCGGCAACTCCATCACGACGGTGAACGAGCCACGACCATTTCGAAATCATCTTATAAAAGAAAAGAAAGAAAGAAATTTCCGATTCCATCTCCCTCACAGTGCATCTTCCTCCAAGGATAGGGCTTCCTGCAGCTGGTGCCGTCGAAGACAGTAGCCGCAACTTCGTCCTGGAGCGTGGTAAACCCTAACTCCTGTTTCTTTTTACCCCATGATAACAAAATAAAAGAAAAGAAGAAGAAAAAGGAGGGGAGTCACGGCCTCGGAAAGAGAGGGAGAGCCATGACTCGATCGCAGGTGGAGGGTTTTTCCTCCCCTCCTCTGTCGCGATGTGGTCTTGGAGAGGAGCCACCGGCCCCAACCGCCGGCCATCGGCCGAAGCTGCGGTAGGCCGGAGGTCCCTCCTCCCGGTGGGGGGTGGTTCGGACCGACCTCCCCCATCTCTCCCACCAAAGAAGAGGCAAAAGAAAAAAGAAAAAGAAAAGGTGTGATAACCACCCCGTTCCAAGAGAAATGGAAGGGGGCCATTACACCATGGTACAGGCGTTTGTAACGCCTGGTGGTGGACGGTTACAACCGTCCACCTCCCTCAGCGATCGGAGGCTACAAGAAGCCCCGATCGATGAGGCTTTTCACCACCCTCCTTCCTCTATTTCTCCTCCATTGTCTCCTTTTCTCAAAACTCTCCTCGGTGGACAAGATCTGGTATTAGGCCTGCATCGCCGGAGCAAAGGGCCGCATTGCCGAAGTAGGAGGCGGACGTTCTTCTCCAAAGTAGGTAACACCCTTACTCATAGATTATTCTTTGTAGATCTAGTTTAGAAATTAAATCAAACAAAAAAAAAGAAGAGGATGGCGGGCGCCGGCTGCGGTGGCCGCGAGCTGCGTCGGCCGCAAGCCGCGGCGGCCGCAAGGGGCGGCCGGGGCCGCTGACCGGCCGGGGAGCGTCGCCGGCTACGGCTCAGGCCCTCCCCGAGCCAGATCTCCCGTCCGCGGGAGAAGAAAAAAAAAGGCTTAAGGACTTACCTGGGATCGCCGATCGCAGGTGCCGGCCACGGCCGCAAGCCACCCGCCGCAGCCACGGGTCGCAAACCGCCCGCGCGGCCGTAGGCCACCTGCCATCGCCACCTGCACGACCGCAAGCGCGGCTGCGTGTGCCGCAGGCCCGGCCGGGAGCCGCCGGCCGGCCTAAGGGGTTGCTGCTCGGCCTCTCCCGAGCCCTCCTTTTCTTCCGTCGCGAGAGAAGAGGATAAGAAGAAATGGAGGGAGAAGAAGGTTCGGGAAGAAGGAAGAAAAGAAAAAGAAGAAAAGAAGAAAAAGAAAAGAAAAAAAAAAAGACCCTTAACGGGTCCGACCTAACGGGTCGGATCCAAGTTCGGGTCCGAACCTGTTAGGCCCAAATAAAAGAAAAGAAAAAATGGGTTAGCCAAATTTGACTAAAACTGAACCCAATTAGACTGGGCTAAGTCTGGGCGAGCCCAAACTGTAAATTGGATCAAATCTGAACCAAATTAAGCCCAAATTGATATGAGTCCGAACCCAATTAAGCTGGGTTAGCTCCAGAAGACCCAATTGAATATGAATCGGGCCCAATTAAAGCCCAATTCAACTAATTTGAGACCAAATTGGCCTCGGGCTGACCCTGACTCAAGCCCAATCCTTTAATTAAAAGCCCAATTGATATACGTGAACCCAATTTGGTTCTAAATCGAGCCCAAAGGCTTCGAATTGGATAAATTGGACTTGAGATCTAAGCAAGTAAATTCATGTTATGACAAATTTAGAAATTATGAATAAATAGAAAATAATGTGATCCTTATGATATTATTTAGGTGATCAAGGATTTGTCACCCTGACGTAAGAAATTGGAAAGCAAATTGCTGTAAATAACCTTGGCATTGATCTTAAAGTTTTAAATTACTATTTATTTATAATTATGAAAATATATTGGTTATGATATATTTTTCTCAAAATTAGGATCAAGTATATGATTGCATATGATTTATGGATTTGATTAAAGAGCATCCTTCATGAATATTTAATGGTGTATGAGTTATGAAATTATGACTGCATGAAAAATGATATTTGAAACATGTTTATGTATTTTAAATTATATGATGTCATTTATCATTTTCCAACCTATTTATGATAATTATGATTTATGAAGAAAAAAGAATAATGATTTATGAACTCTCAGATTGCTATGTACGGCCCTTGTCAGCGGGTTATAATAGCTCGGCAGATGGCCTCGCCAGCGGGTTATAATAGCTCGGCATACGGCCCTCGCCAACGGATTATAATAGCTTGGTGTAGACCCTGCCAATGGGGAATAATAGTTGGCAAAGATTATGGCCCTCGCCAACGGGTTATAATAGCTCGGCATATGGCCCTGCCAACGGATAATAGTAGTTGGTAAATATTACGGCCCTGTCACGGGTAATAATAGTGACCATAGCTGCAGTACCATCTGAGAGCACGATTTTCGAAGCATGAATAATGGCGATTATGGATTTCAAAGCAAGAAATATGGCAAGAATTTTATATGATGCATATTCATATTTATGAACTTTCATTGATGGAACATGCATTGCTTTATGACCTGATTTGTGAATATCATCTATAAAATGCTTTATTTTGCTATAACTGTTAGCTTTTTAAATATTGCATTGGCATAATTATACTTAATCCAATAAGATAGTACTTGGTTACTTACTGAGCTGTGTAGCTCATATCTTTTCCCTATTTTTTTCGTATAGATGAATAAGACTATTAGGAGCAGGGAGCTTGGTGTTATTCAGGATTGGGGTAATTGAAAATATTATGTAATAATCAAATTTTAGAAGCTTTGTACTGTTCCAACTTCATGAATAATGTTATGACATTAGTAAATGAAACTATTTATTTTTATTATGAAATTTTAAGTGGCTTCGTGTTATTGTGTGCATAAGATTGCAATAGCACGGCCGTGTCATGATCCGAATTTGGAGCGTGACATTTAGTGGTATCAGAGCAATAGGTTTAATAAAGAGTTAAAAAAAAAGTTTTAGCAAGGGAAATGGGTAGTTAAGTCTCGTTCAATTAAATTCGGCATATTCAAAATAAAGAAAATTAGTTAATTGAATTATGCTAATATTTTTGATAGGTGAAAATGAGGAACAGAGAGAATGAAGTCTTGGCAAATATTGCAGATCAGAGGAGAGGAGCAAGAGGGAGAGGAGTTGCCAGGCAGCCAGCCGAGCAAACTTCTAACCCAGCTGCCACCCAGGCCGATTTTGCCAGAGCAAGTCAGGTGATGACTCAGCTCCTTCAGATGCAGCAAAAATGCAGCAACAGATGCAGCAGCAGATGTAGCAGCAAATGCAGATGCAGCAGCAGGTGCAGCAGCAGATGCAGCAGCAGGTGCAGCAGCAGATGCAGATGCAGCAGCAGGTGCAACAGCAGATGCAGATGCAGATGCAACAGGTGCAGCAGCAGGTGCAGGCCACTGTCCGACCTTGACAGTCCATTGAGTCCTACTATGAGCGATTCCGTAGGCTCAACCCACCTATGTTTGATGGTGGAGCTGACCCTCTGGTTGCTGAGACCTGAATTCAAAAGGTAGAGAAGATGTTCAAAGCCTTGCAATAACCCGAAGAAGTAAAGGTCAGATTGGCTATCCCTATGCTGAAGGGGAATGCAGAGTTCTGGTGGACGGCCATTGAAGCTGCACTCGAGGGTGAGGACGAGCTATTGACATAGGAGGAATTCAAGAAGATGTTTTATGACCAGTATTTCCCTAAGTCAATTAGAATATCTAAAGAAAATGAATTTTTATCTCTGATGCAGACAGATAATATGACTGTGCTAGAATATGCCAATAAATTTACTGAGCTGGGTCGGTTCTGTCCTCAGATGATAGAGGTTGAGAGAAGCAAGGCTAACAGATTTGAGCAGGGCTTGAGGGACGAAATTCGATCCCGATTGTCAGTTCTGATTTTTACCAGCTACGGAGAGGCCCTGGAGAGAGCACTGAAGGTAGAAGTAGATCTGAAGAGGTCAGAGAAGGAAAAAGATGATCCAAAGAGACCCAGAATGATTGAAAGTCATAATGTCAGGCCAGGGGACACTGAGGCTAATGCAAATAAGAAGAGATTTGAGGCCTGTACGTACTGCGGCAAGCCTCATGGGGGGCCTTGTCTTAAGAAGATGGGAGTTTGCTTCACTTGTGGTCAGCATGAACATTTGGCACGGGACTGCCCAAATAAAAAGAGGAATGACTCGGAACCTGTTGAATCTGGTGCTCGGCTTTTACATTGATTCAGCATAATGCTAGTGCAAGTGATCATGTAGTAACAGGTAATCATTCTAAAACAACTCTATACATGATTATGCTTAATTGATTCCTCTACTCCTATGTAACCATTAAGTTTCTACCTCTTTAGAATGCATATACGAAGAATCAAATCAGTCTTTAAATGTAAACATCTATCTTAAGAAAGTTAATCTTATAGATGCTACGAAACTAGGGCTAATACAAATTGATATTGAGGTTTGAGCCTCCAAAGAGTTGACTAGATCAGAGTGCGCAGCGGAAATATGGTAGAATGTTAAATAAAAGACTAAGTATCTTCATTTGTTTAAGAATTAAGAAATGTCAAATTTCGAGGACGAAATTTTTATTAAGGAGGGGAGAATGTGATAACCGCCCCGTTCCAAGAGAAATGGAAGGGGGCCATTACACCATGGTACAAGCGTTTGTAACGCCTGGTGGTGGACGGTTACAACCGTCCACCTCCCTCAGCGATCGGAGGCTATAAGAAGCCCCGATCGATGAGGCTTTTCACCACCCTCCTTCCTCTATTTCTCCTCCATTGTCTCCTTTTCTCAAAACTCTCCTCGGTGGACAAGATGTGGTATTAGGCCTGCATCGCCGGAGCAAAGGGCCGCATTGCCGGAGTAGGAGGCGGAACGTTCTTCTCCAAAGTAGGTAACACTAACCCTCACTCATAGATTATTCTTTGTAGATCTAGTTTAGAAATTAAATCAAACAAAAAAAAAAGAAGGAAGAGGGTGGCGGGCGCCGGCTGCGGTGGCCGCGAGCTGCATCGGCCGCAAGCCGCGGCAGCAAGGGAGGCCGCAAGCCGCGGCGGCCGCCAGGGGCAGCCGGTGCCGCTGACCGGCCGGGGAGCGCCGCCGGCTACGGCTCGGGCCCTCCCCGAGCCAGATCTCCCGTCCGCGGGAGAAGAAAAAAAAAGGCTTAAGAACTTACCTGGGATCGCCGATCGCGGGGCCGGCACGACCGCAAGCCACCCGCCGCGGCCACAGGTCGCAAACCGCCCGCGCGGCCGTAGGCCACCCGCCATCGCCACCTGCACGGCCGCAAGCGCGGCTGTGTGTGCCGCAGGCCCGGCCGGGAGCCGCCGGCCGGCCTAGGGGGTTGCTGCTCGGCCTCTCCCGAGCCCTCCTCCTTTTCTTCCGTCGTGAGAGAAGAGGATGAGAAGAAATGGAGGGAGAAGGTTCGGGAAGAAGGAAGAAAAGAAAAAGAAGAAAAAAAAAAAGAAAAAAAAAAGACCCTTAATGGGTCGGATCCAAGTTCGGGTCTGAACCTGTTGGGCCCAAATAAAAGAAAAGGAAAAATGGGTTCGCCAAATTTGACTAAAACTGAACCCAATTAGACTGGGCTAAGTCTGGGCGAGCCCAAACTGTAAATTGGATCAAATCTGAACCAAATTAAGCCCAAATTGATTTGAGTCCGAACCCAATTAAGCTGGGTTAGCTCCAGAAGACCCAATTGAATATGAATCGGGCCCAATTAAAGCCCAATTCAACTAATTTGAGACCAAATTGGCCTCGGGCTGACCCTGACTCAAGCCCTAATCCTTTAATTAAAAGCCCAATTGATATACGTGAAACCCAATTTGGTTCTAAATCGAGCCCAAAGGCTTCGAATTGGATAAATTGGACTTGAGATCCAAGCAAGTAACTTCATGTTATGACAAATTTAGAAATTATGAATAAATAGAAAATAATGTGATCCTTATGATATTATTTAGGTGATCAAGGATTTGTCACCCTGACGTAAGAAATTGGAAAGCAAATTGCTGTAAGTAACCTTGGCATTGATCTTAAAGTTTTAAATTACTATTTATTTATAATTATGAAAATGTATTGGTTATGATATATTTTTCTCAAAATTAGGATCAAGTATATGATTGCATATGATTTATGGATTTGATTAAAGAGCATCCTTCATGAATATTTAATGGTGTATGAGTTATGAAATTATGACTGCATGAAAAATAATATTTGAGACATGCTTATGTATTTTAAATTATATGATGCCATTTATCATTTTCCAACCTATTTATGATAATTATGATTTATGAATGAAAAAGAATAATGATTTACGAACTCTTAGATTGCTATGTACGGCCCTCGCCAGCGGGTTATAATAGCTCAGCATACGGCCCTCGTCAGCAGGTTATAATAGCTTGGTGTAGACCCTGCCAACGGAAAATAATAGTTGGCAAAGATTATGGCCCTCGCCAGCGGGTTATAATAGCTCGACATATGGCCCTGCCAACGGGTAATAGTAGTAGGTGAATATTACGACCCTGTCATGGGTAATAATAGTGACCATAGCTGCACTACCATCTGAGAGCACGATTTTCGAAGCATGAATAATGGCGATTACGGATTTCAAAGCAAGAAATATGGCAAGAATTTTATATGATGCATATTCATATTTATGAATTTTTATTGATGGAACATGCATTGCTTTATGACCTGATTTGTGAATATCATCTATAAAATGCTTTATTTTGCTATAACTGTTAGCTTTTTAAATATTGCATTGGCATAATTATACTTAATCCAATAAGATAGTACTTGGTTACTTACTGAGCTGTGTAGCTCATAACTTTTTCCTTTTTTTTTTCGTACAGATGAATAAGACTACTAGGAGTAGGGAGCTTGGTGTTATTCAGGGTTGGGGTAACTAAAAATATTATGTAATAATCAAATTTTAGAAGCTCTGTACTGTTCCAACTTCATGAATAATGTTATGACATTAGTAAATGAAACTATTTATTTTTATTATGAAATTTTAAGTGACTTCGTGTTATTGTGTGCATAAGATTGCAATAGCACGGCCGTGTCATGATCTGGATTTAGGGGCATGACAAAAGGAAAGACTCACTAGTCTGCAGCCACCGTCGGCATCGCGTGCGGCAGCCGTTGGATTCGGCCGCGAGCGTCGCCGGCACTACGTCGGTCACAGGCCCGACCGAGGGCGTCGGCCGACGCCCCCGGCCTACCTGCGGTAGCCGCCCGCTGCTAACGTAGTGCCGGCGACGCTCACGGCCGCACGCAACGCCGACAGTGGCTGCAGACCGGTGAGTCTTTCCTTTTTTTTCTTCCTTTCTTTTTCTTTTTTCTTCTGCCACTTCTTTGGTGGGAGAGATGGGGGAAGTCGGTCGAAACCACTCCCCATCGAGAAGAGGGACCTCCGGCACGCTGCAGCTTGGCTGAGAGCCGACAGTGTCTGCGGTTGCAGCCGGCGGCTCCTCTCCTGGACCACATCGCGGCAGAGGAGGGGAGTTAAAGCCCTCCCCCTGTGATTGAGTCACGGCTCTCCCTCTCTTTCCGAGGCCATGACTTCCCTTCTTTTTCGTCTTCTTATCTTTTATTTTGTTATCATGGGGTAAAAAGAAATAGGAGTTAGGGTTTACCTAGCTTCGGGAGGAAGTTGCGACTACTCTCTCCGGTAGCACCAGCTGCAGGAAGCCCTATCCCTAGAGGAAGAAGGAAGATGCACTGTGAGGGAAGAGATGGAATCGAAAATTTCTTTCTTCCTTTTCTTTTATGAGATGATTTCGAAATGATCGTGGCTCATTCACCGTTGTGATGGAGTCGCCGCGTCGTCTCCGCCCTCTTAACGCATGAGCAAAGGGCCCTGGGCTGAAGTCGGCTGGGACTGTCAGCTTCAGCCCCTTTTTTTTGGGGTGGGGGGGGCGCTATTCTCACATTCTCTCCTCCTTAAAAAAATTGGGCTATTCTCACATTCTCCGCTCAAAAAAATTTCATCCTCGAAATTACAAACCTGAGTCTTCAAAATTTGTGGATGCCTCGCACGCATTTCATCCTCTAGCTCCCAAGTCGCCTCTCTGTCCGAATGGTTGCTCCACTGAATCCTCCTCACATAGGGAATGGTGCGCCGTCTCAAGACCTGCTCTTTGCGATCAAGTATGCGTAGAGGAAACTCTTTATATGTCAGATCCTTTTCAACCTGTAATGGCTCATACTCTACCACATGATTAAGATCTGCAATGTATTTTTGTAGTAGAGAAACATGGAAGATATTGTGTACACTAGATGGCTCTGATGTTCAGCTTTCACCTGCTGGTATACTAGGCATCGAGCTACAAAACTGGCTATCTCTCTTTTCATACCATTCCACCATAAATGCTCCCTTAAATCTCTATACATTTTTGTGCTACCTGGATGAATAGAGAAGCGGGATTCCTCCATAATTTTTCTCTTCAATTCATCATCATTTGGTACACATAATCTATTTCCGAATCGAAGAGTACCATCTTGGTGAATTCTAAGCTCGGGTCGCAACCCTCCTTCCACATCTTCTTTAAGCCGATATAAGTGGGCATCAGCCTGTTGTGCAGTCTTGATTTTCTCAAGCAATGTCGGTTGCACCATCAGACTAGCTAGCATACCTCCAGCACCCGTAGCAGTCACCTCAATCTGCATCATATTGAGATCCTTGATAATTTGCTTTTGAGTGGTGAGTAGAGCTGTAGTGCCTACTGTTGACTTTCTGCTAAAAGCATCAGCCACCACATTAGCCTTTCCCGGATGATATTTTATATTCAGGTCATAATCTGTTAGCAGCTTAAGCCATCTCCCCTGCCTCATATCAAGCTCCTTCTGTGTAAATATGTACTTTAAGCTTTTATGATCAGTGAAGACTTCACATGGCTCTCCATATAGATAGTGTCGCCAAATCTTTAGAGCAAAGACTACCTCTGCCAATTCCAAATCATGTGTAGGATAGTTCTGGTCATAGGGTTTCAACTATCTAGAGGCGTATGCCACCACCTTATCATTTTACATTAACACACAACCCAATCCTTTCTTCGAGGCATCATTATAATAATGAAACTTTCCGTACCGAATGGTAGGATGAGAATAGGAGCAGATACTAATCTCTGCTTCAACTCTTGGAAACTCTGCTCACATTCCTCACTCCATTCATACTTTGCTTGTTTCTGAGTCAAACGAGTTAAAGGAGTGGCTATCCAAAAAAATCCATCTACAAATCTCCTATAATATCCAACCAAATCCAAGAAGCTTCTGATCTCAGTCATATTGGCAGGACGAGGCTAGTTCACCGCTGCTTCAATCTTCTTTGGGTCCACTGAAATTCCATTTTTAGAGATCATATGCCCAAGAAATGCAATGCTATCCAGCCAGAATTCACATTTGTTCAGCTTGGCATATAATTTCTTCTCCCGTAGAGTCTGCAGTACTAACCTCCAATGATTTTTATGCTCTTCCTTGCTCTTGGAGTAGACCAGTATAACATCAATGAATACAATGACAAACAGATCCAGAAACTGCTTGAAGATCCTGTTCATCAGGTCCATAAAGGCAGCTGGAGCATTCGTTAGTCCAAAAGACAACCAAAAATTCAAAATGACCATATCTAGTCCGAAACGCTGTCTTGGGCACATCCTCGACTCTAATTTTTAATTGATGATAACCAGACCACAAGTCTATCTTTGAGAATACTTGTGCACCTTGTAGTTGGTCAAACATATCATCAATTCGAGGCAAGAGATACTTATTCTTCAATACACAGTCTCATGCTCCCATTCTTCTTTTTCACAAATAAGACAGGGGTTCCCCATGGAGAGACACTAGGCCGGATGAATTTCTTCTCTAGAAGCTCTTGTAGTTGGACCTTTAATTCACACAGTTCAACAAGAGTTGTCCGGTAAGGAGGCTTGGAGATTGGTCCAACTCCCGATGCGAGATCAATCTTGAAATCAATCTTTCGGTCAGGAGGCAACTCGAATAGCTCATCAGGGAAAACATCTGAGTATTCTCCCACAACCGAAATATCATCCAGCCTTGTTTCTATTTGAGTATCTACCACATAAGCTAAATAGGCCTGACACCCTTTTCTTAATGCCTTACTTGCACATATAGCAGAAATAAAATGTAAGCAGCACTTACATTGTATGGGCGTATCGCCCTAATAGAAGAACTCCAGCTCTCCTGGTATCTGGAAAACTACTCTCTTTCAGAAACAGTCTATGTGAGCATGATACTTGGACAACCAGTTCATCCCCAAAATGATATTAAAATCTTGCATATCTAACTGTATTAAGCCTGTCACTAACTCCCTTTCTCCTATTTGAATTATGCAATTCTTTAATATAATGTCAGCAACTACCATTTTCTGAAGGGGTGTAGCAATATATAGTGGCGCTTCTAATTTCTCCGGTATGCAGTGCAAGGATCCAAAGAATTTAGCAGATACAAAAGAATGTGTAGAGCCAGAATCAAATAATATAGATGCATCAACAGAGTTGATGGGGATAGTACCTGTCACCACCCTGTTGCTAGCACTGATGTCCTGTCGAGTCAGCGCGAACACCCGAGCAGTCCCCTTCTGCCTCTGATCACCTGATCCAGTAGGTCTTGGGTCATTCTTCTTCTGACGGTCACGTGCTATGTGTTCAAGCGACCACAATAGAAACATGCTCCTATCTTTTTAAGACGGCCCACTATGAGACTTGCCACAGAAGGTACAGGCCCCAAATTTCTTTTTGTTTGCATTACCCCCAAAGTTCCTTGGCCTAACATGCTGACTCCCCGATATCCTAGGCCTCTTCTAGTCACCTCTTTCTTTTTCTGATCTCACCAGTTCAGCTTCAACTTTCAGAACCCTGTCCAGTACTCCCTGTAACTGGTAAAAATCAGAACTGACAACCGAGATCGAATCTTGTATCTCAAGCCCTGCTCAAATCTATTGGCCTTGCTCTGATCGTCCTCCATAAGCAGAGGACAGAACCGACCTGATTCATTGAATTTGTTAGCATATTGCAGCACTGTCATATTCTTTGACTGCCTCAAAGACAAACTCATTCTCCTTTAATAGCCTTAGTGACTTAGGAAAGTACTGATCATAGAATATCCTTGAATTCAGTAACTCGGTATACGACCCCCGCTAGTGGGTAATAGTAAATTGGTATAGACCCTGCCAATGGAGAATAATAGTTGGTAAAGGCCTTGCCATGGGAATAAGAGCGGCCATAGCTGCATTATCATCTGAGAGTACGGATTTCAAAGCATGAATAATGGCAAGAATTTTATATGATGCACATTCATATTTATGAACTTGCATGATTGGGCATCCACTATTTTATGTCTGATTTGAATATATGCTATATAAAATGCTTACTTTGTTACAATTGTTAATTTCTTAAATTAATGCACTGGCATGAAGCACATTAAGCTTGATCTGCTAAGATTGTGCATGGTTACTTACTGAGCCATATAGCTCACACCATTTTATCCATTTTTTTCAGATAATTAAGATTGCTAGGAGCAAGGAGCTTGATGTACTTCAGGATTTGGAAAAATTGAATATCAAATGTTAAAATTTTAGAAGCTCTGCACCGTTCCATTCTGATGAAACTTATTATAACATTTGTAACTAAAATTGTTCATTTTTGATATGAAATTTTAAGTGGCTTCATGTTATTGTATGCATAAGGTTGCAATAGTACGGTTGTGTCATGATCCGAATTCAGGGCTTGACATTTAGTGGTATCAGAGCCAGGTTGGTTCATAACCTATGAGGACTAGGAAACACTGTAGCACGGATCCATTGGGATTGACCACGAGCCGATCGTGGTGTTTGTGATTAGATTTGAATGGATTTGAACTCTTAACCTGATGAGGACATCAGGGCTTGAACGGAGGGAGTATGTGAGGACCCGTGCGGGCATGTGTTTAATCCCACATCGGTTATTTGCTAGGTAAATCTTGGGTACTTATACAGGATCAAGGAACCAAAATAATACCTATCGGCTAGCCATTTTGGGTGAGGTCCTGGGTTGTTACAACTACTGTTTTGATTTCCTCTAATTTCCACCAACCTTTTAAAATTTTTTGATGTTAGAATTTTGCATTTATCTCTCTTTTATTCAGTCACCAATTGTGTTATCTAAAAATTTTATTTATTTAATGAGTGAGACATAATGATGTATAAATGGCACTAATTCATCACATATCCAAGCTAAATAAAAACAAAAGAGCCTATAAAATTCTCAACAAGTTCAATAAGATGGATTATATCAACTTTATCAAGTCACTTAAGGAATGATCTTATCTCTTCATCGTTGTTGACCTGCTATACTAATCAAAGTGGAAAACGAATATTACATCAACAGCATGGTTCTAAAGATATGTTGGAGATAAGTATGCTAAAGTAGATAACCAAATTCACTACAAGACATAAACAGAAGATTATTCTACTCCAATTGGAGCCAAAAGAGATTGACATCTGAAATACTTGAAGATCTGAACAAGAAGGTTAATTTCTTTCAAGAAGGGAGCAATGGTAAACATAGTCAGCTGTCCAACTGAAATGACTAACTAATAGATAAGTTTGAAGGGTCAAAGAAAAGGAAAAATCTTATAGACTCCTGCAGTTCAATCTATTGGCTATAACATAGGATGTATGCCAGAAGTGTATCTGAAGATGTGAAATAGAGCTCCACAAGGGGGCTCCATTACTCATTTTAGCTAATTTCCAAGAGTATTAGTCAGAGATTACTGCAAACCAGTTCAATTTCCTCCTCAGATATAGTTATATGCTGTGTAAGAAACATCATAGAAAAATTAAATCCGAGACATAGAAATGTATTCCACTTCATTCTGGTACCATTACAAGTACAAAAATTCAAGACTCTTCTGCAGAATCTTTATCCTATTTTGAGAGAACTGAGTTCGCTCCTCCAATATTTCTTCTCAGAATGCACAACTAGTAACTTTATGCATGCATCCATACTTGCTTATTATGCTGACAGATGCAACCCATCACTTATGTCTCCATACATGACTGAAATACCAACATATGCTAAAATAATTTTTCATATACACATGTACTTGCTACCAAACATGAAGCCTGCAACTGCTATAAACTATATCATTGCACGAATATATGCGCGTAAGTTGGGAAAAATTATTATTTTCCACTTGACTACCATGATAACCAAATTCTTCTGTAATACTGACATTTAACATGTCAGTGCAAAAATATTTTAAAACTATCATTATCTCCCTATCTGAAGCTTACTTCATTAAAGAAACATATGAATATTAAAAAATTGACTACCTGGAAATTTGTAGTTGAAGATTCTGTTAATGCTTCTTCAGATTGTTTTAGGATACTAAATTCATTCCCATCATCGCTGCCCTTGTGGCTCGGAGTAATAGGGGCATTATCCTTTGTTTTGCATCTCTCCGCCAGGACTTTGTTCTTTTTTCTTAATGCAGATATCTGCATGCAAAAAAAGGAAAAAAAATGCATGCTTTTAAAGAGTGCAGCTTTATGTACATTAAATGAGGAAATGTGCATAGGACAATCTGAAAACTAAGCCTTTCTGTAAATGTATATATCTGCTGGATTGAAATTTTTGGCAAATCACTTACAATTAAATTTGTTAGTAAAGCTTTTCAATCATATCCAAGAATATAAAGATACTTATACACATTTACTTTTGAGTAGTTTTAATACATCTATGATAACATAAATTCATTTATGATCTGAGGCACTGATCCAATTCAAAAACAGTTCATCATGCTAGTGAGACAAGAGTATAGGCAACAAATATCTGCTATCTCCAGCAACCAATGTCGAAGACAAAAATAACCATAACTAACAAGCTCCATCCCCTTTCTTGCTTGTATATTTTATGCATCAAGGGTTAATTTTTCCAGTTGAAGAAATTGTCGAGATGCTTCCATGGAATCCATGGAATTTAGATCGAAGTGTACTTAACAATTTCTATTTCTAATCCTTTACAAATAAGAGCACATCTCCTTACCAAGGTCTAAGAGATAAAATATATCTGCATTTTTTTTTGACACAACATAAAATATGTCTGCATTGGCCAAAAGAGATATAGAATGATTTGTGTACTTGTTTCCACTATGAATGTCCCAAAATATGGAACATTTCTATATAGGAGCTTGCAAGTTTGTAATTGTCTAGGCTTCTCACATATATCATCAATGACTCTATATTGATGTAGGCATCCTATGTAGCCTATTGAAGCGAAATCAATGATGCGCCATCTGAATAAACATTCACATGGGTATTCATGATGTAAAACATTAAAATAGTTAAAGCTAGAAGATAAGTGTTATGGAGGTTCCTTAACTACGCATCAAGTTGAACTTTACGCATTGTCATTCTGGGAGCAATATAAAAATGAAGGACTTCAAGGTTGTGCTTGATTTAAGCAAGTTGACAAAGAAGTGCACCCAGTCCTATGATCATGGTTTTAGAAGATGGCTGATTTGGCCGCCTAGATGATGTGCCTAGGCACCCATCTTAACATTGTATATTGTTTTTGAGTATGTAAGATGAGACTGATTAATAAACTAGTATTAGATGTTGCCTGGTTGTAGTTCCCAGTGGCCTATCACACCTTGTTTGATATCATACTTTTCATTCATTAGTTTATAATTTTTTTTGGCCTTTTTCTTTTTTTTTCCTTTTTTTTATTTGCTATTTTGGGCTGCCTTGACCTCTGGGTGCATGCCTAGGCACCTGTGCAGCACTTGGGTGCTAGGCAGCTACCTGGCTGCCCTTCTGCTGCCTATGGTCTTATAAAACATTGCCTATTATACCCTATAAAGAAAAGATGAAAACGTGATTAGAAAGGAGACTCATTCCTCTTCCACAGAGTGAAGGTAAACAATCAAAAAAAATCTTCATCATCTAATCAAACTAGTGAGAATCATAAACGGAAACAAGCAAAAGAAAAGGGAAGTGATCAGAGCATACCTGTAATTGAAGACACTCTCTTTCCAATGATAGTTTCATAACAAGGTCAGTAATGATTTTACTCCTGATACCAATGTCCTTGGCAGTGGCTACTTTCGCATCATCGGTCTGATTCAAAGATGTCTCTAAACATTCCAATCTGCTTCTCACATAACCCAGCTCTTCATTTAGTTCCAAATTGGTTTCAGTTAACAGAGTACACTTAGATTCAGCATTCTCAGCCCTACTTTCAGCTTTTGCAACCTTTCCCTTAAGTTCCTTATTAATATGTTCCATATCACTAAGTGCAGTGTATAACATATTCTGCTGCTGCTCCATCGCTTCAACAGATGCTTTTGCATGTTCTAACTGTCTATTTGATTCCTTGAGCTTCGTCTCTAACAATATTGCCTTTTCTGATCCACTATTTCTAAGTAAACCTAGCTTCTCATTAAGTTCCATGTTAGTTTTAGTTAATTGCATACGCCTAGCTTCTGCACTTTCAGCCCTGCTTTCTGTTTTCCAGACATTTTCCTTCAGACCCTCAATTACATTTTCCAGCTGACTAAGTTCAGAATGTAACAAAGTCTGCTGTTCCTGACTAGCTTCCACAGAGGCCTTTGCCATCTGCAACTGGATATCAGATTCACTTAACTGCTCCTCAAGTGCTCTCACCTTTTCTATTAAAGTCAAGACATCAGAACTAACAAGCATGCATTTACAATCAGCTTCTTTAAGGCTGGCTTTTAGGCCATTTTCTTGTACTACAAGGATGTTATCAAGTTCTGCACAACTAGTTTTCAGCTTCTCCAGAGCACTTTCTTCAGCAGATAATTTCGTCATACTTTCCTGCAACTTGGTTCTCATTTCACATTCTCTATGTAATGACCCATTTAGGTTTAGCTGAACAATCTGGAACTTTCCTATTAATTCTTTTGCAATGCCCAGAAGGAGCTCGGCAGCATTTTCTGCCTCAAACATTTTCTCCAAAATCATTTCCAGTGTTTCTTCCATTAAATATGACTCCCTTTCTGCATAGTGCAGCTTTAATTTGAGGTCCTCTTCATTAGATCTTGAATCTGACAGCTTCTTTTCAAGATCCATCTCCCTGGCCAAAGATTTCTCCAGTATCTGTAGAAGATGTCTTTGCTGATCCACTGTCTGCAGTTTCCACTTACTATTCATGGAAGAAAAATGGCCATTCTCCATCTCTTCATCTCCACCAGTCCCTGTTCAAAAGCATGCAATAATCTAGAAATTGAATCCATCTTCATTCTTGACATTAACATAGCTCCAAAGAAAATGATTTTGACTTACGAGTTTCATTATGAGCAAAAGCTAGGGTTCCTTCAAACTTGGCTGATTGCATTCTAATATCAGCAACTAAATCTTGTAACTGCTTTATGGATTCCTCAGCATCACGCAACTTCTCTTCTATTTTTATTGATGATTCTCCCAAGTGGTCATCCCAAGAAAGCTTCGGGTGGGCATCCATGATTTCCATTTGGAGCGAAGCCATAAAGTTGTCTAGTTCTTTGACCTCCATGTTCAAAATTCCAGACAAAGCATCAAATTCAAAGGCCTTCTCAATGGACTCATTAGAGATGTCCTCATACTCTGTGGTCAGAGCTTCAAAATCCCTTGCTCTGCTTGACACTTGCATCAAAAGTATCTCCAAGTTCAGTAATTTTTCCGAAGAATATGCTAGGTCCAGCTCTGTTCTCGTTAAAACCGCCATGGCAGTGTCTCCACTCACTCTCTCTCCTGTTGGGTGACCCATCTTCTTGTAAATAGTTATCATACTCACTATCAATAGCCATGGCCAGATTCTGTTTCAAGAACATCAGCAAAAAATTTACAGGAAATCCATGAGATAGGTGAGACAGGTGGTGAATAATAGGACAGAGAATTTAAGAAATCTAAAGGAAAATAAAATAATTAAAGATGCAGAGAAGATCGCAGTAAGCAGACATAGAAAACTTCAAAAACATAAGCATAGAAACTTTATCATCTAAAGTTACAACAATTTGAGTCCATTTTTGTTTCAGAAAATAATTCTAAAAAATAATAAATCTATAGAAAGTTTTTAGACCACGAATATGATGATGTAAAACTATAATTGTACCTTGGCATAAGATCTTTTAAAATTAATTACAAAATCCAATTTATGGAGCAAAAATACATAATATGATAGTTTCAAATCATTCTTCAACTTGCTCTGTAGAGGCTTAACATCGTCCATGTTTCACCAGATATGGGATCCAAAGAATTAAAAAAAAAAAAACAAAAAAAGGCAGGGTATTATCTGCAAAGCACTTTGGCAGTAACATGGACATCCAGGGAGTAAGCAAGTTCAGATAAGGTTGTTACTTAAATAAGGTCACAATTTGCATGGTGATGCTACATAAATCTTTGTATCTGGATAAGTCTCCTAAAATTTTATGGTGTAGGTCTCGTAAAATTTTATGGATGAAGGATTTATTACAAGTATCAGCTGGATGTCTTTTGGCTCCAAAATTCAGTACAAAGCTATTAAACTGTGATATCAAGGACCGTTGACATTGACGTTGCATTTATTCCTGCAGTCTGGGAATAACTGGATAATCAAAAAGCAGACTTTAAGAGCAGAAAATAGAACAATAAAACCACAAATATGTGGCTTTAATTCTTGTATTAAAGATATAGCAGGATAGCCATTTTATGTGACTTTAATTCTTGTATTATAAATATTGTTGGATAGTCTAATGGCTTAGACCTACTAACAGATCTAAAGATATGCATTTAGCTTCCTGTATCTTGACTGAACGTAACACATTTTATAGGAAAAAGAAAGTTGACGGTCTTCAAAGGCTTATAGGTAATTCCATAACCCACTTAAGGACATGCAGCTAAGATTTTGTGGTTTGCAGCACAAATTTTTAGCATAATGGCTAAAACGTTCTGTAATGCTATGTCAATCTTTCAGCCAACTAATTTGGAGATAATGCTGAAGCTCTCTATAATGCACTATGTGATGAGTCATGAGCATGACATGTAATATGAGGCACCCGAGAAAGCCAATGAAAACAAGTACTATAATGTGGTCAACAAAATGTTCATCATATCTTTTTCAATGTTTACTTACCTAAAAGTGAGGTGTAGCTAGGATATTTAGGAAATCTCAAAATTGTAGGAGAATGGTTCTATAGATGTGCTGGAAACAAATAATAAGCTAAAGTCCTAGTCAAAAGATGATGACACACCAAAGGGCCTCAACATGGCCAGTCAGTCTATGTAATTCCTATCAGAAAGCAGATCTTTCGAGGATTTTGAAAGTTATATGTTTCTTTGTTAGAGTTATAGAGATTCCTCAATTTCTTGTACTGTTTTTCTCATCCATTTCAAAAGTTACAGTTTGACCAAATAATTTCTAGTGTGATGCATGGTCATAGCTTCAACTGATATTTTGAACACAAAGGTAATATATAATAATAAACATAATGCCACACAGCCCTGAAAGTACCATATCAGTCACTTGGGCTTTGGTTGCTAGTTTTAGCTGAAATATTTCTCGATAAAGTTATAAAAATTCGCAATCAGCTGGCATCTTGATACTTCTTTGTTGTATCAAAGAAAAGAACATAAGGTTATGGCATATGAAAGGCTCCATACTAACTAACAGCCATTATATTAACTATGAGTTTCTTGAGACCCTCAAATATACTGATTCTCACAAGCTAAAACATTCTCCAACAAATATTTTAGCTTTCCCTGATCGACCAGGAAAATGCTTATCGAATGTTAATTTGTCCATCATGCCTTTCCCTCTAGAATGTGCACAAACATTGAAGGATATGACTCTTGACATTCTATATGAGGATGATTTTGCAGCGAACCTTATGGCATGCCTTGATTTTAAGACTCATCACCTCATGTTGTAGTTTGGTCAAAAATTCATGTAGGTTGCCTCCAGGTTACTATAACTGATTAATTTATGGAAAATCTTATCATTTAGATTTTGTAAACACGTATTACACTTTCTTTGGATCTTCAATGGACTGAAAAATCCACTATCAAAAGAGAAGAGGGGGGGGGGGGGGTGGGAGGGCTGTATGTCTCCAAGATAAAAAGGCACTAATATGGTTCCCTTCCTGGTTTATTAAGTTGGATCCATCATATCATAGAAATTTCAGATGACAGGTATCGAAAAGGCTATCAAATGAAAGAAGATTGATTGTAAAGTAGGGAAGAACTTCCATTTTTGGTGTACTATTTAACTTAGCAGGAGTCATGCATCTATTTTATTCCTTTTGGTGCATTAAACATTGATTACAGCTATATCTTCTTCAATCAAATATGTTCATGAACATCAACAGTTCATGATTTGTCTATTACATACCTTGCAGTACATTGAAGATTAAATACACTTATTCCCTATTCAATTATCTATTGGATGTTGTGATTGAAAAAAATAAGTTCTCTCCCAAACCATTGAAAATCCACCCTCTATGTACCTTGTGATATGCACAGATTGACTATTGTTGTTATTTTTACATCAGCTGACTTGATGAACAGAAATTGGACTCTTCCAAGTCTTAAGAAAATTAAGAAGGCTTGACTCCTCGTGAAATGAAGAAATTATCCTTTCTATAGAAGACATCCAGTAGAAAATTTTAGTGGATATTATTTTGATTGTGTTTGGAAAGAATGATACACAAATAAACACCATGTCATACAATGAAAAACGCTGTAATGTATTTTAGAAAAGATATTTTTTAACATTTTCAGAGCAGAGCACCCATTTGTATCTTTTCGTTGTAATGCATACCAGATGTCAAATAGTTTAGCATGAATCATGCTTCTGCAACAATTAATCCTTCTGAGTAAAGGGCCCCAAATCAGTTCGAATCTGGTCCCCTATCACATCCAGCTTGGAACCACAGTTCTGTGATTCAAAGCTATAACTAATAGGATTAGCAACTGCAAGATTCGGCAATTGCAAAATATTTGGAAATTAACCAAAAGAATTGGTTTCAATCAGATTAATTCTCCACCCATAAGGATCAGGATCAATATAACATAGATTTTACTCATCTTTCTACAAACTTTGGATCTTTCAAAATAAATAAAATCAAAAAAGCAAAAAGATGGAAACTTGCTTTCCTCAATGGTGATTAGAGAAAAGAAAGATCTGCTGGCAAGGAGAGGCCAGAGGGAGCAAGAAGAGAGCTCCAACTATCCAAGGGAGGAGCCAATCACTAAAATTTTTGTTCTCCAGTGAAAGGTGGGTGAGGACAAAATCTAGGAGAGTCCTCGAAGCAGGGATAAGGTGAAGAGAGAGAGAGAGGAGAGAGAGAGGGGGGGGGAGAGGGAGGGAGAAAGGAGAAGTGGCCAACCTGCTTTGCTCCTCTCATACCATCCTCTTTTTTCAGCCAAGAGGAAAGAGGTTAGTCAATGCAAATGGCCGAGGTCTAGGTTGGTATGACTGGACTAATCACGTGAGTTCTTGAACCAGAAACTACCAAGTAAACACATAAGAAAAAGTGGCTCCCAACTCCCAAGGCTGTGGACATGTAAATGGATCAAATTTGGAAGGATCTGCCAATATCCTTGTCCAAAGATAACAAGCTATAGCATTTATTTATTTATTCAAAGTAATATATTATTTAATATAAAAGAAGGCGTCTTCTATTCATAGTCCTTGGTGATCATTGATTTTCTTTCTTCCATCATGATTGACTATAGACAGCTTATCATACTTTTGAATCACATGTTCTAGTCATTACATGAGTTAGTATGCGAATGATAAACAACCTAGTACAATGCTGTTTTGTAAAATGTAGGTACATAATGATTAGT
This sequence comes from Phoenix dactylifera, assembly GCF_009389715.1. Lineage (NCBI taxonomy): Eukaryota > Viridiplantae > Streptophyta > Magnoliopsida > Arecales > Arecaceae > Phoenix > Phoenix dactylifera. The sequence goes on along the minus strand of NC_052392.1, from coordinate 14,466,802 downwards.
ATCCAAACAATAGTATACAGATTAGAACATTAACCAAAGCCAAAATTGTATATATTTTGCCCAACAAAAATTGAAGGAATCATTTATCTGATGAAGGAATCATTTGGTATAGTTAAATTTGTTCATTTATCTTTTAATCTCTTTGTAAATTCTGGATGCTTTTCAAGCCGTTGATTGCTTGACTTTTTGATATGAGCCTTTTTTCTTAGCCTAGGCTATGCATCCTTTTTACAATTTCTCGTTTTATGCTACATTGATTCCATGTGGAAAAAGATAAGTGCTTGGCATTTTTACGTCTTGAGTAGGTTGAATGAGCAAAAGAATTTACTATGCAAGGCGACCAAGTAGTTAAGGGACAAAATAGTGTTAAATTCTTTCAGTAGCAAACTAGAAGGATTTTGACTATAACATAAAACATAAGAAAACACCTATAATGAAACTCTTGAACATATTTAATATGGCTTGAGATGATAAGCCCATAAACATGGAAACACAAACATTCAAATAGTGAATTTGAATGGTGACTATCAAGTTTTCATAATCACCATTTTCCTTGAACTAGACACTGCATGAAAAGTTATTTGTGTGATGTTCGCCTGAGTGAGATTGTAACCTTTACATGCGGTGGAGGGCTTTTGCCAGATAAACTAGAGGACGAAACATTGACATTACTCGAATATAGTTTGGGAACCATCATTTTGTTTTAATAATTTTGCTTGGGATCTTATATTTTTTGTGTTGCCAGATAAAAGTCTTAAGTTATGCCGACTATTATGGTTATATGAGATATGCCCTTGAATAAAGTTAAACTAATCAAAGAATTGAAACAACTGAAAGTAATTAGAAACATAAATCGAGAAAAATTAAATTTTGAAGATAATGGCAAAATAAAATGTGAAATATACAGTAAATGCCATTCACTAAACCTAAGTATGCGAGAAAATGAAAAATGATTTAGCAACCAAAATGAGAATTGCTGAAACTGCACTCCTACAACAAGGAAAGCTATCTACTACTATCATCTTGTATTACCTCAGGAGTCTCGTATTACTATTTTTGGCCCTTGTGCTTGTTTCCAAGATATTGCAAGTTTTGATTATCGATTAATTAATAAAAACATATAAAACTTTTGAATCACTAATTCACTGGCCACCACAAAGGATTTTCATAAATTTGAGATGCTTTAGCATGTCATTGGACATATTCTCAAAATTGCAATACGGCATATCAACCAATTCTTCAACCTTTTCCGAAGACATCTAACTTGTAAGATATGACAAAAGAATCCTTAGAATGCAGAATGATATGCTGAAGCCTTTTACAAAAAGAAGTCAAGGGATGCTTCAGCTTTTCACCAGTCATGAAACATTAAGAAGTAAAAGGCAGAAGCATAATTTTTTTATCTTTACACAAAAATATATAAAAGAAAACTGATTATTTGAAACTTAGTTTCAGAGACCAAGCTAGAATTTGTATGGAGGGGGAGGGGGGCAAAGTGTTATGACTAATATCACATTCATCTCCTATTAAATGAACAAAATTAACAAAAATATTTTTTAAAATATTACTTAACATGAATTTCAAGATTAGAAACATTCTCAATACATATATGTAGTGCTTGTATCTTTTAATTATTGTATTCTCCACCAAGGTCCTAGCTTTTTGTTCTATTTTGTCATTTTGAAATTATTGAACCTGTTAACATGGACAAAAAAATAATAATTAACATCATTTTTTTGAGAATTAAAAATTGTAATTAGATCAAGCTGAATCATCTCACTAAATTCAAATCATTCAATATATAATCAACCATATAGAAAGGAAGCGTAAAATTGTAATTATTGATACAACACTGCAGTTTGAAAAAAAAAAATCTAAATTCTAAAGTATGAATTAAGATATTGATTGACATTATCATAAAAGAACATGAATTTTCAATCAATAGATAGTATAAACATATGAAGCCTTATTCACCATTCGCCAATACATGCATGATAATATGAGAGCACTAATATCAATATCCAAAGATACCCAAATTTACATATTAAAAATACATAAAATAAAAATAGAAAAAGAAAGAAAAATATGTAACCATGAACAAACTCATAGTGATTCGTGTTGGCTTCACCAAAATGCCATTTGAAAAGGAAACTTCAGCAATAACAGACTCTATTTAAGGCTCCGGATATTCTTTAGCCATCTGGCATTAGCCAAGGAAGCTAGGAGAAATTGGGTAGAAAATAAAGAAATTTGAGAAGGAGGAAGTGTAACAAAATTTGATTGTCAGTTTAGAGTTTGGGAGAGGAAGTATTTCGGGCATATACTCAGCGCAGTTTAGTCACATTCTTTCTTTTAATTTTTTTTTATATGTAGAAAAGTTTGTCATTTAATATTTGATATTTTAAAGGCCTGAAGTTAGGGCCTTAAGCATTAGTTAGTAGCTTGATTTTTGAAATTAGATTGGAGATACATTCTAATCCTGCTCCAGATTTATGCGCCACTGGGAAGTTACGGAGAGGTGAGACTCCTTTTCTTTTTTTTACAACACAAGAGAAAGCAAGAGCGAGTGTTCAAAGCAAGTCAAACTTGTTAAGGATGTCACAGGACAGCCATGTATGGTAGCTAAAGAGATTTGGAGATTGAGCGAGGCACATGGAGATAAACCACAAATTGTGGAGGGCCAAGTGGTGGGCCTAATGGGAAAACCAAAGGGATCTACTGAAGCAGGGCACCGACTGCTTAGTTTAAGACTCTGAAGCCAGGTTTCAAGAATGTCAAAATGCCTAGAGAATGTTGCCATCATAGAACAATACACATCAAAATCAGCAGTGAGACATTTCCTGGCCAAGTGTGTCCTTGATGTACCCATGCAAAAGCTACATTCACTATAGAAAAGAAAGGGTTTTTGTCAGAAAATAGCGAAAAAAAAGGTAAAGTAGAATGAGAGCTCACTGGGAAAGTTATGAACACATCCTCAATCATGTTTGTATAACTAAACATCTCAAATCACATGCTATCAAACAAGAACAAAACATTATTTGATTAAAATTCAAGAAAAAAGGGCTATAATAACCTTAATTCTACAGTGGAACAGAGATCTGACATGAGTTTAAAAAAAAAGCTAACCCATATTTTAAGAATATAAAATGAATCCTTTGCTTTATCTAAAAATCTCTGAATGACTCATAAAAATGACCCACAAGGAACTTGTAACCTTACTAGGGCATTAAAAATTAGTTCCAAGAACAACCAAGAACTCAATAATTTTCCAGCATGGAGAGGAAAATCTGATGATAGAGGAAAAAAAGAAAACAGAATGCTGAATTGAAAAATAACAAAATTGGACTGGGAATTACAGAAAATCAAAATTGGCACTTCTCACCTGGATAATGTGGCTTGAGCCTTCTAGGTTTGATTTGGGACGGATCTCAAACACTTCAGACCTTGACAGAAAGGAACAAACACTTGCAAAAAGTTATCTGATTGAATAAATGCGACAAACGCATACATACCATAATCCAGGAAACTGATGCCACTATCAAAATAGGTTTCTAGAATTTGACCTAAAAGAGTTTGCAACAATATCAGATCAATCCCGGAGGAAAAAGAAGGAGAAACCCGCAATGTTAGACCCAGTACAGATGTCGCATACCTCTTAGCACAAAAGAAAGACATAAATTTGATTTTCTCGGGTTAAAGCCAACAAAATCTCAGAAATCTGAAACCATGGCAAAAAGATAAGAAATAAATTGGTTTTCTAGGGTTGAACCAGAGCAGATCTCAGAATTAGTCAGAAAATATAAAACTACAAACAAGGAAGAAAGATACACAATAACTATCAAGAAAGACAGATTTATCATACCAACATCAGGATCCGCCGGAAAATTAATGCTATATCAAAATGGATTGCTAGGGTTTAATCTAAATAGTCCACAAGAATCCTGGATCAATCCAAAAAGAAATCAAGAAAAGTGAAAGAGAACAGGAGGAAATGCGCTATTAACAGATTGAGCCTTCTTTCTTGACGACGTTCTTGAATTGTTCGCCCGTGTCTCGACCTTCGACGAGATGACGACGGGAAAGCTTCTTTGATACCATTGAGGACGAGGAGGTGGGAGGAATAGAGGGCTCGTTTGGTTCGCGGGAAAAGAAGGGGGGAAAGTGTGGTCAACGGGAAAGTAATGAGATGCCTCTTGTTTGGTTGGAGTTTTCAAAGGAGAGAGAAGGAAAAGTTATATTCCCATGGGAATGTGATTCCCACATTTCATGGGAAAGTCTTTCCCATGAGAAACATGGGAAAGTTACTTTCCCATGAGGTGGGAATCACTCCATTTTTACTTTTTCCCAAAAAGTCCTTTCAGCATTAAAGAAGCATTAAAGAGGCATTAAAAACCTAATTTTTATTAAGGGCATAATAGGAATTATATATAACTTTCCTAGAAAAGTGGATGGCCAACCAAACATAAGTACCTTGGAAATTTGTCACTTTCCCATGGTCAACCAAACATGCCAAAATTACTTTCCTAGGCATCCTCTTCCTAGGAATTTGTTTCCCAGGAATCATATTCCTAGGAAGGAAAATGCTTCCCGCGAACCAAACGAGCCCAGAGGGTTTTCCGGCGGAGAGGAGGAGAGCGGGATTCGGCGGTTTTTTTTTTATTTTTTAATTTTGTACAACGGCACCTGCAGCGGATAAAATTTAAAAAAAAATAGTTGGCGAAAAAGGAGAGTGCAGACACGTAGTTCTTTCGGAGGAAACCTCCGACGTAATAAACCTCATAGAAGGTAATTTAGTCAGCAACAATGATTTGAATGGAGTCATACTCTCAAAAAAAATCTATATATATATCGTAAAACAGCATCATCCCGGCAGCAGCACTATGCCCACTCCGAATCTACTTAATTATCGTAGCAGAGTCCCTATTGAGGATCCAAGCCCGCCGCACCGCCGAATTCCTCAACCAATGGAGAATTCCGGCCCAGAGGAGGATAATGGAAGGTCATGCTAAGATCAAGAATAAGGTACGGATCAACTATTTTGTTTGGAGAGCATTGGCTGAAGCCCGTTCTTCCTTGGCCAAGCCTCTTCATACTTCGCCAAGCCTTGTCCAACCCCCTTCACACTTGGCCAAGCCTTGGCCAAGCCAAGACCCTCAAGGCTCGGCCAAGGCACGGCGCACCTATGTGCGGCCCAAGCCGCGCCCAAGCCGAGGCGGCGCCCGCCCGCCTGCGCACGTGGCCGCCGTACCGCATGCCCATGTCGCGCGGCAGGATGGCCTGTGCGCGCCCAGCGCCAGGCCAGCCCTGTCACGCCCATGCTGGACGCCTGCAGAGGTCTGCCAAGGCCATGCCCTGGCCTACCCAGCGCCAGGCAATGGTCAGCTAGCCCCTGCCAACCCTGCCAAGGCCAGGCCATGTCAGCCCTGTCGGCCATGCTGCCCCGCATGTCAACCATGTCCATGGCCCTGCAGCCACGCCCATGCCCTGCCAACCACCTGCCATTGGCCTGCCATCGCCATGCCTGCTGCCAGCAGTGCCTTAGCCCATGTCCTGCAGCCTGCCATGACCCTGCCACAGCCAGCCACCATGCCAAGCCATGCCACACCCTGCCAGCCACTGCAGAACATCAGCCACAGCCCAGCCATGCTGCAGCCATGCCATCAGCCATGTCAAAGGGCTGCAACCACCATACCAAGGTTGCAGCCTTGTGCCACATATCACCTAAGCCTTGGCCATGCCTAGGCATTAGGAAGCCATGCCTTAGCCTCTTCTTTGGGCAGCCACATGGGGACTTAGAAGCCTATAAATAAGCCTTAGAGAGGCACCATTTGGACATCTTAGATCTTTGAACATTGTAGTTTCTTGTTTTTCGGCCTTAGGCTTGGGAGGGCTTTGCCCTATTATATTCGATCCTTGAGCTTGCTCTTGGATTTGGGCTAGGGGAGACCAATCCTAGTTTCCTCTAGATTTATGCTCGTAGCTTCATTTGGGAAATAGAATCAATGCTTTAAGCTTTCCTCTACATATCTTGTTATGAGTGATTGTTTTCTTCTCAAGTCAAGGGTCGGGTCAAGCTGCAGCTAGTAGGCCTTCCCCTTGCCTTGGTTCCCACGGTCACTTAAGAGCTTAGCACACTGCGACTCAAGCTCGATCTACCACGGCATTACCTGCTCGGTCCATCTTCCTACAATTCTAAGGCATCCGCAGGGAGCAAAGGTGCAAGGCTTGGTGTGGCGACTTGGGACCGAAAGCCGCCCTCCATCAGTTCCCCTCGAAAAGGATGCGGTATGCATCCAAAACAAGCCTCACATAAGTGGTACCCTTTTATGCGGCTCTAAGCTTGACACTGATGACAGAAGTATCGAAGATCCGCTGGCCCCCGCCCACCACCAGTCCAGCATTGTGGTTTCTAATAATAAATCTCACGCCTCCACTGCCTCTCCCTCACCGACCCTTCTGTCAAAGTTTACTTTGAGAAAGCTAGGAGGTGGAGGCTCTCAAGAAACAAAAAAACGGTCCTGATCGTTGCAGGAGCAGAATGAGAGTCCCAAATGTCCTAGCCGTCTCAAAGAAAGTTGTCGTAGTAGTACCTATAATCTCCGTTATATGAAGTAGAGCTCTATCCGCCACCAGTCCTGGATGTACCCTGCTGTTTTCGAAAATCCGGACATTCCTATCTAGCTAACTATGGTAGGCCAGATAGGCAATGCTGATCTCTTACTCCGCAAGGCCGAGCCTTCATAAGGAAGCCAAGGAAATTCTCGGTCAAAGACCACCTCCTCGATCAAGGTGGGCCACCCACATAGCGGCACCTCAGACAACCATCTGTCCTCCAAGATGTCGATAGGCCGTCCATTCCCAATTTGATTATTGGAAGAATCGACGAGGCACAGATGCAAATCTCTCTCCAAATGACTGAGTTGTGTCGGCCTGTGCAAAAGATTATCAGGTCGATCAAATTTTCGTATTTGGTCCTCATCAAAGAATCCTCAAGGCTTTTTGGCTTCAGAAGAAAGCTAACCGCCAGTCTGGTCACAAGAATCTCTCATCGATTAAGGAGTAAAGTTCTAAACCATCACTGCTGGTCGGCTGGCAGGTCATATCCGAAGCGGGTGAATACCGCTCCATTGCCCCCTGCCACGATTTGGTGGGGGTTTGAAAATGACGGGATCAGGCAAGCTAACAAGTGGAGCCGACCGCATTTAGGGTTGCAGTTGTGGCGGTTGGTTCAAGGATCACAATAGCGGCTATTTCAACGTTGCAACAGCCGTTATTAAACTGTCATAATGTAGTGTAATTTGTTAAAAAAAAAACTGTAACAACGTTATAACTATAAAGCTTGAAAATGGTTCAGGTTTTTTACGTAAAATAAGTATGGTAAAATTTCTAATGCTAGTTGTGTAATTAGAAAAATTATAGGGTTTTTACGTGAAATAACCTGGTATGAGTTCCATCTTTCATCAATTTTCATTCGGACAAAAAAAATATAATACTCCAAATTAATTAATTAAATTTCAGCTCTCATTCTAATTCTGCTGATAACCTAAAAATCTATCGGCAGTCTTTATACAACTTTTATATGCAAACACCAACTGTAATCTTTTTAGGAAGTTTTCAAAGTAATATTGCGAGTATTTGTAAATCTTATAAATGCGACAAGTAAAATATGCAATAAATTTGCAACTTAAAATTGCTTATATCGATCCTAACAATATTTTGGATTTCAAAGAAAGCTCAAACATATTCCTTCTCCTCTACCCTCCACTTTGATCGTCCTCTTGGCAGCCATGAAAACTCTATCTACCAACTCCACAGGGGCGGCCCGATACATTTGGGGGCCTAAGGCGAATCCAATGAATGAGGCCTTTTTTTTTAATAATAAATTTTTTAATAAATATAAAATATTTAAAAAATAATATGAAAATAGATAGCTATCAAGTACACTATTTCAACAAAGATACATGAATCTAACAAAAGTAGACAAAAAGTTTTTTCAGTTTAATATAATTTTTGAATGAAAACACAGAAATATAATTGCCGGGCCATAAAACTGATTAAATAATTGAGATAATGCTGGGCAATACTGTTTACCATGTCAAGCAAAAGCAGGATAAGAAAAGGTCATCCCGTGGCACTTCATGGTCAAGGTAAAAAAAAGAATTTGTCCAGAAAGAAGCCTCTCTATAAGAGAAAGTAGGGGCATTATGGGAAATTCACTCCATCTAATTAATAAAAGTCCCGTCCCACCATCTCCCCTTCAAGTGAGTACCCAAGCAGCAACTGCAACATCAGAGCACAGCAGCCATTCAACCCCCTCCCTCCTTTTCTCTCTCTACCACCCAAGAGGGGAGAAGAAACCCAGAGGAGAAAATTAAAAGAATCTCCACCCTCCAAGAACTCAAGAAGTCCATCTCCAATCCCTCTATCTTTCTTCCCGATGGCCCAGCTGGATCAGGAGTAATGTGAGGGAAGGAAAACCAAGACTAAAACCAAAAAAGAGAAGGGATGAAAGATAAGAGTGGCTTCAGGCGTGTATCAAGCCAACCAAATCCCTCCTCCTCCTCTCTCTCTCTCCACCCAAAACAAAACTACTGTCCCCAACTTCCCAAATTGCCTCTCTGCAGGTCAGGAAACTCTCCACCTCCCTTCCATCAAGGGGGAAGACTCGTAGCCTTCCATCAAGGGGGAAGCTCCTGTTCCTGTTTTCACATGGGGCCTTTGCTTCCTTTTGGTCACGCCTCCCGGAGGCCCTCCATTGGCCTGAGGCCTTAGGCGACCGCCTCGGTCGCCTAACGCTCGGGCCGGCACTGCAACTCCATCATTATCAACAGAAAGATTCAAATATCACACCCATCTTAATCTAGTAAGAAGAGTTTTTTGTAGAGCAGAATTAGAATTTATGTTGCTATGGTCTTAATAGTAAGATGGCAAGAGAAAAGGTCTCATACACTCACCTATAGCTGCAAAATATTTATACATATATGAAAATTCTTCTTTTGCAAAGTGAATGGATCCTCTCATAAATTTTTATGCAATTTTTTCATGATATTAATACAAAAAATGTTATAAATTTATTTTATACTTAAAATATTATTTATAAATATTGTAATAAAAATCTAATAGAATAAATATATCCATGAAAAAACATGACAATTCTTTGATATATATATATGCATATCATGATTTTAAAAGGGTAAATGTGTAATAAATTGTTGCAAAATATATATGCAGAAAATATATTCTCTTCATTTTTTTCTCATAACCATCCATTTTTTCAAACATACGGCTTGGATCTTCATTTCCAACCGGTTTTAGGTGGACACACCTCCCCATTTGGTTCACTCAGGCAAGATATCTATAATTATCTGCAGTACCGTGGTTATTTTGCCCAATATATGCTAATTCCTACAAGCAAAGTAGACAGGAGTTGGGAAGTTTAAGTTACAGAAGAAAAGAAATAAGACCGCATTGTAAACTTAAATTATCGAAGAAAAGAAACAAGGATACATGTGTGTCCTCCTCTCTCATGCGTGTCCTCCTTTCTCTTTCTCTTTTTGTAACAATCTAGGACCTCACCCAAAATGACTAGCCAAAAGATATTATTTGGGTTCTTTGATCTTGTATAAGTATTCAAAGTCTACCTAGCAAATAACCGATGTGAGACTAAACACACGCCCGCACGGATTCTCACATACTCCTCCTGTTCAAGCCCTAACGTCCTCGTCAGACTAAGGGTTCAAATCTATTCAAATTTAATCACAAACACCACGATCGGCCCGTGGTCAGCCCTAATAAATCCATGCTACAGTGTCCCCTAATCCACATAGGTTAAGGGCCAAGTCCGCTCTGAAACCATTTGTAACAACCTAAGACCTCACCCAAAATGGTTAGCCGGAAGATATTATTTAGGTTTCTTGATTCTGTATAAGTACCTAAGATCTACCAAGCGAATAACCGATGTGGAACTAAACACATACCCGTACGGGTCCTTACATACTCCCCCCGTTCAAGCCCTGACGTCCTCGTCAAGTTAAGGGATCAATTCCATTCAAATCTATTCACAAACACCAAGATTGGCCCGTCATCAGCCCCAATTGATTTGTGCTGCAGTGTCTCCTAGTCCACATAGGTTATAAGCCGAGTCTGCTCTGATACCATTTGTAACAATACAGGATCTCATCCAAAATGACTACCTGTAAGGTATTATTTGGGTTCCTTGATCCTATATAAGTACTAAACATCTACCCAGCAAATAACCGATGTGGGACTAAACACACCCCCGCATGGATCCTCACACTTTTATCTTTAGATCTCATGCTTTCCCCCAATCATGTCTCCCCCTCTCTCTTATCTGTTATTTTCTCTCCCACGTGTGGTTGACAGAGAGAGATTTTATGCGTTTGAAGGAGAATAAGAAGGATCTTTTTTCTCTTTCTAAATTCTCATAGCCTATTTGGCTATTCTTAGAAGATTGGGCTGAAAATCTTATAAAATTATAGATTGAATCATCCATTTAAGCATAGCCCTATATTAACTAAACTCTACTCAACCCAAATTCTATGGGAAGAAAAATAGATCCCATAGGTCTTTTTTTGTTTTCTGCAGCCCAAAAGCTAAGATCTAGGTTGGACTTAAACACATTTTTAGAAAATGCAAGCTAGGTGGGTCAAAAAGCCTAATTCTTATAGAATTTTCAACCCAATCTTGTATGAATATCCAAATAAGCCCTTTTTTTTTTTGCTGAAAACGGGTTCTCATACAGTACGTGTACGAATACACCCAATAAAATCAAAAAACACTAGCTCACGGAGAGCCAGTGGCAAGTCTCTCTCCCCCAGCCAAAAGGTGTACCCTGAATGATGAGCCGCGAAGGCAGCCACCCAGTCGGCTGCCCCATTGGCTTCTCTGAATACATGCTTGGCCTGGATGGCCACCCCAACCCCACACATCATCCCAATATCCCGAACCAAGGGGTGGTCTAAGCCCTCACCCCTCAGCCCCTCCCGGATCCAGCTGATGACTGTAGCCGAGTCGCCCTCCAGTACAATCGATCCAGCCTGCAGTACCTGCCTCGCACATCGAATACCTGCCCAAGCAGCTCGTAGCTCTGCCCCGGGAACTGATGTGCCGAACAACTGACAGCCACCTGCTGCCACCACTCTGGAGTGCGGGTCCCGTATCACAAAACCCGCACCGCCACGCGAACCTCCATCCAGGACCGATCCGTCAAAGTTGACCTTGAGGAAACTCGGGGGTGGGGGCTCCCAGGTGAAGAGCACCAGCTGAGGAGCTGCCGAAGCAGAGAAGGAACCCCAGGTGTCCCGAGCTGTCAGAGGTCTATCTGAAGAGGCCCTGAACTCCAATGCCTGTACTCGCGCGAGCTCTGCAACGAACCTCGGTGACACCCTGCGCTCACCAAGGGTGCGGGCGTTCCTCGCCAGCCAGATCTGATGTGCTGTGCAGGTCGCTCGAATAGCCTCCTGACATATCTGCGGCCGGGCCAGCCACTGCTGCATCATCCGTAAAAACTGAGGCCTCCCACGCCAAACCCCCTGCGGGAACCCAGCCCACAACCATGCCGACCTCGCCCACGAACACTGAAAGAGCACGTGGTCGACCGACTCCTCTACACTGCATGTCCCGCACTCCGCAGGGATCCCCCAACCGCGCCTACTCAGCACTGCCCCCGTCGGAAGGCGATCCCATGCCACCTTCTAAAGGAAGAGTGCCGCCCTCGGGTGAAGTCCGGACCTCCAGATCCAAGTGTAATCCTGGCCCGACTCATGCTCCTGCTGGATAACTCTGGCAAGGTCTCCCAGTCTGACACTGGACCGGCAAGAGGTGCCCCAAACCCTGACATCAGCCCCCCCACAACCTGGCACTGGAAGGGACCGGATCCTCTCAGCTAGGTGTCCTCCGAACAACTGTCGCAGCCTATCATCATCCCATGCTGAGTCTCCTGGGGCAAGAAGATCGGAGACCCGCAATCCCTCCACTGCCTCAACATCGATCATAGTCGGCCAACACCTCAGTGGGACGGTGTCCACCCATGGGTCCGCAGTCACATCAATGCTCCGCCCATCACCAATCAGCCATCTGGTGTTCGCCGACACCAAGGGCAAGTACCTCCCAATCTCACGCCACATGAAGGAGACTCGCCGCCCTCTCCATGCCGCCTCTGAGACCTCACGGCCATATCTGGCCGCCATCACCTGACTCCACAGCCCGTGTGGCTCTAGCAGGAAGCGAGCTGCATGCCGAGCAATGAGAACCTCGCGCCGCTCCAGTAGGGACTGCACTCCGAGGCCGCCCATGCTAGTGGGCCGGCAGACATGCTCCCAAGCCACCAAGTGCACTCCGCGACCTCCGCCGTAAGACCCCCACAGGAAACATCGCAGCAGTCGCTCGACCCTTAGCAGAGTCGTCTTCGGAACCACGGTGTTGGCCATGAGGTATACTGGCATGGACCCCAACACCGATCTGATCAAGGTCAGTCTCCCCATCATGGACAGGGAAGCCGCTCTCCACCCCTCCAACCTGCTCTCCACCCGCTGCACCAGGTGGGAGCACTCTGCTACTCGTAGTCTGCGGCCTGTAATCGGAACACCCAGGTAGGTCAGTGGCTCCTCCTGCTCCGGTATCTGCAGAATCCCTCTGATCTCCTGTCTGACCCTGCTCTCCATGCTCGGGCTGAAGTGGACCGCTGACTTCTGGAAGTTAACTCTCTGACCCGACGCCATGCAGTAGTCCGCCACCACCCGCCGGAGGACTCGCGCATCAGAAACCCGCGCCCTGGCCAAAAGAAGACAATCGTCAGCAAACAGTAAGTGGGACAGAGGACTAGCCCCTGGGGCAGGGACGTAGGCCTCCAACTCCCCGCGGGCACACACCCTCTGCAAATCACGAGACAAAATATCAGCACACAGGATAAACAAATAAGGAGAAAGAGGACATCCCTGGCGCAGCCCCATGGTGGACTCAAAGAAAGGTGAAGGTGTGCCGTTGACCAAGATAGAGAACTTTGGCCCCCTGACACACCCCATGACCCAGCCAACCCACTGCCTGTGGAAACCGTACGCCTCGAGTGCCTGCTGAAGAAAACTCCATCTGATCCTGTCATAAGCTCTCTCCATATCCAGCTTGATAGCCATCAAGCAACGTCGCTTCGATGCTCGCTGCAGATCCCACATCATCTCCTGAGCCAGCAAAACATTATGGGAGATATTTCTGCCAGCTATAAACGCCCCCTGTTCCTGACTGATGATGCCAGGCAATAGGGGCTTCATCCTTCGGACCATTATTCTGGCCACAACCTTATACAAGGTAGTGCACAGACTAATGGGTCTGAAATGGCCTGGCTCCACCGCCTCCTGACGCTTCGGAATGAGCGTGATAAAGGTGGCTTTCCAATCTTCAGGCATCCGCGCCTGAGAGAAAAAGCACTGAATAGCCTCTATCACTGCAACCCGAATGATACCCCAGTACTGTCGGAAGAAGAACGGAGGGAATCCATCCGGTCCCGGGGCCTTGTCTGGAACCAAAGCCCAGACTGCCTCCTGAACCTCCTGTGCCGACACTGGTCGGACCAGGGCTGCATTCTCCGACTCCTCGACTCTCGCGTCCATCCGCATGGGATGGTCTCGGTCGCCGGAGACCTCATCCTCCGTCCATCTGTCACGAAAAAAGTCCAACAGGGCCTGACTAATGGCAGGCTCCCCTTCCACCCGAAATCCAGACCCATCGCGTAGCGAGTGTATCGTGCTCCGCTGTCTCCGGATGATCGTGGTCCGGTGGAAGAAACTAGTATTGCGGTCCCCCTCACATACCCACTGAACTCGAGATTTCTGTCGCCAGAAGATCTCGTGCTGCCGTAGTAGTGAGTGATGGGTCGCTAGGAGCCCCCGAAGGTCGCCCATGTCATCCGCCGAGAGCGCACCTTCTAGGTCTTCTTTCCGCTGCAACTCAGAGATCGCAGACTCTACCCCCTCTACTCTCCGGAAGATATCGCCCACAACCTCACGGTTCCACCGCCGAAGACGCCTCTTGGCCAATTCTAGTTTGCGCGACACCCGGTGCATTGCATCTCCACGCACCGGGATGCACCATGCCTCACGAACAATGTCCCAGGACTGTGGGTACGATAGCCAAACCTTCTCAAAGCGGAAGGGGCTATGGTGACTAGGTCCCGAGGATGTGGAGACCAACAGGGGGCAGTGGTCTGAAGCGATCCGAGGTAAGTGACTAACTCTACATGTAGGAAAACGGAGGATCCAGTCCGGGGACGCAAATGCCCTATCTAGACGCTCCCACACCCTAGCACTGCCGAGCTGATTATTGCACCAAGTAAACTTCGGTCCAGAGAACCCTAAGTCCACCAGGCCAGTGCGCGACACAAAGTCGCGAAACTCCCTCCTATCCGCTCTGTCCATAAAGGCTGCCCCACCCCTCTTGTCACCCGAACTCAATATGCAGTTAAAGTCACCAACAACAATAGTCGGGAGATCCTGGGCGGTAAGGCTGGTAATCTCCTGCCAGAGGACTCTCCTGGTCCTATAGTCCGTGCTCGCATACACCCCACACAGAACCCATGGAGCAACATGCGGTGCCGAGACAACCATAACTACCTGCTGGGGGCAGTTGTGGAAGACATCAAAGGTCGCCACCCCTCGCCTCCCGACAGCCCCGAGAATCGACTGCGTATGACTCCCAGTCCCTCCCCAAGCGCCGTCTCAAACGTACAAGCCCCTCGCCAGATAGCCGGGTCTCACTAATGAAGCAGATCTCCGGATCATGGACTTGCACTAACCGTTTGAAAGAAGACATGAAGGACGGCTTAGCCGCCCCCCTACAATTCCAGGCTAGGACCCTCATGGATCACAGTCCACGTAATCGGCCTCCGACCCATCTTCACCCTGGAGCACGGAATCAACTTCAAACGCGCTACCTGGGCCCTCCCGCTGCTCGGTAGATACGGCCTGCATGACTGCTGCCCTGATGCGCTGCACAGCAGTCGAGTGATCCGTACCCCCACCTGTCATCAGCGATACCGCCTGAGGCCCCCCCGGAAGCGGCACGGGGTGGTCCCCGGCCCCACTCCCGCTAGGCGCCGCCACCCCCAGCTCATCCCCAGCCGGAGGCCGAGAGCCAAGCTCGGCTGTGCTCCTCACCAGGTGCGAGACAGGGTGATCCCCGTCCTCGCACCCTCCTGGGGCAGTCGTCCCCGGCATATCTAAGATCGGTGGTGGAGGGCCGAACTGAAAGACCCCATCTGGGCTACTCCCAAGGCCCTCAGGAATATCCCATAACCCCGGCTCGCTCGGCCCGCCCCAGGGCCTAGCCTGGCCAGTAACCATAGAGGTCCCCGGCCCAGACTTCGGCACTAGGCGGGGTGGGCAGTACTGGAAAGGCCCTGCAGGTGCCCCATGGGGTCCGGCCAGGGTCTGTTCTTCCTGGGCCAGGAGGCCCGGCTCCGTCAGAGCCCCCTGTCCCAAGGCTAGCTGAGGCAGTGGGCCCCCCACACCCTGTGACTGTGTGCCCCCCAGAACCAGGGCCTGTGGGCCCGTAACTGCCCGCGTGCCAGACCCAAGCTCGGCCTGGGTCGTCCCGTCCACGGACCGCGCGTCAGTGGCTGGGGCAGCCCACTGCTCCCCATGCGGACGCGCGCCTGCGCGGGACTCTCCCTCGGCGTGGGGCGCGCCCCCGGTGCGGGGCACGCCCTGGTCCACTGTAGCCGGCCCACGAGCCCGGCGCCCGGCTCGCTGGGCCCGGGCGCGCTGGGCCGGCACCCGGGCAGGCCTCGCCGCCTGCTGGGCCGCCGGCCCAAGGCCCCCGAGCGGGCCCTGGCCCGCTTGTGGCCGGGGCCTCTTCTGATTGTGGACCCGGGCCGCCGTCGACCCACTGGGCCCCGGATCGGCCCGTCGAATGACTGGGTCGACCCGCTTGGCTGGCCCCGAGTTCCCCAACCCGGCCGGGTCGACTCCCGGCTCACCGACCAGGTCGACTCCTGGCTCACAGGCCAGGTCTACGCGAAGGGGCTCGAAGGAAGGAACCGGGCATGGCCCGTCACCCCCTCCGGCCAGCGGCGACCGCCGGCGCGCCACCTTCGTTGGCTTTTGCCAGCCGTCGGTGTCCGCCGGCGAGTTCGGGTTGGGCGATTGAGGCGGCTGGCGGGCCAGCGCCTGCCCCGAACCAGGGTCGGGCGCGCTCGTCTCTCCCGACTGCGGCGGGCGGTTCTCCCGCTGGAGTCTCCGCCGCGTCGCCACCATCCAAGGGCCGTAGACCGGCCCTTGGTTCTCGTCCCCAACAGCGGAAGGCGGCTGATCCGAGCCACCACCCGGGTCCGCCACTCCCGAGTTCGACCCCCCCTTTTCATGGTCTGTCGCCGGGAGGCGGCAAGCCGCCACCCCATGTCCCATACGACCACACCGGGGGCAGATCGCCGGAGCGTTTTCGAAGACGAAGGGCTGCCATCGCACCTTCGTCTTCCCTTGGATCAAAACCCCCGGTAACAGGGGTTTGGAAGTGTCGACCACCACCTTCACGCGGGCAAAGCCCATCGCCGCCTGCTGCTCGGTAACCTCATCCACCGCGATCGGCCGGCCCGCCCGAGCGGCGATGTGGAGAATGGTCGATGTCGACCAGTACTCCGGCGGAAGACGGGGGAGGCGGAGCCAGATCAGAGCCGTTTTCACGGCGTCTTCCTCGGGCTCGAAGTCCGGTACCCAGGGGGACATGGCGAGGAGCTGCCCCGCCACCACCCACGGACCCTTACCGAGGGCCCGATCCCGGTCCTCCGTCGACCGGAACTTCAAGGCAAGGTAGTCGTCCGCGAGTGGGACGGCCACCACCTCCTGAAGCTTCGCTCGGGCGGCCACGTCCTTGGCCACCCATTCCGCCGGGACGCGGCGGCCGAAGGTGCGTGCCACCGCCGCCCGCCCCTCCCAAGCGAGCCGAGCCGCCGCGATCGGTTCCTCCGGAAGTACCAGGACCTCCGGGAAGCGGCGGCTCAGCCGCTCCACCTCGGCAGCCGTGGGCCACTGAGTCACCCACGGCCCCGGCTTAGACCAGGCACCGGAGTACGTACCTTTGCCTTTCGCCGGTCCCGCCGCTGGCTGGGCCCCTTTCCCTCTCGCCGGTCCCTCCGCAGGCTGCTTCCCCTTCCGCTCCTCCGCTGGCTGCTTCCCCTGCCGCTCCATGGAATCCACCTGCAAGGAAGACAAACAGAAGCACACCCGATGCAGAGGCGATCGTGCGGGAACAGCCCGGCGCCCTTGTCACCACCACGGCAGCCGTTGAGCTCCTGCGCGGCCGCCGGAAACTAGCCGTTGGGCTACGGATCAGCCAGAGAAAGTAGCCGTTGGCTTCTCTCTCTAGAACCAGTGTTTCTCACTCTCGAGAACTGTATCTTTTAACAGCAGCTTAATGGTGCATCCTCTTCGTTCCAAATAAGCCCTTAACCAATAAACATTTCTAACATCATAATGCCCTTCATAATTTAAGAGCTAAGATCTAATATTGAGAATATCTCCTCTTTCTATTGATGTTAAGGGAGGCTAAAAGACCACCCAAGTTATTGAAAATGCAGAAAAGAATTAATATCGGGAATTTTTTCTATTTAAAAAATGCAACAAAGGCAAAACTCATGCAAAAGGCTCTTAAAAATATTCTACATGCGACTTGGAGTAGGTTGGTGGGCTTTCCTCTTCTCATTGCATCCCAAAGTTGTTTGATTTTGTCCTTTTTTTTATAAATCAGGGCTAAGAAGATACAGATTAGATTAATCTAAGTAACCTTTTAAGTTTCGTGGCACACCCCTTTCTTTGCTCAGATACATTGGCTGCAGAAGGAAGAGAAGGACCATGATGATCTTTAGCAGGTCAAATTAGAAATTCTTGGAGAAGCGAATGATATAAAGTGTCTATCAGAGACCTCAACCTTTAGGACCCATTCCAGTGGAGGTTTTGTTATTTATCAATAATGCTACATCAAAGTATGAACAACTTTCAAGCTCTCCTAGGGGACATGCTCATTGTGTGCTTCCTCTTGGTTGTGTTTGTCTTCATTGATTTCTCTTTCCGCTGGAGAACTTCGAAAACAATATGAGAGCGATCACAAGCATCAATCAACCTATCTGACTATCATATGGTGTCAGTTCTATGGATGCTCACCTACAACTGGTGACTTGAGCAGCATTAATTGTTCTAAGTGAATCATGCATCGAAGAGCACATGGTTGATAACAATCATAAGTCTACATTTATGGATGGATGCATCCTAATTTGGCAGTTTAAACCATATTTGCTGCTGAAGGAAGAAGAGGTTTGTCATTTGGTGGCATTTGTTGGGTGGCACCTTGCCTCCTATATCATCCAAAAATTTTTTGAAGCAAATGAGCAAATAAAGTATGATTTAAGGATTCAAACCAATAATGGAGCGTAAGCCGCATAGAATTTGTTACATGGCAAAGTGACAGCCAAACCCAACCTCTGTAATTCAGGCTAAAGATTCAAATTCATATAAATCTAATCATGCTAGTATTAGTTAGGTTTCTTGATCCTGTATAAGTATCCAAAATTTATCTAACGAATAATTGATGTGGGACTAAACACACATCCGTACGGATCTTCACATACTTTTTGATTTAAGCTCTGCACCAAAAGCACGGGTCGTCACAAAGAAACTTGGAATAGAGCTTTGAATTTCTTTCGACGTTCGAGAGACAGTCAGACATAGTCTTTTGAATAAAAGCGATGGCGTTAATTATGCTGGATGCCGTCTGGAACTGGGTAGACAAGGTCCACCCACATTAACCTTTACCAGGGCAGGCATTGCCACCTGAGAAAAGCTGGAAAAAGTTTTTATCCTCTTTCCGTGCAGAACCTCTTCGATATGCTTCTTTTTTTTCGATTTCTATGGCAAGGCTTGTTTTTGTGGATATATGATCCACAACCACCGCCACCACCAGTTCCCACTAGCTGCCTTGCGCTGTGGGGCCTTTCCTTTTGGAGCTACTATTTCATATTCTGTAATTTGAGCAATACATTGATCAATTTGTCTCTCTCTCTCTCTCTGTTCTAATTCACCTGCTTGCATCATTTAGTAAGTCTGGCACTGTTCTACAATTTGCATAGTCTTTTCGATTTCTTTCACTGACATTCAAGGTTTGTTGCGAGTGCTATACGGCAAGAAACTATATTTTCTTACAAAAGAGATTCAATGAAAAAGACCATTAAGTGGTTTTCGGTCGTCGAGTTTGCTAGTTTTGTTGGATAACGTAGATTTATATTTAATTAATATTATATTACACCAGAATTTTAGCATAGTTTGATTCAACGAGACACCACGGAATCTGATGCAGAGCTTTTACTCATCTCCTTCCTTTCTCCCTTCTGTAATCTTGAACTGAGTAGCGAAGCTAGTAGTAGAGCTTTCTGCTACAATTGGATCATAAGGAGCGTGAAATCGACACAGCAATACTGGTAAAGTTCACATCTAACAGAAGACAGATAGAGAACAATGAGAGAAAGAAATAACACTGCAAAAAGATTTCACTGGGTGAATCATGTCCCTGATGGGTGCTAGATCCCAGCAAATTTTCATGCTTGATATGGAGCTCTTGGAGCAGCACTCGTGATCTCTACTTGCATGTCGTGGAGCTTTTTCTGGAGATCAGATGCTTCCTCCCTGAGCCAGGCGTTCTCCTGGAGGATCCGATCTTGCTCCTCCAACACATGGTTGACCTCGTCGATGAGCCTTCGGTTCATGGCTCGGAGGTATACCACCTGTGACCGCAGCTCATCCAGGAGACTCTGCTTCCTCATGCGTGACCGCCGGGCTGACTCTCTATTTGATATCATCCTCCTCCTCCTCCTCTCATCCTCAAGGCTTGCTCGGTGCTCATCAGCCTCATCTGATGTTGGGTTGTGACAAGGGCCGGAACAAGGCAAAGAAACTCCATCTACTGAACCCATGGCTTGGACTTGGCTTGCATAAGCTCCAAAGAACCTTTTCTTAAAGTCTAGCTGGCCTCTATACTGGAAGCCAGCAACCTCAGGGGGGTACATGGATGGAACTTTCAAGGTATGGAATGTGGAGAGGTGGAGGATAGGAGGGAGAACTCTGCTGCAGAGATTTTTAGAGGCAAGTATGAAGGTGATGGGCTATTTAAAAGTGAAAAGAAGGCAACAATTAGAGAAAGTAGCCCACTTCTTGCAACCAAGCATGTATATATAAATAGCCACAAAAAAAAAGCCACACAAGCTTACCTTTGGGTTTGCATGAGCTATAAGATTTGGACTCTCCATCACGACCATTTGATTACGGTTCCATTAGAGGTTCTGCAACCATTAATCCAACTGCTGATTAGCTAACTATGACAGATATATTTTTTTAATGATAACAACTGGATATGCAGCATAATGCATGATCATACATGCTGAATTGTGGAACTATTTCATGTGCCATGTGTTTGTGAGAGAACATATTCAGCTGATCTGCTGAGGTAGATCAGTATTGTTTATTCCTATGCACTTTAAAATAGTAACTAGCACTTTAACTTCTCTGATATTTGTGTAAAAATAGATGACCTAAATTATTTCAATTTTAATGTCATGGGATCTTAAGAACTCCAAATTATATGTGGAAGTGAAAACCAAAACTATGCCTAGTATTCTAAAGCCACTGATCACATAAATGCGTAGAGTTAGGTGGAGTTTGCTCGTATTATATTATAAAAAGGTAAGAGGATTTACCCATTGATATGTGAGGGTGACACTACACGAACTTTCGATCTAGATTGAAATGTTTCTAATCGAGTAATATGTCGAAGGCTTACGAGTCAAGTTAATTCAATTTGAGCGGCGATGACGTTACAAAGATCATTTTGTAGAAAGCTAAGGAAAGCTAGATATGATGACTCAATTGACCACCTTGGTGGCCCTGCTGGTCTAAATGTTGCTGATGGCTGCAAGCACCCTCCAAAAGTACCCTGGAGCTGTCTTCTATGTGGCGAATCCATGATCACTTTGCAAAGTTGTTCAGGTGTATGACCCACGAAGGTAAAGGATGCACTAACTGGATCACTCTACCTGACTTCAAAATACTTCATGGATGTTTCCAAATCCAGCTCTAGCTCAGATGACCCTTAAGAAGTTCTCTGACATCCAACGATCTGCGTCGCTCAACTGAAGATTTGTACAGATAGTGTTCGAACTTTATAGTATATATTCTCATGAGGTCCAACGTAAGGACGTATGGAGACCACCCATATTCCCTTGGAATTCTACATCAAATCTATATGCCAAATTTGGTTGTAAGACTCCGCTTGTTCATTGAAAATGGTAATTCCATTTCGTCAAAACACACATTACAACGTCTTCCACTAACTCTTGCCATTTTACTTCATCTGGGCATTCAAAAGGATGTTCATGAAATGGAAAAAATAAATGTAAGATGTAAGTCCTTGTGCATTTTCTTTTTTGATGTAACTCGTGCAAGCAATGTTGGAAAAAACATTGCTCAGCATGCGCGTGCTTCAATATCTGTAGGAAAAAACATTGAAAAAACATTTTCAATCACAAATACTACGATTAATTTGTGATAAATCAAATAAGCTCATGCTGCAATATCTCCTAGTCCACATGGACTATAAACTTGGTCCGTTTTGATATCATTTCTAATGATCCATAGCTTTACCTAAAAAAAAAAAGTTAACGAAAAGGTATTATTTGAATTTCTTGATCTTATATAAGTACTTAAAAATTCTCCAACAAAAAATTGACGTGAAACTAAATGCATGCATGTATGGATCTTCTCAAAAATCTTGTCTTATTAGCTGACATTGGCATCATGGTGGCCTTTTTAACACCAACAATATCCTCTCTGACGCAATGCAGCATGGGGAGCATACTGATGAGAGAGAAATTTATCATATATATATATATATATATATATATATATATATATAGTATATGTCTATGTATATGTATATGTATATTGTTTAAGATTAATTTGGCTTTAGGATATCCGACAGAGGTGGAGTGCCACCTGGCCAAGGGCTCCGTAGTACCAAAATCCTTGCTAATAGAAACAATTTATATTGATTGCAGTATACTGCATGATAGGGAATGGGTAGCAGGAACCATGATTCAGGTTCTCTCTGTGGAGGTGTTACTTCTCTGTGTTACATTTCTCAGGGATCCCGATCTTATCTGGTGCCTGTCTCCATCATTGGACAATTATTTTGCAACGACAAATATTAAAGACTTAAACAAACTCCTTATGATAAGTAATCATGCCATTCTTAGATCATTGTGCTTTTATTTTGTATTTTTCGTAAGAGCCATGCAAGCATATGTTTAGTCCCACATCAATTGTATATTGAATAGATCTTTATTATTATATGGAGTCAAAGAATCTAATAACATCTTTTAGCTAGTCTTTTTAGATGAGGTATTAGAATATTTCAAACCCAATAACCCATATAAACTAGAGAATACTGCAACATGAGCTCATTTAAGGTAGATCACTCTTTGATTGTTACAAATGATATCAGAAGATCGATCTATTTTGATAGACAACTTGTCTACCAAGCTTGAAGGGATGCAATCAAAGCAAATCATCATGTATAGGTATATTTATTCACCTCTTGTAACCATAACAATAATAGTTTTAAATATATATCTTCCTTTTGGCTAAATATTTTTTATTCGATAAATAATAAGATAATCAAATAATATCATGGCTTTACATTTTTTTAATTATTATAAATTTATAGTCTCATTCTTTTTATTTTCAAATAAATTCAATTAGGAGAAGTTATATATCTATTTTTTGTTAGAAGATGCCTTCCACAAGTAAGTTGAGACACCATGTGGCCGCTTTTTAAAGAAAATTAGTCTGAGAAGGATCTCCATATATTATATTTTTATGAACTCAACTTTTGCAATTGAAAATAAAAATCTTCATAAAAAAAAACTGTTTTATGTCAGTTCTTGGCAAAACACAAAAATATCTTTTTTTTTTTCATTTTTATCCCATGATTGGCCAGACATTGACATGTCTAATAACAAAGTCTTATAGTCTATTGTACAAGCTTCGCTTCCAAGATTTTTCTGCTTAGAACCTTAATTAATTCAATTTGTTGGTAAGAACCAAGGTGCCAAGCAAATATTATACTACGGTCATTCTTTCTCCTATGTGTGTATACATACATACATACATACATACATATATGTATGTATGTATGTATGTATGTATGTATGTATGTATGTATACACATATACATACATACATACATGTATGTAAGATAGGATACGAAAGGCGTGGGCCCCCTCTACCCCAATGTGGAGGAGTGTTGACGCAGCACACTGCTACTCAATTGCACCATGATCGAGTCGCCTGGTGCCCCCAAAAGCAAGCAGGTTAGAAAGCAAGTGCCCAATGGGAACAACTTTTGAGCAGCATTACCTTGTGGCTCAAATTTGATGGTCAAAGCATGAATAAAGGTAAGAGATGTTGGTCACTTTAGGAAAAAGAAATATCGATAGAGATGACATTGTTTTGTATAAATGATTCAATTGCAGCTTCTAAATCATGAGACTTGAGGGTACAATTGATCACTTGTTACTATTGATGCGTCCATGATCAACACTGGGTGATTAAATAGAATGAATGAACATGTGGTTTATCTTGTTCAATCAATCTGTTTTTGGCTGCTAGATTAATGAATGGATGGATGGATGGATAGTTTCATCATCAATAAATGTAGTATATTATCAACTTAATTTTTTAGTATATCTAAACAAGCAGCAATAAATAACACTAGACTAGATAAGCTTTCATATTGTTTAACCTTTTTTTTTGTATTTTTTAGGAGTAAGAGTTCAGAGTTGTTATATATAATCAGTAGATAAAATAAATATCTGCTACCACATAGTGCTAGATCATGATCTCCACTTTCGACAACATACCATGGGCATTTAGATTTTTTTTCTCCTCATGTATGATATGATCTTATATATTAAAGCAACGCCACATACCATACCAAAAAAAGCAATGCAACATAAAACTTCTTTCCATTACTATATTTATCTTTGCTATATATTTATTTACAAACATTTTTTTTTAATTACATATTTGGTTAAGTCACTCTCCCAAATTAGATCGACCCATTTTATGGTACCATCAATCGTGTCCAAGTGCCAGTCTTTTTTTTTTAGGGTAGTGCTTTAAGTGTTAGTCTCCATGTCATAACCCACATCCCAAACTCTTCTTATCGGGATTTTGCACTTGATACTAGTGGGAGAGGAGAGCAAGGATCCCATGCTGTGCAGTGCTTAATGGTTGTTATTAGAAGAATAGCTATCAAATAAGATGGTCTTACGTGCCTGAAAATAGTACGTTGTTGTTGATAGCCATCCATCTCTTAATAGTAGCCACCGAATGCTGCATAGCACTCTGCAGTGCAAACCGTGCACTATAAGAAATCGTGAGTCGAAAGAGGATAAGCTCAACAAGCTTTTCCTCGCATCGTTATAATATCCTACCGCAACACTTTGTTAATCCTTTTGAGCAGAGGACATTTATTAAAAAAAGGTCCCTAGGTGTCCCACCATTTGGTTTTCTTTTCCTTAAATCCACGTCGGTCTTCTATCTCGTTAAAAAAGAAAAACATAGTATCTTCTTTGGATATAAAATGACATCTCTCCAGCCTTTTTGCTCAATCGTGGATGAAGGATGTCTTTAGTCTTCCCAAATGGCATCAATAGGTCATCCTTGTTTTATAGCCGAGACAAGAGTATGCATGAGGCTCGCCTCCTAACCAAAAAGAAAAATTAAAATAAAAAGCCAAGACTAGCTTATGTTCTTTGATTAACTATGGATAAGGTTATTGAAACCTTGGAGAGATAACCATACACATTGATATATCTCACTTTTTGGTAATCTATGATTGCCTTTTGAACCAGGGTTTTCTTATGTTCTTTGATTTTTTTCTTGTTTATTGTTTATTTTAGGTACACCGTGCTCTAGCGTGACGCAAACTTGTACATAAGTGCTAAAGATACTGATCTAACAAATTAAGATGGTACCGATCCACTAAGATTGTGGATAATAAAGGTGATTAGGCCCCTGAGCAAATGGGCAGCTTTCTACTCGCTGCTTTGAATATTTGTAGGAGCAATGTGATAGGTGTCGTCGTCGTTATCGTCATCGTTGCCAATCTTTTCGTCATCTTCTCGATCCCTGTCATCGTCGGTAGAAATGCACCTCCAAGTGGTGTGTCCACATGTCGAGCTTCTGCTCTTTAGAGGCTGATAGAGACTCTGTTTTATTTCGAACTTGGGATTAATAGGCGGGCTTCTTGCCGCGGACCATTTTTGGCTGGAATCTTGCCGCGGTCCAATTTTGGGTGTGGCTTGGGCTGGCTAGCATTTGTAAACTTGGAAAAATAAACATTTTTAGGTAGGAAAAGATCATCACTAAGCATGATTAATAGTAGTCGTGTTAAAAGTTCATTGTATCATTATATATAAAAAAAAAAGTCTAAAGGAGGTTTGTCATGCCCCAAAACCGTCATCCGGGTCCAACCACATAATATGGCCGCACACTCTCGAGGACAGAGCTAGAGAATATGCTAGATCTAAAAAATTTATCACAACCTCGATATCCATGAACAATAATGATCTCAATTCATAACAAACAATAAAACTGATCCAATTACATAATTTAATTATCCAACTAGTATCAATGATACTCTATCTATTTATCTCTTTCCTATATAATCTCAACCATAGCCAAGTATTAAGTCACTTAAGAAAAAGGAGATGATGAGCTTTACAGCCCAGTAAGAATCCCAAACAATTATACCATAAGGAATAAGAAAACAATTTATTAGCAAGACCGGATAAAATGAATATTGTATCAATACTCAGAAAGTTCATCAAAATAACATGTACGTAAGTTCTCATTATCATCTTTTTTTAAAGAAGCATATATACACACACACACACAAATGTAATCAATTGTTCAACAACAATTTCTTATATCATTTTATATATTTCTTATTAACTTGATTTTTATATTTCTCATTGTTTAACTTTCAGCTTTGGACTAACCAAGATCATGACTCAATCCAAAATTGACAAAATTCTATGCATAAGCCTGTGGAGGCTATCCTCATGCATTAGTCCATGGGCGCTATCCCACACGTAAGCCTATGGAGGCTATCGCATGCATTAACCCATGGGTCCTATACTATGTTTTAGCTCGTGGAGGCTATTCCGTGCATAAGTTCGTGGAGGCTATCCTTATGCATTAGCCCATGGGCGTTATACCATGCTTAAGTCCGTAGAGACTATCCCACATATAAGTTCGTGGAGGCTATCTCCATGCATTAGCCTATGGGCGCTATCTCATAACGAGATTAGTCCAAATCATATCTTATGTCCGATTTATATATTATTCTATCAGTTACTACTTATACAATGAATTTTTCTCAAATTTAAGTATCTTTTTTACATAATCTTGTTCTCAATATTTGATACGTATAATAAACATATGAATATATTTATATCGGAAACATATCATCATATGCTAAACCAAATCTCACAATACAAATCCAGTAGTACAAACCAATAAACATATATATATATGGTGACCAAGTATAGAAATTTTTACCTCTATCGCAATCCAACGCAGCTATAATGCTATCAATCCACACCTAACATGTCCAGTCAATTTAATATCAATATAACATTAACTTATCTCTTATCAATTACTCGCCATATCA
Organism: Phoenix dactylifera; assembly: GCF_009389715.1. Lineage (NCBI taxonomy): Eukaryota > Viridiplantae > Streptophyta > Magnoliopsida > Arecales > Arecaceae > Phoenix > Phoenix dactylifera. The sequence goes on along the minus strand of NC_052392.1, from coordinate 14,440,015 downwards.
ATGTATCAATTATTTAGTAATTACCTAATTTTAGAGTTCTAATATTCGAATTATCCATATTCTCTATTCTCCTTTAATTAAAATAAAGGGCCAGGGACTTACCTCAATTTAGAAACTAGAGTGTAGAATCTCGTTGGGCTTCTTTCTTTGCGGATGACTGTAGCTCCATACAAAACCAGAGCTTGATTATGAAAATGAATTCGTATAGGAAAATATACGTGGCTAACTAAATGAGAATGCCCAATTGTTTGAATTGGTTAGCACAATATAACTCAATCCATCTGATCAAGAAATATATATCTAATCAAGAAAAAGATAATAGATCAGGGGTTATCAATTGTTGGTCCAATGATAGCTGACAATAGTCGGATGTAGGATGGACAGGGTCGACTAGGTAGTAGCATCCATAATTCGGGTTGGTCCGCTCTGGCCAATCAAACTAGTCAAATCATGAAACAAAAATTAAACTATGGTATAGGTAGCACAATAGAGATTTATGATGATAGAGTCCAACGATGCTCGACAATGGTCGGGGTAAAGCTAGCGCGACGGGTGGTCGCAGTGACACTGGTCTAGGACCCTCTATTGGGGTCAACCTGGATCTACAAAGAGAATATTTAAGACCCTCCTGCTGGGTCCAAAGAACCATGCAAAGAGAGAGAAATGGATAAGAGAAAACCAAGAGAGAGGAGAGAGGAGAGAGAAAGAAGAGAGAGAGGAGAAGAGATGGAGAAACCTTTTTTCTCTTCTTCACGAAGACTCGAAGAGGGGAGGTTATCTTCCCCTTCGTCTTCAATCAGAACCAAGGCAGCAAGGGTGTTCCAGCCCTTGAAGGAAGCGGCGGCCACTGGCGGCTCCCAATCGCAGTCATCATCGGCAACGGTGACCGACCAACGAAAGGAAGAAGGAGAGAGGAAGAAAGCGAAACAAGGGATGATAAATATCGGCCTAGATCGTGGCCGATCCCACTGATAAATGGCCACATGTTCTTAGTGGTCCTAGAAGGCGGCGGGGCTCGACCAAACCCGACAACAGTGGAGCCCAGAAGAATAAGAAGCATGCCCTCTTTCGGACGTAAATCCAATGATTTGCTAGCTCAATTCAAGGTGGCAAAGGCTATAAAACCAGTAAAAGAAAGGGAAGGAGGCATAGAACAATTATCTCAGTCTGATGAGGTGGTTCAACGATGTTTAATCGAGTTTATTTTACAATAAAAATCTCTGAATGCAACAAACGATATATTGGCATATTTAAATAGCAGCAAGCTAGCTTGGATAATACATATACAAAATCAGGATCTGAACTGCACTTTGTCTATAATCTAAAGATAATTATTATTTTTTAAAAAAATAAAACGATTAATCAAAACTAGATTACATAGGATGAATAGATTGAGCCCATTAGCCCAACAGCCAACCATATATGCTTGCCTCGATCCATGTAAATTGACTCGTGTCTACAGCACAAGTGCTTGACAGCCACTTAATTCACAGATGATGTTCACTCGCATAGTTGCATCCATAGTTGAGTCCCTGGAGTTACATCGCCAATTATTCAGATCTTATCCTAGGATTATTTAAGCTTTTTGTGAGCAGCTCTGATTTTGCTTATGATTAGTGTTTAGCAAGAATCTTTGTACTCACTCCAATCGGCACCTGCTGTCATGATCATTCATTGAAAGTTCTTAATTTTTTAGATCAAACCATTCTTTGAAAGTTAGGCTCCGATTGGGGGAGCTTTTGGAGAGCCGAAAAGCACTTTCTGGCCCTCCAAAAGTACTTTTAGGTAAAAAAATGGTATTTGGTAAAAATTTCTAAAAGCTGTTGAGCTTTTTCGGAAAGCTAAAAATAGCTTTTTGGCAAAAGCTCCATTTGTCGGAAAGCTCTATTTTTGACCAAAATATCCCTATTTTTTTTAAAAAAATTTCCTCTCCAAACGCTCATCTCACTGCCCATTCCCCTGCCGCCGCCCCCCATGCCACCGCCCCCATGGTGGGGAGGTGCCGAAAAAGAGGAAGAAGGGGCGGTCTTCCCCTTCTCGTGGCCGCCGCCGACAACGATGTCTCTGTCACGGATGGGGAGGTGCCGAAAAAGAAGGAGGTCGACCGGTCGCCGCAGATGTCCCCGCCCCCATGGTGGGGAGGTGACGAAGAAGAGGAAGAAGAAGGGGGCGCCCTCCCACTTCCTGCAGTCGCCGCCGGCCACGACCGCCTCCTCCCGCGTCCGCCACGGCTCGGCCCCTTTCCGGCGCCGTCGACCTCGCGGGAGCAGAGCACTTCGCAGGGGGCCAGCCGCGGTCACCAAGACTGCCGCAGGCGCCGCCGGCCACGACCTGGCCCCCTCCCGCGGCCGCCGTGGCCTAGCCCCCTTTCGGCCCCGCCGGCCGCATGGGAGGAGAAGAAAGGAGAAGGGGGGAGAGGAAAGAAAGGGAAGAAGAGAAGAAAAAGAAAAGAAAAAGAAAAGGAAAAAAAAGAAGAAAAGGAAAGAAAAAAAAGAAAAAAAATAAGTAAATAAATAAATAAATACATAAATAAATATATATAAATGAATGAATAAATAAATAAGATAATAAATAAATATATTTCAATAAATATATATACGAATGAATGTATAAATAAATAAAAAAATAATGAGTGAGTGGCAAATAATCTGATTTTTATGATATTGATAGGTACAGTGAATTTGTCACCATTGTTATATTATACTATAAATATAATATTATATTACATTATATCATAATAGATTAATATGTTATGTTAAATAATTTAATATTATGTAATATTACAGAAAATTAATTTATACTAATAATTATAATATTTTATACCTTTATTATTGTATTATACTATAAATATAATATTATAATATATTATATCATAATACATTAATACGTTATGTTATATAATTTAATATTATGTTATATTATGAAAAATTAATTTATACTAATAATTATAATGTTTTATATCTTTATTATTGTATTATACTATAAATATTATATTATATTACATCATATCATAATACATTAATATGTTATTTTAAATAATTTAATATTATGTTATATTATGAGAAATTAATTTATACTAATAATTATAATATTTTATACCTTTATTATTGTATTATACTATAAATATAATATATATTACATTATATCATAATACATTAATATGTTATATTAAATAATTTAATATTATGTTATACTTTAATAATTATATTACTATTATGCTATGCTATACAATGTCATATTACTATATTATAATAATATTATTTTACATTAAAGTAATATTATACTATATCGTATATTATGTATTAATATATGTTATATTTTATTATGCTCTGTTGTATAATACTATGCAATGTCCTTTATGGTAATTTTGTCATACAAAAATACTTTCTCAATTTGTTTACCAAACACATGTTAAAGTGCCACAATACTTTAGAAATGCAGTTAGCAAACAGCAAACAGCTTTTTATAAAAGCTCTACTTCAGACAGCTCTACTTCCAACAGCTCTACTTCCAACAACTCCCCCAAACAGGCCTTAGTCATAGGGTTTAAGATAACTACTTTTAATATCATTTTTATAGCCCTTCATAATAATATCCAATTAAGGCCCCCCTTTTTGTTATATATAGATACATATGACTATTGCCATTAGCTTATGGTAATTATGTAATGGTTACAAAGTAACTATTAATCACTTTTTACTTCATTTTCACCTCTACAGAGAAAAAAAGTTAAAAATATTTGATCTCAGTGACGGCAGGAGTGTATATATATATATATAACGAAATCAATCAATGAAGAGAGAGAACTGTCAAGAAGGAGAAGAAAAAAGTGCGAGTAATATATTTGGTGCGCAGCAAATCAATGCATTCTAGGGCTAAATAGGTAACTAGCAGTTGCTATTTCAGTGATAACGTGGGAGAAATTAAAAAAAGGTAAATAAGCTTGGCATGCCAAAAATGAACAAAGATAGAGATTTAAGGTCTCTTAATAGCATTCTTTATGGGTTCATTAGAAGCCATTTCAGGCTTCAATAGTGTGAGAGCAAGGTCACGTATACTGTAGCTTGTAGATTCTTGTTTGACTGTTGGACTAGTGATCCAGGGGTCCAATTCCATGAGAAAGTCCAAGAGTTAGTTGTACCATGGGCTCAGTCCATGAGGGTTCCCACCTTGTTAGATGACTCCTGCGTATTCCTAGGACTATGCCAAGAAAAAGAAAAAAAAAGGTAAATCGTGTGGGACAAGAAAAGATAGATTTTTCAGGACGACGAGAGCTTGGAGAGGTATTTCCTAGTTGAGAGAACTTATGGAGGCAACATTGATAAGCAAAAGGCTTAGAAAAGATACTCTTGAGAAGCGATGAAGAGGCCGACTCTAGGGTGCAACACTGCAACCCCAATCCCCAGGTCTAGGCACCATCTAGTCTTCGGGCCAGCTGCCCCCCTTGCTAAACTATAGAAGGCTCTTGACATGGCCTTTGGGATGTAGGAAGATCTCCAAACTGGCGTATCAGAGTAATCATGAACTGTTCAGTTTCGGAGGTTGAGCTGAGGGCGGCCTGGATAGGGATTATCAACGCAAGGCAAGTTCTGAGGGTGGACCACTTGGTTATTAAGGAAAATTTAACGACGGTGATTGGTTGGATCCAGAGTCAAATAGTGTTCGGTGCTGCCCACCTACTCCTGCTTAATGTCTGCCGTGAAGCAAATAGTGTTGTAAACCGTGTTGTATCTTTGTGATGAAGCATTTTGGAGAAGTACTTTGGCCAACTCTTCAACTATTCCGATTGCGTGGAGCGGCATTTTATTTTTTAATTTTATTGGAAGTATTCATACTAAGCATATATGACCCGTCCATCGAAAAAAAATATATATATTGCCGAAGGATTCTCTATAGAGCATTTGGTAGAGATACCAGAGAGCAATAAAGTAAGTTTTCTTCCTGGAGTACTTTTTCCAAGGCTGTTTGTTGTTTGGAAACCTAGAGAGATAACTTTGTATTTCTCAAATTTTATATGTTATCTCAAGTATAAGGCAAAGGGTTTGAGAGACTTTACTTCTTTGTTCTGATTTAATGGTAAAATTTCTGCTTTATTCATCCCATGGCCTTTTCCTCTTGCAGGTTTTTATCTCGATATTTTGGTGCACTTCTAATGCTTAATGCGTTACGTCTAGTTAAGTACTATGTTTCGCTATTGCTATTGCCGTGTTTTTGATGTAAACCCCCTTTTCCGTTTTTTTTTTTTTTTTTTTGGTTCAAAAATTGAGTCGGAGAAATCCCATAATATAGTTGTGGAAAACATTTTAAACGTCCATTCACCTTGCAAAGGCAACCCTAAGTAAGTAACTAACTCCAAACAAGCTAATGAGATGCATAGTGTGCATTATTAGATTTTCTACAACACATTAGAAAATGATAATATAAGTTTATCAACAAAAAAAAAAAGAAAGATTAAATACCTATATGACCCTGGTGAAACATGTCAGTTGGAATAGTTGAGTTTTCAAATGATGCCCAGCCTTTTGGCCCTTATTCCTAGTATAAGCCAATAGATTATAAACGTAGCTTTTGAAATATCTTATGTTTGTCTAATAAAGGCCAGGTAGCTTTGCCTCCCTCATCATTAAAAAAAAAATAATCCTATATTAGGTTGGAGTTTTTAAAGAAGAAAAATGAGAAACTAGTTTTTTCATAGCTCATGAAAGAAAAAACTCATATAAAATATGAGAAAGTTCAATTTCTACTAGCTAAAAATTGGAATAATTATTTTCTAAATGTAGACTTAAAATTTTAAATAGAATAGGGTAAGATTTTTTTCTTTATTAAGAATATAACAAGTACTTGATACAACTTTTACATAAAACTAGATGCTCAACAAGTATAAATTATTTTGAAACATATCATTTTTTAATAATTAATTAAATATATAAAAAATATTTTTTCAGACATCATATATTTAGATATTCAATTTTTTGGAAAAAATATTTCAATCAGAATTTTTTTTGCCGTGGACGAAATGAATTTACTTGTCGTGTATCCCAAAATCCATGGTTAGCGGTGAGATTCGAGGTGGCGTCCGATCGTCGGGATGCTCCCATGTTTCCGGTTTGGCAAACAAGACAATAAATAGAATGAGATCCAAAGTCAATGCCAAAGGCATGGTTAAGAGAGCTCAACTCGTTGCATCCCACGACATTTTTTGGTCAGTCCAAGGACTAGATTTTTCGTATGGAGCAAACTTTCACAACCCACTTCAAATGCGAAGTCGCTTCTCCGTGGCGCATTCACCCAAAAGTTTGGGCCTTTCGGGCCATGCACGGAGACGAGACTGGAGAGGCAAACCGTGAACTTTAGCATTGCTGCTTTGGATTCATAAATACTACCGACTGCATGATCCAAAGGATGGCAAGTACTAACATTTTAAATGACGTTTCCTGGAAATCTCCAGCTCGCACGTAGTTTAAAACTTTATGAAATAATAATTGTTTAAGATTCTAAAACTTGATGTTTTAGCTATACCATTTGACCCAACCAGATTTGAAAAAAAAAATAAAATACAAATTAATATTTGTATAAAAGTTTAAAAAAAAACAACTAAAACATGATTCAAACAATAAAATCTGAAAAAAAAAAGAGATTGAGCAAACAATAACTTCTTAATTTACTATTTTGTAATATTTATTTAGGTTATCATGGTTTATTAAATTGAGCCACAACCGACCGGCGGTCAAACTGCTTGACCCGGCAATGGAATATTTCGGTTTGAACAAGTTAAAACATTGATATTTGGTCCCTCGTCCGATTAAATTTCAGTGTTACTGGTGAGATTGAGCAAAGATTTATAGCATGCTAACATAAATCAACCTCCTCTCGCAACTATCTGCATCATTTGTGCCCTCTCTTTCGTAAAACTGAGCTATATAATATTCTTTTCCTCGAATGATGTTGTCCATTGTTTAATTGATAGCATGGATGGATGGTTAGCTTGTCTGCCCACTTAATGGTGGCTAGCTTTTTTTCTGTCCAATGATCACTGTGATTATAGTGCCACATGTAAATTGATTATAATGAAAACAAGTGGGAGGAAAAGAAAAAATATTGTGGAAAATAGTGACTATAAACAAGTGTGCCACCAAATATTGCATGAAACTATAAAAGAATTTTCCACATCAAATACTTGAGAAATGGCTTGTCAAATTTCACTATCAAATTTCCTCTTTCTATAAAATAATTATCTATGCAATTTAAATATCATAGTTATCGGCTCACTCCATATGTACTAGATGAATGGAGAGGAGATTGACCTTGTCCATGCTGGAGATAGGTGAGGATTAATTAGATGAAAATGAGGTAGTGGTGCCAATTTGTTGTGCAATGAATCCCTCCTAACTATCATTCTAAGGGCATGGTCTATTTGATTGGCCTGATGTGGGTTGGACCCCTCGTATGTGCCTCGCACGTGAAGCTTGGAAGGAAGACTCTCGATAGAAATCTACCTCCTCTTCCGATTCCGCCAGAAGAGGGGACCTAGGGCAGCCGGATTCCGATGAAGCCTCAGGGCTTCTCTATAAAATAAGTCGCCCTCTCCTCCTCTAAGTATCCTACTATCGATTCTACCCTTGGTCACCAATGATTCCAAGCTTTCTTCATTGAGATTTTTGAGAGTTTTTCGTCGAGCCAATCTCGAAACTTTACCAAAAATTGAGGTAATGAACTCCTAAACCCTCTTCTACCTCCTTCATTGTCCTAAGGTTGCTATTGCCGGCCGAATTAAGGATCATTGACTGTCGAATTTTGTTGAACATGGCCTCCCCTATCTTTGTTTTTTTTTCTTTTTTTCTACTGGCCAACCACTGTGACTGACTACTACAGTAGTAGCTTGTTGCTGCCGTGACACACCACCTTTAGCCACCGCCATGCTTAGGTCGAGCTTTCCTAAGAGAGAGAGAGAGACAGAGACCTCCATCATTCTCTAAAAGATATTCTCTCTTTTTTTTGTTTCTCCCTCCTCTCTATTCCTTTCTCTTTCCTCTCTATAGTTGATCCAAGGAATTTAGTGGAAGGGACTCAAGAAACTCAGTGGTGAACCCTAGTAGAAGGCCTAGGCTATTGAATTTCACTTTATGTTTTTATTATGAAGATTAGACATGATTTTGTATTTTGGAGTAACCATCTAGGTAAGAAGATGCTGAGCAGGCAACTCCACACTCTAGTTTTTAGATCAAGGTACAGGTCGATACATGCTGTATTTAAGTCTGTCATTTGTAAAGGTAGGAATCTATGCACATGATCACCTATATATACATTTATTTATGTATTTATGAATTATTTATTGGTGATTTTTGGTTTTTTGTAGATGATTATCGTTGTCACGTGATTGCCAGCATGAATATATACAAATATATGTTTTCTTTATGGTATGCATGCATAAATATTGATGGTTTTCCAGATGCTTGGATAATGATATTGGCTGTTTTGAAAATTTAAAAATAAATATAATATTAAATTATCCTTGGCAAGAATAAGATTTAATAAATTGATAGTTAAAAAAGAAGTGCTTGAACTAGCCACGTTATTTGTGGATAGCCAACCATGGGCAGAAACATGGTACATGAATAGCCAATTATGGGCAGGAACGTGGTATATAGGCAAGAATGTAGTATGTTGGTTTATCGGTCACGAACTCGAGCATGGCTATGGTTAGCGCAAAATCAAATTTGAACTGTTGATAGATTCGGATACTATTAATGCATGAGAAATGAATGTTAGGTCACATGAAACCACCATTGAGTAATTGATGATATCTGTGATAGATTTTTAGATGATATATGATGTGTGTTTGTGTGTGTATATATATTTATTTAATTGAGTTATACTGGATGTTTTATAAGAGATTTTATTGTTTATATTTTTGCTATGGTATTATTTATTTACTTATCTTTATCATGACTTTAATTTTATATTGTTGTCGGCATGTGAGGATTCTTACCAGCCTGTAAAACTCACATCATTTTTTTTATTTTTTCTTTCAGAGTTGAAGAATACTTAGTACTTAGCTATGGTTTGGAATCTTGGTGAAAGGATGAATGGTTAGAACGTCACTGATATCGGTCCAATAATTGAAAATTTATAATTAGAAAACTCATATCATTTATAAATGATGTAAATCTTATTATGAAAAGATATTCGTATTGTCCAATAATATTGAAGTTACTATGAATTTACAAACATTGCATATTCTATTCAATCTTATCTTGGAAAGTGTGCAGCCATATCACGTGGCCAATTTGGATGATGGATTCGAAGCTCGATAATGATAACATTGCTTCCATCACATTGTACTGTTTTTACACTTTTTTTTTTAAGAGACTAACTGCTTGAATGTCAACAAAATTGCGATCATTGCTATAATCAACATACTATGGATCTCCAAACTACGAAGCTAAAGCATGGATGATTGTTATCACATGAGAAGAACGGCTGATGCCTGCAATCCAATCTAATAAATACACTTTTTAAATATCATTTTTTAAATGCAATCCCTCATTTAAAAGTTTGAATTAATAGGAGTCTATTTTTGTTAAAATAGGAAGTCTATGTAGAGTTATATACATAAATATATCTATTTGTGTGTATATACATATATTTATATGTGCATGTATAAATGCTGCAGCAGAAGAGCAGCTCAGAACCATAGATGAAAGATCAAGTATTTTACACCGTAATAGAAGCGATGAATAGTCAGCTGTTATGCAAAAGCACGAATATTGCACGCGTCACCGTTAGTGATATATGATTCAGATAGCCAAAGATATGCGTATAGCCTAACTTCATCCTTCTGGAGAGATCTGAACTCAGAGCGAAACGATAAACAAAATCAACGTCACCTGTGAGCATAGCTTACGTTCGTCGCCGAACTTTGCCCAGTAGCCGGACTTTGGACACTGTTCCATTAGCCAACCATCCCAATACTTAGATTATAAATATAAGCTCGCATGTCCATGGTCTTCCATGACACCTACCATCTCAGTTTGGCAGGTGCATTTAATTCCATGATTTTGAAGGAGGCCTTCTTCAACTTTTCTATGTCGAGGACCAGCAATTGGCCACCAAGGAGGACAGGATAGAAACGGCTTACCATGACGTTGTCTACGTGGTTCTGCTCCCTATGTGAAGAACTTGTTCGATGTTGACTTTGAAAAGATGTCATCCAAATCAAAGCACTCTTCTCTTCGATGCCATTTACTTTCCGTCTCTTCATCTCATGCCCCTTCACCAACTTTGTCAACTATATTATATTTTTCTTTGCGAGCAGAGTGCACAATATTTGTTACTCGGTTCGCGCTGGTGCAAACGCTCGCCTCGAGTATCCCACTCGCCATCCTCATCTCCATCATCCAGATTCATCATTCTTTAGTCCATTGTCGAAGGAGAAAAAAAAAACAGGGGGAAGACAGCAAGAAGAAAGAAAGAGAAATGGCAAGGGTGTTCTTTCTCCTGTGTCTACTTCTACTAATTTCTGAGACTGATTCAACAAGGTTGATGATGGTGCTTGACGAGCCAACCCCTGCTTCAAACTCTCATGCAAGTTTACCTCTCTCTCTCTCTCTAAAAAAAGATCATGACTTCTTGGTTAGCTTGAAGGGAAAGGAATAGTTTCTAAAGTATTGTTCTTTTCCTCTTTTCTTTTTTTTTTGGAAAGAAAGAGTATTGTTTTCGAAGTTTAGACGCCAGTCGGCAAGCTTTTGGGCTGTACAATCCCACCTACCATCACTTGAAAAATCTGTCTTTTATTCTGATTACCGATGATTTCTTCTTTTTCTTGTTTGATTATTTCTATGCAGGAGCCGAGCACCGAGCAAGAAGGATGCGAACGTTTCAACAATCAGTGTGTGATGGGAAAGTGGATGGAAGCTCAGACGGATTATATCTACACCCAAGATGTCAAAGATCCATGATTTCCTTCTGAACTTGCTTCTACTTCTCCGGGTCTCTCTTTTCGTCCTCTTGGATTTGGATATGTTGAGTCCTAGAAACAATTGATGACCTCTGCTATCTGTCACGGGTTTTTTCTTTTTCTTTTTCTTTTTCAAAAAAATGTATATGTAGTTGTTTGTCTGACTGTTATTTGGTATTTGTTTTGGTCATCGAATCTACTACAAGGAATTTGCAAAAATATCCATCTAGCTATTCTTATCTGCTCGAATGTGTCTACTTGAGAGCAAACAACTATGTTGGTTCCATCTTTGTTGCCTTAGCTATCAAGAATGAGATCCAGCACCACCTACTTGAACTGGTTTAGGAATTATGGTTTAGAACTTGGATCGATCTTCTCCCTCTGTTGCCAAAGCTTCCTAACTTGATTATCCACCATCTATGCATCAAGCAAAGGTGGGTGACTGGACAGGGTTGGACGCGTCTATGTGCTCGCCCCTGTTCTAATCCAACTTTGGCAGCAGCACAAAAATGACGAGCGATGATGAAACTGAGCCCTTCGGCTCAAACAAACCGAAGAGGATCCGATTGTGCTGAACGGTTTTGGTAGATCTGTTTGCCATAGGATGCGCCGGCTTGGAGATTGAGGTGAAAGCGGATCGAATAATATTCATCTAGATCTATTTTTGCATCCGGCTGATATTGATAGTTGTCACAAAAACAAAAAACAAAACAGATATAGATAAATAACTTCTTAGTTTGTATCCAAATGACTATTTTTGTTTGTAATTTTATATTGTATTCATAATTTTTCAGAGAAAATAAGGACTATATTAACATATTATTGACTTAACCTTCCATACAAAGAATTTTGTGGTCATAAGTTTAACTATCCAGCTTATACTCATATTTATATTTATACTTCCAATATTCGCTATCGGCATCCATTTAATATAAATATGAATATGAATATTTGTATATGATTAAATCTATATTCGTATTCATCAAATAAAAAATAGATACAAATATGGGCATATTGATATTTGATATCCAATTCGTTTTCGATCTTACTTGGAGGTTTGTGATACTAGTCTTAGATATTTAAATTCTTATGTGCATGCAAAGTAATAACACATCAAATTGACCATTCGTGGGTCTAACCTGACCTCAACTCCAACCAAGTTGGCTTAGATATTTGAACCAATACTTGGAAAATTAGCATTGAGCTGAATCCTGTATATCAATACCAACCGCCCAGCCACGAAGAGATGTTTGTCGCTGCATTTGGTGGTTTAAAACTGATCTATTGTATGTCATGAGATTGAACTAATATTTTGACAATTAATTATTTATAACAATAAAAATTTCTTTTAATAATATATATGTCTTATTTTTAGATATTCTCAAATTTTTACTATTTACAATGTTAAAAATATTAATAAGTTATATATATTTCTTTATATTATATATTTTATATATTTTCTAAAATTTAAATTATTCCTAATTATTTTTTTTTATTTATGTTGCATTAAAGAGTTACGTAGAATGCGGACCTATGTTATCTAAACTATAGTAATTAAAATAGAAAATATATCAATAATTATGCATTTTTTTTATCATATTTAGATTTTCTATATTTGAAACTTTGACATGTTTTAGTGTAAGTCTAATTTGATCAATTGACCCGATGGTCAGACTAGTGACCTGATAATCCAAACCTTTTTACTGGTCATTGTTTTTGTCCAAGTTTAACTCAAGTGTTGATGGAGGCATGGATGTAGCAGCTAGGGCTTCTTCATCAAAGGTCAGCAGCGAGAAAGAAGTAGATAGTGGCAAAAATTTGAAGGGAGGCATTCCAGATTAGAGATCAAAGATAAGAAAGATGGAGTATGTATCAAAATGAAAGGTCGACAGGGAAAGAGAGAGAGGAGAATGATGAGGGAGATGACGAGCAAGAAATTTATGCTAGAAAATATAAAAAATAGTTGAAAATGTACAAAATGATACAAAGATAGGAAGAAATAATAAATGTATCTCTAGGATTGATTCTAAATTTATACTATTCAAAATTCAAATTCAAAATTTCTCAAATCATCGATCCTTAAGATGTGGCTTGATATGAAGCTGAGATGGAAATACCGCTAGCACTCCTCTGCATGCTGAGATAGGTATCACCGAGAGCTTGTAACGCAACTATTGAAAATGTTGGAAGGAAAGTCTTTAGTGAATATATCAACGAATTGATCGTTGGAGGAGATGAATTGAACATGAAGTTAACAATGAGCCACTAGCTCTCGAACGAAATGTAAACTAATTTCAATATGCTTGGCCTAAGGATGAAACACGAGATTGGCAATGAGATATATGGCAGATAAATTGTCACACCAAAGTATAGAGAGTTGAGAAAGTAAGATATCCAATTTTTGTAGAAAAGATTGAATCGAAATTAGTTCAACAATACAATTACAAAGCTTTTTGTATTCGGATTCGATAATCCAAAGTATAGGGGCCTGAGATAGAGATACTACAAGCAATTACGATTATTTTTAGAAGACATCCAACTGCAAACCTCGGAACAGGTTGTGTCCCCAAAATGATTGGGATGCAGGCAGCTAGCTATTTCCAAAAATACCTTGCATTTTATTTTGGATCCTGGACAATATTATCCTAGAAGCCTGACTAATTCCAACTAAATAGAATCTGTTCCAGCCATGAAAGAAGCTCTCTACTTGATGGTATCAACTCTGGAAAATATGCCAGGCTGAAGCTGCAAACCTTAAAGGGCTGAAGGAGTTAGTTTTCTTGAATACATACAACCTAGGCAAGAATATTAGAATAAGGTAGTATGACAATTACCTTTTTGTTTCAACTAAAATAAGTTGTATTGGTCCGAACCGGATAGTAAAGATATACCATATTGTACCGGTTCGGTACCGGCAGCATACCGACACTCAGTATAGTAAAAAAAATCATACTATACCGTACCGATATTGTACTAGTGTGACATTAGTATAGGATCCGGTACCGAGACAAAGAATTTTGATTTCAAGCAAAACAGTATATAGGATAGTTAAAAAAATTGAAGTACAATGGACAAAGCACGTGGAAAGAAACAAATATATTATTTTTATGTACTTAAAAGAGGATGAAAACACACGCTGGCGTATGAATTTGGAAATCATGTTCCTATCCGAGCATGGCTTCTAGAGATTCAACATTTTCAACAAAGGAATGAATTAAAAAGTATTGAACATCATGGCATGCTTTTCAAACATCTAATGCTCATTAACACAAAACTGATACCGAACTAAAGCTGCAATTCTTAATTACATGGTCAAATATTACTCCTAAACCACCAAAAAGTTTAGTATAAGCTACCTAACTCCAATCTCCAATGAGTATTATATGCCGATATAATACCCGTTCTCAAACAATAAATTAGACAATATCACATTGGATGCCCGGCATTGGTACGCACCTTAGAAGACCAAAATTCTCATTTTCACATGGATGACAAAAAGAAGATAAGCTCGAGGGCTTGCTTGGATGGTATTACTTTTTGTTGCCTCTACAAGAGATCGAGAGATGGATTCTGATATTCAAACGTCAATATCGTATTATCATATATTAAAGTGCGTCAATCGGATGTTGTACAAAGTAAAATTCTTCTACGGAAATATGAAGCAGTTTAATGAAAACATGAACTCCTTATGACACCGACCAAGTATATGAACAGATATTTTATCTCAATCCTAGTCTAAAGATTGTTACCAAAAGAAAAGGAAAAGAATTAGCCTAACGACTATTTATTTTCTTATGGTCAATCCCTTTTTTCTTGTAAACCTTAATTAACCCCATGACCACCTAAAATCCCCATCTATTTCCTGGTTTTAATGCTTGAATTGACGGACTAGACTTCTCTCATACTGTCAGTTTTGGTATCGGAGGCGCGAAATCCACCCTTTTCCTGCAACAGTTTGATGCCGGGGTATTGGTGGCTTGAGTTGTCATAGGCTCATAGTGGACATGAAATCAGTGTAAAAAACCTCTTCTGAAGACTATAGATATCAATAAACATGGACAATTGAAGCACATCATGGAAGAGTCGATCATCTCTAGTTCTCAGCAGCACAACAATTAAAGCAGTAGGGAGACTTTTAGTGACTATTAACATAATTATGAGGAAATAACTTTGGGAAATCCACGTAGATGCATGTATTAGATAACACAATTGTGACAGGGAAGTTAAACAGAATAAATTGTAGCGAGAATCGGCACCATGGACATTGTTGAATTGTCTTTGGAAGGTTGACACCTATCTGTAATATTGAGAACATATAAAGTTGTTTATATGCAACTTTGGCACACATGCTTATTATTTTTAAGCTGGTTTCAATGTCTTAACAGCCAAAGGGGAGGTTATGGTTCAATTTTTAGCATGGTGAATTTGACAAGGCTTGGTAGCTACTACTAGAGCTATTGCTTAAAATTAGGTTAAAACTTTCTGCAATTGGTTGGTAATGGTGCTCCATTCCTGCTCATAATATATACCCCTACCTGGCAGTATAAAGTCCTCTTTATTTAGCAAAAACCCCATTGTTTCTTTAGGGTGCTTCTCTAACATCATATGGCTCTTCATATTATGTAAGTGTTTGCTTTGTTTCATTTATGAATTTCTTTCTGGATAATATATGGATGAACTCGGATTCCATATCATGTTTGGATAATTTGAGCTATATGAAGCTTAATATACGGGATGGATGGTATAACATTCTCGATTAGTTTGATGCATAGGAATGTGTTGCAGAACTGTAAGACTATTACAGATCAGTCTACCTATAGAAAAGTCCTGGAAAAAATCATTTGCCCAACTCTCTTATGGGCTCCCTGTGGATAACAGTACCTATACTATAATACTTTTCCTACCACCAAGTACGACCTTACTTTCGATGCCTGCGGACTCCAGTCTAATTGCAGAAGCTTACAAAACATAGCATGGATACTGATCCATAATTGCTAGGCTAATTTATTGTCATCTTCATTTCTTCAGAAAGGGAAATTTTGCGATAGATGATTAAGCATTGTGCTCTTTTGAAGCATCGATGAAGGTGAGCAGAACTCAAAGAAATGAAGGATGAAAACAAAACACAACCAAATCTTACCCCTCTCCATGTTCTCAAGAAGAAAGAAATAAAAAAATAAAAATGAAGCACTATATTGTTACCGTTGGAATGAACAAGCTTCAAACTTGGATTACAAGCCTTGGATATTCTATGTTACTTGTGATTGATCCCAAAACAACAGAATGCCTTTATATTCATTTGCAGATAGCTTCTCTTAGAACTAGTTGGCATCCGTACTGAATTCCAAGCTTCTCATCCGAAAACATATAGGAAAGATCTTCTTTTCATAGCAGCAAAAAGAAAGCATTCATATTATCATTTTTCAGTTGTCTTCCTCACCTTGGAACTGGTGTGGAAAAGAGTACCACCATCTTCCCTGTGAGAAACACCAATCCTTCCTCCTTTTCTCATTTTGTTCACCCCGCAAACCTTGTTGGATGAGTATGATGAGTGCTGATTACGCTCATCGTCTTCAAGCTCATTGTCATCATCATCATTATTGGGAAGACCCATTACACTACTTCGATCACATTTTGTATCACCATGCCTGTGCTGAATTGGTCCACTAGAAGCATCTGAAGCCATGGAATCATTATCTTCATCATCTTCATTGCCACCATTGCTTTTGTTGCTGTTGCGATCACTATCATGATCCTCTTCCTCATCATAAGATACGACTTCAATGTCACTATCTCCACCATCATGCATGGGGGATGCAAGGTACATGGTCCAACCAGACTCACAGCTGCTACATTCTTCTGCCTCCCTGATGAGTGGGGAAGACTCCATATCTGAGGAAGAAAGAAAACACAGAACCGAGAAGGGAACCCAACAAACTGAGAAAAAGTTCACTTCAACTCCAACTTCTTTAATAGCCAAACATTTACTCCATCTACCACATCATTAATTAGGATGAGTGACACCTACTACCTGAGAATTACTGCATCTTTGAATCATCTGACAGTTCTATGAACAGCAGGCAGCTTTGGAGCAAGAGACAGAAACACATATTACTAGAGGAACAGAATAGATGAAGGTCATTAATTTTGAAGGATCCCATCTTCTTAACTTTTTTTTGTCTTGCAGACAGAATGCTCTTAAATAGGAGAGGCAGCCAATCCTCATCACCGCTGCCAGCTACGCTTTTGACAACTTTTAATTCTCTGTCTTGCCTTCAGACCCTAGAAGGCCACCTTTTTAAGCAAAATGTTGGGGCTGGAGTTGGTGAAGTTGTCAAAAGGGTATCTTCATCAATTATCCAGCTGCCCTTAGTGTTCCTCTTTTACTTGCCTCTCACTACCCTATAGGGAAGAATGCAAACGTTTATCAAGGACAGGACAATGCTTTAATGTAGATGGTGGCCGTGTAGCTTAAAGCAGGCTTTTTTGCAAAGTGGTCTTGTTTTAATGGTGTGAGGACAGAAAGCTACAATCTTTTATACCATGCAGGTGTAATTATCTGCATGAACACGACTTTCTCCATAATTTATGGCGCCTAATGTTTCACATGTGAACTTGATAAAATATCAATGGCATTTGGATTGAAACTAGGATCTTAGGCTCTGCAATTTTTAAGTGTCACATTCCCCTCAATCTAGGGTGTCTTGTTAGTAGGTGGTCTCACAAAGATGATCAACTGGCCGAAATTGCACCGACTCCTTGTTGCTAGTTGGCCATTAAATTCTCTTTGTTTGCTGATAAGTTAGGTAGGTTCCCATCCGCAGTGTTCATAATCCAGAAGGCTAAGGCACTCTGCTATCGACTAAATTGAGAGAGAGAGAGAGAGAGTGGGCGGAGAAACTTCATCCTATCTATAACTGATAGGAAGTGGGATCATGTAAAGAACTTAATACATACCTTTAAGCTAAGTTAGAGCTTATGTATCTAGATTCCATAAGCAGTGTGTTGGAAGCATAGGAAGGCATGTTCATTCCGACAAAAAAAAAAAAATCCATTCAGAAAAAAGAAAAAGAAAAAGAGGGAGCATTGGAAAGCATGGAAAATTCGACAGTTGGGTAAGAGTTAGAATGAAGGTGCTCTTAACTAATGCAAAATTGTGGATGTGACCTAAGTAATGGAAGGGATGGCTGCTAACTTCACCCAATCTAGATTGCCAAAATCTAGCATTGATTGGAAGGTGACCATATTTTTGAAAAAAAAAAATTCCCTAACTCTATGCTCATGTGTGCAGTTATACTACTTCAAATCAGTGCCTAAAGAATGAGATACTTATAAGATGTCATAATTTTGGATAAAATTTTGTTACTGATTTCTTGTTTTAATTGAACCGATGTTGCTGATTCATAGTCTTTCTTGCTAGCCTTGAAATTCTTGATTTATTGTTATGATTTCCTTGAGTTCATACTTTTTTTTTTGTGGTAATAGGAGTGCAGATACCTGCTACAAATGTATGAAGGTAATGCCGGAAGCGCCTGCGCTAATGGATCGAGTGTGAACCGGAGGAAAACCCTCTCGCCACACATTCTGACATTTTTGTTTTCTTAGTGATCAATTCTTCCAGAATTCCAGTTGAGTCGACGGGGCTGAAAGTTCAGTATAGTCGAGTTTTTGGGCCATGTGGATTAAACAAACTTGTCAACATGCTTGCTCTGTTACTTTAATTAAATGTTTGCACTTTGCTTTTTAATTAGAGAGTGGTCATAAACACCATCTTTGTGCAGGACTTTGATTAACAATCTTCTTTATAATGAAAAAAAGTTGCTAACTAGCAAAATCAATATGTTAAGTTGCTGGGCTTAGAAACAAATTCTAGGAAAAAAAAAAAGATTCAAGTCTTTAAACAGTGTTCATCCTAAAAGATCTTTAAAAACTACTGTTCTTTAACAAGAAGAAAGGAAGAAATTAAGATCCTTACATTTAAAGAAGCTTCTATATTATTTCTTCTTAAGTAGATTAATGGAGCAGCCTGTTTCTCCGTTCAGATCTTTCTGATAAGACTGGATGCGATATTCCTGCTGTGAATTGGACGTATGCTATGACAAGACTGATCAGTAGTCTCCCAACCACTGTAAGCTTCCGGTTATCCATTTGATTCGGGAAGGGGACATGGAAAGCCTGATCAACAACAAAAAAACATAAAAAAAAAAAAATCATATTTGATGGGAAAGTGATAATTTTTTTTAATAGGATCAATATTTTTATATTTCATAAAAAAACTCCACGTAAAACAGAAAAAAAACAACTTTTCTGAAAATTATGATATTTTTTCCAAAAATATTTTTATATATGTGATGTTTTTTTTATAGTACTTCTATTAAGGGACTCATATATATTTTATATTTTCCTTTTGGAAAAGCATACGCCCAACCAAACATAATTATTCTACAAAATATATTTTCTATGTATTTTTTATGAGCTAACTAAACATGCAAAAAATATTTTTTTAAATATTATTGTTGCTGGAAATTGGACCCGGGGGCTGCCGCGAACCGAGAGGGGAGGAGCTCCGCTGCCGGGACGGTGGACGGCGGTGGCGTCGACTGGCGGCGTCCTCCGGGAGAGTCCTGCAAAAAAGCCGGTGGTCGGGCTTTCCGGTGCCGGCCCTCCGAAGCTTAAGTCAGAGGGGGCTAATATGTGAGGGGAGTCAGAAGAGGAATGTTTGTTGTGTGTCCGTGTTGTATTGTCCCCCCCTCCTTCCTCCCAGGTCCCCTTTTATAGGAAGATATTATGTTACCTCGGAGGTGACGGGGGGATTTGTCCTTTTTTGTGATAATTGAGCACGATTTCGCTCATTAATGGCGTAGTGGAGAATAAGGCCGAATCAGACCGGAGTCAGGGAGTTGTCGCGATTGATCGGACCCGTTGGAGTGGTTGAACCGTCGGCCGTTGTGGGCCTGGGGTTCGTAGATGGTAAGTGCATTAATTACCGAGTGAACCGGCGGTCAGGGAGAGCCATACGCTTTGATGGTTCAGCGATCCGGAGATCATCTTGAGCCGTGTTCATTTAATGACTGAGTGCATCGGAGGCCTGAGGGGGCTTCATGCATTAATGATAGGTCGTGCCAAATACCCGCGGAGATCTTGTGCCTTGAAGGCTTAGAGATGGTGGCAGGTTGTAGTGGAGTTGTCAGGTCCCTTAGAGGGTTAGGCGGGGATTGAATATTTGGCTAAGGCACGGGCCCGGCCCGGGTTCCGAGCCGAGCTGGTTGCCTAAGGGAATGTCCTGTGGCGGAGTTGCTTCTGGTCGGCGCTCTCTGGTCGGCTCTTTCTAGTCGAGCGCCTCTGGTCGGCGCTCCCTAGTCGAGCGCCTTTCTGGTCGGCGCTCCTTGGTTGAGCGCCTTTCTAGCCGAGCGCCTTTCTGGTCGGCGCTCCTTGGTCAAGCGCCGCTGGTCGGCGCTCTTTGGTCGAGCGCCTCCGAGGCGGCATGACTTGGGTTTTTCCACCAACACTACCCCCGACTTCCGAGTTCGAGCTGCTTTTTGGCTCGGACGAAGGAAGTAGTCCAGTCGTCGATCGTCCTGGTACCGTGAGCGTTCTTGCGCCGAGGCCGTGAACTTCGCCTGGCGACTGAAGACGCTCTTCTGCTCGGAGTCCACTCTTTGGGGACGTTGGCAGAGAAGAATCCAAGAATAAATGAGATAATGTAAAGATATTAAATGAATGGGTACCTGGTACCGTAAGCGTTCTTGCGCCGAGGCCGTGAACTTCGCCTGGCGACTGAAGACGCTCTTCTGCTCGGAGTCCACTCTTTGGGGACGTTGGCAGAGAAGAATCCAAGAATAAATGAGATAATGTAAAGATATTAAATGAATGGGTACCTGGTACCGTGAGCGTTCTTGCGTCGAGGCCGTGAACTTCGCCTGGCGACTGAAGACGCTCTTCTGCTCGGAGTCCACTCTTTGGGGACGTTGGCAGAGAAGAATCCAAGTAAAAATAAATGAGAATGTAAAGACATTAATTGAACGGGTACCTGGTACCGCGAGCGTTCTTACGCCGAGGCCGTGAACTTCGCCTGGCGACTGAAAACGCTTTTCTGCTCGGAGTCCGTTCTTTGGGGACGCCGGCAGAGATAGAATCCAGCTTGTTGCCAACCACGGACTTCTCGCTGATCATGAACAGGAGAACGAGCCGAGCTCGCTGGTTGAAGCGATGGAGAACAAGCCGAGCTCGTTGGCCGATGGAGAACGAGCCGAGCTCGTTGGTTGAAGTCGATGGAGAACGAGCCGAGCTCGTTGGCCGATGGAGAACGAGCCGAGCTCGTTGGTCGGTGAAGACCGCATCCCGACGTATCGGGGCATCCCGGCCGTGGTCGGGGTAGGAGAACGAGCCGAGCTCGTTGGTTGAAGTCGATGGAGAACGAGCCGAGCTCGTTGGCCGATGGAGAACGAGCCGAGCTCGTTGGTCGATAGAGAACGAGCCGAGCTCGTTGGTCGGTGAAGACCGCATCCCGAAGTATCGGGGCATCCCGACCGTGGTCGGGGTAGGAGAACGAGCCGAGCTCGTTGGTTGAAGTCGATGGAGAACGAGCCGAGCTCGTTGGCCGATGGAGAACGAGCTGAGCTCGTTGTCGATGGAGAACGAGCCGAGCTCGATGTTTGATGTAGCATGACGTTAATCCTTTAACTGGGGGATCCGAGCTTGGTCGGAAATCCAATTTTGGAGACATACAGAAGATGGACTTCATTCGTTGGCGATCGTGCGCCTTTATTCGGAGCGGGGGCGACGTTGGAGAGAGATACCCGTAGGTCATTTTTTGGATTCTCCGACCTGAAAATAGATAAAATATTGAATTTATTTGAAGCCAAAGTGGCGTCCTGTACCTTTTGGAGATGTTTTGATAGCTCTCGAGCTTTGAAGTCCCTCAGGACTTGGTTCAGCACCGGCCTTCTTTGGCTCGATTTTCTAGGAGGTGTTTTGCGCTCGGGTTTCTGAGCTCGGTCTGCATGAGCTCGGCGGGGGCTTCAGTGATGGCGACGCTCTGAAGGGGAGCAACGTCGCGGGCGCCGTTCCAAGGACTTACGCCCGTGAGGAGGGAGTACATGCTGGTTTCTTGCTTGCTGCCGGAAGACAGAAGACTTGGAAGGATAATGAGATTTAATGGGGTTGTACCCTTTGTCACAGAGGCTTACAATCCCATTTTAAAGCTCCATAACTCTCCTTCTCCAGACCTCAGCTTTTATTTCTCTTTCCCCCCAACTCGTTGTCGTGAGACTTGGACTACTACTTCTCTCTGGTTGCCCCCACATAAGTCGTTGCAGCGGGAGCCATGCCTGATTCGAGATGGCTCGGGAGTCGGGAGAAAGTTTCTTCCTCTGCTTAACATGATCCTGTGGAGGCGGCACAGGAGGGGCCTCCACTTGTTGCAGGCTTTGGGCTGTAATGGCTAGCGCTTGGACTTGCTGCACTAGCGCATCGAAGTGCTCGAGTTGGACTTGTGGAACTTGATCTACCGGAGATCTTGGTGGTGACTTCTGGACAGAGTGTTCAGGACTAGGTGGAAGACCTCGAGAGGCATTGGAATCCCCTTTACTTCTTAGTTTCATGGCTGCAACTCGGGCCCTTCCTCTAGCGCCAACTGTTGCTGGAAATTGGACCCGGAGGCTGCCGCGAACCGAGAGGGGAGGAGCTCCGCTGCCGGGGCGGTGGACGGCGGTGGCGTCGACTGGCGGCGTCCTCCTAGAGAGTCCTGCAAGGAAGCCGGTGGCCGGGCTTTCCGGCGCCGGCCCTCCGAAGCTTAAGTCAGAGGGGGCTAATACGTGAGGGGAGTCAGGAGAGGAATGTTTGTTGTGTGTCCGTGTTGTATTGTCCCCCCCCCCTCCTTCCTCCCAGGTCCCCTTTTATAGGAAGATATTGTGTTACCTGGGAGGTGACGGGGGGATTTGTCCTTTTTTGTGATAATTGAGCACGATTTCGCTCATTAATGGCGTAGTGGAGAATAAGGCCGAATCAGACCGGAGTCAGGGAGTTGTCGCGATTGATCGGACCCGTTGGAGTGGTTGAACCGTCGGCCGTTGTGGGCCTGGGGTTCGTAGATGGTAAGTGCATTAATTACCGAATGAACCGGCGGTCAGGGAGAGCCATACGCTTTGATGGTTCAGCGATCCGGAGATCATCTTGAGCCGTGTTCATTTAATGACTGAGTGCATCGGAGGCCTGAGGGGGCTTCATGCATTAATGATAGGTCGTGCCAAATACCCGCGGAGATCTTGTGCCTTGAAGGCTTAGAGATGGTGGCAGGTTGTAGTGGAGTTGTCAGGTCCCTTAGAGGGTTAGGCGGGGATTGAATATTTGGCTAAGGCACGGGCCCGGCCCGGGTTCCGAGCCGAGCTGGTTGCCTAAGGGAATGTCCTGTGGCGGAGTTGCTTCTGGTCGGCGCTCTCTGGTCGGCTCTTTCTAGTCGAGCGCCTCTGGTCGGCGCTCCCTAGTCGAGCGCCTTTCTGGTCGGCGCTCCTTGGTTGAGCGCCTTTCTAGCCGAGCGCCTTTCTGGTCGGCGCTCCTTGGTCAAGCGCCGCTGGTCGGCGCTCTTTGGTCGAGCGCCTCCGAGGCGGCATGACTTGGGTTTTTCCACCAACAATTATATTCCTAAATATCAGCTTCTCAAAAAAAAGATTTTTATGACATAAAATTCTTCATCTAATACAAAACTTCATCTCGAATAACATCTAATTTGTAGCTTACCATGTCATTGTGGTTGTTGCTCATAATGGCAATCGTAGTTTGTTCTACAACTTAATTATTTTGTCCTATTTCAAAGTGGTAAGAGAAAGCTCTATCTTATAGCTGTCCATCCACTTGGCTTTCTCTTGTCGGAATGCCTGCAAGCATATCTGATGAGATAAGGATCCTTCTTCATGGCTCCATGGTGGAGTTACATCTCCATATTGTTTTCGAGAATTACCTATGCCACAACACTTCGAGATATTTGAAGATTTTTCCCCAAATGTTCGCCCTCGATGAACATTGACACTTGGATGTTTCCCTTCTTTGCTATATTCCTCTATTGGATACCATTATTAGAGTTTGAACTCCATATCTCTCCTAGAAATTATCAATTGAACTAAATCCACTGTGAACCTAGGATGAATTCATTCTACTATATGCTGCTATTACACATAAAAAAAGAAAGAAAAAAGAGAAGGGAAAGAAAATTAAACTCATGGGAGGTCCACAGGGGAGCTGATCCTCTAATAATTTCTCAAACCTCCTCTAAGTAGATAAGGGTGCCAGTATACCAAGCTAAGATTAGTTGGCTCCATGTTTTTTTTTTTTTGCTAGAACGGATGATTCATATCTGACGAGTACGAATACACTCAATAAAGCCAGAAAACAGAATATTTCAAAATACCCGAGACAACTTTTCATCTCCAGCCCATATGGAACGATTTGTATGACTAGCCACATAGGTGGCCGGCCATTCAATCTACAATTTTATTAGCTTCACGAAAAATTTGTTTGAACTAAAACGCCACTTCATCTTTCGTCATGGCCCAGGGCGGCTCCATGCATTCTTTGGCAGACCATGGTGGTCATGGTTTCTCACTTGTGCTTGAGATGAAGTTTTTTTTAGTTCGAGAATTGGCTCACTCCATAGTTGACCAGCCAGCAGAAGTCAAGAGTGGAGAATGTCGTCTCGTGACAGGACACGACTCCGGCCAAGATACGTGCGGTGGGGGTGCCCAATATCTGCAGGTCATTTCAGTGTCCGTAGCATGCAGCTATTAAATGGTGGATCTAAAAATGCGATGTCAAATCCATGGAGACACACCTAGGGCAGAGGGCAACAAGTGGACTGCTGTTTATGTTTGGATTGGTTAGCTAGCTTTCACAGCTTTCTATTGGTTGCTTTCTGCTGACACTGGAATGGCTCGTGGAAACATGCCATCGAGGGTTTGTCTCCCCCTGCGAAAAAATTTGTCACCTTCTTTTACAGAGGAGCCTGTCCCACCATCAGCCATGGCCGCGGCTGCCTTCCACTCTCCTTGCACTCACAGCCATCGGCGAGAGTGGACATGGAGAGACGGGCATGGCAGCCCACTTACAGGTCAAAACTCCCACACAAAAAAAAAAAAAACAACTGACAAACGGCATTTCTCTTTTCTTTATTGCTGAAGTAAACCCGAGTTACGTTAACTAATAACATGTTGAAAACTTGCCCATTATTGCAGTGAACAGAAACAGGGGACTCCTCGTCTACATTGTAGCTCTAAAATTATGGCAGATTTTTGATGTTTTGGTTTGGATCATGATGTACTAAATTTCATCCAAAATAATTAGTCGAAAGATATTTTTCATTAGTTTTGTATAAATATCCAAAATCTTCTCGGCGAATAACTGACGTAGAACTAAATATACACCAATACAAGTCCTCACATATTTTTCTCGTTCAAGCCTTGACGTCATCATTAGGCTAAGGGTTCAAATTCATTCAAATCTAATTATAAGTACCACGATAGACCCGTAGTCAGTCTCCATGAACCTATGCTGCAGTGTTTCCTAGTCTACATAGACTATGGGCCGAGTCCGTGAAGTCCACGCAGCAAACCGAGGCCCTGCGTGCGCCATACCGCCGACGAATAATAGGTACCCTCACCCCAGGCAGAGTTTGTAATTAATTCGCCCGACCACGACGAATCCTGCCCTCCTGTCTTTCTTTCTCATTGGACCACTGTCTCGGACGCCCCTATGCCTATGAATTCAATGATTTAAGCCCTTTTTGGTTAAGAATCGTATCGGTATGCTCGAAATACACCTTTGGTACAAAATGGACGATCTCACAAAGATGAAATTTAAATAATAGTATTGATTACACCAGATATGGGGAGAAGTCTCCATTTCTCCTCACGTCCCGTCTGTTGGCGGAAGGTTCTTCCTTCTAATTACAGGCATATCTATGAATCTTTTCTACCAGATAAAGCAGCAGGCATCGGTCCGTAGAACCTATAAAAAAGAGATGGTTGTGGCGCGAAGTACTCTTGTGCACCTACGTCACTCGGCTCGCGCGCAACCTCGCCCCGTTATGTTATGGAAGAATTTAGCTTATTGCTGGGCTATGACACAATCAAACCCGAATGAACAAAATATTGAATTGAATCGTAATGCATCAGTTTATTATGCTTATGCCTAATCTTAATACTAGCTAGTTACTTCAATTACCTTACCCCACTGCCCCTCCTTAAAAGCCGGTTTCAGAGCACCCAGTCACAGCTCGTCACATGTAATATATGTGTGGACATATGCGTGCGTATCAGAGTATCTGAGTATCCGGCCCTGCACAAATATGATCCAGACGCATATACTGATACTATTTGTAACAACTTAGGACCTCACCCAAAATAACTAGTTGGAAAGTATTCTTTTTTCTTTAGTGTTGTATAAGCACTCAAGATTTTCTCGGCGAATAACAAATGTAGAACTAAACACACGCCCGCACGGATCCTGATCACATGTGGACTCTTTTTTAAGAACATATTTGAAAAATTAAGGAGAATTTACTTAGATTTTTTGGATTTAAAAATTAGACCGCCTATTTGGGCATGGCCTATACTAATCCAACACACCTACTGCTAGAATTTCGTAGAAGAGAGAAAAAATAAAAATAAAAAATGAAGGCAGATAGGCTAATAGACTTAAAATATTCATCTAGAGATATCCAAACAAATCCTAAATATTTTGAGCTTGCGGAGTCATTTTTTATTTAAGTGCTTTATCTCATGCCTTTTTTTTTCCTTCCTTTTTATATTTTAATCTCAGGCCATATCTGATCCATTCCGGCAGCCTGATTCTGGTGCAGCACTGGGGACCAGAGCATGGCCGACCCTTCGTTTGGTCGATATCCACCATTACTTTTGCAACCTTGGGTGGATAAAGATGGAGGCTAAGCCTCGTCAGCTATATTCTAAAGAAAATAAAATGACATACCACTGACCACCTTCCTTGGTCTCATCCCCGAACGTGAGAGAAACTGGGTGCTGACCCGGATCCACACGGGGCAAAAAGGCAAAAAGGAAGAAGCTTCACTTGAAATGAATACCACATTACCACGCACCCTTGAATCAGCTCATGGTTAGATAAAATTGAGAATAAGTGTGGGATCACCACTAATCCTTCATCCACTCTTGGCAAAACAGGTGGAGGAACATCTATTAAAGTTTGAGAATGAAATCTCCTCTTAATCAAGCCCTTGCTTGGTAATAATATTTAATTATAAAGAAGAAAAGGGTGTGACAATTCACCAAGTGGCAGTGACCTTTGCAAATGCTTCCCACCTGAGAAATATGTGGGGAAATGAAGTGTCATAAGAGATACTTTAAGAAAGCTTTACTTTCAAATCCTCGCCACCTACCATGGACAAGCGACGGATCACCACAAAATCATCATGGTTAAAATCCACTTTAGTTTCGAGCCGCCGCATCTGACATATCTAATCCTCATGCTTGTTTGTCAAAGATAAATAGAAAAGCTGATGACAATGGCTGAGTTACAACCTTGGGACCAAATATGGTAATTGTCCAAATACTGGTCTCCTATTCGGCTCTTGATAAATATACAAGTACTTTCTACCCACAACCAACTTCCAATTTTTGCCAAGCTGGATTTCCATGGACTAAATGGTAAAGGAGGAAAGAAATAAAGCTGTATTGATAGTTTTTGCCTTACTTTTGGTTAGATTCTAATATTTATATTTTTTTTTTTGCAGGAGATGTCTTTCAAATTTTTGTATTATATCTTATTACTTATATGTCCCTTAGGTTATTTTATTTCTATGTTCTAATGGTGTTAACTACTTCATATTTTTAGTTATTTTGTTTATATCCTTGTATTTAACCAACCTCGAGCATTTGCGCCTTCGTCTTTGATCCCCTTTTGGCCAAGTTTTGAGCAAGAAGGCAAAATAGAAAAAAAGGCGAAGCGAGCGAGAAAAATTTGAGTTCCAACCGCATTTATACGTAACCTAAGGGCAATTTTATCCTTTTACATGTTTGGTTAATCATAACTAGTGTTCGA
This sequence comes from Phoenix dactylifera, assembly GCF_009389715.1. NCBI lineage: Eukaryota > Viridiplantae > Streptophyta > Magnoliopsida > Arecales > Arecaceae > Phoenix > Phoenix dactylifera. Next base: position 14,411,994 of record NC_052392.1, on the reverse strand, counting down.
TGAAGAAAAGCTAGAGGAACGACCAATTTATACAAATAGAAAACTTTATAAAAATTTTATATAAATATATAAAAATATATATAAATTAATACAGAAATGTGAAAGATTTTAGGGATTAATCTGTATTTTTTTTTAAAGAAGTAGGTGGAAATATTACTATATGGAATTGAACCTAGATCTAGGGTAAAAAGAGTGGTGAAAGATTTCTTTTGATTATGTGCCATCAAATGGACACTAGGGGATTAGTGCAGCAGCTCGAACAACTCAATGGTTGGAGGCAGGCATAGAAGAAGGTTGGATCAAAACACCTTAGAAGGCTAGAGAATGCCCCAGGGCACCCAAGTCAATAAGCCCTGTAGCAGAAACTAGGAGATCCATCTCTAGCATCGGAACAGTAGAACTGACAGTTCCACATTAGGTTAAGACACACCAATGGCTGCCTTCACCTTAGCAGCAACTGTAGCATACACATCCTTGCAAGCATCTGGGGACCCATTAACTCATAGTGGCCAAAGATTGAGCCTTACCTTTATTAGAGTTTGGTGTTCAATTATTTAGACCTGGCTCAACCTTAGCCTCTAGGCGCCATGCGATCGAGAGCTGTTGTGGGTAGAGCCTCTATTTTGGAGTTGCATCTAAGCGAGAGTACAAAGAGACATTGCAAAAATACCAAATAATACCAAGGCGGTTAGCATCCAGTGCCCCACCTCTAGGTAGGGTCGAAATTGGATCGAATATTATTATATGCATATCCATATTTATTTTATTTGATGAATATAAATACGGACATGGATATTAGTTAGATGCAAAAAATTATATTTATAGTTATTTTAAATGGATATGGAATAAATCAAATACCAAAAAAATATATATCAATTGGATAATTAAACTTTGTGACCATATAATTAAAAATATTATTACTAAGTGATAATAAATCAATTTAATAGCATGTTAATATGATTATTTATTTTTTAAAAAATTTATGAGTGCTAGATGAAATTTAATAAAATTAGAAATAAAATTGAACATCCGTATTTTTAAATTTTTATTAATATTTAGATAAATTTAGATATAAAAATAAATTTGGATAAATGTTATCCATGGGGGGCTCTAGATACGGCTTCATGCCTCGTAAGACGTGACAACCATCCAAGTCAACATATGATGTCTTACCTATTGACTCCGAGCGCCGGTAGGGATGCATCGGGAGCCATGGGAGTCGCCACAAGAACTGAGATGCTCGAGTTCAGAGACAACCTGGCCGGCATTGCAACGGACCGAGTTAGAGCCACCTCGGCTCTCCGATACCAAACCTGGCTAGCCACCAGCCATGATCCGAAGGTGGTCTTTGGCTAACTAGCTGAGGGTAGCTGGTCTCCCCAGAGAGGAAGCTCTCAGATCAGTGGCTGCCGTAGAAGTGCTCGTGGCATTGGAAACACCATAATATGTTATGTTGTTCTCTCTTCCGAAGCCAACAAGAGCTCAAATCCATGGTGGAGCTTCCATTTCTCTGTTAACTCGAGGTGGCGGCGACCGATGCCCAAGGGCTTGTCGACAAGCCATGGAAGCTCAGCTTCATCAAAGAATCGACCTCATTGAGGTGTTCCCCTAGCCTTTTCAACCTCTGCAGGCACAGGGGGCTGTCTCCCACTACCTTCTCAGTCCAACTCGAGCCACTTCAGCCCAAGATCTTTAGAACACTCCTTGTCCTTGACCACCACTTGGTCAAAGGATCGATAAAATCGTCTTCCCTCAAGATTACCAAACTTGGGGTTTTGTGCACTTGGCCTGGTCGTGTAACAACTCAGGACTTCACCCTAAAATGGCTAGCTGAAAGATATTATTTGGGTTCCATGATCTCGTATACTATCCCAACGACGCTTTAGAAAGCATTGTTGGAGGCCATTATCCCTCCTCCCCCCTCCTCGCTACAAATTCCTACCCCCTATCTCTCGATCCCTAACCCCTCCAGCTGCCCCCCTCCCCTTCTCTCTCCATCGCTCGCCCCCTCCTTCCTCCTCTCTACAAATTCCTAACCCCTTGCCTCTGATCTCTAACCCCTCCAGCCGCCCCCCTCTCCTCTCTCCGTCGCTCGCCTCTTGCAAGCTCGCCATGAAATGGCAGTGAGGCCAAGATCAAGCAAATCTCCGAAGCCTACGATGTCCTCTCTCTCTCTCTCTCTTCGAGTTGTTGCTCTTTTTTATCTTGGTCCTTCATGAAATTAGGTTTTGAGCGATACGCAGAAGAGGGCGATCTACGACTAGTACGCAGGTGCTCAATTTCTGGGAGGCATCTTTGGGAAGGATATCTTCTCTGCATTTGGCAGAGGGAGCAGGGGCGGGGAGGCATCTACAGATCGAGCGGATGTTGCTTTGCAGCCTCGAGGATCTGTACAAGGAGACAACGAAGAATATGAAAATCTCGAGGGATGCGATAGATTCCAATGGGTGAGTCAAGTTGCCCAAAATTCTTTGCTTCTATATGTCTTTGCTAATCTATTTCTATGTTTTTTTTCTATTTTCTGTTATTGATGTGTTAATTCTCTTATACTTTCTGTTCATCTTCGTGTTATTGGCAGAATAATGCAGAAGGCGATTTGGAATTACTTGAGTTTAAAAATTTGAAGATTACTATATGTGTCAATCCAAGAATATGCTCTGTATGAATATCAATATAGAATATCTATCCTTGCTGTAGAGAGACAAAATAATAATGCTCTTGCCTCATCCAACAATTACTAAGCGATCGACTTATCATGCACTAACTTTTAGGTTTAGGATGCATGATTCGAAAATTTCCTCATCGGTTTCCTTAATCTCAAAGTTTCCTCCAACATTGCTACTTGACTATTTTCTAAGTTTTTTTGTTATTTTTGACAAATAGTTTTTTGTTAGCAAATAGGTAAAAAAAAAAGAAAAAGAAAAACTAGTTCATGGTTCAAACTAGAACTTACGGGTGCCAACCTGTAGAAGAATATCTCACCAATAAACATGCAAAACAAAACAAAAGGATGGATGCCTGCAAGTAAGCATATTTCCTCTGCGCACATTAAAAAAAATAATAACAAAAATAACAAATTTAAGCTTAAAAAATGAAATATAAACATCCAAGAGATAGCTCTTCATAAGTAGGGCGGAGAATGCTACTGTGCATATGCATATTAAATTAAGGGAATAAGAATGAAAGAACTTCCATTTAAATAGCTCATATTGGAAAATCATGACTAATCAAAATAAATGCACGAATGATCAGCACCTTCTTCGCCCCGGCCTAGATGTGCTTCCAAGCCCTTTCCCAGCCCACAAACACCCCCGGGAGGAGGAGAAGGCTATTCGGTGCAGGGAGGTCAGCCAAAAGAAGGAGGGGGGAAGGACCAGAAGGAGTCTGCTGAGTGGGAGGAGGAGAAAAGGACCAGCAAGGCTAGGCAGGAGGCGAAGGCTCCTTCGGATCTAGGGCTAAAATTAATGGATGGAAAGGGTTAGTTGATATTTGGGAAAAGAAATGGATCTCGACAACGCTTTTAAGCGTCATTTCCATTTTGGCCTCTGACGACACTTTTTAGCATCGTTTAAGTCAGGCTTCTGCCGATGTTTTAGAGAAAGCATCAGTATCTCCCGACTCTATTTAGAAGCGTCGGCGAATTTTGACGTGCCAGCTAAATTGCCAGTATTTCACTTCCTCTATTTACTGATTTACCCTCAAAAAAAAAAAAAGAAAGAAAGAGTGCAGCTCATCTATGAATGTTCAGGCTTGGCTCGTTATCCATGTGAAATAGCCAATTCTCAAAACGAGCCCAAGTTATACATTAATCTTTGTCAAATGAAGATTGTGAAGCTTTTTCTTAAAAAAAAAAAAAAATTGAGAAATGGGTCCGGCCCATTTATAAGATGAACCTTGACAAGTTCCAGCCTCACATGGATATCCAAATGGCTAGTTCCGATCAAGTTTGTTCTACCGAGCCAGGCCCAAGTTGCCCAAGGTTGGCTAATATCTTTTTGATGACTTGGTGGGAAACTCTCGCCCATTTTATCAACGTAAATTGCTAATTTCATTTGCAACCCAGGGTTGCTCATATTCTAGGAATATTCTCTGAGCCAAGCAAAAGGAGGGGAGAGTTTCTTCCCTCTCAAGAAGAAAAAACGAAGAGAGTTGGAAAAGCACTAGTGGAGGTGATCATTGTGACTGCACCCTGCCAAGAGATGCGGATATGCTGCTCCTTTACTCTCCTGTTTTAAATGAGATTTGCGTGCTTTATTAAAATAAAAGCAAATTAAGGTCTAATTGGAGTTTGTGGCACCCACCATAGACAAACAATGGGCAGTTTCGCACTGCACACCATGGAATTATCCGGTGCGAGATGATTAGCTATCCACTTCACACATTCGAGCCATCGCTTCCGACAAAGATAGATGATAGCCTGCCATCCTACTGCTTTCTTTTTTTTTTCTTTTTTTTTTTTTCCTATTTAGGGGGGCGGGGGGATAAACCCAACCTGCGTAGCAGCCCCCACTGGGCCTCCCTCCCACCAAAAAATATTCGATGCAGGTAGAAAGTTTCTCACATCCTCTCCACCGGCACGGGTGAACCCATATATGAATACGTCACGCCAGTACCACCTCAGTACCGGAGGACCAGCAACATTTCCAACGAGCAAACCAAACGGGAGGCATTTGGTCTCCACATTTAATCGACGCCCTCGGATTTCGAATCTGGATCATTTCGTTGGAAACAAAACTCCGTTCCAACTACGCTACCACCTCGGTGGATCCTTCTGCTTTTGAGATCTCGAAACAAAGATAAGATTACTCCTTCAAAGGATGGAGGACATACGGTGGAATTTCCACCACCTTTTGCGGTCTAAACAGCACCCATCCTTTAAGAGAATGACCGAGGCAATGGGGTCACTAGCTTTTACATTTCGGAATTAAGGTCCAACCATGTCAAAGGCATTTTATCCCATGTTGACTGATATTCCATGTTTAGACTCTGCTGACGGCATTTTATTACTGCTATTTCATGATTTGGATGGCCTTTTTTAGTCCCTGGTTCGAGCATAAACATGTACAAAATAGGCATAACTTTGTCCAAGAATAGCTCCGATAGAGGGGAGAAACAATACTTAATTGTATGACAACCCATGCGGGCAGTGTATTTAGTTCTATATTAATTATATTTTGGGTAAATCTTAAGTACTTATATAAAATCAAGAAATCTAAATAATACTTTTCGGCTAGCCATTTTGGATGAGATTCTGTATTGTTACAAATAATATCAGAGCAGACCCGATCTATAATCTATGTAAACTACGAGACATTGCAGCACGAATCTATTGGAGCTGATCACAAGTCGATCATGGTGCTTATGATTAGATTTAAATGGATTTGAATCCTTAGCCTGATAAGGACGTCAGAGTTTAAACGGAGGAGTATATAAGGATCCGTACGGACGTGTTTAATTCCACATCAATTATTGGCTAAAAAGGTGAAATGAAATATGGCTACATGTTAAATGAAGCATGGCCAATCCCTCCAGAGTTGTACATTTACCAGCCGCTGCTTATGGAGTCTACTTTTCTGGAGGATGACTTGCTCTGTTTTGTTTTATATAGTAGGCTTTGTGTTGATGTATATATGTAGCTGTTTTATCTTGGTACTGCTTTTATCTTCTTAATGTTCTCGGGAACCCTTTGTTCTACCTAAAAAAAAAAAAGAAAGAGAGAGAGAGAGAGAGAGAGAGACGGCCAAAATTTACCCGTAAAACGGGCAACGTTAAAATAAAGGAAAAGGCTAATGCATCGCCAGCCACTGATTATTGATCGGTTCACTCAAAGATGTGGATGTCAATGGTTGGCTAAGTACAGATGAGACTCGACTGACACCAACTGCCACATCCCCAGAGAACTAAGCTGTGATCAATAGCAGATCTCGAGTCGACATCTAAAATAGATGGTCCTTTACATTAGAGCTTCTCCAAAAATTTTGGTTTCTTAGGATTTAGGACACGCTTTTGAGTAACATGGCTTCTTTCTCTTATTCTCTCCCTTTGTTGATGTTTTAATATTTTCTTCCTCTTCTATTTTTTCTGTATTATTTTACTCCTTTTCATCTATTTCATGTCTAAAAAAATGTATGGTGATTCCTCCCGTGGTTAATATCTCCAAAGTAAGAAGCCTGTGGTTTTAATGTACTGCTTATAAAAACTAGAAGAAAAAAAAACACAGAGAATATATACTTGAACGAAATACAAACCCCTTGGATGACTAATTCTGGATTCTCAGATGCCAAAAATAGAAAAGGTCAGAGTTACAGCGCTTACACTCAACCTTTACAGTTGCTGCCGGTGAAGAAAAGATCGAAAGAAAAGGAAGGGGGTACAAAAACTTGGTACTAATAAAATAACCATCCCTCTGTCTCCTAAAACAACAGAGAAAAGAACACATCCATGCTCACGAGTCTTGCCTGGGTTCGCAAGAAGACGGGAGGTATGATGGCTGCTGTTGGGCATGCCGAATCGAGGAAATGGGCTTTGCTAAGTAAGTAGGCTCATCATCTCCGGCCATGATCACCAGAATCCTCGGCTCCATGTCCAAAGGATGGATCGCCGGCTTTTCCACCGATTCCGGGTCCCCATCGGAGGAGGGGTCGCGGTGGGAGCACACAAGCACCATGAGCGCCACGGCTATGAGGACCATCATGGCTCCGAGGCCTCCAAAGAGATATGGGATCGGAGTGTGCCACAAATTGGATCCGGTTGCGCTCTGCAAGTTTTCGGGCCCCATCTTCTCTCTCACACACCTTCCCTCCTGCTCTCTTCCCCTGCGTGTTTTTAGTTTGCTGCAGGCCTGAAGCTGAGACGCATGGGTATTTATAGGCCGAAAACAGGGTGCTGGATACGGTGGAGCGGCAAGGAAGTATTCCTGTGGATCATTTTCGGTGGGAACTTTAAAGAGGCTTCTTCCTTCGTTTCTATCCGTCCAAAGAATCCCTTTAAGTTTACGACAATAATATAAGGGATGCAACATACTTTACGTTAGATGTACTTTATTCACTTAGCAATTAGCATTATCACCTACGTGCCGCACGTTTTGGTTATCGTATTAGGCAGGCCTTTTAGAAGGGTAGAAGAGTTCTGCCTTCGTGTATCTTTTAATGAACGAAAAAAGAAGCGGAAGTCCTTAAATATTTGGGAAGACACAAGAAGGATTTGCTTTGTGTTCTGAGTGCAAATTCTTTGCGACTCTAATTGTTTTGTGGAAGATTTGTAATCTGCGTTACATAAATTCTTTACAAAAATTTGTTTTATAGGAGATAAGATTTAGTTCTTTGGTTTTGTACTTTTCTAACCTCATTTTTTTGTTATCATTTTCTATAAGAATTAGTAATTTATTTAAATCAAGATCCATTCTTTCTTCTTGTTGGCAATACAAGCTGATTCTTTGCTTATGATTCTTCACTCATGCCTCATAGATTTTTTGTTTATGTGTTGTTTACTTATGATTCTTTACTCATGCCTGATAGGTTTCCGTGTGCATTCTTTGCTTATGGTTCTACACTCATTCTTAATGGACACATAGGTTTTTTGTCTGTGCATTTTTAGGGCGTATTTGGTACCATTCTTTTTCTATTTTTTAATAGAAATACAAAATTCAATGTAGAAAACATATTTAATTATTTTATTTGCATTTTTTTAAAACAACTTTCATCATTTCTTGAAAAAAACAAAAGTGAAAAACTTCCATTTTTTTTAAAAAAAAATGGATTTTAATCCATTTCCTTCTAATCCCTCTTCTTCTACCCAACTCATCGTTAGCCTTGACACCTTTGGAACCACACCGGCTATCTAGGCCTCGCTGTCCATCTTTTCGTTTGATGCCGAGCTATCTCTCGTCTCCAGCTCGCTCCATCGTTAATTTCTTTTTCTCTGTCATTTCTTCGAATGTCTTTCTATCCGATATCTAGCTCTTCTTTATCTTCAACCATATTGCTGGCCCTATCCTCCTTCCCTCTCCCTCATCACTAGCCACGTTGTTGGTTGTCGTTGTTAAAAAAGAAAAAATCAATCAAATATTTTTTGTTAATAATATTTTCATTATTTTTTAAAAAAGTGACAATAATACCAGTTTATGATCTTTTCATGTGTGCACAAGTATTATTTACTTATGGTTCTTCCCCCGAGGGCTCTTCGTGTGTGCGCCTGAACGTATGGCAAAGTGAAAGTTCTATCAAATGTTTGTAAAGCAGCTCGTAGTTGCTTGGAAACAAGTTAGGGAATCGTTCTCCGGATATTCTTTGAGGGATGCCAACGATTGGGAAATGAAATAAAAGAAAAAAGGGGTGAAGAAACAGAGAAGGAAACTATAGTTGCAGCCCAAAATTGCAACTTTCCCTCGCAATGGAAGATGACGCGGAAGCCTTATCACTAATGCAACCGCGCCATAGTTTTTAGCTTTAGAAGAGAGAGAGAAAAGCTTCGATGTTCACACGATGACACCATCGCCCACAGAAAACCAAGAAACATTATCTTTGCCGCGCACCAATAAACCATCATCAGTTTCCCCACCATACAAGTCCGAGCCACCGCGTCCAACAACCAACTCCGCGGTAGCTGTCACGCCCCGGATCCGGATCCGTGACACGGCCGTGCTATTGCCGACTACTACCCGCAATAGCACGCAGGGCCCGGACATTACAGTAGCTATCATTAATCTTTCGTCAAAGATTTAGTGCTGATGGCAAACGTAAGGATGGCAAAGGAAGAAACTTGACCTCAAAAATCTAAGTTGAATTTTCTAAGTTTCTAAATTGAATTTTCTTTTGTTTCTAAGTTGTTCATCAAAAAGCAAAAAAGGAAACAAAAAGCTCGAATTCTTAACCTCAGAGATTACTCTGATGCTTCACGCTAGCCAACTGAACTACCACAATTGCGGGATGTACAGTGCCGTGATTTTATCATACTTAGAAGGCATTACATTTATTATTATTATTACTCAATAGGGTGGATGGCATCACTTCTCTCTGGTGTGAAGAAATAGGCGGCCGATGAGCTCTCTTCATGTGTGAGGATCTGTGCGGGTATCTATTTAGTCCCATACCGGTTATTCGCTGATAGATCTTAGATACTTATTCAGGATCTTGGGTTGTTACAAATAGTATCGAATCTGACCCATAACCTTTGTGGACTAGAGGATATTGTAGCACGAATTTATTGGAGCTAACCACAGGCCAATCATTCTATCGATTTTCTCTTTTTCTTTCTTAAACCACCACTTTCGGACTCAAATCTATTGGAGAGGAGAGAGACTAGGGGGATTCAGCTACTTTGATATGTGAACGAGGACGTGTGAATTGGAACCTCTTGCTGAGATGATCTGCTGATGCATAAGCCAGCCCAGATGGATTGGGCCTGCGAAGAGCCAGCCCGGGCTACTGACATTAGCTGTAGGAGAAACTAGGTTGGTGGGGAACCACTTTGAACGAGGAGAGAGTTGGTAAGGGTCATATTCTTTGGATATTCTTTGAGCCAGAGAAATGAAAAGTTGGTGCATGCGTATGGCGGACACAATGATAGCTAGCAAATGCTCCCCACTAAGAAAGGTGTTGTGTTGAACTGCTGCGATACTCCTTCTAAGTGCTTCAGCCCAAATGCGAACCAACTTTTTGCTCAAATCTAATTAAAATTAGGCTTTCGTTCAAGTCACACCATGGAAATCTCTAACCCCACTCTGCACCACCGAGCTGCCGCTTCCAACAACCTAAAACGCACACATATATAGTAAGAAAAATTCTTTAAAAAAAAATACCCCTAAGTGCAGCTCAAGCTGGCTTTTTTATGAACCTCTTCATGAATCACTTAATGTGAGGATCCATATAGGCGTGTGTTTAGTCCCGCATTGGTTATTTGCTGGATAGATTTTGGATACTTATACAGGATCAATGAACCCAAATAATATCTTCCGGCTAGCTATTTTGAGTGAGTTCCAGGGCTGTTACAAAATAGTATCAAAGCGGATTCAGCTCATAACCTATATAGATTAGGGAACACAACAACACTAATTCATTGGGGCTGACCATGGACCAATTATGATGCTTGTGATTAGATTTGAATAGATTTAAACTCTTAACCTGACGTCAGAGCATAAATGGCAGAGTATGTGAGGATCCATATGGTCGTATATTTAGTCGCACATCAGTTATTCCTTAGGTAAATCTTGGGTACTTTTAGAGGATCAAGAAACTTAAATAATACATTCCGACTAGCTATTTTGGTGAGGTCCTAGGTTGTTACATTTAACCCCATGTATGGCACACAAAAACCAAATTTGATGCTAAGGGGTGCTCGGAGTGGTACTCATGTAATAATAAATCCTCTTCCCCTTGTCAAAAGCTGGTGGAATGTGCCCCTGGAAGAGTTTTGAATTCAAAACTGGAAAGTGGGAATCTGACTTAAATTTCCAAAATAGAAACAATAATATAAACAAACTAAGGAATACAATCTTGAAGGGAAAGACTAGAGAGAACTTTCATGATATACCTCTGAGGTAGGAACAGAGCTAGAGCAGTTTGTTTGACATAGGCCAACATTTTTAATATGATAAACGCTAATCTTTAGTTAGGAATACTTGAGTGGTAAAGCGAATAACTCGGCTTTAAATTTAGTATATGACACACGTCAGAACTTCAGGAAACGAGATGGCATTCTAAGTGTGCTTATACTTTCTTTTATTTTCTTTTTGCTGTTGTTGTTAATGGTGAGAAGGTGGGGGGATGCTTCTTGCGTTTACGCTTGGAAACCACTGCGTGATCTTAAAGCTATGAAAGCCTACACACCACTGCGTGGGTTAAAACTGGAGACTTTGGTGATGAGTTGTGTCTGACCCATGCGACATAAAATGGCAAGCTGCACATAGACAGGAGAAATAAGACCCACAGAAACCTCATTCTTCAAGTTGCTTCGCCTTGACCAACTTCCAATACGTGCATTGGAATTCGAGGAAGCATGAGTCACACGTCAACGTAAAACAATTAACACGCATGTAATTCAGATGAGATGCTGCTGCTTCGATTCTTCTCCAACTATAGCTAACAACTCTTATCCCATCAATATGGATTTTGTTTTTTTAATTTCTTTGGAAGATCAAAGCAGATCAATTTATTGATCAAGATACAACCGGGTAATCTATAAGAATCTCCAGACGACCTAACCGCAGTTCCACATTTTCAAAGATTTTTACTTGAATAATATATAAAAAGAAAATAATGTATTCAATAGCCAGTCTTTTCATTGACTGGACTGCAATTTTTAGTCCTGTTCGTTGGAACTTTAATATCAGCTCCAACTTCCAAGCTTTTTTTTAATTTCCGAACCCTGAGATAGTTACATTCTAATATATACCGATAGATGTAAATATGTATAGAAACAGTATAATTATGTGAAGGGATAATATAATTGTATACAAAGATTATTATAAAGATATGGTGTGCAAGATTAAAAATTAAATGTAAGCGGTCAAGGAACTGCATGTTAAAGTCCAATAAAAAATAAAAATAAATATAGTGTTAAGAAAACAACAACTCATAAATTAAAGCATAAAAACACGTACACACATACAAAAATTACTATTATTATTAAAAAAAGATCAAGGTAAACTTGCCCCAAAAATCCGTTCATTTCAAAGATAAAAAACTGAAAAAAAAGAAAAAGTCCAATTCATCTCCACCCTTGTGCCCCACTAGCTAATGCTTCCTATGTTAGAAGAAAAACCTCGAAAACTCCATAAAATGACCCCTCATATGGTTAACGAATCCGTTATTCCCCTTTACTCTGTTTTCAGCTTGGTCCAGATAATGAGGATTTTTTTTTTTTGCTGTCCTTGCATACTGTTGCCGCTTCGGAGATTCTTTTTCTTCATATGTTCCCACACCCCTCTTTCTTTTCTTAATCTTTCCTTTCATTTTTCCATACCCTGATCCTCTAAACCGCCATGGCTGATTGCTTCCCCATGGACATCAATCCATGTTCTGTACTGATATCATGACAAATTAGCATTTCTAACATCTAGAGAGACATCATATGAGACACTGTTTTCATGCAGTCATTCTTATCTGCTATCCTACTGCATTATACGTTAGCCTTTGTGAATCATGATTACGCAAATTGCATTTTAACCTTTCTTGCAGTCATTCTTGTCTGAAGTCCTATATACCATTCATCTTTCATGTCCTAGAAAAAACTAGTCGTCCCCAAACCTGTAACCACCTGAAAGTCAAAATTTGGAACATATTAATCTAAGAGGAATCAATGACAAGGGATTCAAAATGGTAACCAACCAAATCCACAAGAAACCATGATAATAACAGGCTACTGCTATATCAGCTTCCGTACGAAACTGAATCATGATAAAAGTGAGCACCATACAACTCAAAACCTCGTTTTGCTCGTGGAAGCGGCCGGGGGAAAAGAAAAAGAAAAGCCTCAAACTGCTTTAACTAGCCGAGGTACAATCGAACAAAACTGAGGCCATGTGGAGGGAGAAGAGTGGTCTCACATTGCTGGGCTGCGGTGGTGGTGGTGGTGGTGGTGAACTGAGAGAGGTTTCGCTAAGAAAGTAGGCTTATAATCTCCGGCCATGATGACCAGAATTTTTGGCTCCATATCCAAAGGAATGATCGCCGGCCTGTCGATTGAGCACGGCAACGTCGAGTCCTCGTCCGAGGACTTGCGGCGCGTGCAAGCAAGCACTATCAGTGCTATGGCGATGACAACCATTATGGCTGCAAGACCTCCAAATATATATAGGATTGGAGAACTCCATAGCCGGTACCCCGTAGATCTTGTCGTGCTTCCAGGCCTCATCTCTCTCTTTCTTTCTCTCTCTCAAAGAAGTGCGTGGGATGAAAGAAATAGGGGATGCATCAGATATAGAGGAGTAGTGGATACAATAAACCAGGAAGCAAGATAGGTTAAAGTGATCCTGTCTCTCGTTGGAACATGGTAGCGAGCCGTAGCATAATGGCCCCTCGGGGGTCATGCGGCCAAGAATACTGAGCTAGTGCATCGACGTGTTAGAAAAATCTTGGGTTCTCGAAAAGCTCCATTTGAGAATATATCCTAGGGTTGGAAGGCTTAAAGGTTTCATATATATATATATATATATATATATATATATATATATATATATATATATATATATATATATATAGAGAGAGAGAGAGAGAGAGAGAGAGAGAGAGAGAGAGAGACACACACACATTAAGAATAACATTCAACTATCTGGTAGCCCTATAAGAGGGTCCATGCAACAACCCAGGACCTCACTCAGTATCTATCCACATAGATTATGGGTTGGGTCCACTCTGATACTATTTATAACAATTTAGAATTTCATCTAAGATAGCTAGCTAGAAAGTATTATTTGAGTTTCTTGATCCTGTATAAATATACAAGATCTATCCAACAAATTTGGATCCTTATATACATCCACAAATAAATTTTAATGATCCCTCCCCATATCGTTCCTCAGGCACATCCCCTAGCCTCTATCCATGTATCTCGTCATGTTTGGGCATCATTTTCACTTTGTTCACTGCATATCGAGGCAATTACTACGGTTTTAGAAGGAAACTACAACTTGGCGGCAGATTCCAGCAGCACACAAATTGTATGCATTTTACCCCATGTTTAGGCGTTGATGGAATGAAATTGTGCCAAAAGCCAATATAATACATCTCGATCCAATGATATGTAAATCTTGACAGCCTAGGAATCTCTATGCGTTGCAGGCTTGCAGCCCAGGTATGAATGATGGAGAAACGTTCGACGAGACTAACCGGGGAAGGCAATACCAGTGAAAAAACTCATTTGAACATTCATAAGGTGTTGCAAAGCAAGATAATTTAGATACCCGATATATTTGGCCAGCTTGAAGTACTATTACATTGAAAATGGAAAAAAAAAAAAAGAAACAATTGCAGGCAAAAAGATTTTTTTTTTTCTTTTGAGAGAGACCACATGCAACAAGATTTGCCGTGGTGTGTCCATAATTATTAGAAATGCGAGTTTTTCTCCCGCTATTTGGAGTTTATATTCTCTTCTGTTGATAACGATGCAAGTTAACTTGATGAGGTGCACGTAGATGGGCACCACGAGATGATTGCCACTTGATTCGATTCTTCATCCTAGCTAGCTAGTCACTTATCGGACAACTTCAGGTTCTAATCATCGTAGCTGATAGGCCTCTAACTATTTATCAGCTCTGGATTCTGGCATAAATTGCAGCGAACCAAAAGATTGATTAGAAGTTAGAATAAGAGAATCAAAGTTTACCAATCAACAGAAAGAGCACCTCTCCTTTTTTTCGGTGTGGAGAGCTGATAACTTGTTGAGCTGATGGGCGACAAAGGATTGAAAGGGACCATTTGAGGCTGCACAAATGACTCAACTTGGATAAGAGAATTGCTTCGCTGAAATAACCTCACTTAGAAATAGCATCTTAGTACTGGAAGGAGCAAGTCTTGTAACAACCCAGCCCTGACCCAACCTGTGGGCTTGTGGGCCGGCCCAAATGAGCTAGGCCCAAACTTGACCCGTGCTTGGCACGTGGGGGAAGCAGAGAAGAAAACCTCGGCAGGAGTCTACTTGCCCCTTGATTTCGGTGGAGAAGAGGGTTTTTCAAGGGCAGTCCGAGTTCAAATCAAACTCAACGATCTTGCCTATACAACTTCCCTTCTCCTTCTCAGTTTTCCACCATATGAATCACCGGGAATCGCCATCGATTCCGAGTTGCTTCTTCGAGTTCTTCCCTCGAATCCCCGGAAATGTCACCGGATCCACGTCGGGCTAAGGTAAGAACCAAGACACGTCTCCTCTCTTCTTCTTCGGGTCATCTAGCAATGTTTTCATCTTGAATAGAGTCGGCAATTCGCCGGATCTTTGTCCAAAATGGGGGTGCCCTGTTTCAGCTTCTTCTTCTGAGCCCCGCCACTGCCAGCCGCTAGGTTTAGCCGAGATTCACCGCCTCCCGAGAGCTCTGAGTTTATGTAGCCATCAGTCAGGGAGATTGAATATGATGGGGCCGATTTTGATTGATTCTTTGATGGTCTTCTTCTTCTTTTCTTCTCTCTTTGTTTCTCAATTTCTCTTTCTATTGGTCTTTCTCTCTCTACTGGAACTTTCTCTCTCTATTAGATTTTTTTCTTTCTAGCTTGATCCGGGGAGCTTGTTGTTTTTGAGGACTGTTGGATAGTCTTGGGACGCTAAATGCTGGTGGACTTTTTAGTGGATCAATAGAGGGTTCTAGGTTGACAGATATCTCGGATAATTTTTAACATTGACTTGATTCTGTAGGAGAACAATCTTTTGGATAATAGAATATTAAGCAGGGTTCTGAGCATCCCGGTTCGTAGATCATGGTGCGGGCAGATGGTCAATTTATCTAGGTTGCCAGCAAAGAGATAAGAATCCTTGTATGCCGATCTGCAGGATATAAATATTTTTGTATATATATATATATGATCTAGATAAGTAAGAAGCAAAAATAGTTTTATATTAAATTATATTTTGATCATATTTGCTTGTGATTGGTATTTTAATGGATGTATGTATGCGCATAACCTATACTTGTATAATCGGACTAATGGATGTGGTGCTCTCGACTAACAATGCTATATTGGTTGTTCCGACACAAGCTGAAAATGTAACTATGGTTAGTCTAAAGCTGAAAATAAATAAAAAAAATTGAGGTGTAGATATGGATCGGATTGAATAAACAAAGACTTTGGGCTTATCTCGTTATTATGGCAGGCAACATCACAGGTTGGAAATGTGGTACTTTGGTAGGCCCCATCACAAGCTATAAATGTGGAACTAAAATTGGCAAGCTCTACCAGAGGCTGGAAATGTGATTTTATGGCAGGCTCTATCAGAGGCTATGAATGTAGAACTAAAATTGCCAGGCCCCGCTACAAGCTGGAAATGTGATATTTTGGTAGGCTCCATCACATGCTGTAAATGTGGAACTAAAATTGGCAGGCTCCGTCACAGGCTGGAAATGTGATACTTTGGCAGCCAGGTAAATGTGACCGATATTTGGCCCAAGTTGATAAGATAATTAATCTAGATCAAGTTAAAAAGAAACAAAAAAACACATTGAAAATACTAATGAAGATTTATAAGATATGATATGATATATCACTCTTGAGTGGCTGAATTTCTATTGATATTTAATATACTTATTTATATTGATTATTCGAGAATTATTGATAATCAGTTTGTGATTTTATGATGTGTACAACGATTTTTATAGTTTTTCAAACTTATATTATTATTGTGTTGGTGTGGGGATTCTTACTGGGATGTAAAGCTCACGACTCTTCTTCTTTCTTTTTTTCAGAGTTGCAGATTGTATAATACATGGCTATGGTTGGAATCACAAGTAGATGGATGATTAGATAGAGTATAATTGATAGTGGTTTGATGATCAAATCTTGTAATTGGATCAACTTGGTTGTCGGGTATGGATTAAGATCATTGTTGTTTACCGATATTGAGGTTGTATTATATTTTTAGGTTTTGCATATTCTCTAGAGCTCTGCTCTAGGGAGTGTGTGGCTGTGTCACGTATCAGACTTGGGTGCACGGTTTGGGGCGTGACAAGTCTTAAGTTCCAGAATCATTGGGAACCAAGGATGAAGGCGATGATATCATAGACCACCCTCAAAGCTTGGGCTTAAGGAGTTCGGGAAAATTATTTGATGACCCAAGTGTCATAGGAAATGAACTAAGTGGGGATCAATTCATATGGACTATGGAGTAATTTGCTGCAATCAAAAGACTTTCGTTGAAGTGATTTCGCCGAAAGACTTAAATCCTTGAGAAGTTGGATAAGAGCCTAATGAGGTGGGGGGGGGACAGAAAATTGAGGTCTACTACGTAGAGTTACTGTCATTTAACAGCAATTGAGTCCATGTTGACTGAAAATTTATATCCAAACTTTCATTTTGATAGCCAAATTATGTTTAATCTCTCGTCCTTGCATAAACATGCACAAAACTGCGTGTGAGCGGGTACAGAAATAGTTCTAGTTGTGTGGAAGAAAAGGGGCTCAACCAATCAAAAAATAAAAGTCCCAAAAAAGAGGACCGGGTGCTAAATAATTTTGAGAAGGAAGGGCTTCACATACGATTCTTCATCAACTCTAGGCTATTGAGAATTTGCTTGAGAAGGAATGATTGTGGCAACTGTGGACCCAAAGTTACCCTATAGGATAGCATAAAATTAACTAGAACATCATAGTGCATTGTCACAGAGACACAGAGAGAGAGAGAGAGAGAGAGAGAGAGAGAGAGAGAGAGAGAGGAAATTGAGATATCATCAAAATCCTCAAAGGCTGCCGGTTAGCAGTTAGAAAGATGCAAAGATATTGGACTTGACAAATAAAGTGTTCTTTCGAAGAATAACTAAGTTTTGATGGGGTGAATTTGAAGGTGGCCTAATTTGTAAAAAGAAAAGTTAAAGATGCTCAACGAAATGGCAAGCCACTTGTAGCCAACGGCGAACCTCCTATTGATTATATTAGGTTCCAGGTACCAATTTCATACAGATAAAAGGAATAATAAGAAATGACTGGTTGGAACCACGAAAAAGAGAAACTTGGAATACATAATGGAACATTGAAAAAATAAGATAAACTTTTGGTGTCATGAGTAGTTGCTGCGAAGATGGAGATGGCATGACAAAGCAGTGGAGAATGTAGTTCTAAGCATCAAACTTTTGGTCTATGGAGTAGGTGGGCCCAAGTGGATGTAATATGATCTAACGTTGCAGACAGTTATGTCTCCAACACCATGGAATCTAGAGTTGTAAGAGAACTCTGTTGGTGATTAAACATGGATGCTTACCTCAATTTATAGAGATTTAAGAAGCCACATATAGCAAAATATACAAGATAGAGGCTAGTTGCTGAAGGTAAATTTTAGCTGTACAAGAAATTATTCAGTTATACAGATGACAAGAAAAATATACACGACCATGTTCTATAGGTAGAAGATATTCCCCTTGAGGAGAAAACTTTATAGTTTCCGTTTATGCTGCTAGTGTAGCTGTAAATTATAAGCATGACTCATCTAGAAAATTACTAGATCTAAGGGCCTGTTTGGATGATTGGACAGAAAAATCATATTGGATTCATGGGTTGAGATATTACAACTAGCAAAATCATAGAATTACATGCTGGAGTAGGTCAATATTCAAAGCTACTAGGGAATAGCTTTGGAGTGGCTATTCGAATCCTACATGGAGAAAAAAACAAAAGGACATATGGGGGTTTTTTTTTTTCTTTCTATAGGATTCGAGTCGATCCACTTCAAAGCTATTTCTTATACTTTTGAATATAGGTCTAGCTTAGTCTATAATCCCATGATTTTTTGTTGGTTGTATTGATCTAATCTACGAATCCTATAGAATTTTCGGGCTAATCATCCAAATGATACAGATGAGCTCTCTCCAAACACATGAACCACAATACTATTTTTTTTGTGAGAGGAACGGTGGAAATACCACCCAACATTTCATTAAGGCAATGAATATTGCAGGGCAGATGGGAGAACACCCTTACATCTAACAGAAAAGAAGGAAAAGAGACAAGAAGGGCAGGTGAAGGATGAAAAGCAAGACAACAGAGGAAACAGAAACACGAACCAAAAGATAATTATAATTCAGAACAGAAATGGTCATAAAGCCACTAGGAATTCTTTGCAGTTCCCATGTCTTTATATTAATCAAGAGGCTTCCAGCAAAGTTTCACCAGATTTTTATATATTTAACTAAAAATTATATATATATATATATATATATAAAAAGCAGTGGAGCAACTCATGCATTCTCTCATATGACAATAAGTTTTGCAGAAGAACTAGAATGAAGGGACAATGCTGTTGCTAGAATCCGTCATCATGGTGGTAGAAAACAGCTGATCCACTTCAAGCTCTACATCTGATCTCTTAACAAAACGGCCTTTAATTCGAGGCCGGGTTTCAGCATATGCCTTTCTTGATGCATATCTAATTGTCTTCTCGAATTTCCTTGTCTTCCTCTTCTCCCTGTATCTAAGAACCTTGGCTTCTCTATCCATGGGAGTAAACTGGGGAGCAGGGCCTGAGAAGAGGTCTATGGTCCCTTTGGCAGGTCGAAGGTGAGAGTTCGAGATATCTGCCACAGTCGTGTCTGGTACGATGCTTGCTTCCATTGATGACAAGGAAAGCTGAATTTTTAGATCAGAAGAGAACGAATGCATCAACCTAACAGATAGTTTGTTCCTCCATTACATTAATCAAAATGGAGAGAGAGGAGATTTCTTAAAGTGAAAATTAGTCCCCTTATTCCTTTTTCAATTTCTTTTTCAAGTACAAAGCGCAAGAGATCAAGATCATTAAAAGCACTGAAAAACTTCTACCAATACTGCATGCTTTAGTCTTACAAAAAATTCTACAGAGAGGAGATTGTGAACAGATCCGTCTAAGAGAAAATATTCAGCCACTCGTGTATTTGAGATCAAATTTCCAATGTTCATTACTGGAAAATGGAATTATTATAGCTTTTTCTAATCTAGAAAATTTCCAATGTTCTTAGAAAACTATTATAGCTTTTTCTAGTAAGCGAAAAAAAAGACTTTTCCAGACCGAGAGAAAATGAAAGAACGCCGAAGAAGATGAAATCCAAGAGGATGAAGAGAATCCATAACCATGAACAGAGTATTCATACCGGACGAGAAACCACTAACATCTTATCTTATAGAGGGTAAGTATAAAGAAACAGATCCTTTTGAAAAAGATGGATGAACAATTTGAGGGTGGATCCATTACGTTCAGAATTTATTTTACTGGGGACTCGTGCCAGCCAAAGCTTACTAAACTCTTCTTACAACAGAACTGTCGAACAGTTCCAATTTTCAAGGATACTTCCATCATTCTAGATGCTCTGCGAGTTGCAAAATACCACTATAAACAAAAAGTCAGCCACACCTCAATATAAACAACAACTAATCTAGAAAGGAAAATAGAAGAAAGAGAGAAATTTCTTGAAGATGTAAACTATACCTACACGTACGATTCGGAAACAAGCCGGCAAGATATGGAAGGGCTCAATTGAATTAACTCACGCTGTGACTAAGTGAAGCAGAGTATCCGAAGTTATTGAACCCAGCTTTAGAGGAGCCTTCACACTCCAACATCGGAAAGCTATGTTGTTGCTGCTGCTGCTGCTGTCCATTTGGCACCAAATACTCACTCTCCTCACTCTTCCCATTGTTGTAATCCAACTGCTGCTGCTGCTGCTGCTTCTGGCTCACGCTTTTCCTCTCAGCACCCGAATTGTGCTCATTGAGGTCCAAAAATCCATCAACCTCCTCGCCGAACAGACCATTACCACTCTGATTGCTGTTGATCAAGGGATCATGAAGCATCCATGACACTACGTCGTCGTCCTCCTCCTCCTCCTTCGCCTCCTCCTCTTCCCCAAGGAGCTCGGTCTCCGCCTTGTCGGCCCCATCCGGCCCGACAACGTGGTTGCAGTGGTTGAGGCTGGGCCGGACGACGAAGCCGGCGGCCGAGACAGGGAGGACGGGGACGCGGTGGTGGCGGCGGGCGAGCAGGTTGGCGGAGTGGATGTCGGCGTCGCAGGCGGCGCACAGCGCCGCCGCATCGGCCTGGCAGTACACTGCGCACGGCGCCGACCGACACGACTCGCAAGCCCGCGGGGCCCAACCGCCGCCAACCGGATCTCCCTCCACCTTCAGCATATCATTCATGAAGACCGGACGATGATCAGGAGATACATATATTTTTCTTTTTTTTCTTAATAATCGGTGTGGGATCTTCTTCCTCTGTTTTCTCTGTGAAGGTAGGTAGCACCCCTCAGGTGGTTTAAAGGGTGCCCGTGACGGCAGCGAGGCGGGGGTAGGATCCGGTGATGACACTTGGCAGAAATTGAGCGGGTGAAAGGGTCTGGTCCCTTATCTTGTGGCTGGCGATGGTTCTGGGTGGGCCCAATTGGGTTGAGTGGAGGGACAAGTGGGTCCCAGAAGGGATAAATTGTGACACGTTCGGATGTCCGTGATGGTCCCGAGCAGGCCGTGCTGCCCTTTGGGCTTTCGGAATTCATTTTATTGGGAGGGGATTCGCAAAGCGGTGCCTTTCACCTTTTCTCACAGGACTCAAAACCATGTCCCATGCTCGTCAAATGTACTGCCTCCCATCATCCGGGGGCTAAACAGGGCCAAGGAGGAGAAATTAAAGCCTATCGGCTCCTTATAGTTCATCCATGTTCCCTCCCAGGTATCAAGGAAAAGCAAGTGACCATCATGGACTACCACCAGAGGGTGAAGTTCTCTACTGGTCGTTACCAATCTCCTTTGGGCAGCTAGTTCAGGGCTCCATTTGCAAGCTTCCCGGATAATTTTATTACCTTCACGAGCAAACAATAGTTCAGGATTCTTTTTTGAAAAAAAGAACCGATTGTATAGAAGAAGTTTTATCTTTTTTTCCACCTTCAGACGAATGAAATGTAGATATTTTCCTATATACCGATGTACAAAAAAAATATTTTGTTGCTCCTTTCGCAACCTGAAGTACTGTGGAAGCAATTGTATGAGATTAGCAAACCTGTCCAGAAGATGCAGGGTATATTGGCACCAATCTGCCACGTTGGAGAAAAGCTTCTTCCAAGGACTGGAGTGATTAGATTGTGCAGAAATATCAACGATGCCTCTTACCTAAATCACAATGGTTGCGACGACTATTTATATCATCTTACATCTTATCTTCCCTTCGCAAGGGATCGATATTTGTCATCAGCATCTTACCGGCTAGGCCACCTTCTGAAGTACCTCCAAATTGGCTCAATGGAAAACATGCGAACTGTCTATCCTTTCTGGACTCTCATTAATTGCATTTGAGATGTTCGAGTTATTAAACTCTTGTTGATGATGAACTCATTCACTGGCAAACGACAGCAAATGCTTGAGGAGTGGGGCATGGAAGGCTAGTCGGCAGGTTCTCATGCCACAAATATCAACCATCAGGCTAATCAGGCAGCAGACTTGTTGGCAATTCGAGCGGTGACTTTGATATTTCTGTAGGCAACCAAGCTCATCCAGCGTTTGCTGATATACTACAGGCTGATAGGTTTAGTGTTGGAAATTTTTTACCTAGAGCTATTATATCTTTATTTTATAAGAGTATTATAAAGAAATAATCTACTAAAATATAATCAGAAAATTCGAAAGAGCTTGCCAAAATCAATGCGTGTGATATACACTACTTTAAGAATGCGATTTGCCCCCTCCGTGCAGGTTTATAATGATCTCGTCCGAATACAACAATGTAGCTCAGCCTGATTTTTCTCTAACGAACACGATTTTATGGAGGCTTGACCCGACCGAGTACTAGTGAGGAAAAGAGAGATCAAATTGTTTTTGAATTAATCTAGGAGGAATCTATTTATAGACTCTATCTGAAAGAACGAAGAGATGTGATGGATCCGAAGACACATAAATTTAGAGAATAAAAAAAAAATTATTTTTTTAATTAAAACTCCAACATTTAGAGTAGAATTTTATATGTTATCTAGCCTTATTTAGCTACCAGCTCTGGAAAAAAAAAAAAAGCCCAAGGAATGCAAGCAGACATTTTGCTTTTCTTTTTTATTATTTGATGGAAGTAAACTTAATGCTTCGACCGAAAGCAAACCACGAAATCAACTCCTCTCTCGGCGGCTTCGTCCATCGCCGCAGGCTTAAAACGGCAACGTGGAGTCCGGACCGACGGGGTCACTTAGTTAGAGCAAACGAATCTCCACCACAAGTCGTTGCTTGGTCCTCGGCTCTCCAACGCATGCACGCGGAAAATACAAGTTTCCTCCAACGTGGCGGATAAGCGATCATCGCCTTGGCCGAGGGATAAAGGCGGGCGCCTTAGCTTCTTCTCTTTTTTTTTTTTCCCTCCATTTTTTATATTTTAGATGCAAACGCTACTAAGAGACAATCAGTTTTATCGGAGTAGTTGCCCACTAATCACCGAAATACATTACCGTACGTCTATTCATCATGCATTTGTCTTGGTGATTAGCCCACAGAAATGCGTTAATTGAGCTTGATCAACCTAGCCCGAAAGTGGAATTAGTTCTAACTTATATGCAAGTTCCTCTGATTTTTTTTTATATATATAAAAAAACTTATTTCCAGCGTTGGATCCAATTTTGGTAGACCCAATGTGTAATCTGACTAGGTATTGCATTTCAATTTGGGACTAGAATTATATGCAACCCCTATGCCTCGCAGCTGTATCAGACAATTTAGTTTCATCATCATATTTTTATTATAAAATATGACATGAGCAACGTCAAACAAATGCCGGAAACGTGGTGGGAAAGGGGGGTTTGGATTTGTAAAATTGATGGCATTATATTATTCTTGCAAAATTTAATATCAATATATGATAATAATGTATTGCAAAGTCGACCTCCCAATTTTAGCAGATATGCTTTTTTTTATTTCTAGTTATAACTGTCCTTATGTTTCAATGATTAGTATATGATTATGTTGCTTTAGCTTCAGATTTGCAATGAGTTCACGGAAAGAAGTGCAGCCTCAGGATCCTAGGCCTAGAATGTTCAAAACATTCTAGTGATTCTATTTAAAATATTTTATTCCTATGCAAGCCTAACAAAATTTACATTGACACACTACAGGAAAAAGGGGAAATGCCGACATATATATGTCGACGCTAGGTAGAAGCATCGATAATTTTGGCTCCGACGCCAAAATTTGCCGACGCTTCTACGTAGCATCGGCGGAGATGAAACTAAGATGATGCTAATTAGCATCGTCAAAAGCAAATAGTAAGACGACGCTTATAAGGGTTGTCGGACGCTAAGAAAGGAGCCAAACAGTGCTTAAAAGAGTCATCGAAATCCTATGCACTAACCCATCCCTCAACCTTAACTTCCACTAAACACAGCCTAAATACTAACCTAAAACGACGCTTATAAGTGTCGGAAGACTAGGACCTAAGACGATGCTTATAAGCGTCAGAAGAAGCCTAGGACCTAAGACGACATTTATAAGTATCGTCGGAGGCCAAGTCCCACCACTCTTTAAAACCCCCAATCTCCGACCCACTAGCCCTCATTTTCCACCAACCCTAGCCCCTTTTTTCTCTCCAGCGCCAACCGACCGACCCCAATCCCTCGATCAAGCTCCGCCTCCGCTCGTCCCAGGTTTCTTTCTCCTTCTCTCCCCCCCCCCCCCCCCCACCCTCTTCGCCGCCTCTTTTTTTTTTTTTTGATGAAAACGGCAATTCATATAGCTCTAACTTGAGTATATCCAGCCAAATCCAAAGAAAGTAAAAGGTACAAAAAAGTGAAAATGTCAGCTACAAGGGATTCTCCTTAGCTTTAGGGGATTCCATATGCTATGTTAATAGAGTTTGTATAAACACTGCTTACAAAACCAAAGAAGATAGGATGCATGCATGTGCACACAACATCTTGTTTTTGCTTTTGCAATCTATGGCATTCTATGATGCTTGACATATGATCATAATCCATTCTTCTTAGGCATGTAGTCATAATGAGCAAATGATTTGCTACAAAAAAAAAACTAATAGAGCAAATGGATGAGACTTCTTAGATGACCACTGAATGCTTGCCAAGAGCTTTGCTCCAGCATTAAAACATGCTCATTTGGGTTTGACTTGCATCAGCATATGCGGTGGTTGCATTTCCTCGTAAGATGTATAGCATTTGTCCCAACAATTCTTTGAATTTCTAGGCCGAAAGCACTGTTTGCATTTTCCAGAACATTGCCATGCTGTTTATTATTGGAATTCATTTTTCCTAGGGTTATGGTATTGATTTGTTATAATATACAAGCTGTAGTGACAAGTTGCAAACACAGGGTCATTGAATAGAAAGAGAGCATCCCGTAATGTAAGAAGTCTAACAAAATAGAGATACTTATTACAATGTCTTATTAATGCATAAAAGCAATTGATAAAATGATCAGGTTTAATATTGGATTGGTTGGATTGTATCTATTGGATTTTATGCATTCATGGATAGCATTGAATTTTGGGTTGTTCACATATACAAAGATAATATGTTATTAAAATTTGGATATGTATGCAAGTGTTATTCCATTTGAAGTTGTATGATATTGAATTGATGTAGTTTACACGAAAAGGACAATAGCAATAGCTTAGAAAAACGGAAGGACAAAGACAGAGCCCATTTGAATAAGACATATGAGCCACATTATCTTCAGACCAACCAGCCACATCTTCATTAGCATCTTCTTCTTTGATCTTTTTATCGAATAAATTTTATGTCATCCTTCTTCATACCCTAATTTTTTTATCTTTTTTAGATAAGCTGCAGTTCGATCAGTACTCTAATAAAATGAACAAAAGTTGGATAAATAAGTAGAGATCCAGTGCCAAATATTTGGATAGAGTTTAAAATTTTATTAAATTTGCTTTTGAGAAATCTAATATGAACGGATAGATTTTATGTCCATATTGAAAATGAGTAAATAGTTCTTCTCTCGCTCCAAAAACTGTTGAAGGACATTTAGTGTACAATGATTTTCTAAAGGGTTACACTGAATAGATATTTCATAGAGAGTCCATATTGCCGTCTTCATGTAACCAACCCTCCTATTTAGAACACACATCTAGTTTTGGATCTAGTAATACAGAAAAAAAATCTTATTGAAAAAGATCATATAAGGAGCTTACTTAGAGATGCTCCTGGACATGGTATTGAAAATTTAACAAATTTTAGTGGAGGGCAGAAAGCAGCTCCAATAGATGATGAGCGTACATTTACTGATTTCATGCATTCTGAGGAACCTATACATTCATCTAATGATGACATAGCTCGGTATCATAACTTCGTAAAAGATTGTGATCAAGAACTATATCCGGATTGTAAAATTTTATGAAAATTTCTTTTCTTGTGCATATATTTTTGTATTAGCATAATGATTTTCGTATTCTTAACTTCTAAATTTTTTATCTTTTTCTTGTAAATTCTTGATACTTCTTCTACTCGTAGAGATGATGATGATGCCATCGACCCTTGATAGCTCTTAAACTATTTATTTAGGAGTTATATATATATATTATATTTTTTGAAGCATATTGTAAATGTCAATTGACAATATAATGTAATCACATTTGTTAACATGAATATTTCAAATAATCTGTTTGATTATGTAATAATACGGCTTTTGTTGAGTATACGTTTAGCATATATATGGATACAAAGTTTTAATTTTTTTAAATAATTTTTTTTAAAAAAATAATTCTAACGATGCTTTCAAACATTATTATAAAAAATATTAACGACGCTTTCTAGCGTAACTAACTAGCGATGCAATTAAGCATTGCTATTACCCAACACAAAAAAGCGTCGGCAATGGGCAACGCTAATAAGCATCGCCAATTAGCGACGCTTATATGCATCGCTAAAAGCCGACGCTTATAAGTATTGGCAGTTAGCGATGCTTTCTAAAAGCGTCAATAGTTTTTTTTCAATGCTCACATTGCCGTCGCTTTTGCGATGCTTTATAAAGTATCGGTAATAAAACTAACGACGCTTATAAGCGTTAGTATAGGTAATAAAAAGTGTCAGCAATGCCTGATTTTTTTTATAGTGACATGAACACCGTTGTTCATAAAATTTTACTCCAAGCTAAGATGCATAAAATATTTGAACTTTTTTTTCAGGCATTTCTTCTATGGAGCCAAGTACCATGTTTATTGCCTCATTTCACATGTCAATAGCTTCTTATATTATGAAGGCTGGGCTGGAGTTTAGTGCCCAAGAATTGTAGAGCCCTGAAACTAAAATAACCAAGCAGCCTTTAATTTAAGGTTCATTAAACAAACAACAACATATACCAGGGATCAGTGGCTCTATAAAAATTAGCAGTTTTTGATCCCTCCAAACCTTCTCTTTTTCTAGTAAAGAATTTCATGCTCCCTTATAGAATGGCCTCTGTTGGAGGAAAAATGGACCACCCCACAAATACAATTAAAGCACCCAAATCCGACAGCATGAGCCTAGAAGGCCGAGCTCATGCAGGCCGAGCTCAGAAGACCAAGCTCATGCAGGCCGAGCTCATGCAGGCCGAGCTCATGCAGACGAGCTCATGCAGGTCGAGCTCATGCAGACTGAGCTCAGGTAGACCGAGCTCGTCGTCCACATACTGCGGACACGCTCTGCAACAGTCTCACCGCACCATGATTTGCTTGCTGGCCACGCCACGACATATTTACAGATCGGAGAATCCAAAAAACGATCTACGGGTATCTCTATCTCCAACGTTGCCCCGCTCCAAATAAGGGCGCACGATCGCCAACAGATGAAGTCCGTCTCCTGTATGCGTCTCCAATAATGCCCCGACCAAGCTCGGGACGCCATTTCGACGTCCTTCGACGACATTCGACGCCATTCGACAACTCTCGACACCATTCGACGTCCTTCGACGCCATTCGACGACATTCGACGCCCTTCGACGACATTCGACGCCCTTCGACGACATTCGACGCCATGCGACGCCACTTCGACGCCATTCAACGCCATTCCATGCCTTTCAACGCCATTTGACGCCTCCTACGACAACACGCCCCGATCTGAGTGGGGGCACCCTGCTGAGTCGACCACAAGCCAAAGAAGGCTGCTGAAGTCGATCTCGGAGCAAAGTTGCTTAGCTCGGCTTGGACAGCTCCGCTTAAGGCCGTTAGCTCCGACTGCATGAGAGGTACACCCTACTTAGCACATATATCTCCATAGACATTTGCCTATATTACAGGGCAATCGACGACTGGACTACTTCCTTTGCTCGAGCTAAAAAGCAGCTCGAACTCGGAAGTCGGAGGATAGTGTTGGGAGAAAAATGGACCACCCCACAAATACAATTAAAGCACCCAAATCCGACAGCAAGCATGAGCCTAGAAGGCCGAGCTCATGCAGGCCGAGCTCAGAAGATCGAGCTCAGAAGGCCGAGCTCATGCAGGCCGAGCTCATGTAGATCGAGCTCATGCAGGCCGAGCTCAAAAAACCGAGCTCATGCAGGCCAAGCTCAGAAGACCGAGCTCATGCAGACCGAGCTCATACAGGTGAGCTCATGCAGACCGAGCTCATGTAGGCCGAGCTCATACAGGCCGAGCTCAGAAGATCGAGCTCATGCAGGCCGAGCTCAGGTAGACCGAGCTCCTCGCCCACATACTGCGACCACGCCCTGCAACAGTCTCACCGCACCATGCTTTGCTTGTCGGCCACGCCACGACATATAACCAGGAACCATATCCTGTTGCGACTGTCAACAATTAAATGCGCATGATCTCTACGGACCCCCAGCTTACTCAAAATCGGCCATCTACGGCAACTCATTGACTCACTCAACTACGTCCGGTCACCCCCAACAACTCATTGGCTCCAGTCCCGTCCTCCACGGCAACGCATTAATTCACATGATCACACTTAATCATGACGATAACTCATTTAATTCGCCCGGTCACATCACAGGTAACTCGGTATCCCTCCTATAAAAGGGGAACTTCTTCCTCTTTAAAAGGGAATTCTTCGGGATTCTGACTTGGAGACCCTCGCATGCAATATCTCTTTTTCTCTACTAAAGCCCCCCTCTGACTTAAGCATAGGAGGGCCGGCGCTGGAAGCCCCGACCACCGGCTTTTTGCAGGTCCTCCGGAGGACGCAGCCCGCCGACGTACCATCCGCATCGGAGCTCCACCTTCTCAACCAGTGGTCATCCCCGGGTCCAATTTCCAGCAACAGCCTCTAAAAACGTTTCTCCCATTACAATTGGATTAATACCTCTGACTTAAGCATTGGAGGGCCGGCGCCGGAAGCCCCGGCCACCGGCTTTTTGCAGGTCTCCCGGAGGATGCGGCCCGCCGACGTACCATCCGCACCGGAGCTCCACCTTCTCAACCAGTGGTCATCCCCGGGTCCAATTTCCGGCAACAGCCTCTAAAAATGTTTCTCCCATTACAATTGGATTAATAGCATTGGAGGGTCGGCGCCGGAAGCCCCGGCCACCGGTTTTTTGCAGGTCCCCCGGAGGACGCAGCCCGCCGACGTACCATCCGCACCGGAGCTCCACCTTCTCAACTAGTGGTCATCCTCGGGTCCAATTTCCAGCAACAGCCTCTAAAAACGTTTCTCCCATTACAATTGGATTAATATTATTGAGATGCATATGATGCATTCTCAAAGAAGTCCTAATCCAAAATACTGCAAATTAACAGTGGTATAGACTGAACATCACCACCCTACACAGCCATTGCCTATCAATAATCAATTTTTCCATAGCTAGGCCTGATAGTTCTATAAATGATAGTAAACAAAAAATCATAAAGTTGTCCTACGATATTTAACCAGGAAGAGGAGAAAAAAAAGATTCTTGTCTTTTCTTCTTTTTTTTTTTTAAAGATGAAAGAAGGCTTAGGCATCCAAAAATTATTCAATTGATATAAATTACAGAGTCAAGTTTGAAGAGAGGGTAGAAAACAAGGAGAACTGAGATGTATCCAGTTCCTACATATCAATCATAAGAAGAATAGAGTAACAAAAAGATATTCAGTGATACAGTGAAATCCGCCAATAAGTAATGTTGATCTTCTATGCATGCAGAAAAATTTCTCCTTCCTTGGGCAAGTGGAAGATCATTCACTTTCAACCATAAATTTCCAACACCGACAAGCCTTTATGGTTATTAGGAAAAACCAACCGAAATAAGTGAAGATCTCGTGAAGCAATAACTACCACAGAAATTGCTTATTAAGAAAAATTCTTGAATTTCATTCCTTCAAACATTCCCAAGCTAGAGTCGCAATCAACATAAGTAAGATAGGTTGAGCAGACTTTAAAAGCTCGTTTGGTTCGCGGAAAAAGAAAGAAAGAAAGTGTGGTCAACGGAAAAGTAATGAGATGCCTCTTGCTTGATTGGAGTTTTCAAAGAAGAGAAATGGAAAAGTTGTATTCCCATGAGTATATGATTTCCATATTTCATGGAAAAGTCTTTCCCATTAGAAACATGGAAAAATTACTTTTCCGTGAGCCCGGAATCACTCCATTTTTATTTTTTTCCAAAAAAGCCCTTCAGTATTAAAGAGGCATTAAAGACCTAATTTTTATTAAGGGTATAATAGAAATTACATATAATTTTTTCAGGAAAGTGGATGATCAACCAAACATAAGCACTCTGAAAATCTGTCACTTTCCTATTGTCAACCAAACATGCCAAAAATACTTTTTCAGATATCCCCTTTCCACGAATCTACTTTCTATGAATCATATTCTTAGAAGGAAAAATGTTTCCTGCGAACCAAACGAGCCCTAAAGATTTCTTCTCCTCCGATCAAGACCAAGAAACTGAAAAGAGTTTTGAGGATGAAGCACACCTATCAAGGAGCAAACGATCTTATAGGTTGATAAAGGAGAATTGAAAGAACAAATGATCAACTGTTTCGATCCATGATTATGCAGAATACACCCTCCAAGGTTTTTTTCCAGGTTTCTTCCCAAGCAAATCTATAGTACTGAGTTTTTTTTCTACCAACAAAGACAAAGAAAGCAATTGATCTTGAGAGGGACAAAAAGATTCTAGAAATTGCCTGCAAAACTACACTTATTTCCCCTCGTATTCAAGAATTGATACATAGTCTGTAGAAAAACTTTCATTGGTATTTAGTTTCCAAACCAGCTGGTCTTCATTTTAATTGAACAAAACTAATGATAAAAGAGAAGATAATCGAGAGAATTGGGCTTGAGCATCAATAAGATAACCTGCAGGACTGTTTTAGGTTCCAAGTGGATTTTCTTGAATTAAATAAATTAGCAATAGTTCCATTTTTCCTCCAGCTTAGTCTGTACAACAAAGAGAAGATAGATGAGAGAGGCATGGCATGCCTCAAATACGGGACATACATGGCCATGCTATCAAGGAGTATCACCCACGATAAAACGAAGCTAACAATCATAATACGTATACAAATCCACCTTAAATAAAAATATGACAAAATAGTCCAAATCCACTACCTGTTAAATAAATAAATACGATCGAGTTCAAAGCGACTAATCCAAATTTAATTATCTAAAGCCCATAATCTCAAAATTTAGAAAGCTATCAACTACAAATTCATAGTCAATTAAAAATACTAAAATTCTCCTCCAAAATCGCCAAGCTTGCCTGCGCGAACTCCAAACCTAGACCATCTTTCATTTCTAGTAAGTAAGTCTTTTACTACCTTGCTGAATCAAGCACAAATTTATTCATGCATCAATAAATCATTTAGAGAAGATAACTACTATCATTAAAAAATAAAATATTTCATAATAACAGTATAATCATAAATCAATCATGCTTCTGCATATACATAAATCATGCAAATTACATACATATGATTTCCAATGCGTAAACAAAACCATAAACATGCTAACTTTATAAAGTCATAAATCATTTCTTATTTTGCCACATCATACTTTTTAATAATTCTCTCAGACTAAATGTTAAGGTCACTATCATACCCGTGATAGGGTCGTAATCGAAAAAATACCAGCTACTATTATCCATTTGTGAGGTCGTATGCCAACTACTATTACTAGCTGGCAGGGTTATATGCAAACTACTATTACCAGCTGGCAGGGTCGTATGCCAACTACTATTACTAGCAGCCAGGGTCGTATACTAAATACTATTACCCACTGGCAGGGTCGTATGCCAACTAGTATTATCTATTAGCGGAGTCATATGCCAACTTCTATTACTCGCTAGCAGGATCATATGGATCTAGCTCCGGATGTCAATCTACCTCCACTTTCAAGGACTATACATAGCCATCTAAGAGTCTTTTCCTATAATTCTTAAAATATTTTTTTCTAAATCATATTTTTTTTAATTATACATGAATAAATTGCTAAATAGCTATGAAGAGTTCGTAGTTCATAATTATAACCTTTAACAGTAGAACGATCATAAAATTATTCTTTTCATAAGGAAAATACAAATTTTCGTAATTTAGAGTTCATAATTCATAAAAAAATCATTAGCATTAAAATATTCATTGAACCAGTCTTTCATAACAAATCATGATTTTTATAATATCATCTGCTCGATCCTTAATTTTAAAAAATTAATATCATCAATATTTCATATTATTTTTATATTTTTATATAAATTATAAGTATGAAAAATATATAAAAATTTGAAAACTAGTTAGGAGTATAAGGTTTACTTACAAGTTCAAAAATTAGTAAAGAGTATAAGATTTTCTTGCATCTTCCACCTTAGACCTTTAAACTTTACTAGGCGAATCTACTAAATCTTGGTTCTCGTGGAGTTCTCTAGCCTTGGTTTTTGATGGGCACAATGTTAGAGAACGGTTAGAGCTGAAAAGTGGGCCGGGCCGCGCCGAGCCATGCCTCTACTCGAACCCAGCCCGAAATTTTTTGGGGGCTTCAAGCCGGGCTTAGGCCCAAAATTTTTTGGATAATCCAAGCTCGAGCCCGGTCCAAATCCGATTGGGCCGGCCCAAATTACCCATTTGGGCCAAAAATAAGTCCGGCCCAAACCCGATTGAAGTTTAATATCTCATAATATTGTTTCACAAAAAAAAGGAGCTAATTACAAATTAAGCTCTCTCCTATAGTACATGTAGATGATACATGATACATTATTTTCAGCTAAACCTATTTTAATTTATCCTTTACTTCCTCATTATTCTCTCAAATAACAACATACAAAAATAAATTGATTCGGACCTAAATCGAACACTGTTTCAGGCCTTATTCGGGCTTAGGCCGAGCCAGTAACATACCCGAGCCTGGCCCGAAAAATAAATGGGCTCTACATTTAAGCTCAAACCTGATTTGAAGTCTTTCGGGTCTAGCCCGGTTTGAACTCGTTCGGGCCAAGCCCGAAGCTTAGCCCGATGGGCTTCGGGCCAGCTTGAGCCTATTTCCAGCCCTAGGAACGGTGAGTTCGAAGGTAGAAAGAGGGAGAAAGAAGGAGGAAGGGGTGGTGGAGGTCTGGATGATAGAAAGAGGTTTTTTATTTATAGAGGTGACCTAGGGTTCTAGCAGCCCTAGGCCTTTTATTTCTATTAGGAGTCATGTGCTTCAGATGAGAAAGCGGACTCTTATTGGGAGTCTATTGCCGCTTATCCTCCTAAAAGAGCCCTAGCGGCCCTAGGTCTCCTATTTCTGCTAGAAATCACCAGCTGGGAAAGCAGACCATCGAAGGTCTACTACTGCTCATTGCATGCGATGCATGTCCGGATCCAGCATCTGGGTCGGGCTGGTCATGTGATTTGGACCATGACCAGGCCATCACAAGACATCATAAATCCAACTAAAATAAGGTATTCTGACCATTCCCAATTTTGGAATGTGATTCATTCCAAAATGCTGGAAGGGCATTCACAATATCATGCCACAAATTGGAACATCTTTTGATAGGCTTCCAAGACAGAGAGTCTAAATTTTTTATGATAAGCATACTGGATTACAAAAAAAGAGAGATTTATTATGAAAAAGAGATTCTTCCTTCAGTTCTTACTAAAACTGAACATCATGAAATTTATTATGCATCATAGACAAGGCGCCAAAAAATCCTACAAGATGCTTTGACATTATATATTGCCTGGAGTTCATTTTACATACGCTCACTAAATTGTTAATTACAGAACCAGCAGCATCCTCAATATCGTATGATGCATTGTTTTATTAGGGACTTCCTTAATATGAATAACATAAGAACTGACATATAATGAACCGAGAACTATAACTGTCAGTAAATTGATTATTTCTGTTAAAACTACAAAAACATTGTATTTTCTTAACAAGAGAGGATAATAATAAGGCCTTCAATCAAGTGGCATAAAGATAATGCACTATAACTTGCACAATATTACCCCAGCTAGCAATTTTCATTGAGCTTGAGACGAGTATTTTGATAGGAGCTTGTCAACATGAATGATGATATCATCAATGTTAGGCCGGACTGCAGGTTGAGGTTGAAGCATCCAAACCACAAATTGACGAAGAGGCTCAGGATAAGGGGAGTCTGGACCAGAAGGCCAATTTATCTGCGCATTCATAACAGCCAACTGTAAGCTCCCTCCAGATTCTCCAAGTACATACTCGAAAGGAGATGAGCCGTACCTGCAAGGACCAATATTGCGTAATGTCACAGCTTCATATGAAATCTAGAAGAATTCATTGTTCTGTTTATTCGACAAAATGCTGTGCAACTAATTTGAGATTGACGGATGATGCTATAGCAGATTCATGTGTTACAAGATCAAAATATAAGATGGAGGTGATGGACTAGTTCTCATCTATAAACTCCAATTGCTAACAATAGAAAGGAGTATATTATCCTGACATGTACTTTTGTTTTATCTGTAGTAACAAATGATAACAAAAAATAATAAAAATAAATATTAAAATTATTTGTTCCATGGGGGTTTCCAAGAAGCTGTTCATGCACCTTTGTTCAGTCCTGTTTAAGTGACAATTTTTTTTCAACAATGGAATTGAATGGCCACTGTCCAAGTGCTGCTAACCTAGGAAGCTAGGGCCTTTGGATACAAAAACCAAATAAGTAGGAAGCACCAAAAAATCATGATCCGATCCTTCTTGAGAAATTAATATGTTTAAGGTCAGCAGTTAATACCATATCCTGTTCATATATACAAAATATCATGTATCCTTCTCTCAAGGAGATGCTAATCACGTTTAGAATGGTAACGGGTTTCTGATACACAGCTGCAATTGGAAAGTCCATCTAAGACCCTATTTGGGAGAGCTGTTGGCAGTAGAGCTATTGGAAGTAGAGCTGTTGGAAGTAGAGCTTTTATAAAAAGCTGTTTGTTGTTTAGTAACTACACTTCTAAAGTGCTGTGGCACTTTAATATGTGTTTGGTAAATAAACTGAGAAAGTACTTTTCTATGACAAAATGACCATAAAGGATATTATATAGTATTATACAACAGAGCATAATAAAATATAATATATATTAATATATAAATATATAATATTATTGTAATGTAATGTAATATTATTATAATATAGTACTATAACATTGTATACTATAGGATAATAATTTAATATAATATTAAATTATTTAACATAACATATCAATATATTATGATATAATATAATATTATATTATATTTATAGTATAATATAATAATAAAAATATAAAATATTATAATTATTAGCATAAATTAATTTTTTATAATATAATATAATATTAAATTATTTAACATAATATATTAATGTATTATGAGATAATGTAATATAATATTATATTTATAGTATAATACAATAATAAAGAAATAAAATATTATAATTATTAGCGTAAATTAATTTTTCATAATATAACATAAAAGGCAAAGTCATCTAAAGTGTGAATTTCACTTGATGTTGAAAACTGCAGTTATTTTTTGTGTGTTCAAATACTATCGATATTTGAAAACTATAGCTGGAAATTTTTAAATTTGGTTCCTCTGGTACAAGTTATGGCATACTGATGGAACACTCATCTTTGTTAAAAATAATATTTTTGAAACTTAGAAACAATATGCTTTCAGATTTCTTAAACCATTTCTCAAATTATTTTTTTTCTTTTCTTTTTCTTTCTTTTCTTTTCTTTTTCTTTCTTTTCTTTTCTTTTTCTTCTCTTCTTCCCAAACTTTTCTTTCCTTCTCTTCTCCCGACTTCTTCTCCCTTTTCCCTCTTCTCCTGCGAGGCAAGGAGGCGATCGGAGCTCGGGAGGGGGCCGGCCCGAGGCCAGCAGCGCCTGCGGCAGTCGGCCCTCTCCTTCCTGCAGAGGAGACACATGCCGGGAGAAGCCGGCCGAGGCCGGCGGCGTCGCAGGATGCCCGCAGCCGAGCCTGCAGCCGCTCCCCTCCTCCCATCCCAGCCCCTCCGCCCGCCTCCTCCCATCCCAGCCCCTTTGCCAGGCCACCGCTGGCGACGTCCTCGAGTACGACCGCGATCCCCCCTACCCCCTCCTCCGTCTATCCGGGAGGCGTCCTCCACCTACAGATCGACGAGGACCCTCCGCCCCTCGCCATCGATTCCAGGTCGCCGACGTTCTCCTCCCCGACCTCGACAACCGCCGCCTCTGGCTCCTCCATCTCTCCTCTTCCGCAGCCGGATCCACCTCCTACCTGGCCGACGGCTTCGGGGGTGGCAGCGGGGGAAAGGGAGCGAGAGAGGAGGAGGGAGAGGAGGGGGAGGGCATCAGGGGCGGCGGTGGGGGAGAGGGAGCGGCAGAGGACGAGGGAGAAGAGGGGGAGGGCGTCGGGGGCGGCAGCGGGGGAAAGGGAGAGGAGGGATTACTTTGGCATTGAAGAGGGGGAGGGAGGGGGATGGGTGGAAGAGGATGAGGCTGGGGGATGGAGTTATTTGGGAGGAAAAAAAATTTTAGTTGGGGATATTTTGGTCAAAAAAAAGCTTTCCGACAAAGTTGAAAACAGCATTTTCGGAAAGCTCCAAAATGGAACTTCTTCCAAAAAGCTATTTTCAGCTTCTTGGGAAAGCTGAAACAGCTTTTCGAAATTTTTACCAAATACCATTTTTCATCCAAAAGTACTTTTCGAGGGCCAGAAAGTGCTTTTTAGCCCTCCAAAAGCTCTTCCAAACAGGGCCTAAGTCAACATACCACTATATTGTTTTTCTCATCCACATGGAGGATATCCCTTGAAGATAATAAAGATTCCATCATGTGCAAGCATTAAGCTAAATATCCCATAAAATTTAGCTATACGGTTTTACTGGTGTTAGAGCATTGATAAGATAATCATCTTTATAGAAATTGTATCCACAAAGTACAAAGAAGCTCCTACTTAACCCACTGTGAGTTAATTTCTAGAACTCAAACTACATGTAAAGTTGTAACTTTAGCAAAATACACCTAGCATATCCTTTTAAATCTATTATGAAAACCAGCTTTGTTTCGTTTACGTTCCTATCAATCTAGTATTACTTCATACCTATTGCATCTATTCTACACTAAATAGTTTTTGATATCATTCTTTTGATTTGTGTATGCATCAGTTGGCATTCTACATTTGTGACAACGTTGCTTTACGATTTTATTACAACATGAAGGCATATTAGCAATTGCAAAAGAGACAGTATATATTCTTAGTTTCCATCAAATCATTTAAATGTTGAGTGTTTATTTTCATATACATAGTCATTCTTCCATAGTTGCAAGGATTACAACGATCATATATGGTTTTCTTTTGATGACTAAGCCCCATCAACAGAATCAATTTACGGAAAATGAAATTCTAAAAGCTGCATCATTGATAATTGCGAAATTATGTGTAAAACAAATACCTGCAAAACATGGTATTGATACATGCATAGCTAAGAAGTAATAATTAAGAAAATAATTGCATAAATTAAAGCATAGTAAGATAAGAAACTAAGAAATCCTTACATTATTGCATATAAGGTACATCCAAGAGACCATATATCTGTCCTCTCATCAATGTTAGCATGGCTTGGACAGTCCCACAATTCAGGAGCTCGGAAGGGTGCAGAACAGTGCTCAGCAGCCCATTCCTACACAAATACAAAAAACGAAAATCAGAAAATAAATAACAAGTTTAACACATCTTTTGACTGTTGAGAAGCAAATCCTGCAATTTTTTGTAAAGGCTATCCTGAAAAAGCTTAGATTAAGCCAATACTGCAGATTATATCCAAATCATCATGTGCTGACTGGAATCTTTGGATGTATCATGTAATACAATTTTGTGTCACCATTCTATTGACGTGCATGATATTATTAACAAAAGACAATTAACAAAAACTTTATTTAAGGAAAAAATTAGAAAACTATATAAGTTAAGAGGACAGATTGACATCATTTTAGACTATAAGATGATTTGGCAAGAATGATGTAGACCAGATATATGCATCCATGCAAGATAACTAATAGCAATTTCATCATATACATTTATTTGGTAAGAAGAGCTAAATCTGATTTGATTTATGGTTTGGACTGGCTAAAATTTGCTCTTTATGTGTTCTAAGATGCCTAATCATGATGAACAATGTGGGTTTTTGTTTTCGGCCCATCATGTATTCTGGCATGCTGACTTCTTGTATCAGCCATATCGTGTCAACTTGATGCGTAAATATGAAATCCCTACAACTTCTGATTTTTGGATTTTAGGCAACTAGGATGTTGAAAGCTACGACAGTTGATGCAAATTCAGAATTTAAATGCCCACCATGAATACTGCATCAGTAGGATTCAGGCATAAATTCTAATGGCATGATCTTACCTAACTGCGTCGTGGAATTAAAATCTTTTATCTTCCCCCAGTTACAACAATGCTGCCTCAAAGCGAATATTAAGTCTGTCCACATCACTCACTATGAGATTATGGACCCATTTATCATGATAATCATTGCCATTTATGCGGGATATAGCGCCTTGAGAGAGGGTATGAAATTTGGAAAGAGAAGAAAGAAAGACAAGGGGTAGAAGGTTTGAAGAACAAACAGCCTATACTTATATGGTCTCATAAAACTTCTCAAATGAAAATCCCTCCAGATCACAAAAGAACCTAAGAGGTCTGATGCCTGTTTGGTCAGTGAATAATCAGAGCACTCTGTAAATGAGTAATATGAAGAATTGTGTTGCACGGGGCCCTATGCATCACAATTCTTCATAAACAAGATATCTATCTTATGGCCAAGGATGTATTTCAGAATAATACAACTTTATACAAACTATTTGTCATAGGGATGCTAAGTGGGTGATAACGTCCCAGCTCACAGGCAGTCCCAATGCTCTGGTGGGAAAAATTATTTCCTACTTCTGAAACTCTTGGAGCACAATCTGTAGAGGCTCCCCAACGAACTTTTGCATCTCGATACATAGGTCTAGAAATGGGCCGGGCCAAGCCACTCCCCTACCCAAGCCCAGCACAATTTTTTTTAGGCTTCAGGCCAGGCCAGGCCAGGCATAGGCCCGAAAACTTTTGGAAAATCCCACCCCGAGCCCAGGGTCGGGCCCGACCTGAACCTGATTGGGCCAGTCCAAATTATCTGTTTAGGCTAAAAATTGGGTTGGCCTGAACCCGATTGAAGCTTAATCTTTCATACTATAGTTTTACATTTTTTTGATGAAATACTATAGCATCACATTAGCAACCATTTGATGATCAGAAACATGTTTACCAGAAAAGCAAATTGATAATACAATCGGAAATGGCACTCCTATTTTCTAAGCAGTTCATAAACAAGTACCTAAGTTTGGGCTACATTTTGAGCCTGAGTTCGAGATGGATCCAAGCTCCATTTTGGGCCTCATCCAGGCAGGGCCAATGATATACCCAAGCCCGGCCTGAAAAACATATGGGCTCTATATTTAAGCCGAAACCCAGTCCCAAATCTTTTGGTCCTTAGCATGTAGCCCGGCCCCGGCCCAATTCCAGCCTTATCCATACATTAGCACTTCATCCTTCTCACGACTCATGGGCATCGAATCATAGCTTCTAATAGAATCATTATAAGAAAAGAATGCTTTCCTGGATAAATGTTGCTTTTTTTGTCTAGTTTATTATCACCTAGATACAAAAATAGTAATCCTACTGACATATACTGATATACAAGTAATAAGAGGCTGCAAAAATTTCATGCCAGCAAGAGAAATAAAACTATACAACATATAGCAATAATGTATGAAGAAGTCTTAGTAAAGAAGAAAAATAATCCACATGTTTAAGAATAGAAATAATGGGTTCTTACCTGTATTTGTAATGCTTCTGCACGTGAACGAATTTCTTTCCTTGCTGGATGAGCACTTCCAAAATCCATTAAAATTGCAAGAGGTGGTTGACCCTTTCTATGCGTTATCAAAACATTACCAGGTTTGACATCATTGTGAGCATATGGAGGATCAAAACTGTGCATATGCTTCAGTCCTGCACAAAGCTGTACATAGAAATATGTTAACTAGCATGTCATTCTAATCCATGTATAAAAAGTTAATGGGAAAGAAAACAGTCCAAAATGTACACTATCTGAGAAGTACAAAGACCAAGGTTAAAATTTCAGGGAGGAAAATTCAGCAATGTCCAAATACTTGCAATGTTACATATTGCCTTTTCAAGGGATTGTGCCGTTGTTCTGTTAGTACACTACAGTTCTACTACTTTCCTATTATCTTAAGTTTTCATTCTTAATGAAGTTGACATTGAAATAAAATGTGCTAATTTAGATGAGAAGGAAAATGCTCATGAGTGTTATCAATCATTTCTTGAAATAAATCAACATCATTGTTTGGTAACCATGTACCTGTTATGTACAAACAAGAAAGGCAATATTTTCACAGAATCACAATATATACCAGCTAAAACTACATTATCTCAGAAGAGATGACTGCAAATTCAACATCTATCAAGCAGTTATGACTTAAACATAGCTATCTAGAATAACTGCTCGGCATTGTGAATCACTTAAAGTATAATTAAAACAAATGCGTAAGCTGAGTTACTGGAGAACCATTTTTCTCATGGGATCAGGGAACCACAGACATTGCAGAAGGTCAGGATTGCAAGAGTGCGGATTTCGGTACATCAGCAGAATAAAGTCATACATGCAAATTAGGAAGAGACCTTTGAAGAAATCTAGAATCATATAAACATGAACACTTCTTTTATATTTGGAAAAGCTTGTTCTGAAGAAGCATGTAATCTAGTGAAGCCTTTCTTTCAGCTCAATACAGATAGTCCCTCCTCGAGCAGCTTGAGAGTGTTTTTCTTTTGTAATTCGGTTCAAAGTTTGACCTGTAAGTAACATTCTATAAATTTACTATAGTATGCATCATTTACATGATTTATTGATATTACTTATATTTTATTTCATTTCTTCTATTGTTCCCTGTCATTCCAAACTTTTTTTAATTTCTAAGCACTAAAAGAATCATACTTTCCCATGTTGAACGTCCTATATGTCCTAAAAAAGGAGAATATACGTGTGTGTGCATTTA
The DNA here is from genome assembly GCF_009389715.1 of Phoenix dactylifera. Lineage (NCBI taxonomy): Eukaryota > Viridiplantae > Streptophyta > Magnoliopsida > Arecales > Arecaceae > Phoenix > Phoenix dactylifera. The sequence goes on along the minus strand of NC_052392.1, from coordinate 14,370,892 downwards.
TTCTTTAATGAAACAACTAGCATATTTCAACTCATGGATTGGATCCTGATGGATAGCATAAAGGGTTAAAAAAAAAGAGTGGAAGTGAACTTATGATGATATATCCACAAGAGGCATTTAAAGCAAAACTAAAAAAATAATTATGAGATAATGTAATTTTGACAATAATAACACATGCATGCGTATTTTATATTTTTAAAATTAATATGATATAACATTTTCACAGCCAACAAAAATTGCACAAAAGAAGGATGTTTATGGGTATATACCTGTCGGAATATGTGAAGAACAGTGATTGTTGGAAAAAATTCCTTCTTTGTTTGCATAACTTTAGCAACGTCTAGTAAAGTTCCATCCAGATGAACAGGGAACAGCAGGTAAGCTTCATGATTCCGTGATCCTTGCTGTGCGCCCTAGATAAGTATAATGACTAGTAATTACATCTACAATGACACCAAATCATAAAACAACTAGCATATAGGATATCAAAACAAAGAAACCAAATCTTAGTCTGCATATGCAACTAACATGATAGAGCTTCAAAAATGGTAAATGATTTCTCCACCTGAATTACTACGACAGAAGACCCTGCTAGATTATAAACATGGATGCTGAGAAACCGTCTTCTAACATCATGGAGTATGTTGGTAACATAGTGAACTTGTGGATGATAGTTGATCAGCAGAAAAAGACATTCTTAGATCCCTAGAAATTGTGCAACTCTTTTGTTCAGTAATGCATTACTGCAATCAATAATTATTTTGGATACATGGAACAGTTCATTTATACATTAACAGACTGATATAAAAAAGAATTCTTATATGACTATCATGTGACAACAATTTTGATGCTCTTGGTTGCTAAAGAATATAACAGAATATTCTGAAGTATCCTTTTGCAAATTTTGGAAAGAAAAATGTACAGAATACATGTTTATATAAAGCCTAATGTTATAAACTGGATAGTGGCAAAAATGCAGTGCTTCAAATGAAACATAGTAGCTATGCGGAACTAAGAACAATCCAACAACACAAGTGGGCACAGAAGGATTATAGGGCTAGAGAATCATTTTTATCAAAGAAGATTGAACTCTCCGCTGTAACTATACAAAAATATTAGTAATATCTTCCATCTATGTTTTATAAATTCAATTCCTAAATTAATAACTTTTCTTAAGCTAAAATTGACAAAAGGCTACATGACTGGACATTGCTTTGCACTGACGAACATCAAAAATGGGCAGACCAAGAGAGACTAAAGAGCAATAGCATTATTGAAGGGAGGTGGGAAGAGAGAGGGAGAGCGCAAAAACAGTGCTTTCTAAATAATGCTATAATCAAGTATTCTAGGATCCAAATATTAAATTAGCATAGTCGAAGTAGTGGCTACTATGTATGGTATGATAAACATATAATATTGTTTAGATTTACATAAATTCCGCTCCAAGCGGTTACTCAATTCACCAAGAAAATGACTGATTAATGAACAGCTTTCAAGTTTCAATGTGAACCATCTAATTCTTCCATATGGGACTGGAACTGGTCGGCGCAGTATTTTCAATAGTAGTTTAGTATAAATATAAAACTTTCTTCATTACTCAAGAATTATTTATTTTTAGCAAAAAAAGGATTAAAACTTAGACCTGGTACTTTGCATAAGAGTTTAAAGATAGTCCCATTACTGACAGAGAAAGACTTAGAAGAAACAATTTGTAAAAAGGGGGAATGCCGATGATAAGATATACCCCTGAAGTGGCATGACACCACGATGGGCACTGACCATAGAACATCCCATATAAATTCATTATAGTGAAAAATAATCAAGGATTAGCCAAAAGGCACAAAGATTCTTTGGATGAGACATTAGCATGGCAGGCAAAACTAGCAGGCCCAAATCATGACAGGTAATTTGGTGCACCATCACCCCTAATGGAGCTGTTCCCCTCATGGGTCACACAAGGTTGGTTTAGAAGTGGTTTCGACCATACAAACCTAAAGGCTATCTAAATGAGTCAGTACAAGATAATTCAAACTTCTGCAAGCCCAACTTAGACCAATTCAGTTAGCTGCATTGTACAATTATACAAAAGAAAATGCATAGATCTAAGATAAGAGGAGAAGAGGGAAGGAAGATTCATAAGAAATATAAACTGATTTCGTAACTTAACATTGACATGTACTGTCACTTCAAAATCAATTTGTGTTATTATTTTGATTAAAAAAAGTTATTCTTTCAGAGCTTTTTATATGAACAGCATCTTTAAACCTAATAGTTAGATTGGTGTGACACCTATGTACAAATAACTGGTACTTTTTTTAAAACTTTTTGTATTTCTATTTACATTAGAAAGTTTATAATATGTTTCCAAAATTGAGCCACATATAAATAACAAACTTATTTACTAAAACTTACTATATACTGTACTGATAAAAGACATATTTTGAACTTCAATCTTTGTAGCTGTAAGAACTGGTGCTGCACATATAATCCAAGTAGCACAACTTATAATTATTTTTTTTAGAATATCTGTTCATACCACTAGCAGTATTGCTTATGAATATATATTCATACCATTCAAGTACTTAAAGACTTTGGTTGCTATGTATGGTTCTGTTTAGCTAGTGTTACCACTTGGCACAAGTAGCATACACAATTTTGGATTTTGAAACCTAGGCATAAAATTATAAGAGTTTCCACACCAAAGAAAGTGAGGGATTGTAAAGATGTTGGTCGTGCCAAAGAAAAATCAACTTGCCACTTAAAACATGGGAGTTTAACCATTAAAAAAAAAGTCAGTGCAGTTTTAAGATGAAGAGTCACTATTATATGCTAAAACTATACCAAAAAGACAGGAGATTTGTTGGTGTAGATGTATCATATAACAAAGAATGAGGTGAAAGTAGGATATGTAAAGATGCTAATGTATAGATACAATAAAAAATTCATTAAGTATGTGAGGCATCGATTTTTCCAAAAAGCAAACTTGTGATGCTAGAGTTTTATTGCAAGGTTCGTTACTACACGACAGTTACGTATAGAGAATAAGAGAACACTTTCCACAATATAACTACCATGGCTTAATCCTTAACTTCAAGAACAACCTACAGTCTATCTGCATAATCAATAAGCATGTTTGCTTCTTCAGAAGCATACAGTACAAGATACTTGAACAGAAATGACTCCAAATGAAATAAAATTGGAGTACCTTAACCGCAATAATTGCATGATCAAGAAGGGGAAGCAGATTAGGATGATTAAATAGGGAAGAAACACGGATCTCCTCCCTAACCAACTCCAACTGCTCCTCGCTTTGAATGAGAATTTTCTTCATAGCATAAGTTCCATCACCTGAAGAAATGTCAGAAATCAAATAAGATTAGCACATCTACCATTGCACTGGTCATATAACAAGCATGAACATTAAGTGGCATGCTCTTAACTTTAAAAATTACAAAAAAATATTATATTAAGGAATTAAATGAAATGTTTCTATTGCATATAATGCTACAGAGTTGGGTGAGGCTGAATATTGCCACAAAGCCAGTACAAGCACACTAATACACCCTCCTGATCTTGTCTGCCAGTATAACGTCTTAGAGAGAGAGGCAAAGGAAATATGCCAAAATGGGTATGGTTTTACCAGATCATATAACCTACGAAATAACACCATTCATCAAATATCGTTACTATCAAATGAGCCATGTGCACTGCATATGATAGTGTATATAAGTGATAGCAAGGAGATTCGCATATTTGAGAGCCAAGCAATGTTCTTCTCTTTCTAAGTTACAAATCCACACCTTAAACATGGTTTACAACATCTAATAATGACTTAGAGAGTGATATCAATTTTTTTTGGACGTTTTTACCCATGAATTCAGTAGACACAAGATTAGTTTTTAATAACAAGATAAATGGCCTCATTTGATTTAGGATTTGGAAGTCTCCAAACCTATTTTACTTTAGACAATATGTTTTAAGACGTGTAAAATATGAACTACACTCTGTACCCTTGATTTTTGTTCCACCATGCATTTAACAATGAAGCTCAATCTGTAGGACAATCCTATAAGGTGTTAGTGCCAAAATATCACTTGAAACTTAAATCTCACAAAAGTTCATGTGATGTGGCACAATGCTATGCAATCCAAGAAAACCAGGTAATGCATTTCGAGTGGGTAACTGCTAGCTGGCCTTGAACAAATTCCCCAAACCTGCAGGAACTCAAAGGTGGATCGGTGCATGCCTAAGGTGCACATAATTCTAAGAAAAATAGCACCTTGTAATTTCCAGCAATGTTTAAGGTTGTGTAGGTCTTATTCCATAGCATGAAATATTTAGTTCAACATCCACATAGGTTCTCCTGTCTTTTGATACCAATTACACAAGAACTCCAGCAAGCATAGCCTTGATATTTATCTGTTGCCTACTGTGACTTGGCATGCATCAATGTCTAGGTCAAGGTACTTTAAAACAAATCTGACCTCGTATCTGTTTCTCAAAGAAGACAGTCATGATTAGAAATGCAGTTATTAAAAGGAAAACTATAATGTACTTAAAAATCATATAAATGTTTATAGGGATTATTTTCAAGTTCACAGTATAAATGCCAATAGGGATCACATGCTTCTGTTATTGGTATGCTTAAGGATATGCATCTATGAGATACCTACTCATGTGTGATTAATCCATGCGCAACAGCATATCACCATGTGACACTCATACTTGACTTTATCCGAGTTTAGTTTATCTTTCAAGCCACGTCATCGGCTTAAAATTTTAAGAGGGGGAGAAACAAGAGATTTTCATGGCTAACCAAAGCCTTCATCGTATCAGCATCTAACAGGCAAAAACTTTTTCTTGCCCGACTCACAATAATAGGAATAATAATTCAACGAAGTGTCAGTAAAACATGCTTCGGATAAACAAAGCGGTGATATTCTCTATTATGAGATCTAACAGCCCGGTATTCTGACCGAGACAGGAGGAACTTATCATAATAAGATTCTGCAAGTCTATAATAAAGTTGCATCTTCCTCAATATTACCAGAAGCAAACATAAACTCGAATCTATCAGCATTGCAAGATGGAAGAGGAAGGAAGAAATAAAAAAAAAAAAAAAGAAACAGCCAAAAATGAAAAATCTTGCTAAAGTTTAAACAAAAAAAAAAATCATCTTTTTGCACAAGATCCAAGAAACTTTTTAACCACCCGGTTGCATCAAATGCTCACTAACTCAAGAGATCTTTAACTACGCAACTCAAACAAATAAACAAGGAAAATGCATTCTTTGTATTTCATACTATGATTGGCACGGAAAATCTCAGAGCAATTTAAAGAAAAAGAAGATAAAATTTCTTACCAGCCAGCAGAATTCGCCATTATAACCCAAGGATTTCAAGAAATTAACTCAATATTAGCTTGCAATTTATTGCCCGTAAAAAAATCGCAAGATCAAGAAACTAGTAGATCACTTTAAGACTCAAGGCCCAATTTTGGATGGGAAGAAAAAAAGCGAAAACCCGGCATCAAGAACCGACATTGCAGGCAAGAAACAGAGCTCGGATCTAGAGGCAGACCTGAGATGTGCGAAGGGTCGACGGATATCTTCTTGGCGAGCCCGCCGCCACCCCCACCGTCGGAGACGACCTCTTTGACGAGGTAGACGTAGGCGAACCCCCCTTCGCCGAGCTGCCTCAGGATCTGGAACCGGTTCTCGTTGATCCAGACATCCCCGCCAGCGTTCACGGCGTCGTATAAGGCGTTCAGCCCTGAGAACGAGCATCCCATCGTCTCCCCTCTCACTTCCTACTCCTCTTTTCTCTAATGGCGACCGCACTTTATTACATGCAATGCAATTAGGGTAGGATATGATGGGAGTATCTTATTCCTCTCTTTAGGCTTGCCCTTCTCCCATTCCAAGATCCTTCCTCAAAGTAGATCTTAAGTATTTAGTGGCTTCAGACCTAAAAAAATGTACCTTTTGAGGATTCATTGACACCGACTTATGGGCCCAAGTGCTCATTGTCCAACCGAAACTTAGGCCCAGGCCGCGGGCTTGTTCTCAAACTGAGAGACATGTGGGTCCAGGCATGGTGTAAGTCCTCACATATTCATTTTTAAGATTTTTTTATATAAATATTCTTCTAAAAATTCAAATTTACATACATACTATCTTAAAATTTATATTAATTTATGTATCCTCATAAACACTATTTTTTACAAATATTTCTAATATAACGTCTTGTTAATAAAAGCCATATTTATTTTAATTAAAAATAAAATAAAATTTTAAAATTATTTTTTTCGTCCTCCATCACGATCGTCTTATAAATATTTCTTTTTGCACATCTAATCATTACAAATATTTTAATAATTTTAATTTAAAATTATTAATTTTTAACAGTATTAGATGGTGTGGATACATATGTAAAAATAAGACAAAAAAAAATAGAATAGCAAAACAAGTATTTTATGATGGTATATATGCAAATATCAATTTGAAAAGAGTATTCATGCAAAATTTGATATTTAGGAGGATATTCATGTAAAAAAAAATCTTTTGTTTTATATAGAGCGGAAGGAATACGAATGTGTTTGATAGATGAAATCCATATGTGTACGCTATATTTTTTGGGGGTATCCAGATACACTTCCATGCCCTTCGGGAGTTGAAGAGAGATCTAAAAGCGTGAAACATGGCACATGTAGTATGAACGTACCAGTTCTCTCGACTAATTTATGGGGGGTTAATTCGGTGCACGTAGATCTGGTCTGGAGTTAATATCCAATGGAAGGTCAAACCAAGTGCAGTAACCAGGCTCCACGTTGGAGCTTGTTTTATTTGTTTTCACATGTTGGTTCGACTCTGATAGAACTTTTGTGTGCGTGCGTGTGTGTGATCAAGAACCTCCAGTCCAAGGTCTTAATACGTGAATTATCTATGTCAAATAAATTTTCATGTTCTATGAGATGAAGGTTTTCATGACCCAGCTAACTTTACTACATTAGCATTATTCCGTAGCTTACGCGCCCTATTTGGTTTTCTTAATTATCTTTTTTTTTAAAACATATAAAATTCGATATAGAAAATAAATTTGGTTATTCTATTTTTGTATCTATTTTTTTAAATAACTTTCATTATTTCTATAATAAGTGAAAGTGAAAAATTTACTGACTCCCCGAGCTTCGTTGATCATCTCTCCGCCCGATATTAAGCTATTTTCCATCCCCAGCTATATCGCTGCCCCATTCCTACAACCCTCCTTGCTGCTCTTTTTGCCTGACATGAAGCTCTCCCTCACTTATGAGCATGTTATCATGCCTATACCCTCATTGTTAAAAAAAGAAAATAAAATCAAACATATTTTTTATTGTCAGAATTCTGTGGCAACAATGCGGCCTTAGGTTTTTTTTCTCCTTCTAAAAAGAACTTGTCTAATCATCACGCCCTTATGTTAGTCAAATCATATTTGAGAATTGGTTAAATTCAAATTTTTTCAGCTTAAGTAAGTTGAGACACTGCCAATTTCTTGAAATTATTGGATATTAATTCTATTTAATTTTTTTGAGGAATCAATGAACAAAGGATATAAACTTCTTGGTGGTCATGTATAATTTTCACTTTTTATCTCTGTTTATCTTCTAAAGACTCTGATATTTATTCTTTTACATCTATTCAATTTTTAAATATTTAATTTATGGAATTCCTCTAACACGTGTGACTCCTCCAAGTCAAGTAAATTGGTGCAGATAGGACAAGTCTTTCGTGAATTTTCCAACCTTGCTCTTACTACCAATAGACCAGGATTTGGTTGGGCCTACTCGTGTGCCGTTCGGCCCAAAGTACCATGCGCGTTTCTCAGCTCTCACCCAGCCCAGGCTCAATTCTAGGAATGCGATCAGCTCTGAGAGAGAGACTCGAACCTAGCCAGGCCCAACCATGGACCTTAAATTTCGAGCTTACTCGCATATAAGCAAAGCCCAATAACTACCCAGATCCGCCCTGTTACCAGACGTGGTAGAACCTGATGTCGTTGGCTCCAGATCAACAGCGAGAATAACGTCTCTCCATCGTGCATGGATGCAGACCAACTTTTGGTGATGAAACTCCTCCGTTTGTCCAGCTTTTTGTCCCAAAAAGTGCCATTTTGTTCTCCTCCCCGTGATACATCCGGTTTGTTTGTAATGGACCCTTGATTGATCGAATTGCTGCATGGAGTCTTAGGCAGCAAATAAACTCTGTATTCTTTTCCTTATTCAACAAAAGCCGGGTTGTCATTACCTTCCTTTACATCAAAACAGAGTCGCCTAAAACCAAATGAGACCAAATAAAGTAGATTATATCTTCTCCTTTCTCAAGCCAGCATCTCCAGTGACCCATTAACCATCTATTGCATGATAGAAAAAACTGAACTCAACTGGCTATATTTGCCTGATCAGAGATTGGGTAGCAACAAGCATCCGAGTTCCCTGCATCTGGGAGCATTCGGTCAGTGTCTCTGCTGTGGCGACTCAGCTTTGTCTTAGAAGAGGATCTTCATATAATGAACATAAAGCTGCACTTGCTGCAAACGAAGGAACCAAATTGCTTACAATTCCCTTCTTATGATTCAATCACATCACCTATGCACTGTCGCAATTCATGATAATATCATGTTATTCTATACAAAATGCTCATGACCCGTTCGCATTCTTCAACACTCGATCAAGACTGACTTAACTACCTCAATAGCTATTAAAACATAGTGGCCCTGATATATACTACACAAACTCGTCTCGTACAACGGTCATGGCTTGTTTATCTGCATTAATTCTCTCTTTATTATCGATTAATTACCTCGGGCCAGATAGCTCCATTGCTTGGACCAGCAGCGAGGAGTCATCAGTCAGGTCAGAGTAGCGTTCTGAGGAGGAGACTTCGGGCATCTTGAACTTTGGGGCCTCCGCTCTCTGAGAGGCTTCCCATCTCTCTGCGAGTCCATCGCCTTCTAGCATGCGGACCACCTCGGACATTTTGGGCCGGTGGCTGGGGAGATACTGCGTGCATAAGAGTGCCACTTGGACCGTCTCTTCGAGCTCAATCCGATCATAGTCATTCTTCAGGTCCTTGTCTACAAGCATGTCGAGCTTCTTTTCTTGGTGGATTTTCTTCACCTGAAAGGTTAAACAGGCAGAGAACATTTCTTACATGGTGATTGAGAGCATAAATGGCCATTTCAGCTGTGGTAGGGGATATCAGCAATGTTGAGCATAAGGTGGCTGAAAAACAATGGATGAATTCGGACTGCTTTACACACACACAAACACACACACACACATAGAGAGGGAGAGAGGGAGAGAGAGAGAGAGGTCATCAAAAAAGAGTTTGTGAAGTTTGTGCTTACCCAATCAAGCATGGCTCCTTTCTGGTTTGCTGCCTTTCCAAATTCCATGGCTCTTAGACCGGTAATCAGCTCAAGGAGAAGAATTCCAAACCCAAAGACATCAGTTTTCTCAGAAGACTGGCCCGTGGAGAGATACTCAGGAGCTATATGCCCGACAGTGCCCCTTACAGCAGTAGTCACATGGGACTCCCTGTGATCAAGAAGCTTTGCAAGCCCGAAGTCTCCTACAACAGCCTCACAGTAGTCGTCCAGCAATATATTAGCAGCTTTCACATCTCTGTGAATGATCTTGGGATCGCACTGCTCATGTAGATAGAGTAGACCCCTTGCAGCTCCCAAAGCTATTCTCTTTCTAGTGCCCCAATCCAGTGCTGGTTTTGCTGCAGCAAATATAAAAAACTAAAAGATTCAGGGTACATTCATGTATACGAAATTGGTAAGAAAGTCATATTGGTCTTCTTGGACATGCTTGATCAAGCTGTTATAAGACTACCATATGGAGTTCCATTGCATGCTAGAACAAGATGATCTCTAGGACCCAATCTCTAGGAGAGAGGAGTTGACTTACAATTTGTGTACTGTTATACAATATATCTCATGTCATAAAATTAAAATTTCTCATCTAACACCATTGTCCATGATTCCTTTTATTGAAGTCATGGTATATATTTACTACTAAAATCTCAACAATTGCCATTATCCTATGCTGTCGTTAGTCCCTAATAAGAACCATCAAGCAACAAGGCTCAAAAAATTAGAGGACTAGATTCAGTTTTGACATCAGATAGCCGTACAACATTTGAATCCTTAGGATAACGACTCTTGCAGCTATGAACGAATCATGATGTATGCACTATAGCTTAGGCACAACATTTTACCTTTGAGTCGGGAAGCAACACTTCCATTAGACATGTAAGGATACACTAGAAGCCTCTCTGTAGGAGTCATGCAAAATCCATACAGCCGGAGTAGGTTTCTATGCACTGCTAAGCTTATCATCTCCACTTCAGTCTGGAACTGGATCTCTCCACCAGCAGCATTTCCATCCTTCAGCCTTTTAACAGCTACCAATGTTCCATCTTGTAGCTGACCTTTGTACACATTTCCGAAGCCACCTTTTCCTAGTATGTTTTTGCTGCTGAAGTTATTTGTTGCAATCTGAAGCTCTCTAAATTGGAATCTTCTCAGATTTCCAAGACAAACCTCCTCATTGTGTTGATCTGAAAAGTGATATTATGCTTAGTCTAGATGGATCAACACAATTTTTTCATGATTTCAATCAAAAACTTAGAGAAATGATTCGTATCTTTTGCTTATCTTACATTTTCACTTACCATTTACATCAAAGAAGATTTGTTGGTTATGTCTTTGCCTCCACCAAAGAAATAGCCCAAACCCAAGGCTAAGTAAACAGATGCTTCCAAGGCTGGAAACAAATGCAATGATGACTTTGTGACTTTTGGGTCTTCCTGGGGTTGGAGAACCTTAAGTAAAAACAGAATGAAGATCAAAATAATAGAAATGATAAGCCCAAGCAGTATAAAAGGTGTTCAATCATGACAAGCACTAGCAAGAATAGCAATTACAGAGTAGAAGAACTAATCCCAGCAACTTGAGTATAACTGGAATAAAAAGATGGTTGTAAATTAACCTTTGAGAGCTTGTGTTGGCGTGTGTTTAGTCCCATACCGTTTGTGCGCTAGAGGGATTTTGGATACCTATACAGAGCCAGTGAACCCAAATAATACTTTTCGGCTAACCTTTTTGGATGAGGTCTTGGATTGTTGCAAAGGATATTGGAACAAATCCGGCCCTTGATCAATGTAGACTAGACGACACTACAACATGAGCTCTTTTAGGGCTGACCACAAGTCGACTTTGGTGTTTCCGATTGAATTTGAACTCAGGCTAGCAAGGATGCCAAGGCTTAAAATAGGGAGAGTATATAAGAGCCCATATTGGCATATGTTTAATCACCATATTAGTTATACATTAGAAAGATTTTGGATACTTATACAGAGATAATGAACCCAAATAATATCTTTCGGCTAGCCTCTTTGGGTAAGATTCTAGGTTGTTGCATAATAATTGCATGTATATTTTTATGCAGAGAAAAAAATATGGAAATAAATTTGTAAAAACGCAAAAAAAGAAACTCAAAATTAAACGTGCTAAGAATTTGACTGTACAATAAAATCTGTCATCTATAAATGGCAGAATGATGATGACGGCACTTCCGCAGGGAATTTTACAACAAAGGAGCAACAGGGAGTTCATCTAATGTCCAGAACTGTCCAAAAATCTTTTCGGGCAACGAAATTGTAACTGTTAAATTGCAAAAGCTGATCAGGACTTCACTGCTGAAAACAGATCAATTTCCACTTCCAATCTATTACATGCATCAATACTAACCCATTAGCAATTATTCTGTGAATTTAGATGGCTTGGCAGGAAGTATATTGGTGGCAGTATCAAACTGCTAGGTGCAGCGCAAGAGCTGATGGCAATGAAAGAGGCAAACATTTGGACTAGGTGGATAGAGATATTCACAAATAACTCTTGGCAATCATATTGCTGACTACCAAATTCACATTATATTTTCTAATTCTGTATAGAGAGCCAGAGTTTCGGAATTTAAAGATTTCGTCCTACATATACTGGTTGAATTTCAATTTAGAAACAAATGTTACAAATTATTAGATGCAAGCTAACCATAATCATATGCCAAATATCAATCCCATGTAACCAAATAAAGTAGTTCATTCAGAAAATATTATGAAGTAAAAAAGAAGAAGAATTTTTTTAAGTGAAAAACTGTAGAGTTAGAATCAGTACTTTGTGAATTATTCAAGTTGAAGGATATTGGCATATGTACAGTCCCATAGCATTCTTGCTCCGAACCAGTGGCACAGATTAAAGGATTCCCAACGATGCTGCAGCAAAATTAAAGTTAGCTTTAAGCTCAGCAATGAATCATCTTTATCGTAGAGGTAAGTGGGAAATGCAAGAGCAGAGCATATTAAATAAAAAGAAAACCAAATCAATCGCCTATTCTGCTAATAAGTATTGCCCCTAGACCCTGGTGGAAAGAATGATGGTTTGCCTCTTTATATTTTAGAACACTCATTTATGTATTTCATGGACAAACTGCAATAAATAAATAAAGAAATAAAAGACTGGCCATGACAAAGGAAACAGCTCTCAACAGGTAGGAAGCAAGACCATGATAAATAATTGGGCTAGTCTTGATGGTTACATTTATGAATAAGATGCCTTCTTTTTTTTCAGCATGCTTTTGCTGAAGTGCTTTTTGGTGATAACTTTATGAGCTTGTTGCTCAGTTTAAGAACCCTGATCAACAGAATGTGCATTTAATGCAGAGTATAAAAGTTCAGAACAGGCATGAACTACTCTATAGAAATCCTCAAATAAATAGAATCCATACGAAGAAGGAAAGGGAAAGACTTACTTGAATGTTCTAGCTGGAAACCTGGGTACAGGACCCCTCAAATTATTATAAGACAAGTCCCTGAAGCATGAAAACCAGAGAGTCCCTTCCTTGGGTTAGAAATGATCAGAGGAGAAAGAACTTGGTCAACCCCAGTCGAGAGGAGCCAAAAAGACTTACAGAAAAATAAGTTGTGTGATTTTAGCCAGAGACATAGGAAATGGTCCCGAGAGGCTATTATTGTTGAGCATCCTGCTCTCCACCAAAGAGATGAGAAGAGAAAAGAATTAATAAGACATTGGCACAAAATTACAGAAGCTGCTTAAAAAGGTTTTCTGTTTATCTCCACTTACAGGTATCGAAGGCTTCTCAGGTTGCCTAATGAGGAAGGAATTTCACCAGAAAAGTAGTTGTTGGAGAGTTCGAGCGTGCGAAGCTTTGAGAGCCTCCCTATCTCTGCTGGTAGCGGTCCTGATATGTTGTTGTTCTGCAGAAGCCTACACAAACATTCCCCACACACCCAAGTGAGAGACAACTCCTAACCAAGATGTGCTCAGGGAGAGAAATTGAGGACAGGAAAAGAGAAGAACATATTTAGAGAGAGACAGAGAGAGAAGGGGAAAAAAAAAAGAGCTTACACAGTCTCAAGATTGGTCAAGTTCCCTATGCTTGGAGAGAGTGTACCAGACAAATTCTGGCTTGGAGTTCCTCTGCAACAATGCCATCAAAACAAATTCAAAACCTCCATTCCCATTGCCTCCCTCACTTTACAAAGAACATAGGTGTCAAATCAAGAAGAAAGCATGCATTTTATCCCCCCAACATGATGAGAAACAGAAGGGATTAATTAATAGAGGGTGATGGGAATTACAGGGTAGTGACTAATTTCTGAGATGAGCATGTCACCATAGTCCAGCTGCAAGGATCAACAGAGTCCTTATCCCAGTTCTCAAGAACATTATGCGGATCCTTCAGAAAGGCTTTTATGCCCATCAAAGCTTGCACTGGAACAGAAAAGCAACGGGTCAAGGGAAAAGTCTATCTCGCTTCATTGAAGAAGATTGGGAGAGGAAGAGAAGGAGATGCTACCTTCAAAGTTGACACCTTTAGGCGAGAGAATAGCAGCTGCACAAGCCCAGGACCAGAAGAAGACCATCCAAAAGATCCAAGCTTGGCCCTTCTTTGCCCCCATGGAACCCCCAGCCTCCCAAGAACACCAATACAACGAAACTACGGCCTGCGAGTGGTTTTGAAGCTTGCAAGGGGAGGTTGCAGTGGAGTCAGTCGATCAAATCATTGATGAGCTCTTTCTTACCTTCATCTCTGATTGTTTTCTGGCTTCTGCGATCGGACCAAGCAGGCAGCCTTCTTCATGCCTCTCTGATGTCAGCGAGCATGACAAAGGCTAGGCTTTGGTGTCTCGGAAGCATGCGAAGAAGAAAGGAAGGTGGAGCACAAACATGCCTGCCACTGGGTTTTGGCAGAATGAGGAAAGTGGGTATAAAAAATAGAGAAATCCAAGGAGCTTCGCAGTTAGTAGTGCAATGGCGTATGATGCTTCAAAAGAATCAACAACAGAAAACTCCTTGGTGGGCGGGTCGGTTGAATCGCTTGTTCGGGAAGCGTGTTTGGGAGAATATAATGGCAGATCAAAGAACGAGTAGTTTTATTTTCTTGAGACTAAGTTGGATACGTTATTTGATGTGTGAGAGAGAGAGAGAGCGGAAAATTCCTCTGCTACTTTGAGCGTGTAAAAAAAGAAAAAGTGTAAGAAATAAGCAAAGTATGATAAATAAAAAGCCACGGGATCACGGCACGCCTAAATTGCATAAAAGTTGCATTCTGATAGGGATGAAAGCTAATAATATTGAACGGCGCTACGTGTACTAGATCCATCGTACCAGCTTAGAATCTAAAATAAATACCAAATAAATAAAATAAAAAATACTTAAAAAATTTAATTAAAAAATATTTAATTAAATTGAGTCGGTTCTTCACTTCTTCTACACCACTCTAAAGAAGACACTAAAAGCCTCTTTAAATAGAACATCATATAGGTGGATGTTTGATTTCTATTCAAAATTAAAAAACCAACACTCATTAAACGATAAGACTTGAAAATTGTTCTAAAAGAAACAAGAAAGCATAATAGAACTTGGAATAAAATCTTAAAATCATTAAAACTAATGACTAACTAAATAAGAATTCTAATATGATTATGACTTGACAATAAATCCCAACACTCTCTCTCTCTCATTGTAAAGTCCATGCCAACAATATTGGACTTATTGATGTCGTGAAACATAAGAGCAGCTATGGCCAATATTGTCGCGGGAACAGCAATATATAATAACTTATTAAACCAATAATTGAATAGTAGAACTTTTTCATTGGCTCGAACAATAACTTCTTTGCTCGCTCGTCTTTTTTTATGCATATATCAAAATCAATGATGTTCTACAACACTTTCCTTATGCATTGACTCTACAGTCACATTGTTGAGACTCCGGGCATCCAGCTTATTCGAACGAATATCAGGTTGCTAGTTACAATTGCTACTTACTAAGGTATTGGCTGTTACATGCACACTTGTAAAATCACCAGTAAAGCTTTGGCTATATTCACATATCTCCACTTGAGAAGTTTCACGTATTTGCATACAATTGGCTTTTATATATGAAATCAAATTCTCATGCATTGGGTCTTCTACTAGCTCGAACTTTGAAGTAGCTTCAAAATCAATTGGTATGGTAAAAACCTTGTCGAGTACGAGGCATAACATGAATCTCTCCACTAAGCATGTTTTTTTCCTGCTTGATCACTGAAACCACTTCAAAATTAGTCGGCTTTTCAACCTCTTGGCTGACTAAATCTCCATAAGAAATATCCATTTATTTGATAGCTTTAACACAAGACTCTTCTACATTATTTGATTCCTCAGTAGGGATCTCTACGGACAAATCAACTGTAGTACCCATTGACTCTTTCTGAGCAATTTTAGAAATAACTAGTTCTTCAATCATGATCTTTTTTAAACTTGATACAATATCCACCTAATCAAGCTCTTCCTACTCCATATTTTCTTTAGGATTTGGCTGATTCTCAAGCTGATCAACTTTGTCATGCTTTGAGTCTTCCGAACTTGAACCAGTCTCCAACTAATAAAGCTCCCCCTGATTCAAATCTTTATCTTTAAGCCAATTTTGTTCTCGATCATCCTGATTTTTAGGGAAGCCTATAACTAAAATTCAGGCAACTTTAATTTAAAATGTCTCACCCTACTTAAACTTGAGTGGACAGTCGCAAGAATATCTTGCGCTTTTTTTGGCTCTTGTATACCCTAAATATGGAGATAATTTTTTCTATCAATTGAAATTTGAATAATTCACATCACCTTTCTTGATTTTAGATTCTTCTTCTTTTTCACAACCTCATCGTTGAGAATATCTGTTGGCATCGTCTTTGACTCATCTAAAATATCCTATAAATTTTGTCTTATTAAATAAGACTTGATAAGAGCCTTCCAAATTGGATAACAAGTGTTGTTCAACTTGTGGAGAGAAATAGTAATAGCAAAAGCAGCAATATTAATGTTGGTGAGTTATGCATGTTAAACCCATTGGGAGAGAAAGTAGTAGCAACAACCATGATGATTTATATTTTGAATCACTAAAATAAGAGTGCACACACTTGCACTACTGCACAGCAAATTACCGGAAGCTTTCAACTACGCCGAGCTACGAACACACGAACCACAAATAATCAATTCACCGCTCAAAAAACTGCGCTCTGAATGAATCTGATCGAAGCCGCAAACCGCTCAATCAGTCTCCAATCTTGCTTTGATACTATATAGAACGTCACGCTATGTAGAGTAGATCGACCTTATTGACCCAAGATCTAAAACAAGCACCAAAAAAAAAAAAAAAAAAAGAAGAAAAGAGATGCTTACAAAAACTAATTAGAGTAGAGAAAAGTATTAATTAAAAAATTGAACTATGAAAAGTATCTTCCACACTTCTTGGTAAGAAGTACAACTTTTACTCTCTCCTTTTCTCTTTTTTTTCATGCCACTCTAAATGGGACGCCAAAGACCTCTTTAAATAGAGCATCGTATGGGTGAATATTTGATTTCTATTGAAATTTAAAAAATCAATATGCACTAAAAAATTAAGTTTGATAATTATTCTAGAAAGAATAACTAAATATAATAAAATTAAAAATAAAATTTTAAAACCAATTAAATTAATAGTAAATTAAATAAAAATTGTAATAGAATTAGGACTCGGGACGAATCTGACGATGCTACGAGGAAAAAACGTTAGACGGACCCAAAGGTCCACATAATATCGTGCACCCAATTCTCTTCTGCCTGATTGATGGACCACAGTTTGGATGAATTATTGGATTGAAGCACCGTAACAAGCCAGATATTTTAGCAGTAGGATCGATATCTTTTTTGTTTTTCGAGCTGTCACAAGTTAGGATCTCAGCAAAATCTAGTGTTCGTGCCATTTTCTTTAGTCCATGTAACACTTTTTTTTTTTGACTGATGGGGACATGTATGAGTTTGGCCGATCAATTCGACGGTCTCAAGGACAGCATGGAGTTGAAAACATGAGTGACTTTGGACCTGTGATTATTGAAGCACCCTCCGAGGGGGCATGATCTCCCATAGGAGGCCACAACAAGGTAATTAACCAAGACAAGACCATCCTTATGGGACACAAGACATGAAAAACATCTAAATTTAATCGAGACAGCAGGTACAGTTACAATCTAGGAACCCGATCCAAAAATCTTCAAACTTTTTAAATATTTAAACATGAAGAAATGAATTGCGGAAGAAAGCAGAGCTTGAGGGTGGAAGCAGGGGATGCAGAAAAAGAAAAAAACCGAGGAGGACAGGTGGGGTAAAGTGTGGTTTAATATTGGTTTATGTCCCGAGAATCCAACATTCCCTGGGTTTGGCCATTCATTAAGGTCTCAAATTCCGTCGTTTTATCGGGCTAAGTTGTGGGTGGGATCTCGAGATGCGCGTGGAAGCATATCTTTGTTGGGCTCTCCTTGGCGTCCTTTCCCATATTATATTGGTGTTTAGCATTAGAATAAATAGGAAATTATCTCAGGTAGTGTGTGGGGTTTGCGTTGCTTTATGGAGTCCCCAACTGAAGTCCTTTCATCCGGACATTCACGCACCCTGATCGACAGGTCAGGAGGCTGTCAAAATTCAGAGCGAAACGCATCAGAGATACAGAGAGAGAGAGAGAGAGAGAGAGAGAGGAAAGCAGAGCAGAGCCATTTGAAAGCAAAAGCTGCAGCTCTCTCTTTTTTTATCCACTCTCTCTATCTCCCCCCTTTGCTTTTTCTCGTATCCATATACGCAAAAGGAGGATTTTTGAGAGCTGAGATGATCTAGGACATCTCCATCGACAGCCAATATTGCGAAGTTTTGTGCAGCGGTCAAAATATATCAAAATCACCGTCCATCTTTACGTAGCTCAATTTCGATTACTATTTAGCAACATCATTTTAATATTTATTTACTAAAATATCCATTTTTTTAATGTAAAAGAGTAAAAAAGAGTCATCCAATTTTTATTGAAAATTAATCGTTTTTACAATAGAGATGAGGAGCAGAAACTAAGTGTCTAATAATGGAGAAAAGAATTTCATTCAGATTAATAAACAGAAGCATTTATTGTCTGAAAGTTTCAAACAATCTCACAAAAATTTTCAAAAAACATACCAAAATTCAGATTGGTCACAAGCTCCAAATTGCACCGAAGCTTGGAACTTCATTTTAATATTTGATTATTAAAATATCTGTTTGAGTTGGAAAGAATACCAATTGGTTTGATTCTGAGGTTGTTACATACATTACTGTATATGTATAGTATGAAATATATATAAAGTTTCGCGAGCCAAATGCTATGCTATCTTGAATAGTATATGCTGTCTGTAAACAGTATGTGTTTACTGTTCTATGAGAATTTTTATCTTTTTATTTCATGACAGAGGAGAAGAGCGGTGCTCGTGATCCACCGTTTGCTTTTTATTGCCTCTGCTGCGCCAGGATGCTATTTTTATTATTTTTGAACTTACATGACTCGATATAAATAGTAATGTTATTAATATATATACCATCTTTTAAAATAATAATATGCAAGGAACGTACTACAAAATTATGTTATCTGTGTTGTGCAAATAAATTCGAAAGCAGAGTGTACAGAGAGATGGGAATATAGAAGTTCATATGGTTGGGTTTAAGGTCTATGTTCATGTTAGATGAACAGAGAAAGCCGCACCAAAAGTATAGAAAGTACAAAAAGGAGAAAATAATGGTTACCAAAGTCTCAATCTCACAAGTGCTTGAAAATCCTACAATGTAAAAATGTAATCTCAAATGTTGTGGAATTAGGCAAAATCTACCTCCAAGTATGCTCCACTCTTGAACCCTTGGATGGGTCAGTGATGAGACATCACAGGATAGACCTCAGAGCCCAAGTCAAAGGCTTGAGTAGTCTATCCTCTAAATACAAAACACCATAACAACTTGAATAAAAAATATTCAATTATTGTCGTTTTGTTGTTATGACATGATATTGTTCCAATGTTCATCCCAAGAAAGAAATGTTATTGTTTCAATGGCTTATAGTACCCAACGTCATATAGCAATACAATAATCCAACAAAAATAAACTATATTAGTTGGACCCTATCTATGAAATTTGAGATATATATATATATCTTCATTACAAATTTTATTAGTTCAATAAATTGCAGTTTTCTTTGGGTGGAGGGAATCTGTTATATCTATACAACAAGAGACTGACAACGTAATTTTGGAAGGCGACTCCAGGACCACTATAACATGAATCAGAGCAGGGACTGAGCTCAGGGCACAAGCCTTCACCTGGCAGATGCCCAGAGGCTCATTTCAAGCTATACTGTTGTGTGATCAGACACATCTGCAAGTCAAATAATGGTAAAGCTGATTGGAGGGTTTCTTTTGTGCAAATGGCAATGTTATGGTGCTATGGGAGTCTCTAGTTCCAGTATCCTAGGGATTCTGAGACATACTTGTGACTGATGCTAGTGGATGCATATATTCAAAAGCCTTCTAAATCATCCATCCCACACGAACCAATCTGCAGGATTGCCATGTTGTTATTGAGATATCTAAACTCTCTCTTTTCCCATCCAATTGGGCAATTGGCAGGCATCCCAAATGGTTGTTCCGATGTCATTACCACCCTAGCAAGAACCTTTTCACCATGGTCCAAGGACTCAATTCTAAATCACCCTAATGCTGCCACTAAGTATATATGTAACATATATGCACTAAATTTTTTTTTTTGATTGTTAAAATCACCACATGTCCCAAAAGCTTAAGCTGGTAGGGTGAGGTAGATTTATTTATATAATTTATATTTTTTTTACACTTCCTCTCATATATGGATCGGACTTCTCTTTAATGGATGAGCCCAATATGTGAAATTTTTAATAATGGGGTTAAAGAGTGTGGAGACAAGGTTCAAACTCAGAACCTCTACTCTGATACCATGTTAAAATCACCACTTGTTCCAAAAACTTAAATGGATAGAATAAGATAGATTTATTTGTATATTTTATATTTTTTTATACTGATACTTAATTACATGCCATAATCAACCAAGCCCGGACTGAGCATCATTTGAAGAGAGAAGAGATGGAGATTTCAATAGATCATGCATCAATTGCCAACGGTACAAGATGCCGTTTCGAGTCAAAAAAGAAGTCGAAAAGAGAGCAAGCACTAATGGGAAGTCGAATGAGTGATAAATTATTATGCTCATTGCTACTTGGAGCTGGTGGGTATCTAACAAAGAAATAACGTACTTTTGCCTTAGGCTAAGTATGGAACCACATGCAATGCTTTGCCACGTGTTGGGCTCTAATGAAAGCTTCCAGATTAGCTGCACGTCCTTAGATACCATATGTCCCTCATTTACGCAAGCGGGCCATACCGAGATTCCTTCTTCTCTTTGCCACATTAATAATACTTAGTTTTCTATGCAAAGTTTAGTGCTGCAATGTTTTGAATTTGTTGTCCGACCTTTAATTTATTATTGAATGCATCCATATGTATGATATGGATTGGTGCTTGCCTATGGGTTGGATGGCAAAAAAGAAAAAGAGAAAAAAAAAAAGTTGCCCTAATAAGAGTGATAGAGAAAGAAATTCCGGACATTTCAAAGTGGCATTGGTATTTTCTTGCAGCATACTAGGTGAAAGCATCCACCCATACTTTACAAAGTTTAACGCAGCCTGGCCTTAGAAACGCGCACTTGCATTTCTTTAGGGGAAGAACATCTGTGAAAAGCTTTTCCCAAAGTAAACATCATGGGAGCTTCCTTTTGATGAGCAATGCTCATGTATTGGCCCTTTGAAGCGCTGAAAGGGTGCATCCTTCTCTCCAAGTAATAATCATTGCTAAAAGTGAGCAAGCATAAATTCCTTCAGACCACTAGCTAAAGTTAATTTACAGAGCTTCAGCAATAAGCTTTTTCTTTGTCCTTAGATATCTCGGTCTTTCTTGATGAAGTCCTAGAAGTGAGTTTATGTTAATTTTTTTTTTTTACCGAAGATTAAAAGATTGAGAAAGGAACGTAGATGAAAGCTTGGAAAGGTTGTCCCCAAGAACGATCATGGAGCCCGATATGGGAAAAATAGGCGTGGTCCCATGGCCAAGCATGGGTCCAAATCCTTTCCTAGGGATAGGTGTTGACGGAAAACCCTCTGAAATGACCCCAACAAAAGCTTATCCTATTGTCGTATAGATGAATTCGCCTTCCGCGTGATTGTTTAGTCTGGGGGACTTGCATTCGCTTGCCCTCCACTTCGCACGGCTTTTTAGGCTTTATGTCACTCTGGTCATTTTGTTCTTAGCCAAGACATAACTATAAAAAAAAAAAAAAAAGACATAACTATAAGGTCCCCAAAAAAAGATGTATGTATGGTCATCAATAATAACTTCATGCCATGTAACTCAAGGAGAATGTTTGGTCCCACTCAACATCTTATTGGTATTTTCTCCTCCTCAAAGATGCAGGTGCGCCAATCTCTACTAAAAGTACAAATAGGCCGCGCAGCTCGCAAGCTGTTTGAGCTCGACTTAAATTATCGACTTGATTCAACTGTTACCGAATTTGAGTAGTACAATACTCGGCATGAAAGCTCACAAATTGAATCGAATATATATTTTTTTAATAATATTATATTATATTTTATATTTTATATTATTTGTTTAATATTTTAAATAGAATATTTTATTTTATTTTATTTTAGCTATTTTTTAATAATAATCAAGATTCGAATTCTAACTCAAATATGGCCCGGCTGATATGCAAACTGAGTCAAATCGACCTCGAATATTGTCCGTACCAGATTCGAGTTTAGCTATTAAGACTGATCTTTCTTGAGTTTAATTTTGAATTTTAATATTTTAAATTGAGTTGATCTCGAGCCACTTTGTGAAAGCACAATTTTGATGATGGAAATTGGAGCAGTGCATGAGAGGTTGAGCCATATGTTCCATGCATGCCCTTTTTGTTCCCGATCCTCTCTTGAGAGAACTGCTGGCTATCGATATGCGGTACGCAAAACAATAGCAATTGACTAAATTTAAATCGTAACATGCGATCATAAACGTCGGTCAAAAAAATAAAAAACTCCTAATACGATGTCCCCTCTATCGTGACAAGCTTCTGTCACTTAGAAACAAAAATGGCAGCGCAGGGAGGACGATGCAAGTAAATGACGGTAGGAAAAGGCTACTGCAAGTGTCAAGAGCAATAGCTCCTTGTCAGCCACCGGTTAAAAAGATCTGACTCAAGGATCATCCGATTCAGATCGGATTGGTAGAATATATACTCAGTTGGAATCGCTTGTATTCGAGCAAATGATTTGACAAAGCTTGGCCATTCGTCTCAATAAATAAGTCGGCTGAGTTTTTAAATGGATCCTTAACCCAACTCAATCAAATATTTAGAGTTGTCCTTAAAAAAAAAAAATCCTTCTATCTTCAAGTATACTTAAATTTATATATATATATATATATATATATATATATATATATATATATATATATATATATATATATGCGCGCGCGCGCATATTTTTATATCAAAATTGTCTATCTGTATTAGTGTATAAACATATACTAGCATGTAAGTATACATTTTCATGAGTTCGACATTGTATTGTATTAGTTATTTTTGTATTCACTCGAGTTCACTAGCTCGAGTCACCGACCTACTTGGATCACTGAAAATCCAAGCGACGATTACAGCTAGTCGTTCTCATACACATCCTACTTTTTTTTTTTTTAACTCTAATGATTCTTACGCGCATCTTGTAAAGTTTTAGAAGCTGGCTATTATTAGTTCCTCTCCTGAATTATGCATTCTATTCTTGAAAAATGGATAGTAAGCAAATGGAGAAGGCAGGCTGATCATTAGGTTGCCCATCATAAATAACAAATTATCTTCTCTCAGAAAACCCCGTTATCACTTTTGTGATCCACGTGGAATAAAAGGTATGCGGTTGAAGGGATGACCAAGGATGTTAGAATTCATTGATTGATTGATTATGCCAAACTTAGTCGGCCTTATCAAAATTCATCTTAATTGATTTATGATTAATTGTGCCAAACTTAGTCGGCCCTATCAAATTTTTGTGAGCCTCCTGGTACTGTATAAAGGCTACTCTTCTACATTGTACTTGACAGGCAGAAATATAATTCTCTTTTTTTTCCCAAATATTTCAATAAAAGAGATGATGTTGTGGTCTAATGAAGGCGATTTTTATGTCCTTTGTAGCATCTTTATTTATACATCACACCACAGGCGTTCTTACTTCACCTACGCCCTTTTTGAATGCAGACCAAAAACAAGTCCTTTCTAAAAGGTCTAAGAATGATTATGCCGG
The DNA here is from genome assembly GCF_009389715.1 of Phoenix dactylifera. Taxonomy (NCBI): domain Eukaryota; kingdom Viridiplantae; phylum Streptophyta; class Magnoliopsida; order Arecales; family Arecaceae; genus Phoenix; species Phoenix dactylifera. Next base: position 14,347,088 of record NC_052392.1, on the reverse strand, counting down.
AGTGCTTTCGATGTTGCATTGCCCCTTTGTTGAACCTAATGATTTTAGAGACCATGGCGCCTTCCCTACCAAAAGGCTGCACTCCATGTAACACAGTCTCGCTCCAAGCCGTGGAGATCATTGATGAAACAAAATATCCAAAACTTTGTTGTCATTACTCTGGAAATTGTTTGTCCCCCCTTGTAGAACATAGCCAATCATGACTGAAATGGCTGCAACCAGGGCACTTTTTAATTTTTTTTTGGCAGCACACTAACCAACATGCAATGTCTTATCTATTTCAGGCCGCTCTTATGATATTAGAACCCAATTTTTCGTTCCAAGCTAGACGGAGCATGCTTGACATGCATGTAGGAATGCATGAAGGAGTAGATATGCGTGAGAGAGATGCCTGGGGCTAAGATGGTGTGGTTTGAGCTTAAATTTAGAAAAATTATTGCGTGCACGGCCATACTGATACATGCTGCCAATCGCTGCACTATATAGCAGTGGCGCATCACCGAGACGAGCATGCGGCGAATGGATTCATGCATAAGTATTCAAGTGATTGGTGGTGTACACCAGCATGGTCATGCATGCAATGCAGGGCATATGTTTAACTCGTTTGTTGATTCTTGCATTAGTCGCATGTAAAACCTGACCTAAGCATGATCTGGTGAAACGCACCAAACCTTTTAGGGCGAAGTATACTGGTCTTGGCTTGGCCAACCTAGAAAAGGAATCAAAACCAAATAAGGGAAAATTAATTTCAGTTGTTTCAGTTGGGTTGAGACTATATGATGACAAAGAATGAGCCCTCTTCCTCCATCTTAAAGTAGAGCAAATCATTTAATGAATCTGGTTTTGCCTTAGCGCGAATCATTCCCATTCTTTGTTCTTCTCTATAATTGGTTCTGATTTTGCTTGACCCCTCTTTCTGAGAGTTTGTTAAGAGGGAGAAATATTCTATTTGAAGGGTACTCACCACAGTGGTATGTAAGGGACATCTCCTTTCACCTGTACCCAGAGGGTGATGTAATCTTGTTTGTCCAAATACAAAACAAGTTTGCAGAATAGCAGCAGCCTGTACTCGCACATTTTAGATGTGGTAAATCTATGCACACATGTAGACTTAGCACTTCCTTATAGAAGGACATGCATGAAAGCAAGTTATGCATATCATAGCTCCTCAGCATCTTAACCTTTGATTCAAATTGGGCAGAACTTATTTTGAGGTGATGTAGCAACTCTGCCATGCTAAGTCCACAAGGATAACCAAAGTCTGGTATTACAGTATTAATATACACATTTTTTTCTCTCAAAGGAAACACTTTATATGTCACGCACCAAACTCATCGTCCGGCTTGGCCATATGACACAACCGTATGAATCCTAGAGCAATATCATAGAGATTATGCAAAGCCTATGAATGAACAAAATTTTCAATGGTATCAGAATAATTAAATTAATTATAAAATTTAACCATAATAGCTGAACTAAATAAATCCATCATTAGAAGAGTTTACTCAATTACAGAATTTCAAATGTTTACTGATATCAGAAAATAAACTAACTAATTAATAACTCCATCACTCGAACTTCATGCCTAATCCAATCGAGACTACGCATCCCATGACTTTGAAAGAAAAAGGAAAGAGATGGTGTGAGCTTTACACCCTAATAAGAATTTTCCGCACTCACTCCAATATATATAAAGTAAATTTAAAATAAAGATTAGCTATGAACCATTTCAAAATACGGGCAAAAATCATAAAATCTCGTACCGACTATTTGGATATCTCAAATAAATCTATATAAATATGCACACACATATGTATGCCATTAAATATATATCTCATTCAAAAAAAAATATCAGGTATATCATGAAAATAGTTTTATATATCATATTTTTGATCAATAGTTATCTTTCTGATTTTGACTGTCTACGGTCATGCTTCGGCCCGTGATTAGAAAAATCCTATGCTCTAGTCTATGGTGGCAAATCATAATGCCACATTTCGGCTCGTGGTTGCAAACCAAAGTGTCACAATTTGTCTCGTAACTGACAATCCATAATATCCATACTTAGGCCCATGATGGCACATTAAAGTATCACGATTCATCCCATAATTGGTAATTTATAATTTGGTTGGTTCCATTCCTTTTACTCGGCAATCAAATTATTCAATTTCATCTGTGCCAAAGAAAATATAATTTCATATTACATTTCTTGCCAAATTCCAAAATAACGAGCATCATCTTCTAAACAACCAAAATCATTAATATTTGATACATCTATACAATAAAGAATTGTATATTTTTATATTCATATCAGAAATCAATCAGCAATCATACAGTGATATATCTATACAAATAAAAGTGTATATTTTTATATTTATGTTAGAAATCAATCAACAATCATACAGTGATATATCTATACAATAAAAGTGTATATTTTTATATATATGTTAGAAATCAATCAGCAACCATATGGAAAACAATGCAAAATCTAAAATCATCGACATGTTATAAAATACATTTTATCTAAAGTCTACTAGTGACAAACTCAAAAACAATGTCTATCTTCCCACACCTTAATCTAAGAACCAGGGTATACAATACCTTGCCTAATGCTTTCTTACCCGGACGGTTGCTCCCTTACAAAATCAAGTTTTATCTTCAGATTAATCATAAATAATCATGGTTAATATTGAAATATTATAGATGGATGGGTAGATGGCTATACAACATGGGCTTGGGGTTCCTGGTTATGCAATATCGATTTAGAGCCTCTGATCACAAAATGCTAGCCTCTAAGATCCCTCCAAAGGTCAACCGATCAACTTGGGTCTACTCAGATATCTAGACCCTCCATTGATCCATAAAATATCTAGAGAGAAAAAGAGAGAAACAGATAGAAAAAGGGCGAAGAAGAAAGAGAAAGAGAAGAGAGAGAGAGAGAGAGAAAGCAAGAGGGAGAAAGAGACCCACGGGTTCTCTTTTCAAGAGAGAGAAAGAAGAGAGCTCTAAATTTGACAACCATCGGTGACAATTAGACTGCCAACAACAGCCAAGGGACTCGAAGATGGATATGGAAAAGGGATTAGGGTAGATTACCTTGTTTACGATGACAAATCGATGATGACTTGCCGAAAACGCTCGATGGAAACCAAGAAGATTTCAACATATTTCACCAGCAATTGATCGGGATTCGAAAGAGATGCCAAGAGGGAATAGCCTTTTATAGATCATATCCTAGAGTCTTCACCAAAATCCAGCGAGCCCTAGGATCCCCATTTTTTGATGGACGCGGGGAAGAAGATGACTCTCATCAGAAGTCTTCCTCCCCCCTCTCACATGCGGGGTGCATGCTAAGCAGCCCAAGTGGCCAATCCAGACCAACTCTAGCCTGACTAGGCCTGAATAAAACAAGTTCTCACATTCTTTGTCAAGTTTTGAATTTCAGTACTTCATCAAGGTCTAATGTCTCGAACAAGATTAAGTACCATATATATATATATATATATGAAGAGAGCATATCCAAGTCAAGACAATGTCATTCGAATACTCTATGAATATGCTTGGTTAGAAGATGTTGGGCTCTGAAATGTGAAGAAGGATGAGACTTCCATTTCCACTATTTGGTTGGAAGAAGTCCCATTCCTTTTTCGGATTCTGAAAGAAATGAGAATGCTCTAATTTCTGAAAATCCAACCTGAACTCTGCCCTAATATTCAAATTCCATGCCAATTTCGATTCTAGTCACAAACCAAATATATCAGAAACTATAACTGTTTTTTGTATTTCTATCCATTTCGATTCCAATAGCGAACCAAACACACCGTACATGTATGATGCAAGCCTAAACGGACAAACAGCAAATCCCTATGCATTCACACCTTTTGGGATCCCCCCTCCTTTGGAGCAATCCGCTTGTCTTCAAAGGGTTGATGGAATCTTCCTCAACACTGGGAGGCAAGACTGAATCCAGGCAGGGGAAACGAAGGACAAAGGATCTCATAAACCTTATAGCAGGTTTTAGCTGAAAGGAAGGTGGCAGTAGATTCAAAAGCGGGTTTTTTTTTTTCTACCCAAAAAAAAAAAACAGATTAATGCCCTGATGCAAGCGCAACACGGCTGTAACATTGAATCAGGTATCTCTAGCCATCAGCTAGCGTACAAAACTCAGCAGTAGTAGCAGGTGGCTCGGTGCGACCGGTCAAAGTGTATTGCTTATCTAACTCTCAATTCCACGGCCCAAAGCTCTTTTCTTGGCATTTGCAGTATCCCTTGGCCCAGCATATTTGTTTGTTACAATGGAACATGTGAGCCACGTACACAATGAACAGATGCTGCCCGGCATGCCACGTCAGTATCTGTCCATTTTTAACCTGAAGCACTTTGAAGAGGTGCCCATGTTCTTACTTGCCCTCTTGACATTCCAGTTTTGGATTACCAGCTGTACTTCGATTCAACATCTCCTTCCAAAGATTTCATAATTTTTTCTTCAAAAAATTGAACCCATCTCATTAAAATAATAAATTAATAAATAAGTCAAAATATTTTATGATCTTACTGAATGGCCGAGGGAGGAAAGAAGAAAGGATAATCTTTTTTTTTTCCTTGACATTTGCATTTATACGTTGGTGGTACCTTGGTGTTTTTACTTTCCGTTCTTAAAAAGCAATTTTAGGCTACATGGTAGGAATTAGGCCTCCGGTGGAAACCCCGAGAAGACACCAGAAATAGGCTAGCTGGCACCTTATCATGCATGAATACTAAGCATGCATAACCACTAACAACCACAATTAGACTAACCATACAAGGGTTGGATTTTGGTTGCCCGACTCGATTCAATAGGATTCGTTTCAGATCCTTGGTTCAGTCGCTCAGTTTTGAATCAGAATCAATATTTGCCTAGAGCAGGTCACAATAACTGGATGTGCAGTCCAGTTCCTTGGTGTGCTGACTCAGGAACAGCTACTTTGTCGGTCAAGTTGGGTGACGTACTTGGGTTGAGCCCCTAATCCAAGTTTTAAAAATATATATTATAATTTATAAATAACCTTTCACTCGAGATGGCAAAACAGTAGAAGTCAAAAATATTTAAAAAAATTGCTCTAAACAAACAAATCAGTGAAATAATTCATCCAGCATCCAGCATCCATCTAACATATCCATCATGTTGGAAAAACAAGAATAACGGAAACAGCTTTGGTCCTTTGTGCCCCACAAGAACACACAGCATCTGCATCTTGCCCATTGACATCGACAGCACATGAAACGGAAACCATAATAATAACATCAATAACAATAATAATAATTGCACGAGCAAGCGTAGCATTCTTCCTCTTCCCATCAGAAGAGGGAGGCTGTCAGCTCGTTTACCTCTTCTTCTAAAACCTGGTTGCAATCAGGTTTTAAAATTAAACTGGTATTCAATCATGTGATGGGCCAAAACCAAGATACTGCCGAACCCTATCCTAAGCTTTTTCACTTACTTGAGTTAGTGATGGGTACATTGCTCCAAGCAATGTTTTAAAACCTGGACTGCTGATTGAACCCAAAGAAAATGACCAGGTTATGTGTCACCTGTTCAACTGGGAATGAGCCATAACATGATAAATATATTAACTATTAATTAATTATATATCTAAAATTTAATAAAGAATTAAAAGATATGTATGAAAGAACTATCTAGTAACTTTCAGAGCTTTGTTGCACTTTCCTAGAGGGGTACTCCTTGAATTACATGCTACGTGGTACTTCGCTTAGAGAATGGCACTTCACAAGCCCTTGGGATTGAGAATGGTGAAGCTGCTTCACAAATTAAGTATATAGGCATTACCTTGCATCGACAATGCAAAACCCAATATTTAACAGTAGGGTACTCCTTGAATTTACATCTTGTCTAGACTTTATATAGGAAGGGGAATACAACCGGCGGGCCCTATATTGGATATCGATTACTAACATTCCTAGACTTGTTCTCAGGCCCCAGAAGTAATGGAATTTTGATATTCAAAATTACAGTTGTGCACTATTTAATATTAAATGACATTGACACAAGCAGTCTCTGTTGATGCAAACAGTGTCTGCAAGAATATAAAGTTAATAGATGTTTATACCATATGATTTGTGCATGTCATGGTGTGCTTAACTATTACAAACACACAAATTTGATAGGCACAGGATTAGGCATGAAAGAAGGGAAGAGTGGAGGCCACAAGGATTTCATCAGCAGAAGGGTAAAAGTAGGAAGATCATGGTCATTTTAACTTGTTATCTTCAAATTTATACCATTAACCGCATGGAACACATATACAGAATTCAGTTGACCACATTGAAAAACTGTGATACACAAATGACTTGCACAACATCTACATGAGCAGACATGGAAATGCATGCCGTGTTGTTGGGCATATAAATTGCTTGTGTTGCTAAGGACTTGATGGAAAGATAAATGCATCATTAAAAATAATATCTTGAAAAATAGGATATGATATTAAGTTATTTACATCCTAAGGGCTTAAAATAGTTGGTTTGGAACTAAAAAGCAGCCAATATCCATGCAAGAACCTATAGATTATTTTGATAACCTGACCGTAAGTTCTTGAAATGAAGCAGCAACTAGGACTATTAAGTTCCATACACTGCTAAGAATGGCCCAGGCAGGTAATCTAAGTGGGCGAAAGAATATTAAATCTTTAAATCAAAACCATGAGTTGATGATGGCCTAGAACCCGGCCTCCTTATGGATACTATGGTATATCTACATGGCCAATGCATTTGCCCAGCTACCGAAATGAAAAGGAACAAAAAAACGCTAACAGGGTACAACAGACCTCTTTTGAAGGAATATGTATGGAATATCAGCTTCCTCATATAAGATGGGCATATGTGTTACCACATCGATTGGGGAAATGTTTCCTGCTATAACACACAATCTGCATCCACCAAAGATAATCAGAATATTAAACATATGCTACTCGTGAAAGTACAAGGAAAATAACTTAGAAACTGACATACACTGTATAAACTTTAATTGCAGTATGTGTATTAAATTCTCGATGCATGAGCCATTAAGCTGGTAAAAGATGAGAGGATAAAAATTTTCATTCTTATCAATGCATGCCAACCACATAATATAAGTATCTACTATTCAACATAGTTCAACATATTGGGATGTATCCATATCATCCAATAATTATGTTTTTTTCTACAGGTGATTTCCAATACTCTATGTACCTCCCTTGTTTGTAATAAAGTAGGCCCAAGATATCCAAAACATATTGCAATCAACGAATTCTGGAATAAATTTGATTTCTGATACATAAAGAACAGTACCAGACAGAGGCATGCAACATCTCAAAAGTCTCCCCTGTTCACAAATCTTTTCAAATTGCACAGGTAATGTTTCCACTAAACAGCATCATCACATAACAGGAGAGAATCCATAGGTGTCCTAAATGACGGCATAAATTTGGCAAGCACAATATACTACACAATATTTAATGCAGCACTGTTCAAATTATTCCACAAAGAAACTAAGATTTTCTCAACATCAGATTTCGTCTCAACAAAACAATTTTCAGCTTTGTTAAATCATGTCACAAACATGTTAGTTATTGTATTGAAGACAAATTAAAGTATCAGAACGAATTGAGATGTCGAGTTGATTGAAAAGCTATTGTTGGCGGCAAAAACGTTGTTTTTCAGCAGAATCAAACATCAGTCAGCTAAATCTGAGAAAAGCTCTGTTTCTTATATTCTATCTCAAAGAAACGAGGTTCATTAACAAAAGGTTCATTAGCAAACATATCAAGATGAAGTCCGGGCAGAAGAGTTCTATTCCAGGTTTTCAAATCCAAAGGTCTCAATCACCTTGGTGGTTGGCCAATACCATGATGGACTGAGATCTTGGTTAATCTGGGCCAAGATGGAACCAAATGGGAAACACCGAGATATCCAGGGTCCTAGCCAATAATATAGGATCATCGATATCGAAATCTCAGCAAATAAAGTAAATATGAGAATACAATTATACCAAGGCACTGATTTGAATATTTATAAATACAAGATTAATTTAAAACGGTAAAAATTGACTAGAAAATGTCAATTGATTTTTATCATGCCAGTCAATTTATCAGATTATAGTGATTTTTATTGACCAAGATAGAAATGGCAGAGGTATTGATTATATCATCTCAATCAAAATGAAAACCTTGGCTCTACTGTAAAGATATGAAACCAATTAAAGCCAGTGCAGTAAAATTTTTAGCCAAACTTCCAATGTATAAGCAGGGCTGGTTCTACTTTGATTATATTCAAGAATGTTCTCAGAGTTGAAGCTCACTGGACGTGCTTCAATTGAGAACAACCACCATAAAGGCAACAGAAAAATAAAAACAATCGGCTTTTCCTTCAGAAATGTAGAAACATATAGAAAATATGTATTTATGAAATGCAGTGGACTTTTTATTATTGATGGACATCCCATCACATACCACCACTCCAGTTCCCAATTAAAGCTGCAGTTGACCTTGCACTTTGGTTCACAACTCCCTACTTTAACTTCCTTTGCATGCTGATCTAAATCATTGCCACAACTAGGTTGTAGATGGTGGTTGCCAAATTGCTTTCCAAAAGAATCTACTTCTAATTAGTGTAGACATAAATTATTGTACTTTTTAAAGCCACAAGTTTATGAAAAGTAATAGATAACACTAAGAAGACGTCTACAGGTAAGCTTTAAGAAGACCTTTGGTATTGCTATTGATTATTAGAGAACTCATACAACATGTTATAAGGCACATGGGGCATAATACAAGTGGTTGTAGTTACCAATGTCAATGGTACAGGTTTAATCAAGAGAAATAGATGGCTGAGGCACAAGGTCGGAGGAACCGATGCCTGACCCCGTACCGGTTCTCCGGCATTTTTAGAAAGAAAGGCCAACCAACCTATTTAATCTTTTCAGGATTTTTTTAGAATTATTGTTCCAAGATTTTTGTTTTAGCCAACCCATCGAATCTTTTCAGCATTTTTTTAGAATTATTGCCCTAAGATTTTTGCTTCAGCCAACCCATCAAATCTTTTCAGCATTTTTAGAATTATTGCCCTTACAATTTGCTTTATTTTTCTTGTCTTTCTACTTATGTGTGGCTCGCTCTTATTATATAAAGGCCCCACTCCCTTGTATTGGAATCATTGAAGTTTTGAGTAATCAAATTATTCCACAAATTTTCTTTTGGTGTGATCACAAGAGAGCAATGTGCTTGCTCTTCCCCTTCCATCCTTCTTCGAAGGCGACGTGCTCGCCTCGACCCGCTTCCCCTTCGTCATAAAATTTATCAACAGAACTAACTACCTTTGAGACAAGAAACTCTAGAAGCATATGCCTCCACACCCTAAAAGTGTTATGATACAACCAAAATAATCCTCTTGTGACAAAGTCATTCACCATCCAGATTATACTTGTATCTCCCAATACTCTAGAATCCCCTTGAACAAAAAGTATCTCTACAAAAGCCTCTAGAAATACCACAAACAATAACTAAAGCAATAATCAGAATTTATCTTGAATACAAATTCAATCAAAAAAGGTAGTTGATACAAAAAAGTTGCTTGATACAAAAAAGTTGCTTTCTAGTATATGACACCACCTTCAGAAAGCTCATCTGCTAAACATCATCAATCTCTGATATGAGGCTGGGCAACTGATTAACAAGCAGACCATATGACCGGAAAAGATCAGTATACAATTAAATAAAATCTGTAAGTTATCCTGACTAACAAGATTATGAAGAAAAAGCCAAGCTATATAATCAGAATCATTATCAAAGGCAAGAATCGCCTTCATATAAATTATATCTCCGAAGCATCAGACATTCCAATGCTGGCAAATTTAATCATGCATCAACAAACAAAAAAAAAAAAGGAAAAATGTCAGCAAATAGTGACAATTAGTGCTTATAAAGTCTAAAGATGCTCACTGATACAGTCTAAACGCCTCCATCTTCAAACTCTTGCAAGACTGCAACAACAACATGAACAACAGGAGTTATAATTAAATTCTATCCTGAATGGCACAACCAGAAGAAGAAAATACCCCTTAATCTAATAAAAGGTATGAAATTCCTTCACAAAAATCATATTTTACAAACATTGACAATATATCGGGCCAAGTTCAAAAACTCATTAACAAGCGAAACATGGAGAGGATAAGGGTCATTAAAGGGTGACAAGACTGAATTTTCGATGGAAACGGAGTTTTGCGAATTCTCCCCGGAACTGGAAGATCATTTTGAGATCTTCGAGCATATTCGAGGGTTCAATGTTACTATTGTCACTTCGGCAACCCCCTTCAACACAAGACGCTTCCACCAGTACCAGCCCTTAAAAATCTGCGAATATAGCACAGGTAAGAGTTAAAAGATATGCTGACTCGTAAGAGTATGAAAAGCGAAAAAAAAAAAGAAAAGAAAAGGGAAACGCCAATTTATACAATCAAAATCTTAATCAAAGGTGAGATAAATCATGCCGATAAGTCTGATCGCGCATCGACATACAAATCAAGAATCAAGAATTAGAAATTCGTTGAAATATAAAAACTCTAAAACAAGAAAAAGCTCCAGCATTCGATCAGAATTCTAGATGGACCAACAAGAAAAATAAGAAGACGACCGCCAAAAGAGAATTAGCCTCTCAGTGCGGCGCCTTCTCTTTTCCCTCGCTCCTCTCTCCACTCTCCTGACGCTCTCTCCATCAGAGTTCTCTTGGGAAGGAGCTTCTATATTTATAAAGAATTCAAGAGCCCAACGCTATACCATCCCGTTTTCTTGCTAAGTTTACCATTGGCATTGTAAGTGCGTTAAAAATCAAAAACCCTGAAAAAAAAATCCTCCAGCATTCGATCAAAACCCTAAACGAACCAAGAAACAGGTAAAGAGAAAACGAGAAAAAGGCGAAGGATGGAGAGAGCGAGGAAGGAGAGCACTGAGAGAAGGATCACCAAGAGGATTCTACAGCGTGGTGGACCTCCCGGTGCAGAGCCTTCTTCTTTTCCCCTCGACTCCCTCGCCTTTCTCTTCCCCCCGCTCCGCTCCCTTTCTCCTCGCTCTCTCCATCCCCCTCTCCGTAAACGATCCCTGAGACGAGAAGGGGTTATGTATTTCTATAGGCGGTATGGCTGTGGGCCCCGTAGGTGTGACTTAAACGCGGCCGACGAGGCTCCGTTTGAAAACTTAGAATTGAGGGGAAAGAAGTGGATCGGTCGGAAACAGCTAAAAATTTTGGTGTTTGGAAATTTTTAGTTAAAAAAAAGAAAAAAAAAAAAAAAAGAAGAGAGAACAGAATAGGATAAAAATTTTGGGCTCCAATTCTCTTCTTGCTTTTCTTACATAAGTGGAAGAATTTGGAGAAAAAAAAATGGAACTTAATAAATTTTTTATAATACCTATTTTGTCTTCAAATTAAAAAAGTACTAAATTAAAAGGATAAATATATCCTAAGGCCGTAGATCCAATCCGACCCAATCCGATTTTTTAGTGAGTTGGGTCTGGGTCTAAAATTAAGACCCAAACAAAGATCTAGATTGGGTTGGGATTACTTATGATCCAGTCCGACCCGATCCATTTGCACCCTCTACTTATCACCTCTACTCATAAGCATACCCCTTTTATAATAAGGGTATTTTAGTAAAAGTATTAACAAGGTATGTTTTCTTCTCTTTTCTCTCCAAACTCTCAAGCAAGAGGAAAGAAAGTACTTTCTCTTCCCTCCTAAACCTTCCAAATAAGAGGAGAGGAAAATCTATTATATTCCTTTCTTTTCTTTTTCCTTCTCATTAAATTTTTCTTTCTTTTCTTTTCTCCCCCAAAACTCCGAAATGGAGGGTAAAACTTGGGACTTAATAAGTTATAATTAGATTTTCTTTCAGATTTGTGTTTGTGCAGTCTGCAGTACTTTTGCCGACTTCTTGTGAACCTTTGGCTTCCTAGCTACGAACTTACAATTTAGAACTAACTCAAGCTTAAAATAGGGTATCATTATTAGTTTCCGGTCAGCATATTTTATATGAAACTTTTAATCTAGAGACGTATAATAACTTCATAACAGTAACTTGGGAATATGCAAATAATTTTTGATTAAAAGATGGCTGTTATGAATCCACCGTATTTGGATGGATGACCACTTAACCTTCACCTCTTGAGTTTCCCCACCTCTTGGGTTTTCCATCTTTTGTAACTCCTAGATGTGCCCCTTATCCCTTGGGGATGTCTACATTCATCCACCTTTTCACCTTCTCTTGTCCTTTAATTGTCTTGTGATTATGACTATTATATCTCCTCTTTATAACCCTAGGCCTATAAAAGGGTACCTTGAGGAGGATGAAATGTACACAAGTAAAAAGAGAAAGAAAGGCATTAGAAAGAAATGGAAAATACTATTAGTTCATGAAGAACTAATTTTCTATAATTTCTGTGTCTTATTTATTTTCTTGTCTCCAATCTCTTTACCTTTTATTTCACAACACGTTATCAGCACGAAGGCTCTACCAATTGTGGAAGTACATGGTGTTCTTTCTACAAGAAAAATATTTTATATGCCATTCTCCAATCAGTAAGTTTCTTTTTCAAATTAGATTCTCAATATCTAATTTATGTTTTTTTTTTATGATTGACATAGAATGGTCAAATTGTTCACTTGCAATTTGTATGATACAAATTCATAATCCTATGATTCTGTTTGTAGAGAATGTGAATCTTACCAAACTTGAATTCGTTGCTCTTGATATTTCTGGCAAGAATTACATGTCTTGGATCCTTGATGCTGAGAACCATCTTGATGCACATGAACCTTGGAAAATACTATAAAGGAAGAAAATCAAGCATCCCTGCAGGACCGTGCTAAAGCAATGATTTTTCTTCGGCACCATCTTCATGAGGAATTGAAAACTGAGTATCTAACGGTAAAAGATCCCCTCATTCTGTGGAATAATTTAAAGGAGAGATATGAGCACCAGAAGTGCGTAATCCTCCCAAAACGCTCGATATGATTGGATGCACCTGAGGTTGCAAGATTTTAAGAGTGTTAGTGAATATAATTCTGGCACTCTTTAAAATCAGCTCCACTTTTGAAATTAATGTGGTGAGAAAGAGTCACCGATGAGGATATGTTAGAGAAGACATTTACTACTTTTCATGCCTCGAATGTGCTCCTGCAGCAGCAATATCGAGAGAGGAAGTTTACAAAGTATTCTGAACTTATATCTTGTCTTCTAGTGGCGGAGCAAAATAATGAGCTTTTGTTAAAAAATCACCAATCTCGTCCCACTAGTTCCATACCATTCCCTGAAGCGAATGGCACATCATTCCCTGAAGCGAATGATAAATCATTCCAAAAGAATCGTAGATATGGGAGAGGACGTGGTAGAAAAAATTATCATGGTGGCACCAGAAGTGAAACCACCAAAAAGGGAAATAACAAGCGGGATGCACCGTACCACCAGAAGTGGAACCACCCAAAAGTGGAATAACTCAGATAAAAGAGAAGGCTCTCAGAGTAAAAAGAAATTTGAAGATGGTGTTATAGATGTGGTATGAATGGACATTGGTCGCGTACCTGTTGTACGCCTAAGCATTTGGGCAGACCTCTACCAAGCCTCTTTGAAAGAAAAAGAACAGGGAATTGAAACAAATTTTGCTGAACCATCAACACATTTCCAAAACCTCTGATGGGGTTGATATTACTCATCTTGATGTTTCTGATTTCTTTGAAGATCCTAGTGGTAGAATTGATCATTGATTGGTGATGGAAGTGTTTCCTTTAATTAGTGCATTTTTTCTTTATCATGTTGTAAGACTTTATGTTATGTTTTAAGTAATAAAATTTTACATATGTTTTGCATATTTGTAGAGACATGGATCTTACTGATGAATTGAATGGTGATGATGTTTGTCTGGTAGACAGTGCTACAACTCACACAATTCTTACAAATGAAAAGTATTTTCAATGCTTGAAATTAAGCAATGCCAATGTCAATACCATATCGGGTTCATCAAATTTAATTGAAGGTTCTGGAAGAGCATATATTATGTTGCCCAAAAGGCACAACATTTTGTATTAACCGATCTCTATGTTCTTCAAAGGTCTAGAAGAAATTTATTGAGTTTTAAAGATATACGTCGTAATGGTTATCATATTGAAACCACCGACGAAGGCAACAAAGAACTTCTTCTTATTACTCAAATGAATTCGGGCCAGAAGCTTGTTTTGGAAAAGTTGCCTGCTTTCTCATCTGGGTTGTATTATACACCGATGAAAATGATTGAATCAAATGTTGTAATGCACCAAAAGTGCACTGATCCAAAGATATTTATGATTTGGCATAATCGCCTTGGACATCCAGGTTCTATAATGATGAGGAGGATTATTGAGAATTCACTTGGGCATCCATTAAAGAACCAGAAGATTCTTTTACCAAGTGATTATCTATGCTCTGCTTGTTCTCAAGGTAAATTGATTGTTAGGCCATCCCCCTCAAAACTTGTTGTTGAATCTCCTTCATTTTTACAAAGAATTCATGGAGATATTTGTGGGCCTATACATCCATCATGTGGACCATTTAGATATTTCATGATTTTGATTGATGCATCAACTAGATGGTCACATGTTTGTCTTCTTTCTACTAGAAATGTTGCATTTGCTAGACTTCTTGCTCAAATAATCAGATTGAGAGCACAATTCCCTGATTATCCAATTAAGACAATCCGATTGGATAATGCAGGTGAATTTACATCTCAAGCTTTCAATAGCTATTGCATGTCAATTGGAATTGATATTGAACATCCTGTTGCTCATACACATACTCAAAATGGTTTAGCTGAATCATTCATCAAAAGACTTCAGTTGATTGCTAGACCTTTGCTTATGAAATCAAAATTACCTGTTTCTGCTTGGGGACATGCTATATTGCATGCAGCATCATTAGTTCGAGTTAGACCGTCTGCTTATCATAAATATTCTCCCTCGCAACTTGCATTTGGTCAACCACCAAATATTGCTCATCTTCGCACTTTTGGTTGTGCTGTATATGTTCCAATTGCACCCCCACAACGCACTAAGATGGGTCCTCAACGTAGACTTGGTATATATGTTGGTTTTGATTCTCCATCTATTATTAGATACGTTGAGCCCCTTACAGGGATTTGTTCAAGGCACGTTTTGAGGATTGTCATTTTGATGAAACAGTCTTCCCATCATTAGGGGAGAAAAGTCGATGCCTGAAGCACGACGTGAAATCACTTGGAATAATTTGCCCTTATCTCAATTTGATCCTCGTACAAATCAATGTGAACTGGAAGTTCAGAGGATTATACACTTGCAAAATGTTGCAAATCAATTACCGGATGTATTTACTGACACCAGAAGTGTAGTAAAATCTCATATTCCTGCTGTTAATGCTCCAGCAAGGATTGAGGTCCCTGAAGGACAACTTGCTAATAAAGCAGCGAATGAGTCTGACGCACGCCTGAAGCGTGGAAGACCTATTGGATCGAAAGATAAGAATCCTCGAAGAGAAAAGTACAAAGAAAAAAACTGGAGCTCCTGAAGAGGCCATACCCACAAAACAGACCATAAAATTTGGTGCTTCTGAAGAGACCATAACTCCCATTCTACAATCTCCAGGAATACAACTTCCTGAAAAGGAACCTCCTGAAGAGTTATCCCCTGAAGAGGAACATATACTTGAAAATAATGAGATCTCAATACATTATATAAGTACAGGAGAAATATGGGATAGAAATAAAACTGTTGTCGACAACATATTTTCATTTAAAGTGGCTCTTGACATTACCAGAAGTAATGTTGGCATTACCAAAGGTAATGAGGAAAGTGAGCCAAAGACCATCGAAGAATGCCGACGTAGAAATAATTGGCCAAAATGGAAAGAAGCTATTGAGGCTGAATTAAGCTCATTAGCAAAAAGAAAAGTTTTTGGACCTGTAGTCCAAACACCTGAAGGTATAATGCCCGTTGGATATAAGTGGGTATTTGTACGGAAGCGTAATGAAAATAATGAAATTGTGCGATATAAAGCACGACTTGTTGCACAAGGTTTCCTGCAGAAACCTGGGGTTGATTATGAAGAAACTTATT